>NC_089219.1:92534179-93270173 GCF_963924675.1 Phocoena phocoena | reverse complement strand
TTTCTTTGTAATGTCTTTGTCTGGTTTTAGTATCAGGGTGATGGTGGCCTCATAGAATGAGTCTGGGAGTGTTCCTCCCTTTGCTATATTTTGGCAGTGTTTGAGAAGGATATGTGTTAGCTCTTCTCTAAATGTTCGATAGAATTCACCTGTGAAGCCAGCTGGTCCTGGGCTTTTGTTTGTTGGAAGATTTTTTTTTTTTTTAAACATCTTTATTGGGGTATAATTGCTTCACAATGGTGTGTCAGTTTCCGCTTTACAACAAAGTGAATCAGCTATACATATACATATGTTCCCACATGTCTTCCCTCTTGCATCTCCCTCTCACTCTCCCCATCCCACCCCTCCAGGCTGTCACAAAGCACCGAGCTAATATCCTGTGCCTTGTAGCTGCTTCCCCCCAGCCATCCACCCTACTACGTTTGTTAGTGTGTATATGGCCATGACCCTCCCTCACCCTGTCAAAGCTCACCCTTCCCCCTGCCCATATCCCCAAGTCCGTTCTCCAGTAGGTCTGCGTCTTTATTCCTGTCTTACCCCTAGGTTCTTCATGACATTTCTTTCCCTTAAATTCCATATATATGTGTTAGCATACAGTATTTGTCCTTTTCTTTCTGACTTACTTCACTCTGAATGACAGACTCTAGGTCTATCCATCTCATTACAAATAGCTCAATTTCATTCTTTTTAAGGCTGAGTAATATTCCATTGTATATATGTGCCATATCTTCTTTATCCATTCATCCGATGATGGGCGCTTAGGTTGTTTCCATCTCCGGGCTATTGTAAATAGAGCTGCAATGAACATTTTGGTACATGACTCTTTGAATTTTGGTTTTCTCAGGGTATATGCCCAGTAGTGGGATTGCTGGGTCATATGATAATTCTATTTGTAGATTTTTAAGGAACCTCCATACTGTTCTCCAGAGTGGCTGAACCAATTCACATTCCCACCAGCAGTGCAAGAGTGTTCCCTTTTCTCCACACCCTCTCCAGCATTTATTGTTTCTAGATTTTTTGATGATGGCCATTCTGACTGGTGTGAGATGATATCTCATTGTAGTTTTGATTTGCATTTCTCTAATGATTAATGATGTTGAGCATTCTTTCATGTGTTTGTTGGCATTCTGTATATCTTCTTTGGAGAAATGTCTGTTTAGGTCTTCTGCCCATTTTGGGATTGGGTTTGTTTTTTTGTTATTGAGCTGTATGAGCTGCTTGTAAATTTTAAAGATTAATCCTTTGTCAGCTGCTTCATCTGCAACTATTTTCTCCCACTCTGAGTGTTGTCTTTTGGTCTTGATTATGGTTTCGTTTGCTGTGCAAAAGATTTGAAATTTCATTAGGTCCCATTTGTTTATTTTTGTTTTTATTTCCATTACTCTAGGAGGTGGGTCAGAAAGGATCTTGCTGTGATTTATGTCATAGAGTGTTCTGCCTATGTTTTCCTCTAAGAGTTTGATAGTTTCTGGCCTTACATTTAGGTCTTTAATCCATTTTGAGCTTATTTTTGTGTATGGTGTTAGGGAGTGATCTAATCTCATACTTTTACATGTACCTGTACAGTTTTCCCAGCACCATTTATTGAAGAGGCTGTCCTTTATCCACTGTACATTCCTGCCACCTTTATCAAATATAAGGTGTCCATATGTGCGTGGGTTTATCTCTGGGCTTTCTATCCTGTTCCATTGATCTATCTTTCTGTTTTTGTGCCAGTACCATACTGTCTTGATTACTGTAGCTTTGTAGTATAGTCTGAAGGCAGGGAGCCTGATTCCTCCAGCTCCATTTTTCATTCTCATGATTGCTTTGGCTATTCGGGGTCTTTTGTGTTTCCATACAAATTGCGCAATTTTTTGTTCTAGTTCTGTGAAAAATGCCAGTGGTAGTTTGATAGGGATTGCATTGAATCTGTAGATTGCTTTGGGTAGTAGAGTCATTTTCACAATGTTGATTCTTCCCATCCAAGAACATGGTATATCTCTCCATCTATTTGTATCATCTTTAATTTCTTTCATCAGTGTCTTATAATTTTCTGCATACAGGTCTTTCGTCTCCTTAGGTAGGTTTATTCCGAGATATTTTATTCTTTTTGTTGCAATGGTAAATGGGAGTGTTTTCTTGATTTCATTTTCAGATTTTTCATCATTAGTATATAGGAATGCCAGAGATTTCTGTGCATTAATTTTGTATCCTGCTACTTTACCAAATTCATTGATTAGCTCTAGTAGTTTTCTGGTAGCATCTTTAGGATTCTCTATGTACAGTATCATGTCATCTGCAAACAGTGACAGCTTTACTTCTTCTTTTCCGATTTGGATTCCTTTTATTTCCTTTTCTTCTCTGATTGCTGTGGCTAAAACTTCCAAAACTATGTTGAATAAGAGTGGTGAGAGTGGGCAACCTTGTCTTGTTCCTGATCTTAGTGGAAATGCTTTCAGTTTTTCACCATTGAGGATGATGTTTGCTGTGGGCTTATCATATATGGCCTTTATTATGTTGAGGAAAGTTCCCTCTATGTCTACTTTCTGCAGGGTTTTTATCATAAATGGGTGTTGAATTTTGTCGAAAGCTTTCTCTGCATCTATTGAGATGATCATATGGTTTCTCTCCTTCAATTTGTTAATATGGTTTATCACATTGATAGATTTGCGTATATTGAAGAATCCTTGCATTCCTGGAATAAACCCCACTTGATCATGGTGTATGATCCTTTTAATGTGCTGTTGGATTCTGTTTGCTAGTATTTTGTTGAGGATGTGTGCATCTATGTTCATCAGTGATATTGGCCTGTAGTTTTCTTTGTTTGTGACATCCTTGTCTGGTTTTGGTATCAAGGTGATGGTGGCCTCGTAGAAGGAATTTGGGAGTGTTCCTCCTTCTGCTCTATTTTGGAAGAGTTCAAGAAGGATAGGTCTTAGCTCTTCTCTAAACGTTTGATAGAATTCACCTGTGAAGCCATCTGGTCCTGGGCTTTTGTTTGTTGGAAGATTTTTAATCACAGTTTCAATTTCAGTGTTTGTGATTGGTCTGTTCATATTTTCTGTTTCTTCCTGATTCAGTCTTGGCAGGTTGTGCATTTCTAAGAATTTGTCCATTTCTTCCAGGTTGTCCATTTTATTGGCATAGAGTTGCTTGTAGTAATCTCTCATGATTTTTTTTATTTCTGCAGTGTCAGTTGTTACTTCTCCTTTCTAATTCTATTGATTTGAGTCTTCTCCCTTTTTTTCTTGATGAGTCTGGCTAGTGGTTTATCTATTTTGTTTATCTTCTCAAAGAACCAGCTTTTAGTTTTATTGATCTTTGCTATCGTTTCCTTCATTTCTTTTTCATTTATTTCTGATCTGATTTTTATGATTTCTTTCCTTCTGCTAGCTTTGGGGTTTTTTTGTTCTTCTTTCTCTAATTGCTTGAGGCGCAAGGTTAGGTTGTTTATTCGAGATGTTTCCTGCTTCTTAAGATGGGCTTGTATTGCTATAAACTTCCCCCTTAGAACTGCTTTTGCTGCATCCCATAGGTTTGGGGTTGTTGTGTCTCCATTGTCATTTGTTTCTAGGTATTTTTTAATTTCCTCTTTGATTTCTTCAGTGATCACTTCATTATTAAGTAGTGTATTGTTTAGCCTCCATGTGTTTGTATATTTTACAGATCTTTTCCTGTAATTGATATGTAGTCTCATGGCGTTGTGGTCAGAAAAGATACTTGATACAATTTCAATTTTCTTAAATTTACCAAGGCTTGATTTGTGACCCAAGATATGATCTATCCTGGAGAATGTTCCATGAGCACTTGAGAAAAATGTGTATTCTGTTGTTTTTGGATGGAGTGTCCTATAAATACCATTTAAGTCCATCTTGTTTAATGTATCATTTAAAGGTTGTGTTTCCTTATTTATTTTCATTTTGGATGACCTGTCCATGGGTGAAAGTGGGGTGTTAAAGTCCCCTACTATGAATGTGTTACTGTCGATCTCCCCTTTTATGGCTGTTAGTATTTGCCGTATGTATTGAGGTGCTCCTATGTTGGGTGCATAAATATTTACAATGGTTATATCTTCTTCTTGGATCGATCCCTTGATCATTATGTAGTGTCCTTCTTTGTCTCTTTTAATAGTCCTTATTTTAAAGTCTATTTTGTCTGATATGAGAATTGCTATTCCAGCTTTCTTTTGGTTTCCATTTGCATGGAATATCTTTTTCCATCCCCTTACTTTCAGTATGTATGTGTCTCTAGGTCTGAAGTGGGTCTCTTGTAGACAGCATATATAAGGGTCTTGTTTTTGTATCCATTCAGCCAATCTGTGTCTTTTGGTGGGAGTATTTAGTCCATTTACATTTAAGGTAATTATCGATATGTATGTTCCTATTCCCATTTTCTATATTGTTTTGGGTTCATTATTATAGGTCGTTTCCTTCTCTTGTGTTTCTTGTCTAGAGAAGTTCCTTTAGCATTTGTTGTAAAGCTGGTTTGGTGGTGCTGAACTCTCTCAGCTTTTGCTTGTCTGTAAAGGTTTTAATTTCTCCATCAAATCTGAATGAGATCCTTGCTGGGTAGAGTAGTCTTGGTTGCAGGTTTTTCTCCTTCATCACTTTCAGTATGTCCTGCCACTCCCTTCTGGCTTGTAGGGTTTCTGCTGAGAGATCAGCTGTTAACCTTATGGGGATTCCCTTGTGTGTTATTTGTTGTTTTTCCCTTGCTGCTTTTAATACGCTTTCTTTGTATTTAATTTTTGACAGTTTGATTAATATGTGTCTTGGCATATTTCTCCTTGTATTTATCCTGTATGGGACTCTCTGTGCTTCCTGGACTTGATTAACTATTTCCTTTCCCATATTAGGGAAGTTTTCAACTATAATCTCTTCAAATATTTTCTCAGTCCCTTTCTTTCTTTCTTCTTCTTCTGGAACCCCTATAATTCGAATGTTGGTGCGTTTCATGTTGTCCCAGAGGTCTCTGAGACTGTCCTCAGTTCTTTTCATTCATTTTTCTTTATTCTGCTCTGCAGTAGTTATTTCTACTACTTTATCTTCCAGGTCACTTACCTGTTCTTCTGCCTCAATTATTCTGCTATTGATCCTATCTAGAGTACTTTTAATTTCATTTATTGCATTGTTCATCATTGCTTGTTTCACCTTTATTTCTTCTAGGTCCTTGTTAACTGTTTCTTGCATTTTGTCCATTCTACTTCCAAGATTTCGGATCATCCTTACTATCATTATTCTGAATTCTTTTTCAGGTAGACTGCCTATTTCCTCTTCATTTGTTAGGTCTGGTGCATTTTTATCTTGCTCCTTCATCTGCTGTGTGTTTTTCTGTCTTCTCATTTTGCTTATCTTACTGTGTTTGGGGTCTCCTTTTTGCAGGCTGCACGTTCGTAGTTCCCGTTGTTTTTGATGTCTGTCTCCAGTGGCTAAGGTTGTTTCAGTGGGTTGTGTAGGCTTCCTGGTGGAGGGGACTAGTGCCTGTGTTGTGCTGGATGAGGCTGGATCTTGTCTCTCTAGTGGGCAGGTTCACGTCTGGTGGTGTGTTTTGGGGTGTCTGTGGCCTTATTCTGATTTTAGGCATCCTCTCTGCTAATGAGTGGGGTTGTGTTCCTGTTTTGCTAGTTGTTTGGCATAGGTTGTCCAGCACTGTGGCTTGCTGGTCGTTGAGTGAAGCTGGGTGCTGGTGTTAAGATGGAGGTCTCTGGGAAATTTCTGCCATTTAATATTATGTGGAGCTGGGAGGTCTCTTGTTGACCAGTGTCCTGAAGTTGGCTCTCCTACCTCAGAGGCAGAGCCCTGACTCCTGGCTGGAGCACCAAGAGCCTTTCATCCACACAGCTCAGAATAAAAGGGAGAAAAAGTAGAGAGAATTAGTAGAAGTATGAGTAAAGAAAGAAGGAAAGGAGGAAAGGAAGGAAGGAAGAAGGAAAGAAAGGAGGGAGGATGGGAGGAAGGAAGGAAGGAAGGAGGGAAAGAAGGAAAAAAGACAGAAAGAAAGAAGATACAGTAAAAATAAAATAAAGTATAATATAGTTATTGAATTAAAAAATATTTAGAAAAAAAAAAAGGACGGATATAACCTTAGGACAAATGTTGGAAGCAAAGCTATACAGAGAAAATCTTACACAGAAGCATACACATACACCTTCACAAAAAGAGGTAAAGGGGGAAAAATCAAAAATCTTGCTCTCAGAGACCACCTCCTCAATTTGGGTTGATTCGTTGTCTAAAGGAGGGAAGGAAGGAAGGAACGAAAGAAAGAAAGAATGAAGGTAAAGTATAATAAAGTTATTACAATTAAAATTAATTATTAAAAAAAAAACCATGGATGGATAGAGCCCTAGGACAAATGGTGGCAGCAAGAGTATACAGACAAGATCTCACACAGAAGCATACACGTACACATTCACAAAAAGAGGAAAAGGGAAAGAAATCATAGATCTAGGTCCTAAATTCCACCTCTTCAGTTTGGGATCATTCCTTGTCTATTCAGGTATTCCACTGATGCAGGGTATATCAAGTTGATTGTGGAGCTTTAATCCGCTGCTTCTGAGGCTGCTGGGAGAGATTTCCCTTTCTCTTCTTTGTTCTCACAGCTCACAGGAGCCCAGCTTTGGATTTGGCCCTGCCTCTACGTGTAGGTCGCTGGAGGGCGTCTGTTTTTTGCTCAGACAGGACGGGGTTAAAGGCGCCGCTGATTCGGGGGCTCCAGCTCACTCAGGCCGCGGGTGGGGGCGGGGAAGGAGGGGCACTGCGTGCGGGGCGGGCCTGCGGCGGCAGAGGCGGTGTGACGTTGTGGCAGAGGCCGGCGTGACGTTGCACCAGCCTGAGGCCCGCCGTGCGTTCTCTCGGGGAAGTTGTCCCTGGATCCTGGGAACCTGGCAGTGGCGGGCTGCACAGGCTCCGCGGAAGAGGGGCGCGGAGAGTGACCTGTGCTCGCACACAGGCCCCTTGGTGGCGGCAGCAGCAGCCTTAGTGTCTCCCGCCCGTCTCTGGGGTTTGTGCTTTTAGCCGCGGCTCGCGCCCGTCTCTGGGGTTCGCGCTTTTAGCCGCGGCTCGCGCCCGTCTCTGGAGTTCCTTTAAGCAGCGCTCTTAAACCCCTCTCCTCACGCACCAGGAAACAAAGAGGGAAGAAAAAGTCTCTTGCCTCTTTGGCAGGTGCAGGGCAGGTGCAGGCTTTTCCCCGAACTCCCTGCCGGCTAGTCGTGGTGCACTGACCCCTTCAGGCTGTGTTCAAGCCGCCAACCCCAGTCCTCTCCCTGCGCTCCGTCCGAAACCGAAACCCGAGCCTCAGCTCGCAGCCCCGCCCGTCCTGGCGGGCGAGCTGACAAGCCTCTCGGGCTGGTGAGTGCCGGTCAGCACCGATCCTCTGTGCGGGAATCTCCCCGCTTTGACCTCCGCACCGTCGCTGTGCACCACTCCGCGGTCCCGAAGCTCCCCCCCTCCTCCTCCCGCAGCTCCCCCCTCCTCCTCCCGCAGCCTCCACCCATGGAGGGGCTTCCTAGTGTGTAGAAACTTTTCCTCCTTCACAGCTCCCTCCCACTGGTGCAGGTGCCGTCCTTATTCTTTTGTCTCTGTTTTTTCTTTTTTTCTTTTGCCCTACCCAGGTACGTGGGGAGTTTCTTGCCTTTTGGGAAGTCTGAGGTCTTCTGCCAGCCTTCAGTAGGTGTTCTGTAGGAGTTGTTCCACGTGTAGATGTATTTCTGGTGTATCCGTGGGGAGGAAGGCGATCTCCACGTCTTACTCTTCCGCCATCTTCAAGGTCCCCCCTGTTGGAAGATTTTTAATCACAGTCTCCATTTCAATGCTTGTGATTTGTCTCTTTATATTTTCTATTTCTTCCTGGTTCAGTCTCCGAAGGTTGTGCTTTTCTAAGAATTTGTCCATTTCTTCCAGGCTGTCCATTTTATTGGCATATAGTTGCTTGTATTTCTCATGATCCTTTGTATTTCTGCAGTGTCACTTTTTACTTCTCCTTTTTCATTTCTAATTCTACTGAGTCTTCTCCCTTTTTTTCTTGATGAGTCTGGCTAATGGTTTATCAATTTTGTTTATCTTCTCAAAGAATCAGCTTTTAGTTTTATTGATCTTTGCTATAGTTTCCTTCATTTCTTTTTCATTTATTTCTGATCTGATCTTTATGATTTCTTTCCTTCTAACTAACTTTGGGGATTTTTTGTTCTTTCTCTAATTGCTTTAGATGTAAGTAAGTTTAGGCTGTTTATTTGAGATGTTTGTTTCCTGAGGTAGGATTTTATTGCTATACAATTGTATTGCTTCCCTCTTGGGAAGTAATCCATAGGTTTTTGCTGCATCCCGTAGGTTTTGGGTCTTCGTGTTTTCATTGTCATTTGTTTCTAGGTATTTTTTTATTTCCTCTTTGATTTCTTTGATTTTTTCAGTGACCTCTTGGTTATTTAGTAGTGTATTGTTTAGCCTCCATGTGTTTGTATTTTTTACAGATTTTATCCTGTAATTGATATCTAGTCTTATAGCATTGTGGTTGGAAAAGATATTTGATATGATTTCAATTTTCTTAAATTCACCAAGGCTTGATTTGTGACCCAAGATATGATATATCCTGGAGAATGTACCATGAGCACTTGAGAAGAAAGTGTATTCTGTCGTTTTTGGATGGAATGTTCTATAAATATAAATATATTTATATATAAATATCAATTAAGTGCATCTTGTTTAATGTATCATTTAAAGCTTCTGTTTCCTTATTTATTTTCATTTTGGATGATCTGTCCATTCGTGAAAGTGGGGTGTTAAAGTCTCCTACTATGATTATGTTACTATCGATTTTCCCTTTTATGGCTGTTAGTGTTTGGCTTATGTATTGAGGTGCTCCTATGTTGGATGCATAAATATTTACAATTGTTATATCTTCTTCTTGGATTGATCCCTTGATCTTTATGTAGTTTCCTTCTTTGTCTCTTGTGCTAGTCTTTATTTTAAAGTCAGTTTCATTTGATATGAGAATTGCTACTCCAGCTTGCTTTTGATTTCCGTTTGCATGAAATATCTTTTTCCGTCCCCCATTTTCACTCTGTCTGTGTCCCTAGGTCTCCAAATCAGAAAAGAAGAAGTAAAGCTGTTACTGTTTGTGGATGACATGGTACTATACATAGAGTATCCTAAAGATTCTACCAGAAAACTACTAGATCTAATCAATGCAGTATGGTACCGGCACAAAAACAGAAATATAGATCAATGGAACAGGATAGAAAGCCCAGAGATAAACCCACGCACATATGGTCACCTTATCTTTGATAAAGGAGGCAAGAATATACAATGGAGAAAAGACTGCCTCTTCAGTAAGTGGTGCTGGGAAAACTGGACAGCTACATGTAAAAGAATGAAATTAGAACACTCCCTAACAACATACATAAAAATAAACTCAAAATGGATTAAAGACCTAAATGTAAGGCAAGACACTAGAAAACTCTTAGAGGAAAACATTGGCAGAACATCCCATGATATAAATCACAGCAAGATCCTTTTTCAGCTACCTCCTAGAAAAATGGAAATAAAAGCAAAAATAAACAAATGGGACCTAATGAAACTCAAAAGCTTTTGCACAGCAAAGGAAACCATAAACAAGATGAAAAGAAAACCCTCACAATAGAAAATATTTGCAAACATAGCAACTGACAAAGGATTAATCTCCAAAATATAGAAGCAGCTCATGCCACTCAGTATCAAAAAAACAAATAATCCAATCCAAAAATGGGCAGAAGACCTTAGTAGACATTTCTCCAAAGAAGATATACAGAGTGCCAACAAACACATGAGAGGATGCTCCACATCACTAATCATTAGAGAAATGCAAATCAAAACTACAGTGAGGTACCACCTCACACCAGTCAGAATGGCCATCATCAAAAAATCCAGAAACAATAAATGCTGGAGAGGGTGTGGAGAAAAAAGAACCCTCTTGCACTGTTGATGTGAATGTAAATTGATAGAGCCACTATGGAGAACATTATGGAGGTTCATCAAGAAACTAAAAATAGAACTACCAAACCATGCAGCAGTCCCACTACTGGGCATATATCCTGAGAAAACCATAATTCAAAAAGAGTCACGTACCACAATGTTCACTGCAGCACTATTTACAATAGCCAGGACATGGAAGCAACCTAAGTGTCCATTGACAGATGAATGGGTAAAGAAGATTTGGCACATATATACAATGGAATGTTACTCAGCCATAAAAAGAAACAAAATTGAGTTATTTGTAGTGAGGTGGATGGACCTAGAGACTGTCATACAGGTTGAAGTAAGTCAGAAATAGAAAAACAAATACCATATGCTAACACATATATATGGAATTTTAAAAAAAGGTCCTGAATAACCTAGGGTCAGGACAGGAATAAAGATGCAGACATAGAGAATGGACTTGAGGGCATAGGGAGGGCAAGGGGAAGCTGGGACGAAGTGAGATAATGGCATGGACATATATACACTACCGAATCTACAATAGATAGCTAGTGGGAAGCAGCCGCATAACACAGGGAGATCAACTCAGTGCTTTTTGTCCACCTAGAGGAGTGGGATAGGGAGGATGTGAGGGAGACACAAGAGGGAGGATATATGGGGATGCATGTATATGTATAGCTGATTCACTTTGTTATACAGCAGAAACTAACGCACCATTGTAAAGCAATTATTATACTCCAATAAAGATGTTTAAAAAAACATTAAGCAAATGAAAAAAATATATGACTATATTTTTTTAAATTAAGAATGAAATAATGCCATTTGTAGCAACATCGGTGGACCTTAAGATTATTAAACTATGAAGTAAGTCAGAGAAAGACAAATATATTATGTCACTTATACATGGAATATAATTTAAAATTATACAAATGAACTTATTTACAAAATAGATACAGACTTACAGATATCAAAAACAAATTTATGATGACCAAAGGGGAAATGTGGGTTAGAGGGATAAATCAGGAGCTTGGGATTAACACAGACACACTAGTATATATAAGATAGATAACCAACAAGGATCTACTGTATAGTACAGGGAATTCTACTCCGTATTCTGTGATAACCTGTATGAGGAAAGAATCTGAAAAAGAATGAATATATGTACATGTATAACTGAATCACTTTGCTGTGCACCTGAAACTAACACAACATTGGAAATCAACTATACTCCAATAAAAATATTTAAAAAGATGGTACTGGGGTTGACAACTTTGTTTTACTCATGCCAGTAAAGCCAACTGACTTCTGCAGAAACTAAAATGATTTCTCAAGCCGGTACCTAGTGAGAACAAAGAACTGAGGGGACTGTGGAGGGGAGAAGAGAAGCTGGCACTGATTATAATGTTTAGGAAACTTCCCTGTCTCAGACTCTGCAAACAGCTGAGAAAATATTCCATAAATAAGGGATAATGACCAATATTTAATACATCAAAAAAACCTCCATTGTTTTAGTCCTTCCCTTGTGATAGGAAAGCCCCTGTACTTAGGACTACAATGGTATCACTATGCTGTGCTTTAAATTTTCTTTTACAGAAGACTGTGAACTTTGGGGATGTGAAAAATAGCATCCTCACTGCCTACCTCCGAGTTTAGAATTCACAAAATACTTTTGAAAAGAATGCAGGCTTTCATGTACTTCAAGTATTACCAGCATGGATAATTCCTAATTTTGATATAGATTCTCATGTTAAACAATCTAGACATTACAGGTGAAAACAAATCTCCATTTTGTTTGAAATTTAAACTTTTGACAATGGCTTTTAAAACACTCATTCTTTGTTTTAAAATGAATTATTTGCAGAAAGTTAACCTAAGCTTAAAAGAATCAACTGTCGGCACATTCAAAGTACAATAAATGAGCCTCTTGGACTAATTAAATACAACCTGAGCCTTCTCCCTCAAAAATTTGACAACAAGAACAGGAGGAGTAAGTAGCAGTCAAGGATAGAAAGTATGGCAGATCAGTTAAGAGGCAACTATTCATAGGTAAACAAATGTAACGTTTGTTATGCTTAATCAGAACTGAGTTGCTAACTAAATCCTTTCACAGATAATTTCTTTTAATCCTTAACAATGCTGTTGATTATTAATGGGTCCCTCACGCAGAAAGTATCCTTAGAAAATGCAGTTTGTACTGGGATTCTATTAGCTTTTAGCAAATGATGACAGAAAAAATCTTATCATTATTTGCCACAACTACCCCTATTCCACCCACACTTAGTAAACAAAACTGGACTGATTTCTCCTTAGAGACATGACAACATTTTAATAAAAAGGAAAATGTATTTCTGTAGAAAAGTGTTGTTTACATAAACATTCAATTTCAAGGAGTGAATCTCAAATTCATTAATTTTCTGGAATATTTTGGAATACCAAGTACATGCCAAGCACTGTGTTAGGGAGCCACTAGCGTTCAAGGTTAAGACACAATGCCTGACCACAAGACATTTATTGCCTAATAGAAGATACAGAAAAGTAAAGAGGTTATTCAATAAAGAAACCTAAGTGTGAACACAGAGGTCATTATAAGGAATTGTAAGACCAGCCAACATTGTAAGGGGTCAGGAAAGCCTTCTGAGATCTCGGGGCAGAATATTCCACGGTAAGTGAGTGGAGGCAGATTATTCCAAAGTGAGGATAAGCATGTGTAAAAGGATTGAACGTGAAAAGAACACAGTGTTTCCAGAACATTGCATGATATCCAGTATGGCTGTGAGGGTAAAAATAGGGGCCTGGCCAGTGGTGAGGCAGAGAAGTAAAAAATCCAGGTAATAGAAGTTCTTGTCTGCTTCGTTTAGGAGTATGGACATTATCTTTGGGGATATAGAGAATTATTGAAAGATTTTAACACATTGTGATCTTTTTGGTTTTAAAGATATTATTCTGCTTTCAGTTTGAAGAATGGATTAGAAAGGGACAATGACAAAAACATCAAGAATTTGGTTCCTATTATGAGATAGTTGTAGTGGGCATGGAGAAAGTTTAAGCAAAGAAGACTTAAAAAGAATATAACAAATGCTCAAATTTCTATATTGGATAATTTAGTAGCTGTGTCTCATTTGTACCCACAGAATTTTTTCTTTTTACATTAATTTTTTTTTAAATTTTATATTGGAGCATAGTTGTGTAACAATGCTGTTTAGTTTTAGGTGTAGAGCAAAGTGATAACAATGTTGTTTAGTTTCAGGTGTAGAGCAAAGTGATTCAGCTATACATACACATGTATCTATTCTTTTTCAAAATATTTTCCCATTTAGGTTATTACAGAATATTGAGCAGCATTCCCTGTGCTATAGAGTAGGTCCTTGTTGCTTATCCATTTTAAATATAGAAGTGTGTACGTGTCAATCCCAAACTCCCTAACTATTCCTCCCCCCAACCATTCCCCCGGTAACCATAAATTCATTCTCTAACTCTGTGAGTCTGTTTCTGTTCCGTAAATAGGTTCACTTGTATCATTTTTAAAGATTCTGCATATAAGCAATATCATATGATATTTGTCTTTCTCTGTCTGACTTACTTCACTTAGTATGATAATCTCCAGGTCCATCCATGTTGCTGCAAATGTCATTATTTCATTCTCTTGAAGGGCTGAGTAATATTCCATTGTATGTATGTACCACATCTTCTTTATTCATTTAACCTGTCAATGCACAACAGAGACTACAACTGACTATTTGAGAGATAGCAAACCGGAGCCCCACATTGTTTATCAATATGCCCAAAGAAATCTAGACATTGAATTAAAATTTCCAAACCTTACTGTACAACATAGGGAATATTAGAAAAAAAAAAGATGAAAAAATTCCAAACCCTTTTCATTAAAAAGACCAATGTTTATGAGCATGAAATATCACTTTAATCTTATATGAATAGCATTTACTCTTCAGTTACAAGTGTATCCCAATGTCACTGCAGCGCTGTTTACAATAGCCAAGACATGGAAGAAACCTAAATGTACCCACAGAATTTTAATCTATGGAGGCGACCAAGTGATGACAAGGAGAGGCTCACGCCATAGAAGGAAGATTTTCATTACTTACATTTCCCGAGACATAAGGGCTCACTGTGCCATGAAGAGCCACATGAGAAAGCACCAGATTTTGGTCAGGGCAGAAGCAGAAGTTAAAGAACAAGCCTAGGCTAGAGGTTTTGTTGGGGTTTTCTTGGCAAGCTAGGGCAGAGTAAACAGTTTAAGATTGGCTGCTTTGAATAGTTACAGCAGACTTTGAGCTATAGGAATGCTCTCCAGTTGCCTGGTACCTGTCTCTGGGATGATTTAGGGCAGGGTTAATATTGGCTGGGTGTGGGAGAGTTAGACAAGGAGGTGATTGAGGTGACTGAGACTGGTTGCTTTGTATATAAAAGGCGTGCTCAGAGGCAAGCTGTTATTATCATTAAGAATTAGCTAGCCCTGGGAGAGGCAGCCTCTCCCCTGGTCTGTAAGGCACCCAAGTGCTATAGTATCAAGAATACAGAAAAGAAAATATAGTTAATATAACTGGTCCTGTGATGAATGGGTGCCAAATAGACAAATACAGAATCTAAGTAGACAGAGAACAGATAGATAACTCTCACAGGAATGTTTGTCTAGAGCTCAGAAGCAAGGTCTATGTGATATATACTTAAGAGTTATTAGCATGTAAATATATGCTGCTGAATTGATTGGGAGATTGAGCCCACAAGAGAAAACAGCCTAGGATGTATCCTGAAAAAAAAAATCTATATTAGAGTAGAACAGAATTATATTGAAAAAGATATTGAAAAATTAGTTAGTGAGATAAAAATTGTTAGTGAGATTAGGCAAATACAATACCAGGAAAGCCAAGAGATAGAATATTTCAAAACAACACATTTTTAAATTAATTTAAACACTATTAATATTTAAATAAGATTAAAGTTAAAAAGACATACTTGCCTAACAGAGTTAGAGGTCTGAATACGTAGACTGAGAAGAATGGTAGCCAAGGGTACAGTTTGGAAAGTTGGCTGGAAGTGAATTGCGGAGTCAGTGGGTTGTAGAAAACTTTTGATAAGCTTGAAGATTAGAAGAAAATTGAAACATTGATGCAATGAGTATTTTGAAAACATATCAAAGATCTCAATGAAATTCAGACACATGTTTTTATTGTTCTTGTTGTCTTAAGTTTGTTTGCTATTAAAATAGGAGTTACTGGGCAAAGTTTGGCTATTAACCCCAATGATGCTTAAAAAATTCAATGACAATACTCAGAAGACTGTGAGAATAAGGGGGAAATGTCTTTAAGGTAAGAGGGGATGCAATTCATAATACAGGTATAAAGTTTGCCCTTTGCTAGAAAGGAAAACATTCTTTTTGTAACAGAAAGAAGGAAAAGATGGATGCAAATAGAAAATAGGTTTGCACATTTGTGAATAGTAAGGCTTTGGTTAACTCAATATAGCATGAGGCAATTCTATCTTGATTATGTTTGGGAAGGAAAGAAAAGGACCATTAGAAGATAATGTAGTGTAGCAGACAGGAAATAGACCAGAGGGTGATGCAGGGTGGGGGGAGGGAAGGATCTTAGGTAGTGAGTTGTAATTATATTACTGGGCAGTATTAGTGCCCCCAAAAAGGAATGGCAATCATGAATTTGTAATTTATAAGCATGAATTTATGTCAGCCCAGTTGTATGATTTTTCTCCATCAATGCTGAGCTACAGAATGGATAAAATTTCCATAAATTTATTTATCCAAGGCTGCAGTTTGTAACAAGAATATGTTGGAATAACACTGGAGCTGGATGGGTGAATATATTTACAAGAAAATATTTTAATGTTGATGCATAACCGTTAGCTACATAACTAGGAAAAATAAAAAGGCTGATGAGTGCAGAGAAGTTGATACTATTCAATGGCTTGGAGCTTTGCATGAGATTGAAGGATGGTTACATAACTAAGTACAATGAAGGATTTATATGGTTTTGGTGAGATTATTGGACATTTAAATATTTGTTTCGACTTTCAATTATGAAAATATTAAGAGGTATGGGTAATTAATAGGAATGGGTAGCTGAGATAGATATAGAAATGAGAACATTAAAAAACTGAGAATCAAGGTCTCAGGACAGATCATACACTTATACATAGAAGTCATCCAAAGGTGCTAACAGGATACTGATGTTATGACAAAGAATATGAGCAAAAAGAGGAGTTAAAGCTTTCAATGAATAATACAAAACTCATAGAAGTTAGTAAGTGAAGTTAGTATATGATCGCAAAAATACAGACAACTTACATAGCACAGGAATTATGTTCCAATACCAATTTTCTGACAAAAACTTTATGTCCTACAACTTAATTCAGTTCTGACATGAACTACCCAAATTAGTATCAGATCACACAAGTTGAAGGCAAAGTTCTTAAATTCTGACACTATACAGATTTAGTGTCAGATCCCACAAGTTGAGAGTCCCAGTACCTCCCAGCAAGACTTCCAGCCACAAGTGGGGTCCTCAAACCTACCCACATCTCTGCCTGACTTAGCTACAAATTCCAGTGTTCCCATGACCCCTGTTCAAGTTTGAAACTTTAGAATGATCCACAGAACTCACTGAAAGCACTGTATTTACAGTTTTACTACAAAGAATACAACACAGAACAAATGGAAGAGAGAAATAGGTCAAGGTATTGGGAGGGAGGGGGACAGGCTATTTACTTTCCCTGGAGTCAGGGTGAGTCACTCTCCCAGTACATAGATATGTTCAGCATCCAGGGAGCTCACCAATTCTTGTGATTCTGAGTTTTTCTTCAGGGTTCATTACCTAGGCATGATTGATTAAGTCATTGGCCAATTGACTGAACTCAGTCTCCCCTCCCTGGAGTTCTGAAGGGGTGGTACTGAAAGGTTCAACCCTCTAATCATGTGGTTAGATTTTCTGGAGACCATCCCCCATCCTAAAGCTGGCTGGCACTCCCTAGAGAGTCACCCCCTAAGAATAGCAAAGACAGTCTTACCACTCAGGAAACTTAGAATTTTTGAAACTCTGTGCCAGGAGCAAAGACAAAATATCTTTTGTTTGTTTGATTTTATTCTACCTCGGGAGTAAAAGAAGCAGGGTTTGGGGGAGTGTTTTTTGTTTGCTTTTTCCAAAATATAAGTCAGTCGGAAGATCAATTCTTTGGGGACTTTCTTTAATACAATCCAGAAATACAATACTCAGCATTTACTCAGTACTCTTACATTCTTTTGTATAAATTTTATGATATGAACTAAATAACAGTAATGAGTAGGTTTGTTTCTTTGAATAAGAAAGGAGATCAGATTTATTGAACATTAACTAAGAAATTTGTAAGTGTTAGCTCATAGAATCTTCAATGAAAAATAATATGGGTAGAAATTGAGATTCAAAGATGTAAAATCAATATTAAGTAATCATTAATTGACTTTATGACCCCAGAGTCCGTATTTTTCCATTAGTTCCCTAAACTGAAGCACAGTAGAATCATTAAATGGGATTCCTTTTTTTGAACAAAATTTCTCTAGGAGAAATTCCCATGTTATTTTTATAATGCTCCGCAGTGGCTCCATATTCAGCTCTTATCCATAGGCCTCTGTAATCCACAACACTGATCCCTATGCTGAGTAGACATTGTAGGTAGAAAGTATCTTATCCCCATTTCTGCTTCCTCCATATATCTTTAGATTCAGCTTCATAATATTGGGTATCAGTATGGTACAATAGACACAGTTTCAGGAATAGTAACTCACAGTGTGTATTTTGTAAGAACCTCAGGCCAGAATATTTGATTTTAGTAAAAAGAATAGTATTCATTTGTGTTGTTTCAACTTGGCATTACCTTTTCCTCCATCATTTGTATTAGCATTAGAGCACTTAAAACAGTTTTGTCTTTTGATCATTAAGTTCAGATTAATGTAAATAAACAAGAGATGTTTGATCTATAGAATTTGACTTTTACATATTCATTCTTTTTATGTTCCTTATAGTCATGAAGGGTTTCTAAAAATTTCCCTGGCAATTGTTTTCTATGTCATCTTACCATGATCCAGTAGTGTAAATTTTGGTATCTTCTAGTAAAGAAAATTTCCTTTGGTATTTCCTCTACAGGGATTGGCCTCACTCTAAAATTGCCACTGTGAGCTTTCCTCTAGTGACTGGTTCATGGACCTTGCCAACAGTTTATATGTTTAGAAAAATGAACAATGACTAATGATGCCAAAGTCATGTAGAATCAGTACTTGCAATCGTTCAGCTATATGCTCCATTTTAAGTCATATAACCCATATAACATCTCAAAGGAAATCATGGCAGAATAAAATAAAATAAAAGTAGACAGTGGTTTTGCAAAGAAAGGCTTCCTTTTTAGACTTAAGAACCACTCCAGGCCATGTAAATCCAATGCTACATCTCTTTCTTTCCTTAAGGCATGATGTAATTCATATTCCTGCCTCTTACCCTTACCCCTTCCACTGTCAGCTTCATAATGGAAGTTCACAAAAAGATGACAGGATCTGTATTTTTTCTCAGCCTCCAGATGATTATCAGATGATTCCTGATGAGAAGTTACACCAGCTGAAAGCTTGCTTTGAATATTTTTCTATTTCTGTAATCCCCTGAGAGTTTTGTTGTCATATTTGTCCTGGGCCAGTAGGCAGCTTACTAGATTATGGCTGATTGTGAAATTATGACAAAAACACTGCAAAGTTGCAGTGCACTCCTTAACAAACTACTTAATTGGTATCTCACTGCTGGAATTACTCCAACAATTATATAATATTCTATATTTTGGGGTAGAATTTTGACCTTAACGAAGAACCAATGCTGCTAGGAGTTTATAGTTATGGTTGTAGTGCAAAATTTTTAAAACTGAACATGCATTTTTTTCTTCTAGAATACATGTTTATTTATAGATTTAATCTTTTAAGTTTCTCAAAATTAAACATGATACCTACAAGTACACGAGTTTTAACACAAAATAATGTAAATCCTGAATATTGCTTAATTGAGCCATTGGATCCATCTCTCAGTGATGACTGACAGAAAACAACCATGTATTTAATACTCTCAACATATATATAAAGCAAACAGTAGTCTCAGCTATTCCTTTGTCCAGGATGGCATCCACTTATTGAGATAATCTCTTTAACATGAAACATCTAGAAAAGTTAGCATTTATTTCCATATTCAAGCTTAATATAATCATTATCACAAATAATTAGCAACCATTTATTGATCATAAAATACATGTATAATATCTTGCAAACTGATATAGAAAACCCTGGTTAAGGCACTATTATATAAGGAGAAGTTGAAATAAAGGTGGTAGTAATAATTTTTCTGCAGGTATGAATCTAGCAAACTCGCTAATACTATTGCAGCTATGATAGGCAACATATTCCTAGAGCCAACAATTGCCACAGCCTCCTAATCTACAGATTATGGCAAAAGAGTTATATCACTAGAGATAATATTTTGGATGGTAACTTTCTGACTCACTAGCTTCCTAATTGTAGACAGTATTTTTCTGAGTGGGTCATTCCAGACAATTATCATAGACTCTATGCCTCTAAACACTTAACTATTTTTATAATAATTGAATTCCTTGTATTAAAGTAATACTTATCTATAGTAGTATCTGTTAACAATAACTGAAAGATTCAGAAGAGAGTACAAATTATTTCTAATCACATAACCAAGCTCTAAAATGGTATATCATCATTAATGTTGCACTTTCATGTCCCTTTCTATTACATGTATCATTCTAAATAAAATTTTGATTATACTAGAAAAAATGTTTCCCACACTAAAATTTTGATTATACTAGAAAAAATGTTTCCCACACTAAAATTTTGATTATACTAGAAAAAATGTTTCCCACACTAAAATTTTGACAAATGATATATTTTAAGTATTCCCCTATGCCACATAAATTTTCTTTAAAACTCATGTTAAATTTTTTCAATATAATGGCCATTTATTAATCTTTGGGTAACTGCAATCCAAATACTCTTCCAAATTTTGTGGAAATTCCTAACTTTGTAAGTCTCATAAAAATCAAGAATCTGGGTTTCCCTTCTGGAGCAGTGGTTGAGAGTCTGCCTGTCGATGCAGGGGATGCGGGTTCGTGCCCCAGTCCAGGAGGATCCTGCATGCTGTGGAGCAGCTGGGCCCGTGAGCCGTGGCCACTGAGCCTGTGCGTCCGGAGCCTGTGCTCCACAATGGGAGAGGCCACAACAGTGAGAGGCCCACGTACCACAAAAAAAAAAAAAAAAAAAAAATCAAGAACCTCCCTCAACTACAAATCCAAAGTGCTAGATAGTTCTCCATTGTTCCTAATAGCCCAATCCTTAATGCACAATTTAGGCTATGCCAAAATGACACACAATGATGCACTCTTAAGCTTTGAGGGAGTGAGTGAAAGATGTGAGGGGAGTTGAAAAATTATCACTCAAAAGTGGCATCACATTCCTGTTGATATTAGAGCCAACTGGGTCATTCTAACCAGAATGTTCCTATAAAATCATTTTGGCTTAGTTTTCTTGATACATGCCTACATGTTTTCCAATCCTGACTCGTATTTTCCTTCAGTTCTCTCTGGTACAGGTATCTTTCCAATGAACTTATTTTGTTCAGAAGTTAGCCAGGATCCATTTGTATTGTTTGCAACTTAAATTAGTAACCAATGCATTTGGAGTGAAGAAAACATTCTTTAAAGGAGGGCAATGATTCAGGAGGAAATGGTGAACAGGGAAAATACTCAGAAAACTTAAATAAGAATTAGCAATAAAATACTTTAAAAACATTAATTGGGGTAGATTTCTTTATTTAAGTTAAATTCTTCCATAGTGTACTACTCCATACCACTTGCTCCATTGGTATACAATTTACAGGACAAAAATTGAACAATAGATATACTAAAAGTATATCTTTAAAGATTGGAAGAATCAATATTGTAAAAATGACTATACTACCCAAGGCAATCTACAGATTCAATGCAATCCCTACCAAATTGCCAATGGCATTTTTAACAGAATTAGAACAAAACATCTTAAAATTTGTATGGAGACACAAAAAACCCCAAATAGCCAAAGCAATTTGAGAAAGAAAAATGGAGCTGGAGGAATCAGGCTCCCTGACTTCACACTATACTATAACGCTATAAGGGCAGACAGCAGAAGCAAGAAGAACTACAATTCTGCAGCCTGTGGAACGAAAACCACATTTACAGAAAGACAGACAAAATGAAAAGGCAGAGGACTATGTGCAACATGAAGGAACAAGATGAAACCCCAGAAGAATAACTAAATGAAGTGGATATAGGCAAACTTCCAGAAAAAGAATTCAGAATAATGATAGTGAAGATTATCCAGGACCTAGGAAAAAGAATGGAGGCAAAGATCGAGAAGCTGCAAAAAAAAAAGTTTAACAAAGACCTAGAAGAATTAAAGAACAAACAAACAAAGGTGAACAATACAATAAATGAAATGAAAAATACACTAGAAGGAATCAATAGGAGAATAACAGAGGCAGAAGAACAGATAAGTGACCTGGAAGACAGAATACTGTAACTCACTGCCATGAAACAGAATAAAGAAAAAAGAATGAAAAGAAATGAATACAGCCTAAGAGACCTCTGGGACAACATTAAACGCACCAACATTTGCATTATAGGTGTCCTAGAAGGAGAAGAGAGAGAGAAAGGATGCGAGAAAATATTTGAAGAGATTATAGTTGAAAACGTCCCTAACGTGGGAAAGGAAATAGTCACCCAAGTCCAGGAAGTTGAGAGAGTTCCAGGCAGGATAAACCCAAGGAGAAACACACTGAGACACATAGGAATCAAATTGACAAAAATTAAAGACAAAGAAAAATTATTGAAAGCAACAAGGGAAAAATGACAACATACAAGGGAACTCCCATAAGGTTAACAGCTGATTTCTCAGCAGAAACTCTACAAGCTAGAAGGGAATGGCATGATATATTTTAAGTGATGAAAGAGAAGAACCTATCAACCAAGACTTCTCTACCCGGCAAGGATCTCATTCACATTCAATGGAGAAATCAAAAGTTTTACAGACAAGCAAAAGCTAAGAGAATTCAGCACCACCAAACCAGCTCTACAAAAAATGCTAAAGGAACTTCTCTAAGTGGGAAACACAAGAGAAGAAAAGGAGCTACAAAAACAAACCTAAAAGAATTGAGAAAATGGTAACAGGAACATACATATTGATAATCACCTTAAATGTAAATGGATGAAATGCTCCAACCGAAAGACACAGGCTCACTGAATGGATACAAATACAAGACCCATATATATGCTGTCTACAAGACACCCACTTCAGATGTAGGGACACATACAGACTGAAAGGGAGGGGATGGAAAAAGATATTCCATGAATATGGAAATCAAAAGAAAGCTGGAGTAGCAATATTCATATCATATAAAAGAGACTTTAAAATACAGAATGTTACAAAAGACAGGGAAGGGCACTACATAATGATCAAGGGATCAGTCCAAGAAGAACAAATAACAATTATAAATATATATGCACCCAACATAGGAGTACCTCAATACATAAGGCAAATGCTAACAGCTATAAAAGAGGAAATTGACAGTAAACAATACTAGTGGGGGACTTTTAGCACCTCACTTACACCAGTGTCTGATCATCCAGACAGAAAATTAATAAAGAAACACAAGCTTTAAATGACACAACAGACCAGATAGATTTAATTGATATTTACAGGACATTCCTTCCGAAAACAGCAGATTACACTTTCTTCTCAAGTGCACACAGAACATTCTCCAGGATAGATCATACCTTGGGTCACAAATCGAGCCTCAGTAAATGTAAGAACATTGAAATCATATCAGGCATATTTTCTGACCACGACGCTATGAGATTAGAAGTCAGTTACAGGGAAAAAAACGTAAAAACACAAACACATGGAGGCTAAACAATACGTTGCTAAATAACCAAGGGATCACTGAAGAAATCAAAGAGGAAATCAAAAAATACTTAGAGACAAATGACAACAAAAACACGACGATCCAAAACTTATGGGATGCAGCAAAAGCAGTTCTAAGGGGGAAGTTTATAGCAATACAACCCTAACTCAAGAAACAAGATAAATCTCAAATAAAAAATCTAACCTTACACCTAAAGGAACTAGAGAAAGAAGAACAAACAAAACCCCAAGTTAGTAGAAGGAAAGAAATCATAAAGATTAGAGCAGAAAAAATGAAATAGAAACAAAGAAAACAATAGCAATGATCAATAAAACTAAAAGCTGGTTCTTTGAGAAGATAAACAAAATTGATAACTCTTTAGCCAGACTCAACAAGAAAAGGAGGGAGAGGACTCAAATCAATAAAATTAGAAATGAAAAAGGAGAAATTACAGCAGACACTGCAGAAATACAAAGCATCATAAGAGACTACAAGCAACTCTATGCTAATAAAATGGACAACCTGGAAGAAATGGACAAATTCTTTGAAAGGTATAACCTTCCAAGAATGAACCAGGAAGAAATAGAAAATATGAACAGACCATTCACAAGTAATGAAATTGAAACTGTGATTAAAAATCTCCCAACAAACAGAAGTCAAGAACCAGATGGCTTCACAGGTGAATTCTATCAAACATTTAGAGAAAAGCTAATACCAAATCTGCCCAACTCTTCCAAAAAATTGCAGAGGAAGGAACACCCCCAAATTCATTCTACAAGGCCACCATCACCCTGATACCAAAACCAGACAAAGGTACTACAAAAAAAAATTACAGACCAATATCACTGATGTATATAGATGCAAAAATCCTCAACAAAATACTAGCAAACAGAATCCAACAACATATTAAAAGGATCATACCTCATGATCAAGTGGGATTTATCCCAGGAATGCAAGTATTCTTCAACATACGCAAATCAATCAACGTGATACACCATATTAACAAACTGAAGAATAAAAAGCATATAATCATCTCAATAGATGCAGAAAAACCTTTTGACAAAATTGAACACCCATTTATGACAGAAAGTATCCAGAAAGTAGGTGTAGAGGAAACCTACCTCAACATAATAAAGACCATATACAACAAACCCACAGCAAACATCATTCTCAATGGTGAAAGCATTTCCTCTAAGATCAGGGACAAAACAAGGGTGCCCACTCTTGCCTCTATTATTCAACATAGTTTTGGAAGTCCTAGCCATTGCAGTCAGAAAAGAAGAAGAAATAAAAGGAATACAAATTGGATAAGAAGGAGTAAAACTGTCACTGTTTGCAGATGACATGATAATATACATGGATAATCCTAAAGATGCCACCAGAAAACTACTAGAGAAAATCAATGAATCTGGTAAAGTTGCAGGATACAAAATTAATACACAGAAATCTCTTGCATTCCTATACAATAACAATGAATGATCAGAAAGAGAAATTAAGGAAACAAGTCCATTCATCATTGCAAGAAAAATAAAATACCTAGGGATAAACTTACTTAAGGAGGTAAAAAACCTGTACTTAGAAAGCTAGAAGATACTGATGAAAGAAATCACAGATGACAAAAACAGATGGAGAGATATACCACGTTCTTGGATTGGAAGAATCAATACCGTGAAAATGACTATACTACCCAAAGCAATCTGCAGATTCAATGCAATCCCTAAAAATTACCAAAGGCAATTTTTACAGAACTAGAACAGAAAATCTTAAAATTTGTATGGAGACACAAAAGACCCCAAATAGTCAAAGGAATCTTGAGGGAAAAAAACGGAGCTGGAGGAATCAAGCTCCCTGACTTCAGACTATCCTACAAAGCCACAGTAATCAAGAGAGTATGGTATTGGCACAAAAACAGAAATAAAGATCAATGGAACAGCATAGAAAGCCCAGAGGTAAACCCACTCACATGTGGTCACCTTATCTTTGATAAAGGAGGCAAAAATATACAATGGAGGAAAGACAGCCTGTTCAATGAATGGTGCTGGAAAACTGGACAGCTACATGTAAAAGAATGAAATTAGAACACTAACACCATACACAAAAATAAACTCAAAATGGATTAAAGACCTAAATGTAAGACCAGACAATATAAAACTCTTAGAGGAAAACATGGGAAGAACACTCTTTGACATAAGTCACAGCAAGATCATTTTTGCCCCACCTCCTAGAGTAGTAGAAATAAAAACAAAATAAACAAATTGGACCTTATGAAACTTAAAAGCTTTTTCACAGCAAAGGAAACCATAAACAAGATGAAGAATGGGTGAAAATATTTGCAAACGAATCAATGGACAAAGGATTAAACTCTAAAATATATAATCAGCTCATGCAGCTCAATATTAAAAAACAACCCAATCCAAAAATGGGCAGAAGACCTAAATAGACATTTCTCCAAAGAAGACATACAGATGGACAAGAGGCACATGAAAAGATGCTCAACGCTAGTAATTATTAGAGAAATGCAAATCAAAACTACAATGAGGTATCACCTCACACCGGTTAGAATGGGCATCAGAAAATCTACAAACAATAAATGCTGGAGAGGGTGTGGAGAAAAGGGAACCCTCCTACACTGTTGGTGGGAATGTAAATTGGTTCAGCCACTGTAGAGAACAGTATGGAAGTTCCTTAAAAACTAAAAATAGGGCTACCATATGATCCAGCAATCCCACTCCTGGGCATGTATCTAGAGAAAACCATAATTCGAAAAGATACATGCACCCCAATATCCACTGCAGCACTGTTTACAATAGCCAAGACAATGTAACAATGTATCAACTAAATGTCCATTGACAGAGGAATGGATTAAGATGATGTGGTACATATGTACCATGGACTATTACTCGGCCATTAAAATGAATGAAATAATGCCATTTGCAGCAACATGGGTGGACGTACAGATTGTCATACTGAGTGAAGTATGTCAGACAGAGAAAGAGAAATATCATATGATACCATTTATATGTGGAATCTAAAAATAATGATACAAATAAAGTTATTTACAAAACAGAAACAGGCTCACAGACTTAGAGAACGAACTTATGGTTACCAGAGGAAAAGGGTGGGGTGGGGGAGGGTTAGTTAGGAAGTTTGGGATTGACACATACACACTGTTATATTTAAAATGGATAAGCAACAAGGAGCTACTGTATAGCAAACGAAACTCTGCTCAACATTATGTAACAACCTAAATAGGAAAGAATTTGAAAAAAAATAGACAATGCATATGTATAATTACTTTGCTGTACACCTGAAACTAACAACACTATTAATCAACTCTACTGCAATATAAAATAATATGTTTTAAAACAAAGAAAATGGAGGAGAGGAGGATCAAAATGGTGGTGTTGGGGACTTCCCTGGTGGTCCAGTGGCAAATAATCCACCTTACAATGCAGAGGACGCAGGTTCGATCCCTGGTCAGGAACTAAGATCCCACATGCCATGTGGCAACTAAGCCCATGTGCCACAACTACTGGACTCATGCGCCTCAACTAGAGCCTGTGTGCTGAAAACTACAGAGCCCACATGCTCTGGAATCTGTGCACCACAGCTACAGAGGCCACGTGCACTGGAGCCTGCATGCCACAACTAGAGAAGAGAAAACCTGCATGCCACAACCAGATAGAAGCCTGCGCACTGCAACGAGGAGCCTGTGCACCACAATGAAGAGCCTACATGCCACAACTAAGACCTGACACAGACAAAAATAAATTAAAAAAAAAAAAGATGGTGTAGTAGGAGGATGTGGAGTTCACATCCCCCACAAACACATCAAAAATATATCTACACCTGGAAGAATTCTCACAGAAAACTAACTGGCAACTGGCAGAACATCTCCTATACAATTGAAGCTGCAAGAAAGATCTCCACATAACTGGGTAGGATGAGGGGAAAAAGGCATTGAGCAGGAACCTGCACCCCAGGAAGGGATCTGTGAGGAAGAGAAGGTCTACACAGGCAGACCCTCCCTCTGGAGAGAGCTGGTTGACTCACAATCTGAGCATCCCAGTCCTGGTGTCCTCCACCAGGACACCATGGACAAGACAAACACCCTCGCCTGCTGGAAAATCAACTGAGAAAGAAGGACTGGAGAAGCCTAGACTCTACTTGCAAGGAGTGCACATGTGCTGGCTTGCTGACAATTCGGGCAAAGAAAGTCTAGCACTGGCGGCTGCCACCTCAACATGCTTCCTAATCTGAAGGCACAAACTCACTCCACACCATAGCCTGTCATGAAATCAGGGCAAAGATTTGTTCTAACTGTGCAGAGACAGACCAGGGCACCTGAGTTGTGATCGGGGCAGAGCCATGAAGACCATTGTCAGTGCACACACATGGGTGGTGGGTCTAGCTGGGCAGACATTATCAGTGCACACACCAGGGGGCGCCACAGGAAAGTGCAGTGGCTAGGCACTGAATCTTGGCTAGACAGACCCTGGGAGAGAACTCAGTCTAGCTATACAGAGATAGACTAGAGGGCCTGGACTGTGATCTGGATGGAGCCAGCACTAAAAATGCACAGTGGCTAAGCACTGAATCTCCAGAAGACAGGTCCTGGGTGAGAGTATGCTGTGATTCACTTCCCAGGGAGAGTGCCCTGGCTCTGCCCACTCCACACCACAGCTTAGTGCTAGATCTGGGGCAGGCAGGTATGGGAGAAGTCTGCCACAGAGGCTGCACAGATCTCAGGCAATAGCACAGTGACTTAAACTCCTATATCAACAATGCCTTGACCCCCAACCCCAGCCTACTCCACATCATAGCCTTTCACTAGATCTGGGATGAACACAAAAGAGAAAGGTATGTTACCTTGGGCTGCTTCTGAACGGAACGGGGGATGCATACACAGCTGGTGCTTAGTTTCACTGTAACCACATTGGCCTCACTTGCTTCAGTAATCTCCTTTGGTCAGGGCACATACTCAAGGGCAATGGAACCTGATCAAACCTGACCCTCTGGGCTTCTACTCCAGCAAATGGGGATCAGACCCCACCCCCGACAGGGCAGTGACACCCATGGAGCAAAGAGTAATCTCCACCTCACATTTATCACAGGATCTAGATACAATAACATCAATCACACCCCACATCAAGGGGATAAAATCCAGCACACTCCAAGGAAAGACATGGCTGACACCCGTAACAAAACCAGCCTTCACACCAAAAATATTGAACACACAGAGTCTACAAAGGGAGGCTCCAACCTAAAAACACCTCTTCAACCACAGTAGATAACTGTTTCTCCTAAATTCAGAGAGACAGAGTAAGTTAAGCAAAATGAAAAAGCAGAGGAACTACTCCCAATTAAAAGAACAAGAGACCTCACCAGTCTAACAGACCCCAAGTTCAAAAAGAAGAAAATAAAAAATGCTAAAGGAATTAAGAAAGATTATTGATAGAAATGCAGATCACTGTAACAAGGAACTAGAAACTATGAAGATGAACAAATAAAAAATAGACAATTCAATTGACAAGATAAAAACCAATGTGGAAGAAATGAATAGCAGACTAAATGACAGAAAAATGAAAAAGTGATCTGGAAGATAGACTAATGGAAAATACCCAATCAGCAGAGCAGACAGAAAGACAAATAAAAAAGAAATGAAAGCAACATATGATATCTACAGGATAATATTAAGCATGCCAACTTACACAAAATATGTGTTCCAGAAGGAGAAGAGAGACAAGGGGATCAAAATGTATTTTAAGAAATTATGGTTGAAAACTCCCCAAACTTAAAGGAAACAGATATCCAGGTACAGGAAACACAGAGGTCCAAAACAAGGTGAACCCAAACAGACCCACACCAAGATATGTCATAATTAAAGTGGCAAATTTAAAGACAAAGATAGGATTCTAGAGGAAACAGTAGAAAAGCAAAGGGTTATTCACCAGGAAACCTCCATAAGGCTATCAGCTGATTTCTCTGCAGAAACTTTGCAGGCCAGAAGGGAGTGGCATGATATATTAAAAGTCCTGAAAGGGAAAAAAACTGCAGTTTAGGATACACTACCCAGCAAAAATGTCAGTTAGGATAGGAAGAGATAAAGAAATTTCTCAGAGGAGCAAAAACTAATAGAATTCAACAATAGTAAACCTACCCTAAAAGAAATATTGAAGGGTCTTCTGTAAATAGAAAAGAAGCAAGAATCTAAAGGAAGGGAAAATCACAATAGGAAAGGCAAATATGTAAAGGGGTTGAAGATCATTTAAATAAACCAGTACTGAGATTTAAAAATAATAAAAACAATCATAAAAGCTATTATAACTATAATAAACAGTAAAAGGATAAGCATGAAGAAGTAAAATAGGATGTCAAAATCATAAAATGTGAGGGAGGGATGTATAAAAAAGTAGATCTTTCTCTTTTTTTATTTTATTTTTTGGCCATGCAGCATGGTATGCAGGATCCTATTTCCCCAACCAGGGATTGAACCCACACCCCCTGCAGTGGAAGCACAGAGTCTTAACCACTGGACCGTCAGGGAACTCCCAAAAGTAAATTTATAGAATGTGTTTGAACTTGAATGACTGTTAGTTTAAAGTAAGTAGGTATAGTTATAGGTCAACATACTTGAACTCCATGGTAACCACAAATCAAAAACATGTAAAAGATTCCAAAAACCAAACAGAAAGTAACTCAAGCATACTACAAAAGAAAATCATCAAATGACAAAAGGAAAAACAACAAAAAAATAAACAAAGAACTATAAAAACAACTGGAAGACAAGAAATAAAATGGCAATAAGTACATACCTATCAATAATTATTTTAAACGTCGATGGGCTAAAACTTTCCCATCAAAAGACATAGAGTTACAGATTGGATTAAAAAAAATAACTGGGCCTTCCCTAGCAGTCCAGTGGTTAAGACTTCTCGCTTCCAGTGCAGGGGACATGGCTTCAATCTGTGGTCAGCGAAGTAAGATCTCACATGCCAAGCAGCCAAGAAATAAATAAATAATGATAAAAATTAAAAAAATAAAAAGGAAATAATTTTTTAAAAAAATCTACAACATGCTGTCTACAAGAGACTCATTACAGAGTGAAAGACACAGACTGAAACTGAGGGGATGAGAAAAGATACTTTATGCAAATGGAAATGAAAAGAAAGTGAGGTAGGAATACTCATATCGGTCAAAATAGACTTTAAAATCCATTAAAAAAAGAAAAACATTATATAAAAATAAAGAGATCAATACAAGAAGAGGATATTACGCTTACTTATCTATGTCTATTCAATATAGGAACACTTAGATATATAAAACAAGTACTAACAAGCATAAAGGGAGAAATTGACAATAATAAAATAATAGTAGGAGACTTTAAGACCCCACAAACATCAATGAACAGATCATCCAGGCAAAAAATCAATAGAACAGCAGAAGTCCTAAGTGACTCAACTGACCAGCTGGACTTAATTGAAAACTACATGACACTATGTTTTAAAAAAAAAAGTATACACATTCTCTTCAAGAGTGTATGGAATTGGGCTTCCCTGGTGGCGCAGTGGTTGAGAGTCTGCCTGCCAATGCAGGGGACGTGGGCTCGTGCTCCAGTCCAGGAAGATCCAACATGCCGCGGAGTGGCTAGGCCCGTGAGCCATGGCTGCTGAGCCTGCACGTCCAGAGCCTGTGCTCCGCAACAGGAGAGGCCACAACAGTGAGAGGCCAGCATACCGCAAAAAAAAAAAAAAAAACAAAAACGAAAAAAAGAGTGTATGGAATGTACTCTAGGATAGACCATATACAATGACACAAAACAAGCCTCAACAAATTTAAGAAGATAGAAATTTTTTCAAGCAACTATCCAGACCACAATGGTATGAAACTAGAAATCAACCACAGATAAAAAATAATGTGGAAAAAATAAACACATGGAGACTAGACAACAATGCTACCCAAAAAACAATGGTCAATGAAAAAATAAATCAGAAAATATTATACTTTGAGACAAATGAAAAATAAAAAGGCAATATTACAAAATCTTTGAGATGCAGCAAAAGCAGTTCAATGAGGGAAGTTCATAGTGATACAGGCCTTCCTTAGAAACAAGAAGTATATCAAACAACCTAACCTACAACCTAAAAGAATTAGAAAAAAACAAACAAAATCTAAACTTGGCAGAAAGAATGAAATAATAAAGAATGAAATAATAAAGGGAGGAAGTGAATAAAATACAGCTTAAAACTACAGTAGAAAAGATCAATAAAACCAAGATCTGGATTTTGAAAAAAAGTAAGCAAAATCAGCAAAACTCTAGGCAGACTCACCAAGAAGAAAAGAGAGGACCCTAATAAACAAAATAAGAAATGAAAGAGAAGAAATAACAACAGGGCTTCCCTGGTGGCATAGTTGTTGAGAGTCCACCTGCTGATGCAGGGGACATGGGTTCGTGTCCCAGTCCGGGAAGATCCCACATTCCATGGAGTGGCTAGGCCCGTGAGCCATGGCTGCTGAGCCTGCGTGTCGAGAGCCTGTGCTCCACAACGGGAGAGGCCACAACAGTGAGAGGCCCGCATACCACACACACACACAAAACACATTAAAAAGAAATAACAATCTATACCACAGAAATACAAAAAATCACATGAGAATACTATTAACAGTTCTGTCAACAAATTGGACAACCTAGATGAAATGGACATGTTTCCAGAAACATATAGCCTGCCAAAGCTGAGTGAAGAAAAATCAGGTAGTTTGAACAGTCCAATCAACAGAAGTGAAATAGAATGTGTAATTAAAGCAACAACAACAACAAAAACCAAAACAAAACAAAATAAATCCCTCCAAACAAAAGTCCAGGACCAGACAGCTTCACTGGGGAATTCTACCAAACAAAAAAAAAGAATAGAAAAGGAGAGAACATGTCAAAATGCATTCTATGAAACCACCATCACCCTAATACCAAAATCAGTCAAAGACACTACAAAAAAGAAAAATCCAGGCCAGTATCTTTGATGCATATAGATGCAAAAATCTTCAAAAAAATATTATCAAACTGAATCCAACAATACATAAAAATCATACGCCATGATAAAGTTTGATTCATTCCAGTGTCACAAGGATGGTTTAACATATAAAAATCAATGTGATAAACCATATTAACAAGGGGAAAGACAAAAAACACATGATTATCTCAATCGATGAAGAAGAAGCATTTAATAAAATTCAACATCCTTTGTGATAAAAACTCTCAACAAAGTGAGTATAGAGGGAAGACATCTCAACACAATAAAATCCATTTACAACAAACCAACAGCCACATAATACCTAACAGTGGAAAGCTGGAAGACTTCCCACTAAATTCAGGAGCAAGACAAGGGTGTGAATTCTCACCATTTCTATTCAACATAGTATTGGTAGTCCTAGCCACAGAAATCAGACAAGAAAAACAAATAAAACATATCCAGTTTGGAAGGGAAGAGATGAAACTATCACTATTTGCAGATGACATGATAATTTACATAGAAAATCCTAAAGTCTCCACACAAAAACTATTAGAACTAATGAATGAATTCAGCAAGGTAGAAGGACACAGGATTAATATTCAGAAATCTGTTGCCTTTCCTTACACTAATAATGAAATACCAGAAACAGAAAGTAAAGAAAAGAAAAGAAACCCCTGGGAGTAAACTTAACCAAGGAAGTCAAAGGTCCATACACTGAAAACTATAAAACATAGAAAAAGGAAATTGAAGATCATTCAAAGAAATAAAAGATATTCCATGCTCGTGGACTGGAAGAATTTATATTGTTAAAATGGCCATATTACCCAAAGCAATGTATAGATTTATTGCAATTCCTATCAAAATATCTGTCACATTTTTCACAGTATTAGAATAATCCCAAATTTGTATACAACTGCAGAAGGCCTAGAATTTCAAAACAATCCTGAGGAAAAAGAACAAAGCTGGACGCATAACCTTCCCAGACTTCAGACCATACTACAAAGCTACAGTAATCAAAACAGCATGGTACTGGCACAAAAACAGACATATAAATCAATGGAACAGACAGTCCAGAAATATTCCCATACAACTATGGTCAATTAATCTATGACAAACAAGGCAAGAATATTCAATGGAGAAAATACAATCTCTTCAAAAGTGATGTTGGGAAAGCTGGGCAGCTACATGTAAATCAATGAAATTAGAACTCCCACACACCATATATAAAAATAAACTCAAAATGGTTTAAAGACCTAAATATAAGACATGAGACTATAAAACTCCTAGAAGAGAACATAGGCATAACTTTCTTGGACATAAATCTTAGCAATATCTTCTTAGATTAGTCTCCCAAAGCAAAATAAATAAGAGCAAAAATAAACAAACGGGACCTTTCAACTTAAATGCTTTTTCACAGCTAAAGAAACCGTCAACACAATGGAAAGACAACCTACGGAATGGGAGAAAATATTTGCAAATGATGCAACTGAAAAGGGGTTAATATCCAAAATATACAAACAGCTCATACAACAATACTAAAAAAACAAAAACCCAATCAAAAAACAGGCAGAAGACCTAAATAGATATTTTCTAAAAGAAAACATACAGATGGTCAACAGGCACATGAACAGATGTTCAACATAGCTAATTATTAGTGAATTGCAAATAAAAACCACACTGAGGTTGCAACTCACACTAGTCAGTATGGTTATCATCAAAAAGCCTACAAACAATAAATGAGGTAGCACCTCACACTAGTCAGTATGGTTATCATCAAAAAGCCTACAAACAGGGCTTCCCTGGTGGTGCAGTGGTTGAGAGCCTGCCTGCCAATGCAGGGGACATGGGTTCGTGCCCTGGTCCGGGAGGATCCCACATGCTGCGGAGCGGCTGGGCCCATAAGCCATGGCTGCTGAGCCTGCACGTCTGGAGCCTGTGCTCCGCAACAGGAGAGGCCACGGCAGTGAGAGGCCCGCGTACTGCAAAAAAGATAAATAAATAAATAAAAAGCCTACAGGGCTTCCCTGGTGGCACAGTGGTTGAGAGTCCGCCTGCTGAGGCAGGGGACATGTGTTCGTGCCCTGGTCCGGGAAGATCCCACATGCCGTGGAGCGGCTGGGCCCATGAGCCATGGCTGCTGAGCCTGTGCGTCTGGAGCCTGTGCTCTGCAACGGGAGAGGCCACAGCAGTGAGAGGCCCGCATACTGCAAAAAAAAAAAAAAAAAAAAAGCCTACAAATAATAAATGCTAGAGAGGGTGTGGAGAAAAGGGGACCCTTCTATACACTTGGTGGGAATGTAAATTGGTGCCGCCACTATGGAGAACAGTATGGAAGTTCCTTATAAAACTAAAAATAGAGCCACCATATGATCCAGCAATCCCAGTCCTGGGTATATATCCAGAAAAAACAAAAATTGTAATTCAAAAAGATATATACACTGTAATGTTCATAGCAGCACTATTTACAATAGCCAAGACATGGCAGCAACCCAAGTGCCCATCAACAGAAGACTGGCTTAACAAGATGTGGGGTGTGTGTGTGTGTGTGTGTGTGTGTGTGTGTGTGTGTAGTGGAATATTACTCAGCCATAATAAAGAATGAAATATTGCCACATACAGCAACATGGATGGACTTAGAGAATATTATACTAAGTGAAGTAAGACAGAAAGACAAATATAATATCAGTTATATGTGGAATTTAAAAAATAACACAAAAGAATCTATATACAAAATAGAAACATAAAGACATAGAAAACAAACTTATGGTTAACAAATGGGAGGTGAGGTATGATAAATTAGGTGTATGAAATAAACAGATAAAAAATACCATTCATAAAATAGATAAGCAACAAGGATTTATTGTATAACACAGGGAATTATATTCAGTATCTTGTAATAACTTATAATGGAAAATAATATGAAAAATATATATACATATATAACTGAATCACTTACACCTGAAACTAGCACAATATTATAAATCAACTATGCTTCAAAAAAGAAAAAAACCTCTAAAACTAGGAATAAAGGGGTAACTTCCTCAACTTGATAAAGAACATTTATAAAAACCCTACAGCTAGCATCATAGTTAATGTTTAGAAAGTAGAATCTTTCCTGCTGAGGCACAGATATCCCCTCACTACTCTTTTCAACATTGTACTGGAGGTAATAGCTAATACAATAAGAAAAGGAAATAAATGTTAAACAGATTGGGAAGCAAGAAATAAAACTGACTTTGTTCACAGACAACATAATTGTTCATGTAGAAAATCTCAGAGTTAAAAAAAAAGAACTATAATAAGTGATTACAGCAAGATTAAAATATACAAGGTTAATATATGAGTCAATTGCTTTAATAAATACCATCAATGTATAATTGAAATTTGAAATTAAAAACAACACCATTTACAAAAAATAATACTTAGGTATGAATCTAAAATATGTATAGGATCTATATGTAGAAAACTACTAAACTCTGATTAAGGAAATCTAGCAAGATATAAATGGAAGGATATTATGAATTCATGGATTGGAGGACAATATCATTAGATGTCAGTTCTACCCAACCCAACTTGATCTATAGATTCAATGTAATCCCAATTAAACTTTCAGCAAGTTTATATGTAGATATCAACAAATTGATTCTAAAGTTTATATGGAAAGGCAAAAGACCCAAAATAGCCAACACAGTACCAAAGAAGTTGGAATGATGCAACCCAACCTCAAAGCTGCAGTAACAAAGACAGCATATATTAGGAAAAGAATAGACACATAGATCAGTGGAACAGAATAGAAAGCCCAGAAATAGATTCATACAATTTTGTCAACTGATCTTTGACAAAAGATCAAAGTCAATTCAATTGAAAAGGATAGTCTTTTCAACAAATAGTGTTGGAACAACTAGACATCCATATGAAAGAAAAAAAAAAAAGGAATCTAGACACAGACCTCACACATTTCACAAAAATTACCTCTAAATGGATCATATGTAAAATGCAAAAGTACAAAACTTCTAAAATATAACACAGGGGAAAATCTAGTTGACTTGTGTTTGGCAATGAGCTTTTAGATACACCAAAACATGATCCATTAAAGAAAAAATTAAGTTGAAATTTATTAAGATCAAAGACCTCGGCTCTGTGAAAGACACTGTTAAGTGAGTGAAAATACAGGGGAAAAGTCTTTGCAAAATGCGTATCTGATAAAGGACTTGTATCCCAAATATGCAGAGCACTCTTAAAACTCAACAGTAATATAAGAAAGAACCCAATTTTAAAATGGGCAAAAGATATGAACAGACACATCACAAAGAAGATATGCAAATGGAAAATAAACATATTAAAAGATGTTCAGGGCTTCCCTGGTGGCGCAGTGGTTGAGAATCTGCCTGCCGATGCAGGGGACACAGGTTCGAGCCCTGGTCTAGGAAGATCTCACATGCCACGGAGCGGCTAGGCCCGTGAGCCACAACTACTGAGACTACGTGTCTGGAGTCTGTGCTCCACAACAAGAGAGGCCACTATAGTGAGAGGCCTGCGCACCGCGATGAAGAGTGGCCCCCGCTTGCCGCAACTGGAGAAAGCCCTCACACAGAAACGAAGACCCAACACAGCCAAAAATAAATAAATAAATAAATAAATAAATAAATAATTAATATCTCGTAAAAAAAAAAAAAAAAAGATGTTCAGTCCCAGGACCTGGCTTCATCCGCTGGTGGGTGGACATCATCCCCAGGATCTCCTGGACCCCAACTCCACCCACCAGTGAGCTGGCACTATCCCCAAGGCCCCCTGGGGTTCTGCAGTGAACTGCTTCATGACCCAGCCCTTCCAAGCAGCAGCTGGTATTCTCTGCACAAGGCAGGGCCTGGCAACCAACCAACTTGACCAGAGGCCCACCAAGCCTACCAGGCCATCCACAGTAGTAGTTTATAATTGCAAAAGACTGGACACATGACTGTCCATGAATTGAGGACTGGTTGATTTGGTACATCTATTCAATAAAATACTAGTCAGCTCTTAAAAAGAAAGCATCAAAGTACTGAAGGAAAGAACTGCCAAACAAGAATACTCTACTGGAAAAGTTGTCCTTCAGAGTTGAAGGAGAGAGAATGAGTTTTCCAGACAAGCAAAAGCTAGTGGAGTTCATTAGCACTAGACTGGCCTTACAAGAAATGTTAAAAGGACTTCTTTAAGCTGAAATAAAAGAGCATTAATTAGTAGCAGGAAAACATATGAAAGTGTAAATCTCACTTGTAAAGGTAAATATTTGGTAAAAATCAGAATGATTTAATGTTGTAAAGGTGGTAGGTAAATCACTTACAAAGCTTGTATGAAGGTTAAAAGATAAAAGTAATAAAATAACTCTATAATAATTTGTTAATGAATACACAAAATATAGAGATAAAAATTGTGACATCAAAAATATAAAATGTTGGGGAGGGGAAGGAAAATGTAGAGCTTTGTAATGCATCCAAACTTAAATAATTAACTTAACATAAACTGTTATAAAAAGATGGCAGCTTATATGTAGAATGACTACCAAGGTATTAAGTAGGGAAAAGAAAGCAAGATGCTACTGTTTGGGTAAAATGAACAAAGGAATACGTATATGTAAGTACTTGTATAATTATAGATTATGTTTATAAGAATACATACATACAAAACAGGTAAAATTGGTTCCTCTAAGAAATATAAGTTGAACTTGAAATTTTTGAACTCTTCTAATATGTTCACGTATTGACTTTTTCAAAAATAAGCTTTAAATTTTTTATTAGGTACCTAAAGAAAAGTAAATGGATAGCAGGAATTTTCCATTGAGTTTAAGCTTCATAATGACAACAATTTTTTTCTGCAATAACCATTATTTTATGAATTAGCATCAACTTTAATTCATGGTTATGGCATTATGTGTTGAATATATTAAATATAGTAGTGAAGGCAAAAATAATGAATGCTATTATTAATACCAGATAAAATATAATTAAGTGGAAAATCATTAAATGGAATATTGTCATTTTGTGGTAATAAAAGTTACAATCATCAGTGAATATATAACCATCATGGATTTAATGCATAAAAATCATATCACTAAAAATATATAAACTACTAGAAATGTTAAATTGGCAAATGACCACTTATTTTTATCAAGATTAAGCAAAATAATTAATTTTAATACTGAAATTACTAAGATTGATCATATAATATGTATAAAGTTGATGAAATATATGTTTCAGTATATTCAGGTTGTATGAAAATAATAGCATAGAATATTAAAAATCCCAAAATAACTATGTCAGAAAATGAGTATTAAACTCCAAGAGACCTAACTCTGAAGCTCATGATATGTGGAGAAAGAAAGAGAGAGAAAGGGAGGAACAAAGGAAGAAGGAGGGAGAGAGGGGGTGGGATGGGAGAGAGAGAAAAAGAGAAAGAGAGAGACTGACTCAGTTATGTATTGTTGTAGAAACTGGTGATACATAAAACCAAGAAACAGAAAAGAAAAAATATTTTCTTGGACCTTATACTCTAGTGAGAGAAGAAAGACAATAAAACGTGAGCAATTATATATATGAGATAGTTTTAGTTCTATTAAGGAAAATACATCACAGTAAGGAACTAGAAAGTGAAGAGTGCTGTTGATATTTTTGAAGAGATTTTTAGAGAAGAACTCTATTGTATGTTTGGAGAGTACTGATGGCATTTTCTGAAGAATTAAGTCCTGTGCATATCTGTGAGAAAGGTATTACAGGAAAGAAAGCAATTACATGAAAAAATACTTAAATGGAACATGCATAATAGTTTGAATAGTAAGAAAAGAACTTTAGCTGGAGAAGTGTTAGCAAAATGGAGGATATTAGAAGATGAAAGCATATAGTTAACAATGAGAAAAATTATGTAGGGACTGATAAGTCAAAGTAGGAACTTTATGTTTTATTATTAATTAGAAGGAAAGCCATGGGAGGGTTTATAGAATAGGGATGACATGATTTAACTTATATTTTCAAAAGTTTTTCAGTATCAATGGTGGAAAATACTTCGAGAAGCAAGAAGGGAAATACAGAAACATTAAAATTGCAAGATTTCATGTGAGTTATAAAGGTTGTCTGGGATGAGGTTTTTATACTGTAAGTAGTGAGAAGAAATTGAATTCTGGATACTATATTAAGGTAGAGATTCCAGGCTTTAATGATGAAATGAAGATGAGGTAAAGGGAGAAGTTCAGGATGTTTCCAAAATTTTTGTTCTAAGTAAATAGAAAAGGTGAATAGCTATTTATTGATAAGAAAAAGGCTAGAGAGAACAAAATTTTACAATGCGGGAATTAAGAGCTTGGTTTTAGACATGTTACACGTGAGATACCTTTCAGACTGCCAAGGGTGAACCAAACATTTGGATATAAAATATAGTTCCAGAGAAAGATAAGGTCTAGAAATACAAATTGGGTATCATCAGAATACAGACAGTATTAAAAACTATATGACTAGATGAGATAATATAAGGAGAGAGTATAGGCACATCCATTGCATTAGTCAAAATGGTGGAGTAGAAAGAAGCTGAGCTCACCTCATCTCATGGGCACACAAAAATTACAATTTACAGAATACTTATCAATGAAAGACAAGACCCTACCAGAAGAGATCATGTACAACTAAAGATATAAATAAAAAACCACAATAAGACAGGTAAGAGGGGCAGAACTGCAGTACAGTCAGACCCATACCCCCAGGTGTGCAACCCCAAAACAGGAGAATAATTACAATTACAGAGGTTCTCCCCAAGGAGCAAGGGGTTGTGGTCCATACTGAACTCCCCAGCCTGGTGGTCCTGCACTGGGAAGACAAGAACCAGAACATTTGGCTTTGAAGGCCAGCATGGCTTAATTTTTGAAGGCCAGAGGGCTGTGAGAAATAGAGATTCCACTCTTAAAGGGCACACACAAAATCTCACATGCTCTGGGACCCAGGACAGAAGCAGTAATTTGAAAGGGCTCAGCATACCTACTGAGTTTTAGATTCTCCCAGAGAGGCAGGAGGCTATTGGATCTCATCGTGGGGACAAAGACACCAGTGGAAGCCATTGTGGGGAGCTCTGGTGCTGGCAAGCACCAGTTTGGAATCTTCCCTCTAGTGTACTAACCTCAGGATGCAGCCCCACCCACACTCACCAGCCCTTAGACACCAGTATTGGAATGCCACAGGCCAAGCAACTAACTGGGCAAGGACACAGATCTACCCACCACTAGACAGGCTGCCTTAAGACCCCCTGAGCCCACAGCCAACCAGAAATAATGTTGCCCATCAGAGAGTCCAGGACTAGGCCCTACCCACCAGTGCTCAGGCGCTAGATCTGGGACCCCAGCGCCCTGCAGCCAGAGACCCCTGGACCAAGATCCACCCAAAAGTGGCAGGCACCAGCTCCAGAATTGCCAGTCCTCCCACCAGTGAACCTGCCATAACATCAGGACCATCCTCACCCACCAGTAGGTGGATATCAGCCCCAGGAAAACCACAGGCCCACAGTCTGCAAACCCATCCCATCCATCAGCAGGCCAGCAACAGCCCTGGGACTGGCTGGGCCCTCACCCTGCCTACCACCAGGCTTTGGAATATCTTGAACTTGCAGCCAGCTCTGTCAGGAACTGGCCACAATCACCAGTGGTCCAACACCAGCTCTGGGACCTATGGGCCCTGCAGCCAGACACCAGGTCCTGGCTTTGCCTGCCAGTGGGCTAGTACTAGAGTCAGGACCTGGCTTCACCCACTGGTGGGTGGACACCATCACCAGGATCTCTTGGACCCCAACTCCACCCATCAGTGAGCCAGCACTATCCCTGAGGCCCACTGGGCTCTGCAGTGAACTGCTTCATGACCTAGCCCTGCCAAGCAGCAGCTAGCAGACTCTGCATAGTGCAAGGCCTTGCAACCAACCAACTTGAGCAGAGGCCCATCTAGCCTACCAAACAACCCACAGTAGTCAGCTCACCACAACAGAAGGACCCAAGCAGTCTACACTGGGGGCATGTCTAGAACATATATCTCTAGTGACTGAGGGGAGTGTGCTGTGGGGACACATAAGATGTCTCCTACAAAGGGTCACTTCTCCAAGGTTAGGAAACCAGACATGAATAAAAACAGCAAATTAGGCAAAATGAAGTGACAGAGGAGCATGTTCCAAATGAAGGAACAAGATAAACAACCCCCCTGCCCCCGCAAAAGAACTAAGTGAAGTAGAGATAGCCAATCTACCCAAGGGAGATTTCAAGGTAATGATCATGATCAAAACCTTGGGAGAAGAATGGATGAACAGAGCAAGAAGTTAGAAATTTTTGTTTTCTACAAAGAGTTAGGAAATATAAAGAAAAACCAAATAGAGATGAAGAAACAATAACTGAAATGAAAAAAACACTAGAAGGAATCAACAGTAGACTAAATGATACAGAAGAACAGATCAGTGAGATGGAAGACAGAGTAGTGGAAATCACTGCCACTGAAGAGAAAAAGGAATAAAAAGAAATGAGAACAGTTTAAGAGAGCTCTGAGACAACATAAAGCATATTAGCATTTTCATTATAGGGTTCCAGAAGGAGAAGGAAGAGAGAAAGCAGCAGAGAACATATTTGAAGACATAATAGCTGAAAACTTCCCTAACCTGGAAAAAGAAACATCCAAGTCCAGAAAGCACAGAGAATCCCAAACAGGATTAACCCCAAGAGGAACACACCAAGACATGCTGTAAGTAAAATGACAATAATTAAAGATAAAGAGAGAATATTAAAAGCATTAAGAGAAAAGAAACAAGTTATATACAAGAGAACCCCCATAAGACCATCAACTGACTTTTCAGCAGAAACTCTGCAGGCCAGAAGGGAATGGCACAATACATTTAGAGTGATAAAAGGGAAAAACCTACAACCAAGAATACTCTATCTGGCAAGGCTCTCATTCAGATTTGATGGAGAGATCAAAAGTTTTACAGACAAGTAAACTAAGAGTTCAGCACCACCAAGCCAACTTTATGAGAAATGTTAAAGGGACTTCTCTAGGTGAAAAAGAAAAGACCACAACTAGAAACATGAAAATTATGAAGGGAAGAAACTCATCAGTAAAGGCAAATATACAGTAAAGGTAGTAAATCAAGCATGTACAAAGCTAGAAGGAAGGTGAAAAGAAAAAAGTAGTAAAATCATCTCTATCCACAATAAGCACTTAAGGGATACACAATTAGGTGTAAAATATAATCATATCTATATCCATAATATATACATATATTTCTATATTTCTATATATAAATCTCAAGGTAACCACAAACAAAAACTCTATAATAGATAACACACACAAAAGAAAGAAAGGAATTCAAACATAACACTAAAGATAGTTATCAAATCAAAAGGGAAGAGAGTAAAAGATGAAGAAAGGAAAAAAAAGACCTACAAAAGCAACCTAAAAACAATTAACAAAATGGCAATAATTACATAAATATCAATAATTACTTTAGATGTAAATGGACTAAGTGCTCCAATCAAAAGACACAGAGTGGCTGAATGGATACACAAGCAAGATCCATATATATGCTGCCTACAAGAGACTCACTTCAGATCTAAAGACACGCACAGACTGAAAGTGAGGGAATGGAAAAACGTATTCCATTCAACTAGAAATCAAAAGAAATCCAGTTAGAAATACTTATATCAAACAAAATAGACTTTAAAACAAAGACTGTTACAAGGGCCAAAGAAGGATATTACATAATAATGAAGGGATCAATCCAAGAAGATATAACCATCATAAATATATATGTGCCCAACATAGGACCACCTAAATACATAAAGAAAATATGAACACACATAAAGGGAGAAACTGACACACATAAAGGGAGAAACACTAGATAATAGTAGGGGACTCTTAACACCCCACTTATATCAATAAGCAGATCATCAAGACATAAAATCAATAAGGAAACACTGACCTTAAATGACACATTAGACTAGAAGAACTTAATAGATGTATATTGAATATTTCATCCAGAAGCAGCACATTCTTTTCAAGTGCACATGGAATATTCTCTAGGATTGATCATGTGCTAGGCCACAAAAGAATAAAAAAAAAGCCATGGTAAATTTAAAAAGATTGAAATCACATCAAGCATCTTTTCTGACCACAATGCTATGAGACTAGAAATCAACTACAAGAAAAAAAAAAAAAACTGCAAAAAAAAAAAACCACGTGGAGGATAAATAATATGCTACAAAACAACCAATTTGTTACTGAACAAGTCAAAAAAGAAATTTAAAAATACATTGAGATAAATGAAAATGAAAACAAAATAATCTGAAACAAAAATCTATGGGATGCAGCAAAAGAAAGTCTAAGAAAGAAATTTATAATGATACAAGCTTATGTTAGGAAACAAGAAAAATTTGAAATAAACAGTTTAGCCTTATACCTAAAGGAACTAAAAAGAGAAGGACAAACAAAACCCAAAGTTAGTAGAAGGAAAGAAAACATAAAGATCAGAGCAGAAACAAATGAAACAGAAACAAACAAACAAAAACCAATAGAAAATATCAATGAAATTAAGAGCTGGTTCTTTGAAAAGATAAATAAAATTGGTAAACCTTTAGCCAGACTCATCAAGAAAAATAGAGGACCAAAATCAATAAAATCATAAATGAAAATGGAGAAATTACAACCAATACAACAGAAGTACAAAGGATCCTAAGAGATTCCTACAACTATATGCCAATAAAATGGAGAACCTAGAAGAAATGGACAAATTCCTAGAAATGTACAAATTCCCAAGACTAAACCAGGAAGAAATAGAAAATGTGAATAGTCCAATTACCAGTAATGAAATTGAATCAGAACAAAACAAACAAAAACACCCAACAAAGTCCTGGAACAGATGGCTTCACAGGTGAATTATACCAAATATTTAGAGCCTAATTAACACCTATCCTTCTCAAACTATTCCAGAAAATTTCAAAGGAAGGAATGCTTCTGAAGTCATTCTATGAGGATAGCATCACCCTGATACCAAAAACAGACAAATATCACACACACAAAAAATTACAGGCCAATATCACTCATGAACATAGATGCAAAAATCCTCAACAAAATATTAACAAACTGAGTCCAAAAATGCATTAAAAGAATAACACACTATGAGCAAGTGGGATTTTTCCCAGGGACACAAGGATGTTTCAATATCAGAAAATCAATCAATGTGATACACCACATTAACAAATAGAAGAATAAAAACCACATGATCATCTCAGTAGATGCAGAAAAAGCTTTTGACAAAATTCAACATCCATTTATGATAAAATAACTCTCCAGAAAGTGAGTATAGAAGGAATATACCTCAACATAATGAAGGCCATATATGATAAACCCACAGCTAACATCATACTCAATGGTTAAAAGCTAAAAGCATTTCCTCTAAGATCAGGAACTTTCCAAGGATGCCCTCTCTTGCCACTTTTATTTAACATAGTATTGGAAGTCCTAGCCACAGCAATCAGACAAGGAAAAGAAATGCAAGGAATCCAAATTGGAAAGGAAGAATTAAAACTCACTGTTTGCAGATGACATAATATTATATGTAGAAAATCCTAAAGAAGCCATGGAAAATTACTAGATATCATAAATGTGTTCAGTAAAGTTGCAGGATAAAAAATTAACATATTAATATACAGAAATCTTTTGCATTTCTATACACTAACAGAAACAGAAATTAAGGAAACAATTCCATTTACAATCACATCAAAAAGAATAAAATACCTAGGTAAGAAATCTACCTAAGGTGATAAAAAAATCTATACTCAGAAAACTATGACACTGATGAAAAAAATTGAAGAAGATACCAATAGGACAGATATACCATGTTCATGGATTGGAAATTTAATATTGTTCAAATGACCATACTACCCAAGGCAATCTACAGATTCAGTGCAATCCCTATCAAAATAACAATGACACTTTTCACAGAGCTAGAACAAATAATTTTAAAATTTGTATAGGAACACAAAAGAACTCAAATATCTAAAACAATCTTGAGAAGAAAGAACAGAGCTGGAGGTATCACACTCTCTGACTTCAGATTATACTACAAAGCTACAGTAATCAAATCAGTAGGGCAAATAGTACACAAACAGATATATTGCTCATTAACTAGAATAGACAGCCCAGAAATAAACCCACACACGTATAGTTAATTAATCTATGACAAAAGGAGGCAAGAATATACAATTGAGAAAGTACAGTCTCTTCAATGAGTGCTGTTGGAAAAACTGGACAGCTACATGTAAAAGAATGAAATCAGAATAATTTATCACACCATATACAAAAAGAAACTCAAAACTGATTGATGACATAAATGTAAGATTGGGAACCATAGAACTCCTAGAAGAAAACAAAGGCAGAACACTGACATAAATTGTAGCAATTTTTTTGGGGGGGATCAGTCTCATAAATAAAGGAAATTAAAGCAAAAATAAATAAATTGGACCTAATGAAACTTAAAAGCTTTTGCACAGCAAACCATTGACAAAATGAAAGGACAACATATTGAATGGGAGAAAATATTTGAAAATGATATAACTGAAAAGGGGTTAATATCCAAAATATATAAACAGCTCATACAACTCAACTCCAAAAAAACAAACAACCCAATTAAAAAATCAGCAGACCTGAATAGACGTTTTTCCAAAGAAGACATGCAGTTAGCTAACAGCACATGAAAAGCTGCTCAACAATCATCAGTGAAATGCAAACCACAATGAGATATCACCTCACACCTGTCAGAATTGTTATCATCAAAAAAGCCAAAAATAAATATTGGTGAGGATATGGAAAAAAGGGAACCTTGTACACTGCTAGTGGCAATGTAAATTGGTACAGCCACTGTGGAAAACAGTATGGAGCTTTCTCAAAAACTAAAAATGGGACTACCAACTGATCCAGCAATTCTGCACCTGAGTATATATCTGAAGAAAATGAAAATACTAATTTGAAAAGATACATACACCCAGTGTTCATAGCAGTATTATCTACAATACCCAAGACATGGAAGTAATCTCAGTGTCCATTAACAGATGAATGGACTAAAAAAAAGTGGTCTATATGCAGTGGAATACTACTCAGCCACAAAAAAGAATGAAATTTTGCCATTTGCAACAACAGTGAATATAACACAAAAGAAACAGACTCACAGTTGTAGAGAACAAACTAGTGGTTACTAGTTGGGAGAGGAAATGGGGGAATGACAGGCTGGGATAAGGGACTAAGTGTTTACAAACTACTGTGTATAAAGTAAATAAGCCACAAGGATATACTGTACAGCACAGGGAATATAACCAATATTTTATAATTATAAATGGAGTAAAACCTTTAAAAATTGTGAATCACTATGTTGTACACCTGAAATTTATATAATATTGTAAATCAACTATATCTCATTTAAAAAAAAAAGAGAAAAAAAGGTAAGGAGTATAGATAAAAAAGAAGTATCCCTTTACTTATTTCCAAGAGGGGCCATACCTATCTCTGGAGCCAAAAAGAATATCTACCAATTGTCCATGAAGATTCATATATTTCTGGTATGTGTGTGTGTCTGTGTGTGTCTGTGTGTCTGTGTGTAGTTGAGGGAATGTGGACTCTGTGGGGATAGATAGTTGTTTTTTATGTACTTGTTTCTATATAATAGAAAGCAGTTTGCCCATAAATTAATACCCTTTTCATGCCTCCTCTCTGAATGACAGCTTTCTAGAAAGATATTTTGCACACTTCCCTGTTCAAATCCAGCTCTTGTTTTCTTCTGTGGAATTCAGAGTAACTTCTGCCACCAGCCTCAGATGCCACTCCCATTGCTGCAAATAAGACACTGTTGATTTTTGGTTTTGTCCCTCATGAACTATCAGTTTAGGCAACTGTCTTCTACTGTAATTATTTCTGAGAATTAGAGTTGCATGCATCTTCTCTTTGTGTCTTCATACTCCTTCAGTAACTGACAGCCCTTTCTCATGAGTAGTATTTTGGGATTACAAATCTCTCATAGTTTTAGAGAAGTTAATTTGCAAATCTGCTACTCATTATTCTTGTTGTTTTGGTATAATTTTAACAACCTAAGATTTCTGGCAAAATGCGCTTGAAATCTCAATGGTGAATATATCTGAGAAAAAATAACTGTTCCCTGGTTTATGATAAATATATTTATTTTTTTCTTCATCTTTCCTGATCATGTCTGCCCTTTCTCTCTATTACCTCTCTAGGACTAAAAAATATTAACTTGAGTTGACCTTAACAACATCTTATAAAAGTGTACAGTTTACTTAAATTCTCTTTTGTCTGACCTTTTCTGGGCTTGGTAAAGATAGATTTTGGTCCACCTTGTAGAATTTTTTTTAATACTAGGATGGCCTTGTCATTCCCTATGTAGTTTCTCAAGAGTAACATTATTAATAATCTACTGAGTATTTTTTTTTTTTTTTTTTGCAGTACACGGGACTCTCACTGTTGTGGCCTCTCCCGTTGCGGAGCACAGGCTCCGGACGCACAGGCTCAGCGGCCATGACTCACGGGTGCAGACGCTCTGCGGCATGTGGGATCTTCCCGGACTGGGGCACGAACCTGTGTCGCCTGCATTGGCAGGCGGACTCTCAACCACTGCGCCACCAGGAAAGCCCGAGTATCCTTTTTAAAATGGATTTCTTCCCATAGATTAGTATATTTCCATTGTAACCTACAGAAACTTTGAGGTGAATGACTTAAGCTCCATAACACAACAGGTATTGCTTTTCTTGACAATTATTTCATGTCTAAGGTTGTATGAGGCACAGAGATAAAGGACATTTTTTTCCCATGTGATGAGTGCCAAGTTTTATAAAATGTACCTGACTAGAGAGTATCTTCCTTTTAATAGGAAGAGACTTAAATAAGGATGAGGAATGCATTTTCTCCTAGGTAAAAAAGAATCACGACTACCCAACCGTTGGATAACATGAGAATTAAGATTTTTATATCCTAGTGTAATAATCATTAAATAATGTGCATTGATTTGCTTTTATAGCAAAAAATACATCCTCCATTTTGATGCTTACAAATACTGGATGCATTTTGTTGAGCTAGATTCCTAAATCTACTTATTTTACTAATTCAAAGAGAAGCACAAACACCTTTCTTTAACCTACAAGTTGAGTATTTGTATCTAATTGGTTGCAGTTGGGTAAATACATGCTTGTCCTTACAGTGTTAAACACATAAGCAGCAGTGTTTATGCTATGTAAGTGTGATTAACTTGTGAAAAATTCATCAAGTGCCCTGAGATCTGCACAGCTTATTTTAAAATTATGTATAAAGTTTTGAAGAATAAAAATGGTTTGACAAGTAGGCAGCCCACAAAGAAACTGACACATCAAGGGAAGAAGATCAAACAGCAATATAGCAGGCATATTCACACTGTAGATGCCGTGTCTGGCTCTACTCCAAAGGGGTTGAAAGAACAGTAGACATGAAAGATAGAGAAAGAATAGAGACATGAATCTCAAGGAGGAGAAATGAAAGACCATTTGACATTCAAAAAAAAATTTTATTTTATGTTTTTGACACAGTCAATAAACTCACCTCCGCTTAACTTAGTTAACTGAATGCAACTATTGTCTTATATCTATGGAAAGCAACAAAAAAGAACACATCAAAAATGTTTCTGCTAAGTAATCTGAATCTCTGATTTCAGTTTTCCTCAGCTTCCCACATATAGGATAATGCTGAGAAATTATGTACACAGTCTAAATTCAGAATGTCAGTTTACAGTTCTTTTATAACATTATATAATATTTTAAAAAATTTTATTATGATGCCAAATCTTAATTAAGGGTTATATTCTAATTAAACATTGTATGTAACATTTTTTAAAAAATTTTATTTGCTAATCATCCAATATTTTAAATTTCAATATTCAAATTTATTTTTGTTTTATTTTTAAAATTCAAGCCCATCAAACATCTATGTGCCACTTAACCTATTTTGGATTTCGTTATTTAAAAACACTTTTGTGTAAAAGTATATAAATATGACACTATGAAAAATAAAACCATACTAAATTAAAATTGATAAGAACTGGAAATATTGCCCTTTATAAAAGCTTTTTTTAGTAATAGTGGAATTGTGTTTTCTAAATCCTATGGAATTGATCACATATAAAGATCTCCCAATTTTCATCCTTTAATATATAAATCTTAAAGAAATAATATTTTCTGGGTAAGAGATCAATAATTATTGAGTAACTAATAAAGAAAAAGGGATAATTATTGGAATTTCTGTATTTAAGAGTAGTACGTGCTCTTTATATTCTGATTGATGCTGACAAATTGCCCTCCCACAAGGCCCTATAATGTGTTAGAACTTCTTCCACTAGATATCTTTGCCTCTCTGATGGGCAAATAGTTACATTTTAATGTTGGTGTAATTTGCATGACTTTGATAAATTTTGAATTGGTAAATATTCAATATTTTCATATTTTTTATTGGAAGTTCATATTATTTTCTATTAATTGTATATTCCTTATTCATTTTTTCCAATAGATTTGTTTGTCCTTTTTCTAGTTAATATCAATTGGGGAACTATCTTCCATTTTCAATTTTAAAGATTTGCTTCAGATCATTTCCTATTCAGGATCTTCTTTTGTTTTCCTCAGGGTTGTTTTGTTTTTATCAAGTTTCACAAATGAAAAAAAAGAAGGCCTCATCTGTATTGTTTATTTTTTTCTCCAGTAGTGTTTTGACTAAATATAAACACACATTTTCTTACTCTTTTCTTACCTGAAATTTCTAAATCAATTGTAACCCATTTTCTTGGTATACTTTTAACCTTCTGTGTTTCCTTTGTGAATGATGTCACTGTCTCTTCTACAATGATGTGACCTCCTTGTTTTTTCATCTTACATAATTTTTGCTATAACAGAATCTAAAGCTCACTGAACACCTTTATATAAATTCTGAGTGGACACTTTGATTAAATTATTGAAGTTACTTTCAGTCTTTGGAATAAGGACATACCTGTATTCACTTCTGCTTGGTAATCAACTATACAAGACTACATGTGAAAATACTAGGGAAAAAAAATACTTCTACAACTTCATTGTGTTTAATTACTTTTTAAAATTTCTAGTTTAAGTATAAAATCTAAAATTGTTTTTAAACATATTTTCTTACCTAATTTTATCTTTCCACTCTGTAAATTATACTTTTATTTCCTAAGAAAAGTTTTTACATTCATCTATATTCAATATTCAGATTTTCTCAAAGTTAATTTAACTCCAGAAGTGTGCCTTTATGGATTCAAATCTCTACCTAATTTCAAATTCACGTTTCCAAAATAACCAGCTTTAATTGCATTAAAAATATCCATTCTTGAATCCCATATGATATTTTTATGATTACTAAGTATTGAGCAAATGCTATATTTTACTAGATATTTGCTTTGTTTTGGTCAGTATTGCAATTTTATTGTGCATAAAAGATATACATTAGTTAATTTGTATTTTCAGGCATCTTAAAATATAGAAACCAGTAACACGTTTCTAAGCCCATAATTATTTAAAATTTGCATTGAGCAGTAACTATATAAGAAAAGGCAGTGGAATTTGCACTCCTCCTGAAAGGTCCTCATTAAATTACCTTAGTTTATGTACATCTTATACATATTTCACTTAAGAAATACTGGGATAGAGGCTTCCCTGGTGGCGCAGTAGTTGAGAGTCCGCCTTTTGATGTAGGGGACACAGGTTTGTGCCCCGGTCCGGGAAGATACCACATACCACGGAGCAGCTCGGCCTGTGAGCCATGGCCACTGAGCCTGCGCATCCGGAGCCTGTGCTCCGCAACGGGAGAGGCCACAACAGTGAGAGGTCCACGTACCGCAAAAAAAAAAAAAAAAAAAAAAAAAAAAAGAAATACTGGGATAAACCCATCTATCTCTCCATTCTTATTCACTCCTGTCCTCTTCAAAGTTCAATTTCAAGATCAATTTCTAATGAGGGCTCTATTTTCTGAAGACCCAGTATTAGCATGAGGAGTAAACATGGTTATCTATTGGGACAAAATGATCTTTTGTTGTTGTTGTTGTTGTTTTGGATGGTTTCTTTTCATACGACTGGAAGGGAATAACAGGGTCTTTCCCACTTTGGCTGCCTCTTTGGCTTTCCCCCTGCAGTCACTTTTGGCTATCTCTCTAAAAATGTAAGGAGTACAAAAATTATGTCTTTATATAATGTCTCATTTGTCTCTGTTGTTCCTATTATTATCATACAGATCAACAGATTGTTAAATCTGTAACTTGCTTTTTATGTTGGTCTGACTTCTTTTATTTACTAACATTGTAACTTAGGTATACCAAGAAAATATGTAGGTATTTTTAACCTTCAAGATACTCTGTTTTTCAGAAGGCTTTTCTGAATCTACCATGAGGTTTGAGTGCCATGTTTTCACCTGTCCCTCACAAGGGTCCATAGTGCATTTTGTTCCCTCTCTAGAACATTCTATACAAGTCAGCTTTTGTGAGTCCACTAATACCCTCATGGTTTCTCCATCCACTCTCTAGTAAGGGGATAAATTATTATCTCCATTTCAAACTACCATTTCCATGGGAAAGCCAGACCTACTTTCAATATTTCAGGAATTCCCTGCTACATATGTCCATCTTTCAGTGTGGAGGACATTTACTCTCTCAGGTTCCTTTGCAACAAGGTTTCAGGTATGTCATGCTGACTCTATCTGTTGCACTATATCTAATCTTCAATAGAGGAGCAACAATATCTTTATGGATCAGTTCTGTCATGTAACTTCTGACAACTTTTATAGCTGTGTAGCCTTCAGTTCTGGTTCTTCGGCTCTCTTAGCAAAATTCTATGTGCCATCCAATATCCTTGATTGAAGCCATTTTCTGTTCAAATTAGCCAGAGTTGATTTATGTTGCTTTAATTAAGTTCTCTCTTTTTATAAAATATGTAACTTTTGATTTAAAAAAATTAAAATTAACTATTATATTATCACCTTTGCTATAAAGGGATAGGACTTCAGAAGACTTTTATTTTAAATGTATATGTTTTCATGTTTATAAAACCAAAAAATTAATATAGTGTGTATATATATGTATATATATATGAAGTTATTCTTTATCTGTGCTTACCAAAAAGTTATAAATATACCCCTATTAGAAAAATCTTACAGAACTAATAAGCTAGTATCACAAGCTAGAAGGTTCTGAGTCTTTATATTTGGACAACTGGTAGTGTAGGTGAAATGTACTTTACAATGCAAAGGGAAAAATGATAGATTCTGCTTTTAATTCTATCACTACTATGTTCTATGTCTTTGAAAAGCCATTTAATAATTTTTTGGTCCTATATATTCCATGTAAATAGACTGGGTTAGATGACATCCTTATAATAGCCCTTCCTTTAAATTTTAAGACATGTTAATACTAATTCCTAAAATAAATTACATAAATATTAAACATTAAACATATAGGGAATTTTAAAAGCAAATTATTAAAATGTACAATATGTACATTATGTAAGTCTGAAATTATAGAGCTCTCTAAAGAGCTATTTGGGGAGTGGCCATCAGATATGAAAGAAATAGACCTTACCTTAGTATTGGCGGAACATGTGAGGCTTTATTAAACTTCCAAAATTCAAAGCCAGTTGTTTTGAAAACTCTTCCCTTTGCATATTTATTGCTAGAAAACTTTTAATTCATCTTTAAGAATAGAAAAAAAAATTCTGGCAACTGCTGTTGGCAATATTAGTGGGGTAAGTTGTCTCTTTACTCAATTTCACTTTTCCCATCTGCACTAGTTTCTCATGTGACAGTTCCTCTCCCTGGGATTCTGGCAACTCAACCAACATCAGTTTTTGTAAATATTATCACAGGGAAAAAGAAAGGAAAGAAAAACTCATATCTTTAATGTACATCAGCTAAAATTTTAAGTTTTAGTTAATATTCAAGGACTAAATAAGGCAACAATTTTTGACCTAGCAGTATGAATTTTCTGGCTTTCCCTTTATCCCACCAAAGAAATCTGAGCAGATTGAAGACTCTTTCTTCCATTCATTTTTCTTAGGAGAATATAAAGTCCCTAAAATAAGTACAAAATTTTTTCCTCCCCAAGGTTATCCTTATTTTGCTGATTTTGAGCCAGGAACCATTGAGATTCCTAGTTGTGGTCCTGATTTCCTTTTCATCAGCTGAAACATGAATCACAATATGATTTACTTTCTTTAGCACATTGCAAATTTCATTTCTCCCAAAACCAAGTCTTTCATGTGCCCCACTTTTGCTGTTTCAGCGTATCAAGAAGGCAAACTATATCACCAGCCTAATGTATATAATACTAAGAAAATTCAAGCAAATCTTATACTCAAATTTAAGTACCATAGCAGATTACGCTCTAAATCAGTGGCAGTCAACAGTGGTGGTACCTTTAACTAGAGGGAAGTTTGGATGTTTGCAGGGGCATTCTTGGCTTCACAATAAGACTTGGCCACTGTAACACATTTAATAGGAGGGACCAGGTATGTTAGATTTGCTGCATATTGTCCATTGTCAATTAACATCCATTCCCATTCCCACTCACTGTACCTCTCTCTCTCACTGTTGGCCCTCTCCCAGTATAGCAGGAGTTGGAAGGATTAAATCCAAAGATTTACTTGCAGATAGGTTTGGATATTTTTATTTAGGTTAATCCAATGAAACAGTCTTGTTACAGATTTGGAAGGTAGAAAAGGTAGACATAAGATGAATGACATCTTCCTGTGGCTACTGCCATTTGCTGCTGTTTAAGGAAGTTGTCATTTTTCTGCATCAGATACTATTTTCTATTAAGCAGCTTTCTGTTTGTTAAGGAACAAGGACAGTAACTCTGGTTTCTTCATATGATCTGATTCCTGAATAACAGCTTTGGGTATCCACACTCCAGTCTTCTTTGCCTGGGGTCTGCTGTGGCCATGCTGTTGTTCCCAGACCTAGGCCAGCATAGCTCCAGTGGCAGCCTTAGAAATAGGAATGCTATAGCAGGAAATTATAGATTTTTCTAGGAAATATTTCAATAGGCCCAGGCTAGAACTTGTTTCTTCAACCTTTCCAATAATGCTGTAAACTCTTAATTCCCTATATTAAATTCCTTGCTATCTATAATACTTAGGGTAGTTATATTTCCAGTACTGAATCTTAATTCCTTCATATTATATCCTACAATGTTCATCATGATTTATAGAATGAAGGATTCTCCTGTATTCCATGAGATTTTTGGATAGCCTCCAAGACATTCATTTTACTTTTTAATATGTTTATATTTGATTCATTTGAATCCCTAGAAAATAGAAATCTAATATATACTGACAGAAAGCAAATCAATTATTGCCTGGGACCCTAGGGTTGAGGGATGGTTGGCAGGGAAGGGGCACAAGAGAATTCTTTAGAGTGATGGAAATGTGCTGTATCTTGATTGTGGTGGTAGTTACACAGGTGTACACATTTGTCCGCATCTAATGAAATGGACAGTTAAAAAAATTGATGCATTTTATTCTATGTAAACTATACCTCCATGACATTGATTTTAAACAATTAACATTTGCGTAGGTTATACAATTTACAAAAACATTTTAAATATATAAAATCTGTTTAAAATTATGTGAGCATAGAACTTAACTCTGGTCAACATATATAAACACAAACTATTTTTGCATAGTTTGTGCAAAATTCATTATAAAACATATCTTGTATGCCTACTATATAATAGGTAATGTTGAAGCACTGGGGATACTGAGGTGATTTTTAAAAAAAGCCTACATAGATTTTTACCTTCTAGTGGGATAGACTGGTAATAAAAATAAATAATATCAGATACAGATAAGGACTGCAAAGGAAAATGGAACAGTTGCCTAGAGTCTACTACCCCAAAACTAAGACTCATGTTCGATAAATTTCCTCTAATGCATTTAATTAGTACAGTATTTCTTATATTCTGGAGCAGTAGAGTAGAATAAGAGTGCAAAAACTCACTTCCCACTAAAACAAAACATAAAATAACAACAAACCTTTATTCTAATTTCATCTGATGTCCCTTGTCCTTGTTGGGTTCTCCAGGAAACAGATGCTAAGATGGCATTAAGTGTTCAATATGTTTACTGGGGAGTAATACCTGTGAAATAAAAGGGGGAAAGCAAGATTAGGCAAAAAAAAAAAAAAAAAAGCCATTGGATAATAATGTCAGAACCCTGAAACAAATACTAGCAGATAGAGGAGTCTCAACTTTGGCAGAAATGGCTAAGCCTGGACTTTACCATCTTGCTCAGCCATTGGCTAAGGCTCACTCTAAAAAGAATATGACCTTGGCTTGAATGCTGATGTGAATTAGAAGAAGCTAACAGCTGGAGGCTGTGAGGTAACCATATTCCTCACAGATGGACAGTGAATCATTCATTGAAGGGGAATGTGAATGGGGCATCCCTCATTCTGTCAAACTCTTCTGTAAAATCAGGAAATTTACAGTGCTGTACCTGCCAATCACCAGGTTTTTTTCTCTTCATCCAGGTTTTATGATGGACTGTCTATCAACTATGCTTAAACACCATCAATGCCTAATTGAATGAGTCTGTATCCATACTCTTTCATGAGAAGGTTAACTTAACATTTGTAACAGACAGCTCTCTAAGATTCATGGCTTGTTCATTTCCCACTTTGTCAATCTCCTACTTTTCTCTCTGTATTTTTCTATCCCAAATATCCTGTATGACACTGTCTTTGTTATGAAATTGTTTAGGATCCTGGCAGGGGAATTGTTCCCACATATCCCTGTTAGAGAAAATAGATTCCCGAAGCAAAAGTACTATTTTCCTTACTTACTAAGTCTGGGGGCCTGAGAGGTAATGAAAATTAAATAATCATTTTCCATGTTATCCACCATAAAAGTTTGCCTTTTATCTTAATTTAATTCTGGCACTGAATAACCTTTGGCATACCAATGTCAGCAGAAACATTTCTTTCAAGCAACTCTTTCTCTGCTCTAGGTGGCTCTGACCCTATTTCCCTGTATATTTTATTTTTATTTCTCTCTATTCTTCTTTCCTTTCCAGCAGGTCAAATTGAATTTTCAAAACGTTGATATATTTTTTCTCCCCTACGTTATGTAGACCTAACACAGTCTCTTGCAGCTTTTAACTGAAAGATCTAAATCTATCTTTAAGCTGATTCCATTGTTCCCAGAATTTCTGAATTCATCTCTTCTAACCTCAAGTAATATTTTTTCCTGCACCAAACTCTGAGGGTTGTTAGCCAAATGACCATAATGTTCCCTCTGTCCTTAAGAACTATTGACATTTCAAGTTGAGAATTTGAATCATCTTTAGTATCTCTCTGGGTCTCTCCGGCTCTGCCTCTCTCTTTCTTTATGAAATTGGGTCTGTGAAAGCTTCATTCAGATGTTGCTCAATGTAAATCTAGACAGTACCATTTATTTCCTATATAATACTCTCACCATTTTTTCCATCTGTTTATTAATAAATTCTACCCCACTGCCAGGGAAAGAGAAAAAAAAAAAGAGAAAAGGCCACTTTTTAGAGATTTTTGTCTCTTTTGTCATCTAACCAACAATTTATCTAACACAGGAATCTTCATCAGAATTTCCTAGGTTGCTTATTAAAGATGTACATAACTTGTCCTTTTGCCAGACTTACTGAATTGGTATTTTCACAGGCAGGGCTTGAGAAGCTATATTTTTCAAAAGTGACCCAAAATGTGTTTTGTTTTGTTTTTTCTTTGTCCTAGCACCATCGTCTAAAACCACAAGCCTGTGTTTGATTAGTCTCATTATTGTCCTCCTATTTCTTATGCTTACAGCTGGGATGAGGTTGGAAAGGTGCCTGAGCTCCCCTTAGAGGCTGGAGATATTACTCAACCATATTTTCATATCTAGAATATGCTCTACTTGCTCACTTTTAATATGATTCAGTATTCAGTATATTATCACCTTATTTGGATCATCTTAGCCTTTTTCTCATAAATGAGGCTAGACCAGATTTGGGGTAACTATATTGGACAGGTGTGTGCTTTAGGGTACTGATATTTTCACAAATCATTTGGGAAATTATCCTTCTTTGACTATATTTTGGGTGAGTCTATGTATCATGGATAATATTTGTTCCTTTAAAATTGAAATAATCTATAAATCTGGTGTTAATTTTTCTATAAAGATAACAATTTTAAAAATATTCTGAGTTTTATTAATCAAATATGAGCAATGCTTTCTACTGAATGTATTTTTTTAAGATTTTTTTTGATGTGGACCATTTTTAAAGTCTTTATTTAATTTGTTACAATATTTCTTCTGTTTTATGTTTTGGTGTTTTGGCTGCGAGGCATGTGGGATCCTATCTCCCTGATCAGGGATTGAACCTGCTGCAGCCCCTGCATTGGAAGGCGAAGTCTTTACCACTGGACCACCAGGGAAGTCCCTGAATGTACTTTTTTCCACAAAATGTTTAATAACTTATCTGAGTTTTAAGAACCATTTTCTGTTATAAAATATTTATCATTACATATATGTTTAAGAGAAAACCTCTCCTCAAACTGGCTTAAACAAGGAGCATCTCACATAACAGGAAGTCAAGAGGTATATTAAACTCCATGTACAATAGCAGCTTGATGATATCAAGGAAAAATGTTTGTTTCATCTCTGCTCTGAATCCTCAGTATTGGCAACTGGGAGCAGTTAACTCCCAGGGTTGGATGCTTCCTTATTCACCTTATAGGCAGATGAGGGAAACCACTTTCCCAAACTTGAAATGAAAAACCTTCCTTTTCCTCTAATTGAGCCAGATTATGTCACCTGCCTGCTCCTGATTCAATAACAGTTGATGAGAAAATGAAACATCTATGGATTGACTTGAACTAATCAAGATTCTTCCTTAGATGTGACTATGTATACAAAGTCATTTAAGAAGTGAAAAGGCGAAACTGATGTTGTCTAAGCAACCTAATGATTTCTGCAATATTATTTTTGAATATTTGAAACATCTTACAAGAACATTTTCTACTTCAGATATTAAAACCATTTTTTCAAAAGGTAATTAATTATTAATTTCAATGACCTAAAAATTGGTTTCAAGTAGTAATACTGCTGTTACATAATGCAATTTTCTCACTCTTAAGATCTAACATTAACTTCTCAACCTGCTTGAGGACAACTTCAATTTTTGTTAAAGGACAAGTCATTAATACAGAAGAATGGTTTTCTATTGCTTTTAAACAAAATAATGAGTGTTAAAATTAAATACCTACTTATGTAATAAGTACTGTGCTGAAAACATTATCTCTATTAATCCTATCAACAATGCTTTGAGGTATTATTATAATATTGATTTTCAGATAGGAACTGAATGTAAACAGATTATGTAACTTTCCCAAGGTCACACTGCCAATAAGGGGTAGGTTTGGAATTTGAACACAGGTCTGGTCTGAGTCAAAACCTATATAGGAGAGGGCTTCCCTGGTGGCGCAGTGGTTGAGAGTCCTCCTGCCGATGCAGGGGACACGGGTTCATGCCCCGGTCCGGGAAGATCCCACATGCCACAGAGCGGCTGGGCCCGTGAGCCATGGCCGCTGAGCCTGCGCGTCCGGAGCCTGTGCTCCACAACGGGAGAGGCCACAAGAGTGAGAGGCTTGCGTACCACAAAAAAAAAAAACTTATGTAGGAGAGAAAAAAAAAATTTCTTCCTTGACTCTTAGGTTCGGTGACTAGGGTTCATGAATCAAAAGACAAGAAAAAAAGGAGGAAAAGCAGAGTTTATTTTTATTTACACATTCAACATGCATACCCCTGCAGGAACTAAGTGATGAGTAACTGAAAGGATTGGCTAGAATATAGGGCTTATATACCATCTTAATAAAGGACAATGAATTTGTGAAGTGACAAGACAAAGGAAAAAGGGTTTGGGCTTCCAGGGGTGGTAAATTGTGGGGAGGTAAATATATGGGGGAAACTAATGGAAGATATGGGTTACGTTATTAAGGAATGTTTGTGCAGACCCAACTTAGTGCTTTTTATCTCCAGTGCTAAGTTTTTTTGTTTTTTTGTTTTTCTCCTCCAGGTATGGGAGAGGAGAGGCGGAACATCTTCATAAAGGGAAATTTATACCCTGCCTGTAGGCAGAAAGGGGAAAAGGTATCTGCTGTTTCTCAATTGCCTTCATCTCAAAATAATCCTTAAGCCAAATGACATATCTTGGAGTGGCATATTCTGATTCCTTTGACCCACAAACTTAACTTCTAGGTAATATCATCTCTCATATACACAAACAGTAACTTCACTAGGTTAAACTATTTTTTGTCATTAACTTTGCATTTCCAGAGTTCTGTTGACGTTTCTTTTGCATTTAGGGCTACAGAGAAGTGTAACATCAGACTAATATTTACCCTTTCTTGGAGGATCAGTGAAGGAAATTTTATTTATATTTTCACTGGACATATATACACTACCAAATATAAAATAGGTAGCTAGTGGGAAACAGCCACATAGCACAGGGAGATCAGCTTGGTGATTTGTGACCACCTAGAGGGGTGGGATAGGGAGGGTGGGAGGGAGACACAAGAGGGAGAAGATATGGGGATATATGTATATGTATAGCTGATTCACTTTGTCATAAAGCAGAAACGAACACACCATTGTAAAGCAATTATACTCCAATAAAGATGTTTAAAAAAAGTTCACAAGGATTTATCTAAATAAGGTTTTCCTTTTATTATTTTTGCCAGCAGTACAACATAATCCTCACTTAAAAGAAATGAAAACATATTTAGTATTAGACAACCAAGTTTAAAGAACAGCATCAAATTACACATAATTCAACCACCTAGGTATAATTATTTTTATCATTTATTATAACTTTTTTCTAGTATTTTATTCATTTTGCTCTTTCTCTTTCAAATTCCACAAATTAAATATCTAAATATTTTAATATCTCTTTAATTTTTTTCATTTATACTCCAAAATGGATAATTTAAATTCTTTAGCAATATAAGTGCATGTATCACAGAACAATGAAAATGAGAATTTAATTTTTACATATTTTCCAGTTTGATGTATTTTAATAGTTATGTTTGCTTGTACTTGTATTGGTGAAGTTGAACCTTTTTTATAATATTCAAAAATAATCAAGTTTGGTTTTAATTTCTAAAAATTAAATATGCTATGCATTTATATTACTGATTCTGTGATTTTTAATTGATACTATATATATTCCTTTTATTTTTTATTTTGGGGAAAATACTTTATCCATTAGGAACATTATTAATTTTTCTGCAATTTTTGAAAATGTGACCATAAGCCATTTCAGCTCAACAACTGAATAACTGTAGCCAGGGAATAGTCTGTTTGCACACATACATGGATTTCCATCATCTATCAGACATTCATCTAGTGCATTTTTCCTGGTTTATTTTAATATTATACAACCTACTTTTTCTTTATATGACAAACTGAACCGAATTAAGAAATAAGAACTAGAACCATACATTACAACTAGAACCCTTCTCTTTGTCATCCATGCCATCAGCAATTTACTACTTGGCCCAACTCTTTGCAACCTTAGTATGACACTGATTGTTTTTCTTACTGACTGACATTATTTTTCATGAATTATAATTTTCAGATGCTTTTGGAAGAGGTGTTACCAACTAGGATAAAAGAATATATTTTGGCTACCATAAAAGGATTATTGGTAGAATAGAAAGATTGCTATCAAGTTTTCAGGTTGACACAGGCATTGTCTATTAGAGCTAGTAATCAAGAGGTGCTGGAAACAGAACTTCATCATCTTTCATGATGATGGCATTTGCATCATAGTTGAAAGATATATTTAATTTAAATTACCACTATGTCTGCTAAATAGAAATATCTGCCCAAGCCAAGATGGGTTTCTGTGAGAACATTTTTTTTTTTGCCATGAATTTTATCTTATTTCTGAAATGCCATGGGCATTTTATTCGAGTTGGGAGAAGCTATGTCTTGGACTGCTATTTAACTATTTTAAACCACATGCATGAGATTTACTTTTTAGCAAGAAAAAAACTGATTCAGAAAAATGTAGGCAGGGAGAATAAATAGAGTATTTTAATATTATAAGAGAAATAATGGGCACTTTTGCTTAGTCAGAAGATGACCAGGAATGAAAAATAAAAGGTAAAAATTAGAAATATTTATCGACTCTTGCAAAATCTTCAAAAAATACTAGCAAATCTAATCCAGCCCCATGTAAAAAGAATTTTACATGAAGTGAACTTTTACACCAAGTGGGATTTATGTAGTAATATAATACTTTATATCAACAGAATAAAGAAACCCAAAAATCTCATCATCATTTCAACTGATCTAGAAAAAGCATTTGACAATATCCAACAGCCTTTCATGATAAATACACTCAATAAACTAGAAATAGAAGGGAAATTTTTCTACCTGATAAAGAGTATTTACAAAAATACCCCCACACAGCTGACATCATACTTAATGGTGAAGACTGGATGCTTTCCTCCTAAGATCAAGAGAAGGCAATGATGTCTGCTCTTATCACTTCTATTCAACATTGTACTGGAAGTTCTAGCCTGGGCAATTAGGCAAAAAAAGCAAATAAAAGACATCCAGATTGGAAAAGAAGAAGTAAAACTATCTCTCTTCACAGATGACATGATCTTATATATAGTGTGAAAAGAAAGAAAGAAGAATATCATTTAAAATGGAGTCAGGAAGCTCTGAAGGGAGAGCTCTCACCGACCGCTTGTTGCAGCCTACATAACCAGCAGGAAGTAAGAAGGCAAGACTTATTTTGACACGGTCAGTTTGTATGGAATTCTCTCAGTATTAACTTCTTATCCATGATGATATAATGGAATTACTTTGCTATACAGCAGATATTAACATAACATTATAAATCAACTATACTTCAATAAAAAAATAAATTTAAAAATTAGAAAAAAAAGAATGTTACTTTTCTTCTGATACAAAGGAGGACATTTACCACATAGGAATTTCATCTCCTGCTTTTAAGAAAAAGAAGGAGGATTCGTCCCTGTCCCAGCAGCAATGCACTAACAACTGCTTGTAGCCAATAATAAACCTCCACAACCTGGAGCTCCTTTCTTCTCCACTGAACTTGTATTCAAAACAAACCTCCCCAATTTCCTCCAAAAACTTATTAAAAGCTGACCTCCTTGTCTCTTTGGACTTGCCCATGATTCACTACCATAGCTTGCCTGTCCCAAATAGAAATCCTCTGCTATTCCCAAATAAACCCACTTTGCTAGTAAAATAACTGGTTATTTTATTTTTGAGGTTGACAATTGAAAGTCCTATGAAATCCTCTAAAAATTATTAAAACTAATACATTAGTTCAGCAAGACTGTAAGCTATAGGATCAATACACAAAAATCAACTGTATTTCTATACATTCACAAAGATCAATCCAACATGAAATTTAGAAAACAATTCAATTCACATAGCATCAAAATATAAAATATTTATGACTAAATCTAACCAAAGAAGTGCAAAAGTTATGTTCTGAAAACTATAAAACATTATTGCAAAAGATTTTTCAATATTTAAATAAAAGGAAAACTATCCCATGTTCAAGAAGTGGAAAACTTAAAATTGTTAAGAAGGCAATATTCCCCAAGCTGATCTATAGAGTTGAGATCAACCCTATGAGGAATCCCAGCTTCCTTCTTTATAGAAATTAGCAAGCTGACTCTAAAATTCATATGAAATTGCAAAAGACCTAGAATAGCCAAAACAATCCTGAAAAAAGAACAAAGTCAGAGTTCTCACACTTCTCAATTTCTCAAAACTTAGTACAAAGCATCTTACTATAGATCTTACTAAAAATTACTGCATATCAAATCAGTGTAGCACTGTCAAAGGATAGACATATAGATGTATAAACAGAAATGGAAGTTCAGACTTAGACATATGTATATAATGGGATATTATTCAGTCCTAAAAAATGAAGAAATCATCATTTGCAACAACATGGATGGACTTTGAAGACATTATGCTAAGTGAAATAAGTCAGAGAAAGACAAATACTGTATGATCTTACTTATATGTGGAATCTAAAAATCAAACAAACAAACAAAGCAAACTCATGGAAAAAGAGATCAGATTTGTGGTTACCAGAGGAGGAAAGTGGGAGTGGGGGGAGGGGGGATTAGAGGAATGTGGTCAAGGAGATATTAGAACCCTCGTACACTGCCAGTGGGAATGTAAAATGGTACGGCCAATTTGGAACACAGTCTGGCAGTTCTTAATATGAATAAACAGAGAGTTATACAATCTAGCAATTCTATCCCTAGGAATATACCCAAGAGAAATGAACACATAGGTCCACCCAAAAATTTGGACATGAATGATTATAGCAGCATTATTCATAATAGCCCAAATTTGGAAACAACCCAATGTCCATCAACAGAGTAACAACAACAGGATAAACAAAACAACAGTATCCATCAACAGGATCAACAAATGTGGTCCATTCATACAATGGTATATTACTCAACCATATAAAAGGAATGAAGGAAGATTAGCTCAAGATGGCAGAGTAGAAGGACAAGAACACCAGAATCACAACTAACTGCTGAACAACCATCGACAAAGAAATGCTGGAACCTACCAAAAGAGATACCCTACATCCAAGGACAAAGGGGAAGCCAAGGTGAGATGGTATGAGGGGAGCAATCACAATAGAATCAAGTCCCATACCCGCTGGGTGGGCAACCCACAGACTGGAGAACAATTGTACAACAAAAGTTCTCCCACTGGAGTGAAAGTTCTGAACCCCACGTCAGGCTTCCCAGTCTGGGGATCTGGCAATGGGAGGAGGGGTCCCCAGAGAGTTTGGTTTGGAGGGACAGTGGGATTTGATTGCAGGACTTGCACAGAACTGGGGAAAACAGAAACTCTTTAACACCTTACATGAAAATAAACTCAAAATGGATTAAAGACCTAAATGTGAGACTGGACACTATAAAGCTCTTAGAAGAGAACATAGGCAGAACACTCTGACAAAAATCACAGCAATATCTTTTTTGATCCATCTCCTGAAGTAATGGAAATAAAAACAAAAATAAACAACTGGGACCTAGTTAAACTAAAACGCTTTTGCACAGCAAAGGAAACTGTAAACAAAAAAAAAAGATAATCCACAAAATGGGAGAAATATTTGCAAATGATGTGACCAACAAGGGATTAGTCTCCAAAATTTATAAACAGCACATGCAGCTTAATATCATCAAAACAAACAACCCAATCAAAAAATGGGCAGAAGACCTAAAGAGACACTTCTCCAAGGAAGACATACAGATGACCAAGAAGCACATGAAAATATGTTCAACATCGCTAATAGAGACATGCAAATCAAAACTACAATGAGACATTACCTTACAGCAGTCAGAATGGCCATCATCAAAAAATCCACAAACAACAAATGCTGTAGAGGGTGTGGAGAGAAGGGAACCCTCCTACACTGCTGGTGGGAATGTAAATTGGTCCAGCCACTATGGAGAACAGTATGGAGGTTCCTTAAAAAACTAAAAATAGTGCTACCATATGATCCTGCAATCCTATTCCTGGGCATATAATCGGAGAAAAACATGGTCTGAAAGGATACACGCACCCTGATGTTCATTGCAGCACTGTTTACAATACCCAAGACATGAAAGCAACCTAAATGTCCATCGACAGAGGAATGGATAAAGATGATGTGGTACATATATACAATGGAATATTACTCGGCCATTAAAAAGAAGGAAATAATGCCATTTGTAGCAACATGGATGGGTCTAAGAGATTGTCATACTGAGTGAAGTAAGTCAGACAGAGAAAGAGAAATATCACATGATATCACTTATATGTGGAATCTAAAAAGGAATGATACAAATGAACTTATTTACAAAACAGAAGCAGACTCACAGACTTAAAGAACAAACTATGGTTACCTGGGGGACGGGTGGCGGGAAGGGATAGTTAGGGAGTGTGGGGTTGACATGTACACACTGCTTTATTTTAAATGGATAACCAACAAGGACTTACTGTATAACACATGGAACTCTGTTCAATATTGTGTAACAACCTAAATGGGAAAAGAATTTGGAAAAGAATAGATATATGTATATGTATAACTGAATCACTTTGCTGTACACTTGAAACTATCACAACATTGTTAATCAACTATACTCCAATATAAAATAAAAAGTTTTAAAAAAAGGAATGAAGTACTGAATATATTCTACATGGATAAACCTTGAAAACATTATGCGAAGTGAAAGAAGTCAGTCACAAAAGATGGCACACTATACGATTTCATTCATAACAAAGTTTCAGTGAGGTAATTCTATAGAGACAGAATGTAGTTTTGTGGCTGCTTAAGGTATTGCTTAGGGGGTATTAAGGGTTCAGAAGGGTGATTGGTGAAAGGTAAGGGGCTTCTTTTTGAAGTGATGAAAATATCCTAAAACTGATGGTGATAATGGTTGTACATATCTGTGAATGTACTAAAAACCATTGAATTGTACACTTTAAATAGGTGCATCCATAGTATATGAATTCTATCTCAATAAATCTATTAAGAATAGTCTCCTTTGAATTCAGAATATGTTCCTAATGAACTGGTAAGGCTAAATAATAGGAATTCTTCATGGTTTGGTAAAGAAAATACTGTTGTTGCCAAAGATGCCATCCATGATCCTAGGTTCCTAGTTGCTATTCTATTTAGAAGTCATTACCTTGATTCTCTTTTCTAAAATCTCTGTTTATCAAAGAACTTTGACTTTATTTATGTACCTGGATAAAAACATTGCTATTAATGAATTTGTTATGGTTAATTTATTATGGTCACATATAGCCATCCAGAAAAAGTGGATACTAAATTAAATAAATTATGTATATCCATTTACCTTATTGTTAGGGAATGTAAAGTAAAAATGCAATAATATGCCTTAAAATATTTTAATATATTTAAGGAACAATAAACAAAAACAAGGAGCAAACAAGCAATATTATCATGCATTTAGAAAGACCAAAACTAGTACTTTCCCAATTTAGTGCTCATACTGACTCAATCTCATTTTAAATTGTTTTACTCTCAATTCTTCTAAGATTATGAACACCAATATATTTGATATTATGGAGTCAATTTAGGTGATGAATTTCATTTTGTATATTTATGCAGATATTTCATATAGATTTAGCATAAAAAAACAGAGAAGATTCATTATCTATTTTATTCCTCACTATAGTAATTGTATCAAGCACTACTCCTGAATGAAGAGTTGTTTCTTTGGTGAGGTGACAATAATTCATTGGAGGTTAATTTCTACGGTCTATAGATGTGGTTTGCCCTCTCTTTGTAAAGTTTTGAAGTACAAATATATAGATGCCAGTAACAAATATGCTCTCTGCTTTTGACAAAGATTATTGTCTTTTTTCCATGCTTTAGGCTTTCAAAATTATGCTTCTGGGAAACAAAAAAGATTGACTTCCAAGAATATTATTGATATAATACTTAATGGTTTGGAAGAGCAAATTTAATTAACCTCTGATATTAAAAATGACTCTGAAATGATAAAAATAAGCCACATAATTTTCTAATTTTGTGTTATGAAACTTAATATCCCCCCAAATTGTGAAACTATGCAAACTTAGTCATGCATTGATTATTCATAAAAGCAGGGAGAACACTAAAATAATATTATGTTTCCATTATCTTCCTAGAAAATGATCAATATTAGTTTTTCTATTTATTACAAATGGCAAATGCAGTCTTTTGACCTGTCGACAAATTTTTTATTTGTTATATCTTTTTATTGTGGAATTAAAATGGCTCATTTATTTTAGCTCATTTCAAAATGCCAAATTAGTGTTTAAATTCCACATATTAAAAGGAGATTTTGATTTCATAATTCTTTATTACTTCCTTTATTGAACATTTTTTTCAGGTATTGAATTAACAGTTACAGATATTTCTTTTTTTTTTTTTTTCCGGTATGCGGGCCTCTCGCTGTTGTGGCCTCTCCCGTTGCGGAGCACAGGCTCTGGACACGCAGCTCAGGGGCCATGGCTCACGGGCCCAGCCGCTCCGCGGCATGTGGGATCTTCCCGGACTGGGGCACGAACCCGTGTCCCCTGCATCGGCAGGCAGACTCTCAACCACTGTGCCACCAGGGAAGCCCCAGATATGTATTTCTAAGGTAAGAATTTATTTGCAGGTTAATCAAGGATATTACTCTCCTTGACTTCATATTATAATATTTAGTTTTGCTAGTTTCTTGGATGTTTGACATAAAGAAAAAAATCATTCTTCAGGAAAAAAAAAAAAAAACGCAGTAAATTGCACTGCAACTGAATCCTGTTTTCTTATGCTTTATAATTAAATTCTAATTGGAACTCTCAAAAAAAAGACAGAATTTTTCACTTTAAGCAATAAAAACAAACAAGCTGAAATCATTTGTTTTGATTCTGTGACATATCATAGGAATCCATCTTCCTCTTGTCTTGGTGCAAAAAACTTCTATGCTGCTCATTCTATGTATTTAATTTTTCAAAGTAATTGCTTTTTTATTTTCTAGTTTGTTCACCTTAATATTAGATGCTTCAGTTTTATAATTAGAATTTTTAACTAAAGCATTAACAAACTTATTCCAAAGAGCACTAATCTGGGGAATATCTTTTAATTCAAAATTTTAAATACACGTGCATGATTGTTTTTCTTTATATGTAAAAATATCTCCAAAAGGGCTTCCCTGGTGGCGCAGTGGTGGGGAGTCCACCTGCCGATGCAGGGGACACGGGTTCGTGCCCCGGTCCGGGAGGATCCCACATGCCGCGGAGCGGCTGGGCCTGTGAGCCATGGACGCTGAGCCTGCGCGTCCAGAGCCTGTGCTCCGCAACGGGAGAGGCCACAGCAGTGAGAGGCCCGTGTACCGCAAAAAAAAAAAAAAACCTCCAAAAATCATATATAAATTAACTGTAAGAGTAATTACCATAACATCGGAAGGTAATGATATATACTAAGTGGTCTGATTTATTTTAATAAGATAATGTAAATCTTCTTAAGATATAGTATAATCTGATTCTGACTGCCAAGATTTAAAGCCTGCCTCTTCTACGTTATAACTAGGTAACCTCAAGCAACTTAGTTACCCGTCTGCTCAATTTCCTCATTTTTAAAAGGAGGATAATATAATCACCAGGATTAGCATGAAGATAAAATTTGATTAATATATGTAAAGTGTTTAGCAAAGCGTCTTACATAAAATAAGTTCCTAATAAATATTAGCTATTATTATTAAAGCAATAAAACGTGCATATTAATTTTTAAACACTGGGTAATGTTAGTTATAGAAGAATTCGAAAAACTGAGGGCCTTTCTTAGGGGACGACATGACATTTTAAATTTCTTGTAGGTTAAAGAGAAAGAAGCAGGCTTTGTGTATATTAAAAACATATAACGACCAACTGACATTTAAACTAAAAGATTAAAGGAGAAATCAAGGAGTAAAAAGGGAAAGATCATTTAAATAATGTTTTATAAAGACACAGAACTTGAACCAAAATATGCTTAAGACTCATGCTCAATCTCATGATTTCCTAAAAAACACCTTAAAAAAGGAATAGATATGAAAGAAATGTGCTGTGTAATTTTGTACTCTAGGACGCACTGGCTATTATAACTTTTAAAGAAGTGTTTTTACAGAAAATGTTAGTAGTAACAAGAAGAAGGCTGTTGGATTTCCTTACATATCGAAAAGCTCCCTACGATTTCAAAGAAGTTGAGCAGCAGGTTTTATGGGCCACAATTTGCCAGCTTGGATTTACATGTCAAATGAAAAGGAAAGATTTGTTCAACTTGAGAAATGATTGCCTTTATAGTGTTATTGCAGAACCCCTTCCCAAAAGAACATCATGAGAGGGAGGAGAGGAAGCCCGTGAGGCAGATTGTATTGTAAAATAAACAGGGCCATGTGATTTTGGTCAAACTATTGGGCTGCTGTATTTATGGGCTTTTTCTAGAGATTGGGGTAATGATAACTATTTGGTAGATATCTGGTGATGATAAGAAATTAGAAAGAGGGAGAGGGGAGAAAAGAGAAGATTTTGAATAATTTTGAAAATTAAAATTAAGAGAGAAACATTTAGGAGCTTCCCTGGTGGCACAGTGGTTGAGAGTCCGCCTGCCGATGCAGGGGACACAGGTTCGGGCCCCAGTCTGGGAAGATCCCATATGCTGTGGAGCGGCTAGGCCCGTGAGCCATGGCCGCTGAGCCTGCACGTCCAGAGCCTGTGCTCCGCAACGGGAGAGGCCACAACAGTGAGAGGCCCGCATACCACAAAAGAAAAAAAAAAAAGAGAGAGAAACATTTAAAATTTAATTAAAAATTATAATATGAGAGAGGGAGAGGGAGAAGAAGTGAGGAGAGAAGAAATAGAAGGAGGAGGAGGACAAGGAAGAGAAGAAACATAGAAGGCAAGGGAGGAGAAGAGAATAGAGGTGCTGGAAATTTGGAAAGTAATATTAATATATACTTCAAAATGCTATTTGGATTAAATAAGATGACCTTCATAAAGGACTCAAGAACTTCTACTCCAAGATGGCAGACTAAGCACACTTGGTGGCTTCTCCCTCCTAAGCAAAATGCATAGAATTAAATTTTTAGTGAACCAGAGAAAGAAAAAAATGCAGATGGATTCTGATTGAACAATGCTATTACCTCTCAAGGCACACATAATACAAAATAGATTAGTTTGCTTTTTTTTTTAAGTAAAAATGGCTCCAAGTTATGTGTCCCTTATCCAAAATTGGCAGGTACTAGGGAGTTGCTCTGGTGTGTTTTTCTTCTATTATTATTTGTAAATTACCTGTGCTGTTTCTTTTTTGGTCTGCATATTGTAAATTGGTTGCTTTTTTTCTTTTTTCAATTGGACATTCTCTGTTTTTAATTGGTGAACTCACCCTATTGGTATTTATTGTGATTTGTGAAATATGTATACTCATTTCTGCTTTCTTATTTTTGTGTTTCCATATCATGATTTAAACTTTTACATTGTTTCCTCTGTTTGCCATCAGGATCAATTCAGTTAAATTTTTTTTCTCTGTTATTACATTTATTTCTATTTTATTTGATACTCTATTTGAAGAACACTTCTATTCATTTGAAACTTGTGCATTATACTTTTATTTCTTTGATCATCACATTTACATTTTAATTCAGTATTTCTCTAACCTTAATTGTCATCCCTCCAAAAATTTAAAAATCATGGATGACATTTTTTCTTTATCTAACTTACCTTGTTCTACTTTTTTTTAACTACAAAGCTTATTTTTGTTCAAATATTACTTCAGAGAAGTTCCATGGGTGGTAAAACTTCAATTCCTTGAATATCTGAAAAATATTGTAGTTGCTAAGGACTGTTTATTGCTCTTTTATTTGAAAATAGCTATATCTATCTATGTATCATGTATATGATATATAAAAGATATATTATGGAATTTAAAAAAATATATAGAAAGACTATATGCTGAACACCCAATTTCAATAATTACCAATATTTTAGTAACCCTGTTTCATTTATTAATCTCTCACCAATCCTACCACATCCTCCACACAAATTTCTGCTTTTTAATTGCCTGGAGTATTTTAATGTAAATCCTGGACATCATGTCATTTCAGCTATCATTAAGCCACTCTGACAAGAATTTTTATATATATATAAAATCACCTGGGCATTACCACATCTGATAAAATTAACAACTACTCAATATCATGTTTTATGCAGTTTATATTCAATTTTCCCAAATTGTCTTAAAAGTGTCCTTGACACGTGCTTTTTAGAAAATACAAACATGATCAAACATTGCCTTTGGATTTCTGTTGCTTAAGTCTATTATCTAATAATCCTCCTTTCTTCCTTTTTTGTTCTATTTATTTGCTAAAGGAACAGGATGGCTTGTCCTTGGGAAAGTTTTACATTCTTTTACGTATAATTTAAAATGCTGCTCTCTTTTATTTTCTGTGAACAGATTTATATACTTTCTATTACATCACATCACGAAAAATATGTCTGGTGACATGCGTTTAGTGAATCCAAGATCAATTTGTAGGTGTAGTGTTATCAGCCTCATCACTCCATTACAAAACAAATGGTTTTAGCATCCATTCATGATATTTGCAAATCTGAATGATAGCTTTGAACAAGTGTCAAATTCTGGAATAAACTGTTTTTCTCGGAATTCTGAGACTATTTTCAATCGAATAGAAATGAATTTAATTCTCATTCACGTAAAGATTTTTTTATTTGCCTAGAGATTTTTAAAGTATATTTTTAATATTCTTGGTGCTCTAAAATTCAATCATGTGCCAAGATGTGAATTATATAAATTTTTTTGTTTGTTATCTTGACATTAAGCCATTTATATCTTTCTTCTATTTGGGATGATTTTTCCTATTATTTTTTTTATATTTTACTACTCCATTTTCTGTTTCTTTTCTTTCTGGAGTTTCTACTTGTTTCCCAGTGCTACCTAAAAAAAGAATTCCTCAATTTTATTCCCTGGAATTACTTTTCATTGATATAACCTTTATTATTATTGTTGTTATTATTGTTATTATTTAATAATGATGATGATGGTAGCAAATATCCTTCTACCACAAGAAAATCAACTCATCCATTCTGGGCTTTCATATTACCATAGTATTTTATTCACAGCAATAGTAGATAATGCAAAAAATTCTATGATGTTGTTTTATAAGTTTTCCCTTCTATTTTTAGAGTATGGAATAGACCAGTATTTTTTACTTTTGTGTCCTCACAAATTTATCTTAGGTGTGCTGTATACTGGACATCCAATAATATCCAATTAATTTTATTAAAAGTCTGGGGACAATCTCAGAACTCTAAGTAACTAGACATTATAAAAGATAAAAATTAGGTTAGAAGTAGTTTAAGGACATTATTTGGGTCCTGGTGCTTGAGGACAATTTTCACTATGTCTAGGTGGGCAGCTAAAAGCCAAGTTTTGGTAAGAATTGTCTACCTCTGATTTCTTAGTCCCTATTTCTTAGTCTCACAAGGCTGGAGACCAGTGAGGGAGGAGAAGCCAGAATGAAAAATCTAAGTCTTTGGGTAGACCATTTAAACTAACTCGACTCCAGGATTTAGGGGGTAAATTCCAGCTTACTCTCTTTAGGTGTATGCTAGGGAAAGAACTGCTTCTGTTTTAAGCATAAAATATCCTTCGTGTGATGCAGCCCAGCTCACCGAGGCTAAGGATTTATGACAAAAATCTTCAAATAATAAGGAAATCAATAATAGCATAAGTTTGCAAGGGCTTTTCTTCTGCTTATTTAGGGACTGGGAAGGTAACTGAATGGTTGTGGTTAATAAAGGTGTCTGATTAAGAATGAGTTCCAGCCATATTCACAGTCTGTCTGTCTTCCCCTGAGCCATGACCTGTGGGCCTGCATTCTATAGAAGTAGGGAGGTAGAAGAACAGAATATTGCAGACTTTGGCATAGGATTCCAAGCTACTTAAAGCAGGAGTACTGGACCTGGAAATGAAAAATTCAGCTTCCTCACTGGAAGAAATATTCTAATGTTCCTTACTGGAAAGAAACAATTTTGCTTCATCAGGATAGACAACTGGCCTGAAATTAGGGAGAGAAAACTAGTCCTTTGACAATCAGAGATTGAATTTAAGCCCCTGATAAACTTAATCCTGATTATTTGACAAGATGATAGAGCATTATTGAAGATATCTCATAAACTGGAAAAACTGATTGCTATAAAGTGTATAATCCTGTAGGTGCCTCATTTTATATGCTTTGTAGTATGGATGTACGAATTTGATTCTCTGTAGTAAAATAGTTTCCTAACCACCATGCCTTGGAATGTATTGCAGCCAAACAGGTATTTTAGAATACCTGAGCACCTGTAAAATATTTACTGCAGGTGTTGGAGGGATGAGATGTAAATATAAGATGATTTTTAAAATAAGATATTTTGAAGGTTATTGAACATAGCAATGGAACAGATAACTCAATTCAGTATACTATCAAAATTTTTGGAAATTAATTACTATAGACTATCAGAGAAGGGAGGGAGTACTACACCATGTGCCAGGAGAGGAATGTGAGTTGGCTCCTGAAATGGGGTTCAGGTTTACACTGGTTTGAGAGGAGAATGGAGACCACGGTGCATGTGTTAAAGCAGGAAAACTGAAAAGTGTGTTCAGCAGAAGTGGTTGAAACACACTAGCCTAAGTGGATAGCATATTTTAGAGTCGAAGGGCTCTGAAAAGATAACTTAGTCTTTATTTTTGAAAGCCTTGAATGTCAGGCTAAGAGTGCAATGTATCCTGTAGGCAGTAGGAAATAACATTTTTGAACAGGGTCATGACATGATAGAAGGTGCATTTTAGGAATACTGACATATCATAAGTATGAAAAATGAATTGCAAGATGGAAAGAGAATGGTTTTTGAAGAATGGTTTTAAAGAAGAATGGATGCTACCCTATAAAGGAATTTAGCCTGTACAGGAATAATAAAATGTCTTTTTAAAAACTGCTGAATAAACATTCAGAAATGCAAAGATAACGTAGTAAAGTGGAAAAATAAAGAATGGGGAAGTGATTCTAAAATTAAAATTGATACAATTTGATCACTAATTTAATATTTTAGGAAAAGTGAAGAAGTCATAGCCCTCTAGTGATACTAATACAAGTTAAAATTTGGGTCATTTCAATCCAGACATACATAACTACTCTTTAAAATTTTAAAAAACCCTATAATTTTAGTAACATGCTTTATTATCTTCCAATTTAAACTCTATCCATATCTGGCAAAAATATAAAGATAGCTCTGAATATCCCTTACCTTTGAAGGGGTCCACCTTGCTTCTATATCTGATATGGATATTGATTTCTTTTTCAATAATTTGAGTGGTTTCAAGAGAGTAAACATTATAATCTTCCTTATTTGAGGGAAGAAAAATTATATTTTTTCAGTATTAAAAAATACATTCCTTAAGGAACTGAAGACTATTTTATTAAGAAAACACAATAAACTTTTAAATTTGAGGTAAAATATTACTAACGAATGTAACTCAGAGAAGTGGGAGAAAAATTCTCCTCTGAGTTACGGACTCCTTTTTCTATGAGGTCTCCCTGGGATTGTCAGATAACGTATGTTAACCCAGCCTTATTTACTGTAATGCCTACATGGACAAGAAATCACCAATTGCACCAAAAAATATAAGCTGCTCAGGGTTCTCAGGACATTTATGTCAATGCATATATCACATTTCTCTCTCTTGATTACAAGTTAAATCTTTCCCAGTCCTATTGTCAAAATTCCCTTATCATGATATCCATGATATACAGGAGATTCTGTCTAAGATTGCTAAATTATATCATAACATACCTGTAAATAGTACACTAATAGGGAAGCTAAGAATGTATAATAAAGCCACTAATAGTTAACATTATGCATGATTCAGGAATGCCTTCCCCTTCTACAAACACTCTCCCTTCAAGTGAGCCCTGTGATTGCTTCATCCTCCATTTTTGCTGTGGTCAACTTTGGTTTCTACTTTAACTTTGTCATTAGTTGGGTATCACTTTTTGCTAAAGTTTGTCATACTTGGTATACATATTAATCCCATAAGCCAGCTCTCAAAATACGTCCTATGTGGTGATTATGCATGATGTTTATGATTGTGGTTCAAAATGGCAACTCAAACACATATATTTATTTCTTCTCCTTTTGAAAATTCACATTGAAACGATAGAAGGAATAAAAGAGAGGAAGATTGTAATCCATTTTAAACAAATAAAACTAAACAGTATACGGTGAGATCCACAGGTTAGAGTCTTTTTTGTATTGTTTTTTTTTTCTTTTTTTAAAGATAAAGATAAAACAAGATTCAGATGAAGATCAGATGTTCAGCATTTTTTTGTACATGAAAAAAACAACTCAAGAATTGATAGCTCCTCAGCAGAATCACAAATAACCAAATTATCTGAGAGGCTGAGGCTACAGTTAAGGAAACCTGTAAGACAATTTGTGGAAATAAGGCAAACTCTCACTTATGTTACACTTTTGGAAGAACTCCAGTGTCTAACGCATGGACACACCAGGGCCTAAACCCAGCTCCTTTAAACCCAGTCTCCATTCAGCATGTATAAAATATACAGTAAAGCAAGTTATTACCACTGAAATCTCCGTGGAAGGACGGTCATGACAGTTGAAATGGTTGAGGTCATAGTCCAACTAATTTCTGGTTGTCACAACAAATATGGAAAAGGAAATCTCTAATATGGTAGTAAACAGTTCTATTTTCCCTGGCATTATATCATTTCTCATTTGCCACAGGTTATTGGAATCACCTGTCAAACACAGACCCTCCTAAGATGGCTACGAGTAGAGGGAAATTTTGATGCAGTTGATAGGCAGATAGTTCAACCCTCCAAGTGAATTTAGGAATGCAGAATGCCAGTGCACTTCATGGTAAATTTAATATGAGTATCTTAAAGAGAAAGAAAGCATTGTGTGTCATCTGATCTTTGAAGGCACTCCTGCTAGAGAATTAGGGGGTATGTGTGTGTGTGTGTGTGTGTGTGTGTGTGTGTGTGTGTGTGATCACTTACTAATTACTAAAAGAAAGAAAAATAGTTTTCAGTAGATATAAAACTACCTCTCTTCATCTCCCTAATCTTCACTTCTATTGAATTTTCAATATAGAAAATAAAAATAAAAGAAATACAAATATTCAATGTTTTTCCTTTGTTGAGAACTAAAGCAATATATGTGGAAGCCTACATTATTTCTCCCCCCAAATTTGGTATTAAACAAACATAGGCATTACAGACTGAATTGCATCCCCCCAAGATTTATATATTGAAGCCCTTACCCACAGTGTAACTATAGTTGGAGATAAGACCAAATAAAAGGAGGTAATAAGGGTTAAGTGAGATCATAAAGGTGGGACACTAATCCCATCAAACTTGTGTTCATAAGGAAAAGGGAGAGAGACCAGATCTACCTCTCTCCCTCTCTCGCCATGCCCACCCAGAGGAAAAGCAACGTGAAGTCACCGCGAGAAGGCAGCTGTCGGCAATCCGAAATTGGCTTTAACTAGAAACCAAATGTTTTGGCATCTTGATCTTGGATTTCTTGCTCAAGAACTATGAGAAAACAAATTTCGGTTGTTTAAGCCACCCAACCTTTGCTGTTTTGTTATAGCAGCCCAAGCAAACTAATACAATAGGCCTCCTTCAGAAATGATGACCTTTCAACAAAATTAAGTGAAAATATTTAATAGGTAGGCGAATCTCAGACTGACCATGAGTGTGAATTTCTATAGTGTGTTTTTCTATACCAGGGAGGATGAAAAGCTAAAAATGACATTTCCCAGACTGTCTTGCAGACTACTCTCCATGGAAATTAGGTTCTGGTAAAGAGATGGATTATTTGAAAAGCAGAGCTGAGGCAGAGGTCATCCCCGTGCTGTCTCAGCTCTTTTCTACCATCCACCTGACCATGGAGACATGGGTTTTTCTGCAGCAGTGTTCCAGGGTCTGGTAACAAGTATTATGAGTCTAAAGAGGCAGTTGCAGGGGTGGGAGCAGCAGCTTCCTGATCCCTAGATTACAGCCTTGACAGGGTGTCTTTGAAGGTGACAGTCACAAGGGATGCTTCCTGATTATGTACACACTGATTTGTAGCAAATGTAGTGACTACCTTTTATTTTGGTCATTCCTGTGGCTTTTTCTGGTAGTCTTTCCTTGAAAGCCAAGACTACATAGACTGCATTTTCAGTCCTAAGTATATTGAAATAACATATTCTTTTTATTCATGGGTGGATATAGGTTTCATGGGAACTAAAATATATACAATTTGGGAGATTCTTATTAAGCAAAATACAAAATTATATGTGCAAATTAGGTATGAAAGTAAATTACTTAGAAAAAAACAAATTATAAACTTTAATAGCTGACAAATACAATGGTCATCACCAAGTATAGAAAATATAAATTAACTTTTAAGAAAATTTAAGTGCTTAATACACATATACATTGTCTTTATTTTTGGAAGGACACACTTTGATCACTTCTTCTTGTGACAATAACTTTGTAATATTTCTAGAGCGATAATAGAGAAAGACAATTCACTTCTGCCTCATTTCTAGCATAGCTATTTGAATATTTTTTTATTTTTGATAGCTGTATGCATGCAACATAATTTCTCATAAAGATATGTCCACTGTATCACTGCCATAGTTTTGTGTCCCCACAATCAGGAATTCTGAAATTCTTATAAATTCTATTTTGGACAATTTCCATTAGAAAAGAATTTATGTGTATATATGTGATCTATATGTATATATGTGTATATATATAATCTCACTTATACAAACACACACACATAACATTTATAATTTTATATGCTGCATTATCAAGTATATTTCTGACAGAAAGAACTTCTGTTTTGTTGACAAATTGATGAGAAACAAATACCAATTATACTTTTACACACGATAACTGAAAGACTACTGTCTCTCTACATTTCAACCTTTCAACCATTGTTTAAGCCTGTTACTGACCTCTTTTAGTGACAGAAGCCAGAGTACTTGTTCATATCTTGATATAAATACTGACCCTGCACTTTCATAGGGTGATGATAGGACTATTCCTAGAAGCCATACCTAAAATGGAAGAGTTAGTAGTAACTTAACTTGTAAGTGAACCACATAAATATATCCCACTAAAGGTAAATTCAATGTGTCTTGAATTCAGCTTTTCCATAGGTAAATCTCCATATTTAATGCAGGGGGAAGTTAACATGTATATTAAATATCTTTATTTGGAAAAATTTTAAAGACAATTGACCAAGAGAATGTAATGTAAAGCCCTCTCCCAGAGCCTTAAAATCTGTACAAATGAGGGCTTCTAAAACTTACTTAGCCTCATGGTAAATCTGCCACTGTATATAGTCATTCTTTCTGCTTAAAATAGTCAGTGGTTTTACTTTCTTGAAAATGAATGCTGATTGTTAAAAGAGACAGAGGTTAACTCTATTATATCCTACACCTCAAAAAAATAATTTTTAAAACATCTATCGCTTTCTCAATTAGAATAAAAGCAGACTTCAACACAGCTTACAATGCTCTACCAGATGTTTTTCCTTGTTCTTTTCCAAACCTGTGTTTAGAAACATGCTTACTATATACTACAACATTGACCTTTCTTCTCTTGCTCAAATTTGGCAAACCAATTCCCACCTGAGGAACCACAGTCATGTTTTTCCAATAGAGTAGTCACTAGCCACATGTGACAATTTGATTTTAAATTAAGTAAAGACAATTAAAATTTATTTTCTCAGCCAAATAGCCACATTACTAATGCCAAATGGTATATGTGACTAATGGCTTCCATATTACACAGCACATATTTTGAACATTTTCATCCTTGCCGAATGTCCCATTGGACAATGTTGGCCTCAAGTGTTCTGCCAGATATTTTCATGCTGATTCGATGTAATCACCTTCCATGCAGCATATCTAGTCACTGTAACTACTGTTGACATCCCCCCAGCCACTATCTTTCCAATTATAGCATTTTCCCCTCTTTGCCATTTATCACTATCTGAATATTTCTTATTTATATATATGATTATTTATTTGTATATTAATTTTTTGTTCTTTGTTTTGATGAGTGGGTATGTATGTTTCAATATGAGGCACATATCCCTAGCATATTCATGAATATTGCCTGGTACATATCATATGTACAAAATTGTTTGTAAATGAATAAAATAATGAAAGAAAAAAGAATCAATTAATTCATTATCATCTTGTTATTTAAAAACAGAAGATATTGCTTTTAAATAAAAAGAATATGATAACTAATAAAACTGAGGTAGTGAAGCACGTACCTGGTACTGCAGAAAACTGAATCAGCCTAAAGAATTCTTTAAGTAGCTTAAGATGTGAATTATGAATTCAAACTCAAATTTTAGGCCCTGTGTAAATATATCACGTAGCAAAATAAATTATTATTGATTGTATTCATCTAGAAATTACCTTTGTTTTAATAATTTTATCTGATGAAAGTTTTTCAGTGCCTATCATTTTTGTCCATTGTTTGGTAATCCTCAGCAAACTTTTTCTGTATTATTGATGCACTAAATAAAATAATATGCATGAATAAATAAAGCAATCTTCTCTTGTTCTGTTTACTAAATAATATGCACTAAAATATTACTAGAATAAATTATCTTTCTTAATTAGTATTTAAACAAGAGATATATACATTTCAGTTATGCTGTTACTTTGTTTTCAATATTTGGAAAGATATTTTGATATTGTTAAAAGTTGTTTAATCAATCTATCCTCATTTAGCTCATCTAAAAGAAAATGAACTCATCCCCAGTTTTCTTTAAACTCTCATTTTATGAGATGACCCTTATTTAGTCTTTGTTGTAAAAGAGACACTGTAATTAGGCAATTGTTTATTTATACAATTTATTTACTATTTTTTTCTTGTGTTCCTTTCTACTTTTGCCACATAATGGTATCTTCACTATCTTTCAAGACCACAACTAAATAATACCTCCTCAATGAAACAATACAGGCAGAATGGACTTTTTCTTTCATCAGCACACACAGAAAAAAATTATTATAACTGAATTCACTCCCTTAACATTTACTTATTTGTTGGTAAACATTACTGTAAGTTATTTAACAGTAATGAATATATCCTACCCATCTATTTAGTTTTCAGGATCTGCACATAGTAAGTCCTTAATAACTTGTACTATATCAAATACTAGTGCACTAGTATTATAGCAAATAGCTGTTCACACAGTTTTAAGACATTAAATGATAAAGAAGACAGCTTTAATATCTAATCAACACTTTACTACATGATGTATTTAATTACATATTTAAAATCTATTGCATGTGAGGAGCTTTCATTTTGTTCATTAAAATAATTTTCTTGCCTTGGAAATGTATTCAAATATTGTATTTCTTTGATAAACTTTAAACAAAGGGGATTATTTATGTATATTCCTAATTATAGAAACTATTAATACCATGAACTGTATTGATTAATTTGTCACTGAAAGATAGGATAAAATTTTACTCTATCAGCTCCCTTATTTATGGGAACTGCTATTAAATAAAAACTTAGGGTACAATATTTGGAAGGATATTAAGTACATAGACACCCTCACCTTGCTGAGTTATTGCATGAGAAACTTAATTACAAAAACAACAATGCTCATGTCACCCATGGTTAAGAAAACATAAGAATTCCACTACATAAATGTATTGCTATTTATTTTTATTACTAATCAAATATAAGCTTTATTTTAGTTTTAGTGACCAATGACTGACATTTAAAATTTTTTAATTTACTCTAGACCTAAATTTCAATGTAGAGTTTATAATAAAAATCAAATCAATATTTATTTATTTTTAAAACAAATAAAAAGCAAATATATCCTATTATAAATATCCAAATTTATCATCTTGAATATGATACATCAAATAGCATAAAAGAAAAAATTCAGAGGTTATTTTCAATTATACATAATATTTGTTTGTAGTAGGCATTTGTTAGATAAAGAAGTTGCCACTGTCCCCAACCTGGCAGTCAATGTAACCGTAAAATACAGTTGTAAAATACAATTTTTTATGCTTTTTTTAAATCTGATAACAGTTTTTTTTTTACTACAACTACTAGTTTATATTTCCCAAGTCAATTATTTGCTTGGCACACTATACATTTACTACTTTCAAATCCCTCAGCACACAATTCTTCTAGGGTACTTGACATTGGTAATCCACTACTGAAAGCTTTCCTCATCACTGGCTGAAGGAGATGGGTAAGTGGAGAGGAGATGAGTAAGAGCAATCTCAAACTCATTCATCTTCCACCTTACAAGATACAGTTTTTCTCTCATGAATGTTTTAATAAATGTGACTTTAATTTGAGTATACTGTTTCACAGAATCTGTCCAGAGATAAAGAATATGTTATTTTTAAGTTTGATTTAGATAAGTATAATAATTATCAAAATTATAAAGTGAATAGATAATAAAAAATTTAATTTACAAGCCACAAATCTTCTATTTTCATAATATCTGACATAGAGTAAGTCCACAATTAAATGTTCAATGAAAGGAAAAAAAATTAAAGAGGAAATTTAAGAAGAAAGAAAATAAAATATGATGTATATTTAAGCTAATTTCATGAAATATATTGTTAATTCCATATAAAATAATTATTATTGCTAATTTCTTCATAATAATTGTTAGGTACTGAATATTGTGTTCAAGAGGTATTATATTTGTGATTAGTTTTTATTGTCATACAAATCTTTACCTGTGTATTTGTAGGCAGGGTGGTGAAAAGAGCAAAGTAATATAAACCCTGGATATTTTTCATAGAGGTCAAGTAAAATATGTCTCCACTAATTAACATCCAGTTTGTGGTTTTTTCCTGAGGCTTGAATAAATATTTTAGGTTGTCCAAATATTATCTTTCTTACTTGAAATGCTATATGATACAGACACAATAATAACATGTTACTGATGCACATTTATTTACTGTGAGACACTGAGGAGTTAAGAAGACCTAATTAGAATACCTCTCAGTGTGATGTCTCCTGAAGTACTTTGTTTAGATCATAAACTCAGCACTTAACCCACAATTTAAGGTCTATGTGCCATCATGCAAATGTTTTTGCCAAAATATCAAGCAAATTCATGGCAAGGATATTTTAGATGAACATTAAATTGTTTTGTTTTTATGCTTATTTTTTTGCTATGATAAACAATGTTATGAACATTGTTATGCATGTTTGCTATACCACATAACCAATAATTTCTGCTAATCATAAACCTAAGAGTGACATTCTATGTAGATTATACATGGGTTCAACTTTATGAGGCCAAACTGTTTTCCTAAGTGTGTGCACCAATGTACAGTTCTGCCAATGATGTACAAAATTTATGTGGCTCTATAATTTCACCATTTGGTTTCATGAATATATTGATTTTTTTCAGCTGAATGGGATTAAAATTATATCTCATTTTAGTCTTAAATTATATTTTTTTGGTTACTAATGAGGCTAAATGTTTCTAAATTTAATCAACATAAATATTTTCTACTTTGTGAAATGATTGCTCTCACGTATTGCTCATTTTACTGTTGTATTTTTAAATTTTGATTGATAGGAATTTTTTGTATATTCTGGATGTTAATTCATTGTCAGTTTATGGTGATTTTGAAGCACACTATTTCTTAACTCTAAAATACTTTAACTTTTAATTAATTAAAAAAAATTCTAATAATAAGAAAACTGAAACTGTGTCCAATACGGAGGAGTAGGAAGACCCAGAGTTCACCTCCGCCCATGGACACACCATAATTACAGCTATTTACAGAGCGCCTATCTGTGAGAATGACCTGAAGACTAGCAGAAAAGATTTTTCACAGCTAAACTTATAAAGAAGGAGCCACAATAATATGGGTAAAAGCAGCAGAGACATGGTATAGTCAAGACCACACCCTCAAGTAGGCGACTCACAAACAAAAGGATAATCACAATTGCAGAGATTTTCCCCAAGGAGTTGAGGGGTCCAAGCCCCACATTAGGCTTCCCAACCCAGGGTCCCATACTAGGAAGTTGAGCCCCCAGAACATCTTGCTGTGAAGACCAGCAGGGTTTGAATATGGGAGAGCCAGAGTGCTGCAGGAAAGAGAAATTTCACTCTTAAAGGGCATACACAGAATATCACATCCTCTGATCCCAGCACAGAGGCAGTAATTTGAAAGGAGTCTGGGTCAGACCACCTGCTGATCTTAGAGAGCCTCCTGGAAAAGCAGGAGGCAACTGATATTCCTCCTGGGGACACAAACATTGGTGGTAGCCATTTTAGGAAGCTTATTCTACCACAAGGATACTAGTGCTAGAAAGCACTATTTTGGAGTTCTCCCTCTAGCCTATTAGAGCCAGGGGCTTACCTACCCACCAGCAGGCTGGCAGTAGCTCCAAGACGACCCAGAACTGCAACCAGCTGTTCCAGTGGACTGGCAGCCACTACTTCAGGTAGGGTCTGGCAGCCAAACAGGCCAGGGGCAACCACAATAGAAGGACCCATTTAGCCTACATGGGGGCACCCTAGAGCATATAGCTATGGTGAACAGAGGGGAGGGTGTTGCTGGGCCCTGTAGTACATCTCCTACATAACGCCACTTCTCCAAAATTGGGAAATGTAACTGATTTACCTAATACATAAAAATAAACACAGAGAATTAGGCAAAGTGAGGCAAAAGAGGAGTATGTTCCAAATTAAGGGATAAGACAATTCCCCAGAAGAAAAAACAAGTTGAAATGGAGATAAGCAATTTACCTGATAAATAGTTCAAGGTAATGATGAAAAAGATGCTCAATGAACTCAGGAGAAGAATGTATGAACACAGTGAGAAGTTTAATAAAGTGTTAGAAAATATGAAAGAAGATCCAAACAGAGCTAAAGGATACATTAACTGAAATTTAAAAAATATGATAGAAGGGATCAACAGTAGATTAGATGATAAAAAGGAACAGATCAGTGATCTGGAAGACAAAGTAGTGGAAATTACCCAAACTGAACAGAAAAAAAAAATTTTTTTTTAAGAATTTTTAATAAAGCATAGTTTTAAAGACCTCTGGGACAATACCAAGCATACTAATATTAACATTACAGGAGTCATGAAGGAAGAGAGAAAGAGATAGAGCCCTTATTTGAAGAAATAATAGGTAAAATTTTCCTCACCTTGGGAAGGAAACAGACATTCAAGTCCAGGAGGCACTGAGAGAACCAAAAGATGAAACCAAAGATCTCTCCACCAAACACATTATAATTAAATGGCAAAAATTAAAGAAAAGAGAGACTCTTAAAGCAGTGGGACAAAAGCAACTAGTTTCATATAAGGAAACTCCCCAAAGACTATCAACCAACTTTTCAGCAGAAACTGCATGAAAGTGATGAAAGGGAAAAAACTCACAAACAAAAATACACTACCCAGAAAGGCTAGAGTATTCTGAATTCAGAATTCAATTCAGAATTCATTGACAATGGAAGGAGAGATAGAGTTTTACAAACAAGCAAAAGCTAAGAGTTCAGCACCACTAAACCAGCTTTACAAGAAATGTTAATGACTTCTCTAAGCAGAAAAAAAAAACACAACTAGAAAAACAAAATTTATGAAAGAAAAACTCTAATTGGTAAAGACAAACATATAGTAAAGATACTAGAACAACCACTTATAAATCTAGTAGTAATACAAATATTTATAAAGACAAAAGTAGTAATACCATCTTTATGTACAGTAAGTAGTAAAGGGATACACAAAAAGAATGTAAAATAACATGTCAAAACATTAAATATGGATGGGAAAATAAAAATGCAAAATATAGATATAGATATCATTATGGTAACAACAAACCAAAAATCTACAGTAGATACACACACAGAAAAGAGTAAAGAATCCAAGCATAACACCAATAATAGCCATCAAAACACAATAGAAGACAGCAAAAGAAGAAAGAAAAACTACAAAACCAATCACAAAACAATTAACAAAAACAATGAACAAAATGGCGATAAGTACATCCCTATCAATAATTACTTATGTGTAAATGGATGAAATTCTCCAATCAGAAGACAAAAGTGGATTGGATTAAAAAAACAAGACCCATATATATGGTTTCTACAAGAAATTCATTTCAGATCTAAAGACACACACATACTGAAATTGGGGGATGGGAAATGTTATTCCATACAAAAGGAAATGAAAAGAAAACTGGGGTAGAAATACTTATATCAGACAAAATAGACTTTAAGACAATACCTAACAAGAAACAAAGAAGGACATGACATAATGACAAAGGAATCAATCAACAGGAAGATATAACAATTGTAAATATATATGAACCCAACAAAGGACACCTATATACTTAAAGCAAATATTAACAAACACAAAGTGAGAAATTGACAGTAACACAATAATAGCTGGGGACTTTAACACCCCACCTACATCAATGGACGCATCATCCCAACAGAAAATCAATAAGGAAATACTGATTTTAAATGATACATTAGATCAGGCAAAATTAATAGATATATATATATATAAAACATTCCATCCAAAAACAGCAGGATATACATTCTTGTCAAGTGCGCATGGAACCTTCTCTATGACAGATCTCTTGCTAGACTACAAAACAAGTCTCAATAAATTTAAACATATCAACAGTGTGAGACTAGTAATCAACTACAAGGGGAAAAAAACTGCAAAAAAAAAAACATGTGGAGGCTAAACAATACACTACTAAACAACCAGTGAATCACTGAAGAAATCAAAGACAAAATTAAAAAAATACATGGAGACAAATGAAAAAGGAAACACAAAGATCCAAAAATCTGTGAGATAAAGCAAAAGCAGTTCCAAGAGAGATGTTAGCAGCAATGTTAATAGCAAAACAAGTCTACATCAGGAAACAAGAAAAATCTCAAACAATCTAAACTTATAACTAAAGGAACTAGGAAAAGAAGAACAAACCCAAAATTAGTATAAGGAAAAAAATTAAATCAGAGCAGAAATAAATAAAATAGACTAAAAAACAATAGAATAGATCAATGAAACTAAGAGCTGTTTCTTAGAAAAGATAAATAAAATTCATAAACCTTTAGCCAGTCACCAAGAAAAAAAAGGGACAGGGCTCAAATTTAGAAATGAAAAAGAAGTTACAACTGATACCACAGAAATACAAAGGATTATAAGATATTACTATGAACAATTACACAGCAATAAAATGGACAACCTAGAAGAAATAGATAAATACCTAGAAATGTACAACTTCCTAAGATTGAATCAGGAGAAATAGAAAATATAAACAAATCAATTAACAGTATGGAATTGAATCAGTAATGAAAACTTCCCAACAAAGAAAAGTCCAGGACCAGAGAGTTTCACAGGTGAATTCTACCAAACATTTAGAAAAGAGTTAACACCTACCCTTATCAAACTATTCCAAAAAATTGAAGGAGATGGTTCCACACTAATTCTACAAGACCAGCATCACCCTGACACCAAAACCAGACAAAGACACCACAAAACAAGAACAAACAATGTTAAGAAATTTTTTCAAAGAAGTAGAAGTAGTATGATACCAATTTCTTGTTATTTAAATATATTAAAAATTGTTGGCTGTATAAAACAATAATATAGTGTAGGATTTATAATATTTGTAAATGAAAAATACAGAAAACAATAGTACAGAGTTTGGAAAGGGAGAAATGGAAGTATAATATTGTAATGTTCTCACACTATGCTTGAGGAGATATATAACTTGATATCAATTGAAGGAAATTAAATTATATATTCCATAAACCCTAAAGCAATCTCTAAACAATGATCAAAGAAGAGAAGCTAATAAGTTTACAAAGAAGATAAAATGTAACCATAAAAATAGATAATTAATTGAAAGGAAGGGTTGGAAAGAGGTAAAATGATAATATAGAATAGATGAGACAAACAGAAACAAATAGCAACAAAATATTTACAACCAACCATATCAATATCACACAAAATATAAATGGTTTAAATTTCAAGGCAGAGCTTATAAGATTGAATAAAAAAGAATCACACAACTAAATGCATCCTATAACAAATACATTTTAAATAAAAGATCTACAGGGCTTCCCTGGTGCGCAGTGGTTGAGAGTCCACCTGACAATGCAGGGGACAATGGGTTCATGTCCCGGTCCGGGAAGATCCCACATGCCGTGGAGCGGCTGGGCCCATGAGCCATGGCCACTGAGCCTGTGCGTCCGGAGCCTGTGCTCCACAACAGTAAGAGGCCCATGTACAGCAAAAAAAAAAAAAAAAAAAAAAAAAAAAAAAAAAGAGCTACAAGTTTAAAAACTTTTAAAAGGCTTTGTTAAAAGAAAATGTCTTTCTAACTCAAAGCAAAATAGAGCTAGTGTAGCCACAATATTATAAAAAAAATAGAATTCAAAGCAAAGAATATTGCCAGAGATAAAGATTATTTCCTAATAATACTTGATTCATCAAAGGACATAATAATCTCAAATTCTATGTACCTAATAAAAGATTTTCAAAAAATATGAACCAGGGCTTCCCTGGTGGCACAGTGGTTGAGAGTCTGCCTGCCGATGCAGGGGACACAGGTTCGTGCCCCGGTCCGGGAAGATCCCACATGCCGCGGAGCGGCTGGGCCCATGAGCCATGGCCGCTGAGCCTGCGCGTCGGGAGCCTGTGCTCCACAACGGGAGAGGCCACAACAGTGAGAGGCCCGCGTACCGCCAAAAAAAAAAGATTAAAAAAAAAAAAAAAAAGAACCAAAACCAGCATATAAGCAAGCAGAGTGAACAAAAAGCACGGTATAGAGATTTCAATTCCCCTTTCAGTAAGTGACAAAACAAATACATAGAAAATTAGTTATGGCATAGAGAACTTATTCTGTCAATCAACTTGAACTAATTGGCATTTATAGAATAATTGTCTACTCAACAACTGGAGTTTTTGTTTTCCAGAACACATGACATATTTACCAAGGCAGATCACATTCTGGCATAAAACACCCTTCAGTAAATTTTAAAATATTCAAGGGATACATAGTGTGTTCCTTGGCCACATAAAATTAGAAACATTTAAAAAGTAATAAAATGTTCCTATATAATCCATGGATCAAATAAGAAATGAAAAGGGAAATTTGAAATTATTTGGACTGAATGAAAATGAAACAGAATATGTCAAATTTTGAGGAATGTGACTAAAGCAGTACTAGAGGAAAATTTGTGGCACTAAATATGAATATTAGCAAAGAATACTCAATGTTAGCAAATGACTCAAAATCAATAGCCACATCTTCCATTTTAAGAAATGAGTAAATATAAGCTTATCAAATACAAATTAAGTAGAAGAAATAATCAAAAATAAATATGAAACAAACAAAATACAATAGGGAAATCAATAGTACCTAAAGCTGGTTCTTTGATAAGATCAAAGTTGATAAATTTCTAGTCATAAAGACCAAGAAAATAGAGAGAAAACACAAATTACTATATAAGGCATGAGAAACAGTACAGATTGTACATTCATTAAAGGATAATAAGGGAATGTTATGAACAACTTTAAGGAATATATGCTACCACTTAGATAAGATGGAAAAGTTCCTTGAAGGACACAAACTACCTAAGAACTTATTGAGAAAAAATATGTAACATGGGTAGCCTCACATCTTCCATACAAATTGAAATTTTAACAAAATCTGTCATACAAAGGAAACTTCACACACAGATATTGTCACCAGTTCATACTGTCAAGCATTTAAGGAAGAAATAATACGAAATTCATGCAAACTTTTCCAGAGATGAAAAGGAAGGAATGCTTTCCAAGTTATCCCATAATGTCAGAATTACCTAGATACCTAAACCAAAGATATTATAAGAAAAGTAGACTGTAGACTAATATCTTCATAACACTATTGCAAAATTTTAAAACATGTTTTTAACATCTTGAATGAAACAATGCATAAAAAAGAAAATACATTTGAAACTGAGGTTTCTCAAAGGAGTGTGATGTTTGTTCAACATTCAAAAATCAAGAAATACAATTGACTATGTTGAAAACCTAACAAGAAAAACCATATGCTCCTTTCAAAATATGCAGAAAAGACATTTTTTTTCAAATTCCAACATTCATTCCTGATAAAAGATCTCATCACACTAGAATTTGAAGGTATCTTCTTTTATATGATAAAAAACATCTGAGTTAAGATCATACAAAATGATAAATGACTGAATGCTTTTCTCCTAAAATCACAATACAAAAAGGGTGCCTGCTCTCACCACTTCTATTCATCATTGTACTGGAATTCTAGCCAGTGCAGTAAAGCAAGAAAAAGAAAACAAGCAACTGATTTGAAAGGAAGACATTAAACTGTGTCAATGTACGTCTATGACTGTCTATGTAGACAGTACAATGGAACGTATTGTATAAAAAATCCACTGGAATGAATAATTATATTTAGTGATGTTGTAGGATACAAAGTTAGCTTATGAAAGTCATTTTTCATTCTATTTACTACCAACAAACATTTAGTAATTGAAATTTAAGAAAAATAATACCACAAAAATAGCCTCAAAATATGAAATACTTAAGGATAAACCTGGTACGTGATCAACTCAATAGACCTGAAAAGATAAATGCACGAAATAAAACAACCATTCCTAATCAAAGATCTACACAAACTAGGAGTAGAAGGGAACTTCTTAAACAAGACAAAGACCCGTATGAGGAATCTACAGCTGCCACTTTATTTAATGGTGAAAAACAGAATTATATTACCCTAAAAGCAAGTCAGGATATCAACTCTCACTACTTCTATTGATCTATCCATATGTGTGTGTATGTGTACTTATATATGCATATAAATTATGTTACCTATATCATATATAACATAAATAAGATGTATATATTAATGCATATATTATAGTAAATTTTATGACATACATTATAGTAAAATTTATAACTGATATGTGATCAATAAGTATAACTTAAGAAATATGGTGATTTTGATGCTACTAATCAAGTAATAATTATAGATAGTAAGTAGATAGATGGACTTAGAAAAAAGTAAGCATGCTATAAAATATTCTTTCTGGATACAATGTTTAATTATTATGGTACTTGGAGTCAAAATACTGAGGCAAACATAGCAAAAATGAAAGAAACATCCATCAAAATATGTCTTTCTCTTTAAATATATTAAATTATTTGACATAAATGTCAGAATGATTGAAAGGATAAATTGTACAAAGAAATTTTAAAGTATTAGTCTATCTCATTTGATGCATAATTTATACAAGATATTGTTTATAAGGGATTAAGCACAGTGTAGAGAAATGCATAGAAACTAACAGATGATGGTATGTGTGCAGTATTGGGACCTGTATTTCAGCATTCAGAGACTTAATTTCCTGATTTGCAAGATTACCTGGCAACTTATTACATGAGTTTTGTTTTGTTCATACAATTTGGGGTTTTGTTTATAGATATTACATGGCATAAATAATGACAAAAATGCATAATGGAACACACAACTTCCAAAAAGTTTAGAAAATATTCAGTACACTTAAATATGTGTAATTTATTGGTATAAGAAACATAAACTCTATTCTTTGATAATAAAGATTGAAAATTTTAGTTAGTAAATATCTTTAAATTACTTAAAGAATTTCTCTCAAAGTTTCAGTCGCCTAAAAAATTAATCTGCTGGAATATTTGACTGAGTAGGTAATGGTAAATTCATCTCATGACATTACTTAAATCTGACATTAGATTTTTTTGTTGAAATAGATTGGAAATATTTATTGTTTTGTTTTTACCTTTTTTTTTTTTCTTTTGCGGTACGTGGGCCTCTCACTGTTGTGGCCTCTCCCGTTGCAGAGCAACATGCTGCGGACGCACAGGCTCAGCGGCCATGGCTCACGGGTGCAGGCGCTCTGCGACATGTGGGATCTTCCCGGACCGGGGCACGAACCCATGTCCCCTCCATTGGCAGGTGGACTCTCAACCACTGCGCCACCAGGGAAGCCCCTATTGTTTTGTTTTGATAACTCTGATATTTATGTTTAAGCATCCTGTTTCTCACCCTGTAGAGAAGCCTATCCAGTAAGTGTATTAGGATACATTTGGAGGAAAGACAAGGCAATCTTAAGAACTAATGGAATGTTGTTGGGAAAATGACAGCTAAGGAAAAAAATTGAAGCTGTTAGCATGGTGGTAATAGTACAACTGCAAACTCAAATGGAAAGGGTCGGGTAAGAATAGCAAATAAGGGCAGAGAATAGTCTTATTCAGATTTAGATACAATAAAGTGTCACTTAGCACAGTTGGAAACATGCTTTGAAGTAAGACTACAAATACTACAAAAAGAGGAAAAAGTGATCAAAATTTAGCAGGTCATTGGTGGAAACAAATGAAGAACTTTGTAAAACCAAAAATTTGCTTTGGGTCGTCTGTAGGTGTGATCTTCAAAGTTAAAGTAAAATAAAATACAGTTTTAAATAGTCAAGGGCTTTCAACGAATGAGAAGTATAGTAGATTTTAAAGCCATGAGTAAAATTACTTAGCAATACCTAAAGCTATAGATACTGATAATTATCTACCTGTGGTAGAGCCAGATTTTTTTATTGTTGTTTAGTGTGTGTGTGTGTGTGTGTGTGTGTGTGTGTGTGTGTCTGGGGGCGTCCATATGAACCCTAAAAAGTAATTGCTAGGAGTAAAGTAAAAAGCCAGAAAGAATCAACGTCCACATTAGTAAATCTAATATTTAAAACTTTAAGGGTATGTTTCAACAGATTATGTCTTTTCCTTTTGTCAGTGATAACTTTTAAATAAGTTAATGCTCTTCTCTATATTAACTGTTAAATTCATAGTTAGTTGTCCTTGTGGTTAGATAAGGAAGAAAAAGAATATGAAGACAAGGATGAGAAAAGCCATTTTACTTTATCATGATGTAATACCTTGCTTACTTTTTTAATTAAAAAAGTAATATATTGGGCTTCCCTGGTGGCGCAGTGGTTGAGAGTCTGCCTGCCGATGCAGGGGACACAGGTTCGTGTCCCGGTCCAGGAAGATCCCACATGCCGTGGAGCGGCTAGGCCCGTGAGCCATGGCCGCTGAACCGGCGCATCCGGAGCCTGTGCTCCGCAACGGGAGAGGCCACAACAGTGAGAGGCCCGCGTACCGCAAAAAAAAGAAAAAGTAATATATTAATTCAAATTATTAAGAGATTGTCTTGTTGGTTTTTATTACCTTTTTTAGTCACTCCAAAAATGTTGCAATCACGCACAAAAAAAGAGACTAGGAAAGTCACTGATAGTTGATATTAGTAATAAAAGTAGAGTAGACACTACTTTTAGAAAAATTAAAGTGCTGCTAGAGAAAATACATCTATATAGAAAAGAATATTGAAAAAGACATTGTAATGCAAGAGATAACTATGAAAGTAAAGATGAAAGCTGCAAATAAAGATACAACTTCCTTAAGTATTTTTCCTATTAATTTTTAAGCAATCTAAGCTTATTTAGGACTTGTTTCAGTTGTATAAGAACCACCTTATTCCTGATTGACACATACACACTACTATACATAAAATAGGTAACTAATAAGGACCTACTGTACAGCACAGGGAACTCTACTTAATATTCTGTAATGGCCTATATGGAAAAAGAATCTAAAAAAGAGTGGATATAGGTATTTGTATAACAGATTCACTTTGCTGTAAACCTGAAGCTAACACAACATTGTAAATTGATTATACCCCCAAAAAGTTAAAAAAAAAGAACCATCCTATTCCTATTAAGGAATTCCTATTACGGCTTAGAATGATTACTTATTGTCTCTCAGTAAGATTCTGTGGGTTTATTGGGCTATTCTTCTGTTCCACATGGTTGGTGGCTGGGACGCTAGAACAATTGAAGCCTTAGACTCAACTGTGGGTTCAGTTACTGGTGTTGGCCAGAGGCTTGATTCCCTTCCAAAGACCTCTTCCTGTGGTTGCTTAGAATGCCTTAGGGCATAATGGCTGGATTCCAAGATGCATTCAAGGAGGAATCATTCCAAGACAAAAAAGTGAAATTGGTCAGGACAAGTAAGGGAATCCATGTGGGAGAGAACTTCCCAAGGGCCCACACAGAGAAGCCCAGTCACTAAAAGGCACAGAGAATTTTCTATATTCACAATGACAGCAAATCATCATCCTTTAAAAATAGATTTAATTTTTATAAATATGAAATCCCTGAAACCTGGCTTGATGGATATAAAAATTAATCGATATAAAAAAATACTCTTGTATTCCTTAAAGGGAGGGGGGAGACTGGCAGAATGATAAAATGAAGGGACTAATTTCTACATGGTTCTAAAGAAATACACAAAATATTCTGACAATTGACAGGCATTTTGATGTTAGTATATAATCTCCCAAGGCAAGTACTTTAAGCTATAACAATTAGATATGAAGTTCTGATGCATATGTTTAAAACTTTTGTTTCAAAATATATGTGGGTAGATATGGTATATAGTGATTATATATTAAAATGAATCTATATTAATATTGAAAACTTACAACTCTACAGATGGTCAAAGATCAAGACAATATATAACACCATGCAAATTAAGCACTGTATGAAACACATCAAAAAACAAGTAAGAGAAAGATCACATCTCGAGTCATATCATTTATATGGTATATGAGCCAGCATTCATCATTGAGCACATTAGAAATCTGACTTATTCAAGCAGTAAAAACAACCTACAGTAGTGCAGAAATGGAGAGAAAACTACAGAAGTTGGCATGAACAATAGTGCAGGAAAAAGAGGAGGGGTAATGTATGGTCTCACAGCAAACATGATACCCTAGGACATTCCAGTGAGGACACACCACCTTTGCCCATAGAGACTGCAGTGCTGCCCACAGGCGTTGACTCTGGAAGTCACCTGTCACAGTTGCTGGCACTGCTGTCACTGCCTCCCTGAGGACAGGTTATTGCTCCACTGCTGCTCTACCTGCTTTGAAAATGATTACACTGTGGTCTGTGTTTCTGGTTGTCACTGGCTCCCAATTCGAAGTCTGGTTTGCTGACTCTTACATAGACAGTGTGGCGGGCCCTTTTGTTCAACCAGGACTTTATAGCAAGGAAATGGGGCTTTATGGCTTCTTCCTTTCCTGCCTCCGCTTAGGATCCCTCTTTCCCGGGGAGGAAATGTGTTTTGAAAAATTGAACTATTTCTCTTTTTCTGGAAATGCATTTCATTCATTTAAAACTCACTTAAAATTCTTCACTAATTTAATTACAATAAACAGCCTGGTTTTACCAATCTTCTCTTTTAGTGTATAAGGTTAAGAAGGATCAGTCAATTGGACAATCAGATTAGCTGAATATTCCTCTGGTTTTATAACAATGAGGTTCTGTCTCAAATCTACAATAACAAGAAATGAAATGCAATTCAGAAACAATGATAAAGTAGATAAAATAGAAATACAGCTTTTATTTTCTATAGAGTGGAAAACTTGATAAAGAATTCCAATCATTAAGAAATTTTCTCTTAATATCTCTAAATATGTGCACCACAAACAATTTATCTCAACTGGACAATTCCTTTTTCAGTTAGCATGTTTCTAAAATCACATACAAGGGTGTTTTATTTTCTTTATGGTAACTATTAAAAAAATTTTTTTTATTGTGGTGAAAGTCACATAACAAGACATACTATTTTACCACACTTAGCTGTACAGTTCAATGGCACTAAGTACATTCAGATTGTTGTGCAACTTTTACCATCATCCATCTCCCACACTTTTCACCTTCCTGATCTGAAACTCTGTCCCCTTTAAACATTAACTCCCCATTCCCCCTCCCCCCTCCCCATCCCCCCTGTCCCTGGCATCTACCAACGTACTTTCTGACTTTATGAATTTGACTATTCTAGGTACCTCGTATAAGTGGAATCAAACAGTATTTGTCTGCACCTAATGTATGTGGTAACTATTCTTTAAAAATCAAGCACATTTAAATGAAATGGTAAAATACAATAAATTATTACTGTTTTAGGTTAGCTCTGAAGGGATTCAGAGTATGCCACCCCAAAACAAACCACTCTGGTATAGGATTATGAGCTGAAGGCACTTGAGAAAACAATTCCAATAAGAGCTCTCTGTCCATCCCACATATACCTGAAGGCAGAACATAAATTCTCCTTGTGAAAGTTTAGCCCCTTCCCCACTTTCAGTATCAAGAAGGGGATGACATCTTTATCACCAGAAGTTAGACAGCATCTAGGAAAAGTCGACAGAAATAAACCTTACCAACTAGCCCTGATCTACCATTACTTTCCCCATATATTTACCTTTCCACGTTTGCCACCCTAGAAGCTCAAAGTCCTTTTCCTTCGTCTTGTCACTTCTCTACAAAATGATTGTTCTTTCTTAATATGCTTATAATGCATTTCTTAATATGCTTAAATTGCTGTAAAAGCCCCAGCTTCTAACCACTCCTTTCAGTGTGTTTCTCCCACATGAATGCACATTGCACATGTTAATAAACGTGTGTTTGTTTTTCTCTTGTTAATCTTTCTTTGGTCAGTTTAGCTTATAGGTCCCTAGCCAGGGAACCTAGGAATGTAAAGGCAACAAATTTTTCCTCCCCTACAGCTTGAAGGGAGATCACTATAAAGTAATGGAAAGAGGTACTGCAAAATATTTTAAAATAAATGGCATGGAGATTTATAACATGAAATAAATCATGAGGTAACATCAGACAAGTAAAAACAGAGAGAACTTGTACAAAATAACTGGCCAGTGCCATTTGAAAATGTCAAATTCATAGACAAAATTGGATTGAGAAATGTTCTAGAATATGGGAAACTAAGAAGCCATGACAATTAAATGCCTTTACACGCAGAAAAAAGGCATTAGAGAGACAAATGGAAAAATTTGCATATATCTATGGATTACTTAATAGTTTCATATCAATGTTATCTTCCTGGTTTTGATCATTGTACTTCTGTTAAACAAGATGCTGTCTTGGGGAGCTAGGTGATGGGGATATGGGAACTCTCTGAACTAATTTTGCAACTTTTCAATAGATCTGAAAGTATTTCAAAATTAAATGTTAAATAAATAAAATTTAAAAGATAAAATTAAATAAGTGAAAACATAGCGTAAATACTTATGACAGCTTGCAGTTGTGCACCTCTATTGGCAGTTTTTTCTTGTAACTAGGTTAAATAAATGAGGAACTGGACTTTATTTAGCAAAAATATTCTGCATATTGATATAAAGTTTATTCCTGGTGTATCAAATTTTCACAGAATTCCAAACCAATAGTGGGTGCAACTAATGGATTTTCTATACACAGATAGTTTAAAGTACATTCAACATGAAATACACGTAAATATATACTAAAGATATTTCATTCATACTTTCATTTACAGTAAATTACTTAATGGCGTTCATTATATAACAGAATGAAAAACTAATCATAAGACTTTCTAAAAGAAGGAAAAAATAAAAATATTTGACTTATATTTCTTCATTTCCCATAAAATAAATTCCAAACCCCATGTGAACAGTGGATTAGAAAAAACTGAGATTAAAGGTTAAGACTTTGTGGACTGACAGAAGAGTTTAAGAAGCCTGAACCAAAGCAGTTGCTCTGAGGATAAAACAATGGAACAAATAAGGGAGATATTTAGGGTGTAAAATTTCCAAGAACTGTGTTTTCCTTAGAATGGAAGGACAAAAAGTAAGTTTGTTTTCTACTCCTCACTCTACTTAGGGCAATTTGCTCTAACTCATTCTGATATCATCAGTTAAATTCTGTGACTTTTTTTCTATTTTCGTTTTAGTTTACTAAATATCTCAGGCATTAAAAATCAATACCTAGTTCACAACTTAGTCAATGAAAATTTCATCTTCACATGAGCATTGTCTCCCCTCTTGAAGGTTCTACCCTCTCTCCTTTCCCCTGGATTCCAGGGGAAGCTTTAGGCAACATTATTATGTAAGGGAAGGGTCAATGTGCATTTGGGCACTGGTCCTTCTCTGTTGATTAACATTGTCAACTTTTCTTGTTATCTTCTGTGTTAGGAAGAACCTCCAATCATTTGTTAAAAAACTATAGTCTGGTGTAGATCATGTTTGACATAAATCTCTCTATGCCGAAGATACCCCTGGGAAATCAGCTGTATGTGCTTTCTGAGCTGTCTGTCAGGGTTATGTTGTCATTCCTTTGATGGCCCCATTTCTTTGTCCCATGCTGATACAGTCTCTGGGAAGTAGACAGACCCACTCTCATGTAACTTCTGTGCCTTCAGGGTTGAGAAACTGATGGTAACCTATATCACAAAGTTTGAAGACTTAAACAAACTGGGAGACAAATGGAGACTGCAACCTGCCATTTTCCATCTAACCACACCCTCTGCCAGTCTCTCCTGTTATCTTCGCCCTTCCCCTCCATCCACAGAGGATGTGTATACAGAGACTACCTCTCACTGAATCCCACCTATGAAGGGAAGGTTAGCTGCTCTTTCCTGTTCCTTGGATACAAAATTATGTCGTGGGAAATCTTCTCATTTCCCACACAGCACTCTATCTAGACTAAAGAATGAGGCTTCTTTTATGTGCAATGAATTCCTACTTTACATTTTATTCTCCTGTGTACAAAAAGAGCTATAATAAAGTGGCATGCAAAAAAAGGAACGAAATTGAGTTATTTATAATAACTAGAGTCTATCATACAGAGTGAAGTAAGTCAGAAAGAGAAAAACAAATACCATATGCTAATGCACATATATGGAATCTAAAAAAAATGGTACTGATAAACCTAGTGGCAGGGCAGAAATAAAGATGCAGACGTAGAGAACGGACTTGAGGACACGGTGGGGAAGGGGAAGCTGGGACGAAGTGAGAGAGTAGCACTGACATATATACACTACCAAATGTAAAATAGATAGCTAGTGGGAAGCAACTGCATAACACAGGGAGATCAGCTCGGTGCTTTGTGACCACCTAGAGGGGTGGGATAGGGAGGATGGGAGAGAGGCTCAAGAAGGAGGGGATGTGGGGATACTTATAGCTGATTCACTTTGTTGTACAACAGAAAATAACACAACATTGTAAAGCAATTATACTCCAATAAAAATATTTAAAAAATGAAGTGGCATGGTTCAATTAATAGTAAGTGAAACTAACTCATCACTTTGAATAGTATTTGAGTATTGAGGTAAAATGACAGCACTGGTTCCCCTGTGTATATTTAAAATGAACTGTAGATTTATCAGAAGATGATTTCCTCTTTCTACAACTTTTCACCATTCTCTCCATTGGTATTCTGACTGGATTCCCTTATCTTCTCTTCTCACAAAATAATATGAAATGATCAAGGGAAATCATTTTCTTTTAGGCTCAATATCCTACTACAGCTTGCTACAATTGAGATTTAAGTGTGACAATGTGCTAGTATCACGGAGATGGGGCAGGACTGCCAATTGTTAACCACCCATTAGTAGGTTTATCTGGCAGGTGTTTGTTTTCACAGAAGCTGGGTTTGATTTATTCTTGACTCATTGAGCCTGAAATGCTTAGAGGCACTTCAGGGAACTTAGCTCCCTGCTGTTCAGATGGCAGGGCTCAGTAAATGAGTTCCTTAGGTAGATGTAGCACATGCTGCTTTAGATTGCATGATTACATTTTAAACCTTACCAAAAAAAAAAAAATGAAAAGAACCACAGAACTAGGCTTTCAAATGAAAATTAGTATCAGTAATTCACAGGAGGACCTAATAATTTGTGGAGCTTTATCATAAAGACATTTGGGATCCTTAATTCACTGTTTTTTTTTGAAGTATAGTTGATTTACAATTTTGTGTTAAAACTCTTTCATTTTTTACTACTTAATGTCTTAATCCTTTGCTAATATCACCACATTTGGGTGTGTTAGGACATACCAATTTATTCAGAATTAACAGAATCAATTAGATATCATGAAACAATTTATATTTGATGTTTGATGGTATATAAATATGACCTCCTTGAGAATAACTGAATCAATAAGCATGCTTTAGCACTGCTTAAATTAAAAAAGATATACATAACTACAATTAGCAGAACTATAAGCATTTATGATATATTGTGGCAGAGAATGGGGAATTACATCAAAGAATCCAATTGGAAACATTTCCTTAACAAAAATTAGAAAAGTACCCGAAATATATTTTTTAAAATATAGGTCATTTTGCCTCAATGAGAGATGAGGCAGAGTAATGTCTTTACTTGGAGAAATAAGTAAAATCAGGTGAATCACTTTATATTTAATTTTTTTTAAAACCAGCATTGCTATGGTATAACTGACATTCAATAAATCACGTGTTCAAAATGTTTGACGTTATGGCATATGTATATACCCATGAAACTACCAACACAATAAAAATGCTGAACATGAACATCACTCCCCATGTTTTCTCAAGCCCTAGGTAATCATTTCCTTCCTCATATCTCCATTCCTCCTGCCACATCCCTAGGAAACCATTGATCTTCCTATCACTATACCACAGTTTGCATTTCCTAGAATTTTATGTAAATAGAATCATTCTATACTTTTTTGTCTGGATTCCATCATTTAGCATAATTATATTTCACATACTCAACAGAAGTGTTTGAGTCCCTCCTCTTCAACAATTATTATGGTCAGTCTTTTACATTTTAGCCATTCAAGTAGGTATGTTACCACATCTCATTGTGGTTTTAAATTTTATTTCCCTAATGACTAGTGCTGTTGAGCCTTTTTCACATGCTTATTTGCCATCTCAATATATATCTTCTTTGATAAAATATCTTCAAATCATTTGCCCATTTTAAGCTGAATTATTTTTTTCTTATTGTTGGGTTTTGAGAGTTCTTTATATATGCAGGATACATGTCTTTTATTACACAAATGATTAGTACTTTTTAAATCATCTGGCTTATCTTTCATTCTCTTAACAGCACCTTTTCAAAAACAGGAGGTTTTAATTTGGATGAAGTCTAATTTTTCAATTTGTTATTTGCCTAATCCAATCTAAGGTCACAAAGGTTGCTTCTATGTCTCTTCAAAAGTTTTAGAATTTTAGATTTTACATTAAATTCTATGCTCCATTTTGAGCTAAAGAAATTTATATGGTTGGAGGCAGAGAACAAAGTTTATTTCATACTGTGCAAAAGCACATCTATTGGAACAATCTCTACCTTTACTTGGTGAATTGAGGTGATTTACATTTAATGTAATTACTGATATGATTAAGTATCAATCTATCATCTTCCTGTTTATTTTCTAGTTATCCTAGCTATTCTTTGTTCTCTTCTTCCTTTCACGGTTTCCTTTTGGGAGAAATTAACTGAACAAATTGTATAATTCCATTCTCTGGCTTCGCAGCTGTGACTTTCTGTTATTTTAGTGCTTGCTTTATGACTTATACATCTTTATCTTATAATTTGCCTTCAAGGGATATTGTAACACTTAACCTATAGTATAATAAATGTATACTGGTATACTTGCACATCTCCCCACCCAAACTGTGTGGTCATGTCATACATTTCACACAATATACTGTTATTATCTGTATTTAACTAGTTGATTATCTTTTAAAGATATTTAAATAGTGAGAAAATCTCATATAATTTACCAATAAAATCATCATTTCTGATTCTGTTCTAAGAGTACATTCATATTCGCATCTTGTATCATTTTCCATGTTCCTGAAGGATTTTTTTAAAATCTTAAAGTATGGGTCTGCTAATGATGTATCGTTCCAACTTTTGAAAGTCTGAAAAATCCTTTTTTTTGCCTTCTTTTTGAAAGATTTTTTTCCCAGTATAAAATTTTATGTTGACAAATTTTTTTTCAATACTTTAAAGAGGTTGTTCCCCTCTCTTTTTGCTTGCCTAGTTTCTAGTGATAAATGTGTTGTCATCTCTATCTTTGTTTCTTTGTGTTTTTGTCTTTGGATGCTTTTAATATCTCTATCACAGATTTTGGATCCTTTTCATTATAATGTGCCTTGGTGTACTTTTCATAATATTTCTCTTCTGTTTGACTTTCTTGAGCTATATGTTTATAGTTTCATCATATTTATATTTCCAGCTATGTTATTTTTTAAATGTGCTCCTTCTCCTATGACTAGACATTGTAGGATGTTAAGAAACCATACCATTTAATTAAGAGTTCCCCAGGCCTGACAAGAAGTATAAGATGGAATAAACAGTATATCTCTTAATTGACTAGAAGAAGAAAAGTTGTATTGAATGTACTGGTAAACAATACAGTGAACTAAATTAGAGAAATGAAGAAGCTCTGATTATGCTATAGTTCAAACTCTCTATTTATAATAAAAGCCATTTAAAATATGTATACTAAATCATAATTGACTTAAGACACTCAAAAAGAATCCCAGTGATTCACGGGAAACAGTTTGTAAAAGAGAAATAATGAAGATCAGCTTGGGCAGAAGAATAAAAATGGTACATACATACAGTGGAATATTATTCAGCCATAGAAAGGAATGAAATTTGGTCTTTTGTAGAGATGTGGATGGACCTAGAGAATGCCATACAGAGTGAAGTGAGTCAGAAAGAGAAAAACAAATATTGTATATTAGCGCATATATGTGGAATCTGAAAAAATTGGTATAGACGATCTTATTTACAAAGTAGAAATGAGCCACAGACATAGAGAACAAATGTATGGACACCTAGGAGGAAAGGGGCGTGGGTGGGATGAATTGGGAGATTGGGATTGATATATATACACTACTGATACTATGTATACAATAGATAACTAATGAGAACCTACTGTATAGTACAGGGGACTCTACTCAATGCTCTGTGGTGACCTAAATGAGAAGGAAATCCAAAAGAGTGGATATATGTATATGTATAGCTGATACACTTTGCTGTACAGTAGAAACTAACACAACATTGTAAAGCAACTATAGTACAATAAACATTTTTTTTAAAATGCATGAGAAGCTTTATGGTGTACTTAACTCTTATCTTTTTCTTATCATATACCTGATCCAATCCATCAGGAAATTCTTTTGATCCTGCTTTAAATATAACTAGATGTCAACCACCTGGAATCTGTCATTTCATAAATTATCTCCCTGCTTCTGCCCTTACCTCAGTTAGTCTCTTCTAAGCACAGCAGCTAGACTTACCATTTTAAAATATGAAGCCAGGTACTACATTCTTCTATTCAACATGCAATTCATTTAGTGTTAAAGTCAACATTTTTACAATGGCCTATAAGACAGACCTACAAAGCAGGCTGTGGATCTGGTTCTCCATTATCTCTTTGACCTCATATTTCTCAGCTCTCCTCCTCACTTCCTCTGCCTCAGCACACCTGCTTCTGATACTTCCTCCATCTAAAATATATATCCTTAATATCACTTGTATACATCCTTGCCCAAATTTCCCCTTTTCAATAGACCTATGCTGCTATCTTATTAAAAAATTTCCAAACAAATCTCCATTGTTTCTAGAATATGTAAACATGCAACTTTCTAATATACTGTAACATATATTTCTCCACCAGGAAGAGGACTGTATTTTCTGTTTTGTTCACTGATATTTTCTTATAGTAGGTATTCAATAAATGGACAAATAAAGAATAGAGTCTCCTAGAATGCCTAGCTGTCAAGTGGGCTTTCCATCTTATGATGCTTTCAAACATTTTTTGCCTGTCATCAGGAAAAAATTGAAACTTGAGGAAAGAAAAATGAAAGAAAACAATAAAAAGAAAAAATTACAGTTATATAGAACTATGAGAAAATTGATTAAATCTAAGAACTAGTGGTATTATAAGATAAACTTAAAATAAGTAATGTACAGAAAGTTCATAATTGCATTTTAATAACAAAAGTTGATATATATGATGAATTTAATATTCAATAAAAATATATAAAAGGTGTAAAAAATAAAGATATGAGTATAAAGGGTAAATCTGAAAATAAAATTTAAATATTAGCACAAAGAGAATAAGTGTACTAATAGCTTAAAAGTATATAAAAATAAAGAACACTAAAATAGTTAAAATTAAGGATTTAAAGCAACAATAATAAAATAAGTCAAAACGAATCAAAATTATTTGAATTTAATAGCCCAGATTTTGGAGTCAGAGAGATTGTGTTAAATACCAGGATTTTAAGACCCCAAGCAATAGATCTAATTTTTTGAGCCTTGGGTTTTCACATGCAAAATAGAGACATAAATTTCTAACTCAGAGATTGTTAGAATTAACTAAGAGAATGTATCTCATGAATGTAGCACATAGTAAGTTGTTAATGAATGATATCTACAATTACAGTGAGGAGTGGATTCTAGATGCCAATACTTACATTTTGACATAAAGAAATCATGAAGGCATGTTAAACCATATGAACAGTATATGTAAGTTTATGCAACGAGTATATGTACACATAATTTAAAGCTTGAAAATGAAAGTTAAATATTAGCAACTAGAGACTAGGACCAACAAAAGCTTAAAAGTGTATAAAAATAAAGAAAAATAAAATGGTACCTGCATCTTATTCCCTGTGCTAAAGTCACATCATCAGCTGCCAAGAGATGATCTAATGTCAATATTCAACTTTAGCACTTTTTCTTCCCAATAATAGAGAACATTCTTCATGTCTCTGGTCAGCTTCTTCCCACTGACACATATGCCCTCATTTTGAGTTCACTGCCCTGTCCTATTGCTTGAGCAGTCTATTTCTTGCCTTTAAATATCTATATGTGGTTGGCCATTACAGATCGTTAGTTACCTGGGAGGACTATCATTGCCTCCAGCAATCCTCTAGTAGTCCTTAGCCATATGGGCAAGTTAGAATTGCCTAGGAAGCTTTAAACAATCAATCAAGCAAATAAATAAACAAAACAAACAAGCCACAGATTGCCAGGCTGCACACCACAGGTCAACTACATCAGAATCTCTATGAATGGAGTCCAGGGAATGTTATGTCAGATGATTTTCAACATGCATTGAGAACTACTGCTTTGTGTCATGTATGAACATTGTCAATGGCCTTTTTAACATTTGACTTTAGATTAGGTTAACTATTACTGTTTTCCTCTCAGGATATCTTCGTCTAAATTTGTACATAGTTCTACTTTTTTAGAGTATGATGGAAAATTTTGCACAGCTAATTCAACCCTCAAAAAGCCCAGAAGAGCAAATCTAATCTACTACCCATCGTGTCTCTTTCTTCCTCAAATAGGCAGAGTGAGCCATCACAAAATAGATCCAAAATATGCTGCTTTTGTTGATCTTTTCATTCCTGTGCCTATATTCCTATGACCTTCATTGCATGATTTCAAGTCATAATTTTATTCAAAACTCTTAACATACGAATTTAATATATGAAAGAAAAAATATTCCAGTGGTCTATGTGGAGAGACTGAAAAAATACTGGGAGGGAGAAAAGTTTCCTTATCGATATTTATGTAAGTCATAGGAAATATAGAAAAACAGCTATTTGCTGAACCACTCAATTCCTATTAAGACTTAGATATTTATGTCCATATGTATGTATATGTGAATCTTTAAATTAAATATGACAAATACTGATCTAACCACATCTCTAGAGAATCAGGAACAGTCATGTAATTGGGTGATTTCAACATTTTAAAAAGCTCAACTAGTTTTTCAAGCATAATTTCTCAACATAGAAAAATACAGAGCCGAACGATTTTTAAATAGCAGAGGAAAAGTCTGGATTCACTTTCTGTAGATTCACCTTCTGAATCTTGATATCCTTATTTCAACTCACAGCCCTTCCTATTGTTACTATAAGGTACACCTGTAGCTTCATAGAACAAAGATTGAGAGCCCGAGCCTTCATGTAGTGATATTTAGTCTTGCCTTCATAGTAAATCATGTGGGGTCTCTTGAAAAGAATACTTGGGCACCATCATAGAGTAATTAAATGAGAAACAATGGGACCAAACTGTCAGCATTTGATGCTTGTTTTCTTGCTTTTTAGGTTTTTTTTTTTTTGTCTATTGAGAGTTTTATTGCTCTATAGGCATAGTTACACAATCTGCCTCAATCCTGAAATGACTAGGTTTAAGAATTTACAATAATCCCCCAACAACATTTATTTACTAAATACATTTAACAAGTCAAGTTTCTACTTGCTACACAGGAGACAGAAATTAAGTGACCAGCTTCCAATACAAGTGCAGAGCATTCAGATTCCTTAGCTACTAAAACAGCTAAAGTGGAGTCATCTGTTCTAAATCCTCTGGAAGAACACAGAAAAAGATCAGTAAAATTTGTCCAATACTTGTTCAGAGAAAGAACACTATTAAATGGAAGGTGGTATTATGTGTGTTTGGTTAAGTCCCAACTCCACCAGTTAGATATGTGATCTTGAGAAAGTTAACCACTGCTACCTTCAGTTTCCACAAATGTGAAGTGAGAAGAACATTAATAGGGTTGCTTTGATTAGGTCTTTTTTTTAAAGCTACTTCTGTTACTCAAATGTGCAGCCAGGACAAAGTCATTTGAAATAGTTAAGTTACAGTGAACAAGGTAAGTATTCCAAGACATACCTTTTTTTACATGAGCAACTCACACAAGTGATTGCTCAAGTCATTGGGAGGATTTAGATGCTGAAAGAACCATCTCAATATTTTCTTAACGGAGGGTAGGAAACATAAGTAAATTTCCATAATTACAGCCCTGCTAGCCTGGATACACAGAGGTGAAATCATCTTTTCCACAAGACTGATGGTAAAAGTAGAAGCAATTATCAAGCAAAGGTCAGTAACACTGAGTGGCTCTCAACAGCCCTGCTAGAAAAGCCAACTTGATGTAATTCTTATAACTGTTGGAAAGGTTGGCTGGTGAGCATAGGTTTACAAGAGATACGCAGTAGATTTCTTCAAAAGATTAAGGTATAACTGATATTGCTTTAACTAGGATTCACAGGCATGTAATAAAAATACTACTTTAAAATACTTCAAGTTTACAGTTAAAAGGAAGACAAAAGCTAAAATGTCAACTAAGTAACCCATCCCATGTATTCTATGTTCTTGTCTATTTCTAAGAATAATTCTTCAGAAAAAATTATTTCAAAGTAAATAAAGAAGCTGCTTCAGGAACAAAACATTTAGGTTTAATGTGTTCTGAGTATGTGTGCAATTTATTCAAACTTGAATGCTGTTATTTATCTTTTACAAATTTGTTCTGCAAACACTGCATTCAATTAAATGTTTAAATATTTTTGCTGTATTATACATCAGGATTTTAGGACAGGATTGAATAGCTTATGAAGCTTATTAAGTAAGGGACTATGGCTCAAAGGTTGACCTCTCTGATGATAGCTTTACAAGGAACACTTGATCTATGAATCTAATCTACATTGGCTTTTATAAATATTGGGTCACAGACCAAAATAGCATGAATGCAATTCCTGGATAAACTCATTAATTGCAAACGATTTGTTCATGGGTTGGGACAAGCAGAATCTACATAATTTTCTCCTAGCAGACAACCACTGAAATTTTATTTCACTCAGTAGGAATATCCATTGCTCTCATTTAAAAGCTATTTACTTAAGTATTATAAATATATAGCTAAATGCATTTTTAATGTAAATATGCCCATGTATTCAGCATTCAGATCAAGGACACATTACTTGCAACCCAGAAACCCTGCTCATGCCCTCTTTCAATATCAAGCTTGCCCTCCCATCAATCTCAAAAATAACAATTATACTAATATTTAAAAACATGGATTAGTTGTCTGTTTTTGTGAGTCACAGAAATTGAATTGTACAAGATGTTTTATGTTTTGCTTCTTTTACTTAACATTACGTTTGTGAGAGTCATCTAATTGTTGACTATAATTGTAGATTTTAAATTCTCATTGTTGTATAATATTCCATGAATATTATTGCATGAGTTACCACAATATATATTTTACCATGTTTCTCCATCTTACTGTCAATGAATATTGCATCTTTTAAAGATAAATTAAGTCAAATCAGTGTAGTGGAATAACTGAGGACATGAAAAGGAGACGTGACCCATGAGCCCCCCCACCATAGCAAACTGGGGGCTGGCGAATAAGCCAGAACTGCAAACAGTCCTGATTGCTTTGAGGCCCCCCGGCAAACCGGGGGCATGCGAATAAGCCAGAGCTGTGAACAGTCCTGAATGCTTTGAGCCCCGCCCTGGCAAACCGGGGGCATGCGAATAAGCCAGAGCTGTGAACAGTCCTGAATGCTTTGAGCCCCCTCGGCAAACCGGGGGCACGCGAATAAGCCAGAGCTGTGAACAGTCCTGATTGCTTTGAGCCCCCCCGGCAAACCGGGGGCCTGCGAAGAAGCATTGAGAGCTTTGGGCACTGATCCATGAGATGTCCTCAGTATAATCAGAGTAGTGGGAAAGCAAGGAAATGTCCTTGTGCTACTTCAGTATAATCAAAATAATGGTGGAAACTTTGTGCTGCTTTTGCGCTCAAGGACGAAGCACGGCATGTTTTCAAGAAAGCCAATGATTGCTTGTATAATTAATAAAAACATAGGTTGCTGCTTTGGCATTTCTGAAATGTTAAGAAAACAAGTCTTAAAGTGTAAACCTAGATAATGCTTTAATAAAAGCTACCACAGCAGGACAGAAGCGCTGTTTTGCCTGAGCGAGCGGCAGCCCTCTACTGTTGTGCTTTGGCACAATTCATCTCGTGTGATGAGCTTACTTTCAACCCTGTCATAAGATAAACTACAACAAATCAGTACTGAAGAAATTCAGTATTATAATAAAGTAGTATCGATATTGCCAAGTTGTTAGTGATTTTAAAGTAACTAAGAAGGAATATTGGGAGTTGGATCTCTGTAAGGCTTCTAATGCAGAACCTATATTAAAAGTCAGTAATAAATACAGAATAGATTAGTCAAAGTGTTGAAGAATTATATTAATTAATTAAATGTGTATATATTAGAAAATATGGTTAAGAGGCACCAAACGCAGAGATGTGTAAGCCAGAATATACCAGAATATGCATTCAAGATGTGTCTGAGAAGATACTGGCATACAGAATAAAGGTAGATAAAAGTTTAGTGCAATATAAACAGAGATTGAAGTACGTATATGCTCTACTGAGAGAAGAAAATTATCCATTTCATTCTTGGTGTGAATAAAAAGGATATCTGGTTTGACAGAATGACAGTTGTGAACCTTGGGCCAAGTATGTCACGTTGAATCATCAAGGTAGGAGTTTTGGGTGTTCAATGTAAATTAAAGCACATGAGCAAGTATAGAGTTTTGGTAGGTAGGTCAAGGTTGAAACCTGCAAATTGGAAAGACAGAGGAAGTATGTGTTAGTGTAAGAAGACTGGAGATTTTTGTGACCATTTGTCAAACTGAGATAGGGATGGGAGAAGTGGTGGGGAAATTCAGAATATACTAACTAGAACTGGAATTTATAGAACTGTTCAAAATGTCAGAGGAAAGAGAAACATCAAGTCAGATTTGGCAGTTAAAATCTGACACTAGGGAATGAGCATAGGATGAGCTCCCAGGATAGTAAGAAGTGGTCACATCACAGTTTAACTAGAGGTGTATGGCCCTTGATCGTAGAATACAGTCTTTCTTTTTGCTACTTTATAATTTAAATGCCTTCCTGGAGTGAGGACACAAGATAAAGGGATTTTGACAGTTATTTGGCCCATCAAATCTGAACAAGGCAGGTGATTTTGACAGAAAGCTGAAATTTTTTTGTAAAACTTGATTTTAACCTGGCTGTGCTTGGTTTCTTTTGATACTTTTTTTTCCCCTTTGATAATGAGGAAATAATGGCTTAAACTGTATTTCCTTCCTTGATGCCTGCTAAACCCAAATGTGAGTAATGTATACTTTCTCTACTTCACTATCCTGCACCCTCCGTCTTCTCTGGCATATTGGGGAGAAAATGTTGGAAGGAAGCAAACACTTATTTAACTGCTGTTGCTGTACTCCACTCTTGGCTATCACGCATAGCTACTCTATGCATGATTCTGATTTTTAACATTTTCTCCCATAAACACCTATATATAGAATGATAAGTGTATAAGTAACTTCCTTCCAGATTGAGATTAATCTGGAAGAATATTAAGCATATGTTTCCTACTCACCTATTTTTCCCTTTTAGCTTCTGTGGGAAATAGCTGTCAGTTTAGGAGCCACCTGAGAACATTAGCTACTGCACATATTCTTGCCACTTCACACTCATAGTCACTAAACAAAAGCCTGCCTTAAAACTGCCTAGACATCCATTTGTGTATCCTTAACCAGTTATCTTTTCCATTCCCCACAATTACTACTGCAAGTATCTATTACTATTTTCAAGTTTACGACCCATAATCCACACCCCCTCACCCATGAGAAGATGGTCCTGGCCCTGTATTTCAAGGAAGATAAGCAAAGCCATCAGAACACCTTTAACTTCTTCCCAACCAACTCACCTGTATCTAGGACATGTTTTCCTTCTGTATTCCTTGTGCCAGTAGACGAGCTATTTCTCCTTTGTTTAGTCTCTTCTTCACTTAGGCTCTGAAGGCCATAACTTTTAACCTATTCAAGGAACCTAAATCTGAAACTTTTCTTTTTCCAACTTCATCTCATTCTCCAAGTTTAATTGCTTTACTGAATCAATATTAAAATACTTCAGTAATTCTCACCATTAACACGTGAGAATGCATAATCCTCTTTCTTATCACTTCTGTCAGGAATCCCCTCTCTCTACCTGTTCAGAGTCAAACATTTTGAAATAGCTGTCTAAGCTTTTAGTTTTCATGCCCTCACTTCTAACAATTCCCCAATCAGTGAATGATCCCAATCCTACCACTTCTCTGGAAATACTATCTGTCACAGAACAAACAAGTCCATCATCTTCATTCAAAAATCACTAAGTAGGGCTTCCCTGGTGGCACAGTGGTTGAGAGTCCGCCTGCCGATGCAGGGGAAACGGGTTCCTGCCCCAGTCCGGGAAGATCCCACATGCCGTGGAGCGGCTAGGCCCGTGAGCCACGGCCTAGGCCTGGCTAGGCCCGTGAGCCTGCACATCCGGAGCCTGTGCTCCTCAATGGGAGAGGCCGCAACAGTGAGAGGCCCGCGAACCGCAAAAAAAAAAAAATCACTAGGTAGTTTTAATGCAATGCCATAAATACTTCTGAAATTAATCTGATCTTTGCCATTCTTACTACCACTATCTTCATCTGGGCTACAGTTAGTTTTCACCCAGAAAATTATCATAATTGAACTTTTCTATCATTAAGCTAGCTCACTTCCAAACTATTATCCATAAGGCAATCAAAGTGGACTTCCAATAATGCAAATCATCAACATGTCTCCCCCTTCACTCACTCCCTATTTCCCTTAAAATGAAGTTATCAACCCATAAACATGATAAACAAGGACGCACACGATCGATCTATCTTGTTGACTTCTCTAGCCTGAGCTCTTGTCCTTTCCCTTTCTCACACTATGCATTAACAATAATAAATATCTTCCAGCACTTTTTTTTTGTTTTTTGTTTTTTTGCGGTATGCCGGCCTCTCACTGCTGCGGCCTCTCCCGTTGCGGAGCACAGGCTCCGGACGTGCAGGCCCAGCAGCCACGGCTCACGGGCCCAGCCGCTCCGCGGCATGTGGGATCCTCCCGGACTGGGACACGAACCCGTGTCCCCTGCAGCGGTAGGCAGACCCTCAAACACTGCGCCACCAGGGAAGCCCTCCAGCACATTTTAAATGCAATGTATCTTACTTCCATTCAGGGATATTCCTTCCTTTCCTCTGCTAGTATGAAAGTGCCTACTGGTAGCAAGCACACCTCTTCCATAAATGTGAGTTAAATATCATACCCTAAAGGCACTCTTCCTTGATTATTAAAATTTTTTGTTTTGTTTTCTAAGTTTCCTATATTTTTCTCCCCCCATAACTTTAATTACATTGTATTATTACTTTTATAATGTCCATTTTTTCTATGAATTATACTCTTTGAAGGCCAAAATGATACCATCTTTTCTCCAGTATATCCCAACAGCTACCACAGTTACTGAAATCTAATACATATTTCCTAACGAAAAACAGGAAAGTGGCCACAGGCAAGGCCTGAGGTCTAGGCAGAAAATCTGCCCAGCTCTGAAACTTACCTTCCAGAATGGTTTTTTCTACTTATCATGCTCTGAGATGTGAAGAAGTTCTGGATGGAGAGGCCAGGTCAGGATAGCCGAGATTAACCCTGCTAGAGTCTTTCACATGCTGCTTCTGCAGCCTCCCCACCTCTCGCGTGGTTTTCTCCTCCAGGCCAGGTGTGGCAGCTTTCCTCAGTGTAGCCTGAGGATCCCTTGAATCAGAATCACCTGGGATGTTTGTTAAACTCAGAATCCTTGTTAAACTCAGAATCCCTGACCTCACTCTATCTTCTAAAGGGATAAAGGGATATAGAACACTATGATATAGAACCACTTAAACAAAATATTCCTAATACTCTACAGCTGCTTATACTCTTCACTGTTTCTTCTCCTCTGACTTGTTCTTCCACTTTCTTTTATTCTCATCTTTCTTCATTCTAATCTTTATAATGCTGCTTCATTTAAGAATTCCCTGTAATCCTCAACATTTACCCTTAAAGGATTCATCCAAAGGTTATAAAATCCTGGCACTGTTTTTTTGTACGCAGGCCTCTCACTGCCGTGGCTTCTTCCGTTGCGGAGCACAGGCTCCAGACGCGCAGGCCCAGCGGCCATGGCTCACGGGCCCAGCCGCTCCGCGGCATGTGGGACCTTCCCGGACCGGGGCACGAACCCATGTCCCCTGCATCGGCAGGCGGACTCTAAACCACTGCGCCACCATGGAAGCCCTGGTGTATGTTTTTTAACTCTATTCAGCAACTTGCTTTTAAACATTTCCTAATTTTATATATTGTAATTATTCTTCAAAAATGTCTTTCAAAGTCTTTTCCATAATTATATCACAATTTATTCAGTTTCTTTATAATAGAAATTTTTTATTGTCTTCAGTTCTATAAATCTTGCTGTAATACACATATTTATACATAAATCTAGAGACAGGTTCTTAATAATTTTCTTAGAATAATTTATTGAAAACTGACACATTATACTAAAATGCCCTTTAAAATGCAACTTCAGTTTGTACTCCTAGCAGCACTGTGTATTCCCTTCCAGACACTGAAAATTAACCAAAAATATACATACACAACACACATGCACAAATGTTGCTACATCGTTGAAATCTGCCTTTCTGTAGAATCACTACTTTAATTTGTATATATTTGCATACTAGTGATATAAACTGTTTTCTTGTTAGGTGTCTATCATGAAAAATTTATTATATGAAATACATATGCATTAGAAATCTTCACCATTATCTACTCTGTGGTTCCCAGATATTCACTCTCAATACACTGGCTTTGAGTTTTAGGTAATTTTTTTCTAAACATAATTTTTCTACTTTATGTAAAGAGATGTATAGATCTTTCACCCTTTTGGCTTGACCTTTTGAATGTCCTCTGGAAGTCACATTGATATTAAATAAGTAACTAATAAGTTCACTTATGTTTTCTGCTAATTTTATTGATTATGATTCTTGCAAGGCAAAAGTTGTGATTAAATATAAAGAGTTAGAAATGCCATTCTCTCAGAGTACCTATAGGTAAACAGTGATAACCAGTGGCATTAACATAATTCCCTCTATGGTATAGATTCAGATATTTACAGAAATGCCAAATATTTGTCAGGAAGGGGAGCACAGAGCAACTGAAGAAGTCAGATTTCAGGGAAGGTCAGTATAACCCTAATGATAAATGCCATTAAAAAATAAATGAGCCTATTACTGTTATTTAGACATAGCAGAAGAATTTAGGATCCAAAGGGACTGGTGGTTCTAAATTACAGTATGGGTGAACCACATTAACCTATCTTCCCTCATATTACCTTGGTAGAGGTATGCACCCAGGCAAAAAAATATCAGGATTTACAAATGGACTCAGTAGAGTTTTAGGAATCCAAGCACTTGGTTAGTATAGATATTGTTCTCTTTTCAATGTTAAAAAAAGTACCTAAGCTGTCCAAGAATTTATTAGGCAACAGTGGGGCTCTAACTCTCCTTCAGTTAGTGTTGGTGATGGTTGTGGCTATGACAAATCACAGTTTGGCATTATTTTTTGATACAATCATCAGAGTGAGTAGCCTCAAGATTGTAGTATTATTTCGCTTGGATCAAGTGAATATTTTTGGCACATGTAAGAGATATTCTGAGGTTATTTTTAGCAACAGTTTGAGATATAGATTATGCAAAGAACTATAATTCCAAACTGGGTAGATTGAGATTTCAACTGAACACATAGCAGATGAATTCAACACGATTCAGGTAACATATATTTAAAAAATAATCATAGTTTTAAAAACTGTATTGTAAGCTAGGTGTAGAATCAGGAAAAGTGGTTCATTAAAAGTAAAGATAGAGAATTTCCAAGAAGACAAAGGTGTTTTCGAGTGGTCTGGAACACAAATGAAAAGAGGACTGAACTTTGTTCATTGTATTTGAGTTTTTGCGTAAGATTAAGTGCCCTGTTCCAATATACTGTGGGCATGAGAGATGGTTAAAATATATTGAAGGCAAATGCATGTTTCTTAAATAGAAAAAAGAAGAAGAAAATTCAGGCTGAAGCTAGATGTTAACAAGGTGAAAGAGAATCAAGGAGAGAATTATCTATCACTGAATACAATTATTCTGATGTGGTATAACTTTCATGATCTCATCTGTGCTTTGGTTTACCTCTAACCATTTTCTTCTATCATTTCCCTTGTCCCCATGCCCTGGCATCATACTAGACTGTAAAAAGTCCAATCCTAAATCCATCCAACTGTCTACCTTTTTTTTCATGCATAAACCAGGGATGGTGACAGTTATTATAGAAAATGACACATAAAATTTAAAGAAGTGGAGTTCTAAGCAGATGCTTGTACGAGTCAGGATTCTCCAGAGAAACAGAACCAAATGGGGTGCGTTTGCACATGCACGCGCACGCACGTGTGTGTGTGTGTGTGCGTGCGGAGTAGATAGGTAGGTAGATATTATAATGAATTGGCTTATCTGATTATGAAGGCTGACAAATCCCAAAATTCACAGTTGACAAGCTGGAGAACCAGGAGAGCTGATAGTGTAGGTCCAGTCTGAGTCAGAAGGCCTAAGAACACGAAAGCTGATGAGGTAATTTCAGTTCAAAGGCTGAAGACCCAGGAAGAACTGATGTTTCAAGTCAAGGCTAGAGGCAAGAAAAAACAACAGGCAACTCAAAGGCAATCAGGCAAGAGCAGTTTCCCCACCCACATTGGTGGTGACAATCTGCTTCACACAGTCTACCAATTTAAACGTTAATCCCATCCAGAAATACCCTCACAAGCCCACCCAGATTGTTTGACCAATTATGTGGGTACTCATGGCCCAGTCAAACTGACACATAAAATTAACCATCACAAATCTACCCCTTGTCAACTGACACCCACATGCATCTACTTAAGTCACACTTAGTCTCGAAATGACGACAATAACAAGGCCATAATTCCACCTAACATGATACAACTAGCTTGTATAAAACTGAAAACATACCTCCCCAAAAGAGGAGGTAAAGCCCTTGAGTGATGTTTATTCTTCTCCTTGTTCTCCTGTAACTTAAATACTATGATGTAAAATTAATGCTTAAATACTATGATATAAAGTCAATACATCTTATATTACTTGATAAAGTAATGAGAGGAAAGAAAACAAAGATATTACACACACACTCACATATAACAAAACAAGCGGGAAATATTCATGACAATTAAAGTCCTTATTTCTGTAACTTGTCACATGGTCACAGCTGGTATTCATAATTAACTTCTTGCACTACTTATTCTGTATTTCCTTTGCCTTCAGCAGGCATCTCAGCTGGTCGTTGTCCTTTATCTTGTGGGGTGATACAAACTTTCACTCCTGAAGTGTCTGGACCATTAGAAGTCTTGCATGGATTGGACTGTTGTAGTTTTCTATTGACCTTAATCACAAAGCATGATAATACTAAAAGACACCCTAAGGGATCTCCTGTATTCCAGACATACTCTTTCTTACCTCCATTATGGAATAGTAGTCCAATTGCCCCTTAATCTGGATCAATCACCCCAGCCAGCACCATAACTCACTTTTTTCAGTGTTAATTCAGAAGCATTTGAGACCAGAGTGGTCAGGTAGCACTCTTAACTTCCATTTCACTGGAATCATTGTGTCTACTGGTAGAAGCATTACTCCTCTGGAACCAAGACCTCTAGGCCAGCAAAGCCTAAAGTCACAGTGAAGTTCAGCAAGCAAAAATTTTGCTAGTGGGTCACTAGGAGTAATAGTGAGTGGTGCTACTCCCATTTCCACCTCTTGATTCTTGGACCTGTGGACCGTGGCTATGGGAGAAACATCACAATATATTAGACACTGATTCAAAGTATATATATATACTTTGAATATATATATCCTTCTAGAGAACTTTGTCCCAGCCCTGCAAGGTATTTCCACCTAGCTGGTGCTATCCCTGTGTCTTCAAAAGGCCATTCTACCATTCGATCAAGTCAGCTGCTTCAGGATGGTGAGGAATATGGTAAGACCAGTAAATTCCATGAGGCTGGGTCATTTGCTATACTTCATTTGCTATGAAATGAGTTCTTTGATCAGAAGTAATTTCCTGTGGATTACCATGATAATGGATAAGGCATTCTGTAAGTCCGCAGACCTTTGGGCAGAAGCTTTGTGTGCAGGAAAGGTAAACCTGTAAACAGAGTAAATGTCAATTCCAGTTAGAAGAAAACCCTGCCCCTTCCAAAGTGGAAGTGACCCAATGTAATAAATCTGCCACCAGGAGGCTGGCATCATTCTAAGAATTCTAAAGAATGATGCCATATTGGAGACTCAGTGTTGATCTCTGCTACTGGCAGATTGGCACTCAGCAGTGCTTATACTCAGGTTGAGCTTGGTGAGTGGAAGTCCATGTGTTGAGCCCATGCATAATCTCCATCTCTGCCACCATGGTCATTTTTTTCATGAGCTCATTGAGTGATGACAGGGATGGATGGGGAAAGAGGCTGATTGGTCATCCTATCCACTTAATTATTATAATTGTCCTCTAGAGGTCGCCCTTGGGTGAACATTCAAATGGGACAATTATCTCCACATTTCTTACTCATTCATAGTGGTCTACTACATTTCTCTTCCCCAAATTTCCTTGTCAACAATTTTGCAATCATGTTCCTTTTGAGTTCCTGACCATCCAGCCAAACCATGGGCCACAGTCCATGAAGCAGTATACAATTGCACATCTGGCTATTTCTCCTTTCAAGTGAAGTGAACAACCAGACACATTTCCAACTCAAAAATGGCAAAAAAATCTAAGTCTCTAAAAAGAAGCTTTGAGTAAGTAAATTATTGCAGCTTTATATAAAGGCTTATTATATACAAACTGAAATAGTTTTGTACATACTTATTGATATTAAAAATACTTTTGTATATCTACTCATATAGAGAATGTGATTTGTCAATACTTATTATACTTAAGTGTTCTCTATCATTTTATTCAAAAATTTTAGTAATTATGCAATTAAAAATCAGAAATGTAAAAAATAAAAATCACCCCATCAACCTGATATTTCCCCTTCACTTCTCTTCTCTATCTCTCCTCAAGTCACATCCAAACTTCTTAAATGTATTTTACATATCACTGCCTCTACATCTTCCAGTCACTCTCAATCCTACAGCAATCTGATCTCTACCCACAAAAAATTTCTGAAATTTTGCTTTACATGGACACCAATAACTTCTTGCCATTAAACATTCAAAGGAGAATTCGTAATTTACTTGACCTCTTACTAACATTTTATACTTTGTGAATTCCTCTTCTTTAAACTCTATATTCCCTTATTTTCTAGGAAAGCATACTTGCCTGATTTTCTCCCTATGTCTCTCTCTATTTCATTACAGGTTACTTACTAAACTCTGCTTTTTCTTATTACTGGAGTTCTCCCAAATTCTGATTTCCCTTCTATTCTCACTCTCTATACTTCTGTTGAGTGCTATCATTTACACTCATCATTTGCATTAATTTTTAACCATGTATGATTCTTACATATCTCTAACCCAGGTCTTTCTCTTGAGTTTCAGATCTTGACAGTTCTCTCTTTTTTAAAGGTAAATTTGGTTGGTCCAAGGACACCTCAAATTCACTGTTTTTCCAAACTGATGGCATTAACTTCCTTCTGCCACCTTACTTTCTGTCCAAAGCAGTAGTTTCTTTCAGGTTCCCAGACTCAGCAAAGGTAAAGACCAGTCATTCAGCTATCTGTGTGAGACAAATGGCAATAATCCTTAACTCTTCTTTCTCCCTTTCATCCCTTAAAGACAAAAACAACAAGAAAAACTTATATTCTCTTCTCAGGTCATAGTCCTGTCTCAATTAAATCATTGATTCCCTTAATTCCAATTTTACACATTCCAATTATTTATCCATCCTACCTTCTGAAAGATCTTATTCAAATTCAGTTATCTCATGGCATCCATCCCATTGGTCAAAATTTTGTTCAGGAAAATGGAAACTAGATCATTCTAGGTATTTCAAGCATAAAGTTGTTTAATATTGGGAGTTGGGAGTTCAAGAAAATTTTTGCAATGGCTAGAGGGTAACGATCAGGGAAATCTTTTTTCTAACTACAGGATTTCTATTAGTTTTTCTGGAGTCGGGAAAGTTGCAGGAGCCACAGGAAACCACACACAATGTTAATTCTTCTAATAATCCATCTTTATTTTTCACTGAGAACACTGCTAGTGGTTTGTCTAGTAAGCTCATTTCCCAATTTTTTTAATATATATTTTCTCTCTGCATGTAAACTATTTTCCCAAGCATCAGCCTACATGAAATTCCTTTTAAAATAATTTTTCTGAATCTTCATTAATGGGTTCCCCTACTTTGGGCATTTCTAGGGCTCTATGATTATCTTTTTTATAGCACTTTCAGTAATATATTGTAATTAGTCTTTTCCCCTGAAGTTCACTCCAAATGGATTACTTGTCTCTTGACAACAGGATTGTTTCTTTGTACCCTTTCATGCCCAGTATCTTGTTTATGTAAGGCATTCAATTATTATTTCAGACAATGTCTATTTAGCCTTAATACTAAGGTCACTTTATTTTCAGATTTTTTAAGTTAAAATAAAATTTTAGCTAAAATTTAGATAATCAATTAAAGGCAGATATTTGTTTCTACAGAAACTCTTAAATATATGTCATTTTAAGTGTTCATTGTAGAACTATTTTAAAAACACCAGACTTTATATTTATTTCTATTAAACTTTGCCTAACAAAGTTCCTCTTTATAACACAAGATTGCCAAGGTCTTTAAAATTAAGATCAGGGGCTTCCCTGTTGGCACAGTGGTTGAGAGTCCACCTGCCAATGCAGGCGACGCGGGTTCGTGGCCCGGTCTGGGAAGATCCCACATGCCACGGAGCGGCTAGGCCCATGAGCCATGGCCGCTGAGCCTGCACGTCTGGAGCCTGTGCTCCACAACGGGAGAGGCCACAGCAGTGAGAGGCCCGCGTACCAAAAAAAAAAAAAAAAAAATTAAGATCAGATTCACTTTTTTTAATGTAATAAATATCTCTTTACAGCCTTGATGTCATCTAAAAAATTCAATAAGAAAGTATTCTAAGCCATCATCCTAGATGTTAATTCCATTATGGTACAAAATAGGACAGGCTGCTCAGGTCCATATCTGGGGTGACCTTGCTGTACTCCATTTAAGTCTTACCTCTACTTTAAAAAAATACACTAATAATTAATCAATCATTGGATTTACAAGACTCCATCTGCATTTACCTCCACTCTTTCTATCAGGAGCCCTGTAACCCTTAAACTTTCACATTCAGGTCCCTTATGTATCTGTATATGTCAAAACAACATGTATCACAGCATCTGTTGTGGGAGAATCTGCCATAGAATTTGCATTCCAAACAGTCAGGATATTTGAATTTGTGATCATGCATGGTGGTCTGTACCAGAATTCTACCTCTCTTAATTTACAAGTAAAGTTGAAATACGGATACAATTGGAAGGTGTTTCCTACTCTCCTTCTTTATGATTCTGCCTTATAAAACCATTTCTACTGGCATCTCCAAACTATGAAATTCTGTTGGGATCAATTATGTTCTTATCCATGAGCTAGACTTCAGCAAATGGTTTGTTATTGCTACAACTATATGTAAAATATATACATTTAAAATAATTTTATGTTCTATTTATATGTAACAATAATGGAATGTACCTACTGTTTGTGCTGCCTTTAATTTTATTGTTAGCATCCAAGTTCCTTGGTTTTTTTTTCTTCTCACATTTGACTCTTCATTTCATGTTATCTTCTGTATTTTTTTCACATATGTTATAATCTTATAATGTTCTAATTTTAAATCTTGTTTTTAAAGTCTCTTTTTCTTATTAATGTTTTATTTCACTGATTTTCATCTTTAATCTTCCTTAATTTTGCCATCTCTATTTTTCATTTTTAAAATATGATCCCATTTTTTTTTTTACTTTTATGTTTTCTCCTATCTTATTGTTTAAATGGTTGTTCTCAGTTTTTAAAAAACCTTTTAGCTATACATATTTAGGCATTTTACACATAATCACTATTTTAAAAAATTTTCCTTTTGTCTAGATGTTCCTGAGTTTTCCAGACTTTGGGAAATCATCTTTCTATTTAATATTAAAGTAAAATCTGAATATTTTTATGTGAACTGGAAAAAATATCTGAACTCTATCCTGAAGACCAGAAAACCTCATATGTAAATATATATTACAATCTACAAATCCATCTGGGTTGTTGTATCACCTAAGCACACAGACCCACACTGAACCATTGCTTCTAGCTTCTTCTTTTGATGTTTTGGCAACTGCAGTCTGCAACTACTCAATTGGTGCTACTTAACTAAAGGGATCCTTCCTTTTATTCACCAAAAAACAACTCAAATCAGAAATACTATTTAATAAAACTTTATTGAGACTGTTGCTGTTGTCTTTTGCCATATTATCAAAATACATATTTATACCCATATAACTGATTTCTTATATGTGTATGAAATTGATCTAATCGATATTAAAGCTAAATTTGAGGATAGCAAATTGGTTAAATAGTGAACTGTGTATCCATATTTACCTGTTTTGATATCTTGTTCTGTTACTCAGTGATTATAATTAATTAACCTCTCTGTGCCAGAATTTCTTTTTGTTTTTTAATTTCAGCTTTATTGAGGTATAAGATTATGAGATATTTAAAGTGTACATCAGGGTGATTTGATATACATTTACATTGTGAAAGGATTCTCCCCTCCATCTAGTTAATTGACACATTCATCACCATATTTATTTATTTGGCAAGAATATTACATTCTACTTTCTCAGCAAATTTCAATAGTGTTATCAAGTATACTTACCATATTTTACATTAGATCCTCAGACTTTATTTGTCTTATAGCTGAAAGCTTGTACCCTTTTACCATCCTCTCCCTATTCCACATATAAGTAATGCCATATAGTATTTGTCTTTTTCTGGCTGGCTTATTTCACTTAGCATAATGCCCTCAAGGTCCATCCATGTTGTTGCAAATAGCGGGATCTCCTTCTTTCTTGTGGCTGAATAATGCCCCATTGTCTATATACATATACCATATTTTCTTTATCCATTCATCTTGATGAACACTTAGATTGTTTCCATATATTGGCTATTGTGAATAATGCTGCAATAAACATGGGAGAGCAGATATCTCTTTACTATCCCCTTTTCATTCACTTTGGATATATACCCAGAAGTATGACTGCAGGACCTATTCAAGGAGCTTACCATTTATGTTTTCTTCTAGGAATTTTATGGTTTCTGGTCATGCTAGAGTTTTTATATTCATCATACTAGGTAAAATTATGCCATTTACCTTTTAGAGTAATTGCGAGAATTAGATTAGCTAATACCTGCAGCTCACTTAGAAGTTAGCTTACCTGGTACATGGTAAGCACCTTGACATTGCTAGCAGAGACAGTATGATGGCACTGAATAAAAAAGTGGATGATGTCACTTTAATCTCTAAATATTTGCAAATTCTTTCTTTTGTCACCAATTATGAATCCTAATATTTTATCATAAAAATGTGGCATATTTAGTTTCAAACTATACATATTTACTGAAAACCAAATATGAGAAAGCTTTGTCCTGGCTATTGTAAATAGAGCTTCAATGAACATTGTGGTACATGACTCTTTTTGAATTATGGTTTTCTCAGGGTATATGCCCAGTAGTGGGATTGCTGGGTCATATGGTAGTTCTATTTTTAGTTTTTTAAGGAACCTCCATACTGTTCTCCATAGTGGCTGTATCAATTTACATTCCCACCAGCAGTGCAAGAGGGTTCCCTTTTTTCCACACCCTCTCCAGCATTTACTGTTTGTAGATTTTTTGATGATGGCTATTCTGACTGGTATGAGGTGATACCTCATTGTAGTTTTGATTTGTATTTCTCTAATGATTAATGATGTTGAGCATTCTTTCATGTGTTTGTTGGAAATCTGTATATCTTATTAGGAGAAATGTCTATTTAGGTCTTCTGCCCATTTTTGGATTGGGTTGTTTGGTTTTTTGATATTGAGCTGCGTGACCTGCTTGTAAATTTTGGAGATTAATCCTTTGTCAGTTGCTTCATTTGCAATTATTTCCTCCCATTCTGAGGGTTGTCCTTTTGTCTTGTTTGTGGTTTCCTTTGCTGTGAAAAAGCTTTGAAGTTTCATTAGGTCCCATTTGTGTATTTTTGTTTTTATTTCCATTTCTCTAGGAGGTTGGTCAAAAAGCAGCTCTAGGGCTTCCCTGGTGGTGCAGTGGTTGAGGGTCCACCTGCCGATGCAGGGGACACAAGCTCGTGCCCTGGTCCGGGAGGATCCCGCATGCTGCAGAGCGGCTGGGCCCGTGAGCCATGGCTGCTGAGCCTGTGCATCCGGAGCCTGTGCTCCACAACGGGAGAGGCCACAGCAGTGAGAGGCCCGCGTACCGCAAAAAAAAAAAAAAAAAAAAAAAGCAGCTCTATTTACAATAGCCAGGACATGAGAGCAACCTAAGTGTCCATCAACAGATGAATGGATAAAGAAGATGTGGCACATATATACAATGGAATATTACTCAGCAATAAAAAGAAACGAAATTGAGTTATTTGCAGTGAGGTGGATGGACCGACCTAGAGTCTGTCATAGAGAGTGAAGTACGTCAGAAAGAGAAAAACAAATACTGTATACTAACACATATATATGGAATCTAAAAAAGAAAAAAAAATGGTTCTGAAGAACCTAGGGGCAGGACAGGAATAAAGACACAGACATAGAGAATGGACTTGAGGACATGCGGAGGGGGAAGGGTAAGCTGGGATGAAGTGAGAGATTGGCATGGACTTATATATATTACCAAATGTAAAATAGATAGCTAGTGGGAAGCAGCCACATAGCACAGGGAGATCAGCTCAGTGCTTTGTGACCACCTAGAGGGGTGGGATAGGGAGAGTGGGAGGGAGACAGAAGAGGGAGGAGATATAGGGATATATGTATAGCTGATTTACTTTGTTATAAAGCAGAAAGTAACACACCACTGTAAAGCAATTATACTCCAATAAAAATGTTAAAAAATATCAAAAAGATTTGTACCAAATAACTGGAAGAAAGTTTAAAGCAAAAACCTGTAGCAATGCTAAGTAAATAAAATTTTAAGCCCCTATAGTGTTGGCTAGACAGTGACTTTTCATTGTTAATATTTTTCACAGAGATTCAAATTGTGGGAAATATTATTTACTTGATAAGGGTTGATTTTCCTGCATTGCAGAATTTACCTTACATCCTAGGTCACCATGCATAGAATTTCTAATAGTCACTTTTTTCTGGCCTCATTATTGCCAAAGTAGAGGTTAGGGCAGGGGAACAGAAAGAGTTTTGTTCAATTATCTGTTTATAAAGACATTAAATCAAATGAGGAAATTAAGGAAATCAATATTGAATTCAGTTGCTTCTTGTGTAAATTCTGTGAATCTATGTCTTTAATAACCAGTCTTAAGTTGCTTTAAAATCCAGTGTGATGACCAAATAAAGAATATATTTTAATAATAAAGATAATTTTGAAGATTATTTCTTCAAAATAAGATGAGATGTCCATATCTGGTGTGTATGTTGCCTCTGATTTTGTAAATAACAAGGTAAATATTGTTCAGTAAATTTGAAGAATGTAAAAGATGTATACCTCTGTAACCATTGGGTACAAGATACTTCTCTGGAGAATACCAACTTCCTTAGATCAAATATATGTTTCCAGATGTGCTGAGATATAGTATTCAGTTAAGAATGCAGCTTTGTATTCTAGATTGAGAGCTGTTTGATGTAGATGAACTAAACAGCTGAAACAAAATTTGGACTATTATTAACAAAACTATGCATCCTTTGCTTGCTTACTCTGTATTGTTGGGGGAATCTGTCTATTTAAAGTAAGTGTGACTATTAAGTTGTATACATTCTTTGACAGTGTAAACTCTAAGTGTTCCAAGTTCAGCTAAGATAATAGTCATGAGGAAAATTTTTCTCCAAAAAAATTAAATCTAAAAGCGATACTGATACTCATTCAATTAGATAAATGATAGTCATTTAAATTATTTTAAAATTGTGAGGCTATTCACTTAAGTTGAAAGCAAGGTAAAAGCCCCCTTACCATCACATTTCTTTTCATGTGGTTTTAGGGGATTGTAGACAGAATTAGAGCTGCTTTCAAAGACTTGAAATTAAACTCAATTTGATTCCTAGGGAGTTAAATTATGAGCTCATCACAAAGTGGATCAGAACATGAGTATGTAAGGCCACCTGAAATTCTCTTTGGTGTCCAGCTCAGGGAGACAGTGGTGTCATCAGTGGTAGATATTGCCCTGGGAGACGCAGGGCTGTGACTCACCTCCATAGTCCCCAGGTGAAAGGAGCAAGTCGGGCTCTATCAGGAACTGCTGCTCTCTAAACAGAAAAGTTCCCCTGCAGCCAAAATGTGCAACAATGCCAAGCCTCAGGTTTGCTTCACACCTATAGATCTTGCTAACATTTCATCAGTTTAAGCTCTGGATCACCCAGGGAAACTACCTGATTTACTTTGGCATTTCCTTAGTTCCTGACAGGTTTAGTTTTCAATACCTAGGCATGATGGAAATAACCTCCTTCAAATGCCAAGTCACAAATAGTTATTTGGAATCTTAAAAAGCTTTTCATTTATTCTCTCATGATACTTACATCAAGGCCCTGCTTTTCCTGATAGGAGCAAGCAAAATACATCACTGCCATTGCTGACCATTTCAATATGTATTCTAATCTACTTGTTTCTCAAGGCATTGGAATTGGTCTAAAATTTTAAAGATAGTACTATTCTGAGTCTATATATAAAAGAAGAACTTCAATTAAAATATATCTCTTCTCTCACTCATTTATTAAAACTGAGCATTGTTTCCATATTATGCAAGTCTGGAAGGGAGGAAGATTTAAATATATATTTAAGGCATGTACAGCATATTTAAAAATGCTGGGTTTCATCATATAGATAATGAATAATCACTGATGGCCCATGAGCATCAAAATGGCTAGAAGATATACTTTAGAAGGTCTGCACTGTCTACAATGAGGAAGTTGAAGTAAAAGAAACTGCAGCAAAGAAATTAAATCTCTAGGTACTAGTTCCAATTCAGTCTCTAACCAACAGAATTCTAGTTTTTAATCCTCTCCCTATGAAATCTATTCTTAAGGTTATCAATGAACTCAAAAAATGAAGTTCACTTCTTCAGTTTTTATTCTATTTGACATAAGCATGGCATTTGTTTTCCACGTGAGTTTTCATTCTCCCAGTATTCATTCGATCATAACTTTTTATGTCTCATTTTTTGGCTCTTTCTATTTTTCCTTTTTTCTCCCCAGTTGTTCTCCCTCTTTGCCAGCATTTGGTGTACTTAACTTTTTAAAATTAAAAGGTTTTATTCTTTAGAATAGTTTTAGGTTTACAGAAAAGCTGAGTGGGAAATACAGAGTTCCCCACCCCCAGGTTCCCCTCTTATTACCATTTTGCATTACTGTGATACATTTGTTACAATTGATGAGCCAATGTCAATGCTTTATTATTAATTAAAAGTCCATAGTTTACATTAACGGTCATTCTTTGTATTGTACATTCTATAGGTTCTAACAAATGTATAATGATATGTATCCACCATTACAGTATCATACAAAATAGTTTCGCTGCTCTAAAAAAAATCCCCTGTGCTCCACCTATTCATGCCCTCCCTCTCCACTAACTTCTATAAACCACTGATCTTTTATGGTTTCCATAGTTTTGCCTTTTCCAGAATGTCATATTGTTGGAATCATACAATATTTAGTCTTTTCAGATTGACTTCTTTCACTGAGTAAAATGTATTAAAGTTTCCTCCATGTCTTCTTCATGACTTAATAGTTCATTTTTTAAATCTCTGAATAATATCCCATGGTGAGAATGTACCACAGTTTGTTTACCCATTCACTTATTGAAGAACACCTTGCTTCAAGGTTTTAGCAATTATGAATAAACATTCTTTTTAACCATCAGCTTCTGATGTTCCTCAGGGTTCCAAACTGATTTCATCTCTTCAATTATTTACTTTCCCTTGATGAAATCATATATTATATCATATTATACATCATAAACATGCCAATGATCTTAAAACATACATATTGATAGTTTTTTCCTTTTATCAAGGTTTGTATTCTCAATATTTTGTCACCTAGGAGTCCTACAGGTATGACAAAAGTAACCTGTCCAAACCAGAACTCATCTTCTTTTAGCTGAACTGATCCCACAGTCCTCATTTTTCAGATCTACTAGACAACCACCATCTCCCTAGTCATCTGGGGGAAAACTAGAGGCTCTTTGACTTTCTCTCTTCATTCCAATCACATCACCATATTATTTAGTTACATTTGCAATATATCTTATTTCACATCTTTCTTTTCACCCTTACAACAACAGGCATAAACCTTCATAATCTTTTATCTAAAGAACTGTTCTTCTTCCAGGCTTTGTTCCTTAACTCTATTAACCTAAATTCAATGTGTCACCAGATTTAGCTTCTTAAAATGTAAATCTGTTCACGCTGTCAGGGCAAATGCAGTATTTCTTTGATGTCTACTTAAAAACAGGCAAAAGTTCAAATTATTGCTTGACATATAGAGCTCTTTATTATTCAACCCTAACTTAACTTTATTAATTCCTACAACTGACCCACAAACACACCAAATTGCTGTAAATCTTTCTTTTAGGTCTAATCCTTTCTACTTTTAGTTTTGCATGTGTTCTACTTCTTTTTCCCAACTGGAATGTATTTCTCATTTTCTCCTAATAGAATCTTACTCTTCTGTTAGGACTCACTTTTAAGAGCACTATTCCAGGGAATTTCCCCTAAATTTTTCAGACAATTATTTTACTCCCCTGTTCTATCACAGAACGTCATATACATATACCTATATATATGTATATGTATCTTTAACTCTTATCATAAGCTATTAAAATTTTTTACGTGAATATTATGAATATTTTTACCACCTAATATCATTTACCTTAAGAGCTGGAAACATATTTACGTCTGCTGAATTTAAAGCATATAAGAATTCAGTAAATACATATTGTCTGAATTAATAAATGACTGAATTAGACATTGAAATGAGTCATTAAGCAGTGTAGAATTAAGGGCCTGCAGTGGGGAAATTTTGGCTATGCGAGACATTCTAATATATATATAAGTAGTAATTGAGCATTACATCTAGTGCATGTTTACTTCTCTGTCTCCATTTAATGAAATATAAAGGTCTTGATGGCAGTGACTGTCTTCTTTATCATTGAGTTCCAAGTGCCTAAAAGAGATTCCTTAGTGTTCATTCATTCATTCACTGAGAAATTATTTATTGAACACCTACTGTGTACCACACATAATCCTTCAGTGCCAGGAGTACAACAGTGGGATAGTGCAGATGAAGATCCTGCCTGGTAAAGCTCAGTACTTTGTACAATAAAAGATGCATGAACAGGTAGCATGCATGATGGTGACAAGTACTACAGAGAAAGATAAAGCAGGTTAATGAAGATAAGTAATACTGGGATGATGAAAGCTGGGTTGTTATTTTAGAGATGAGGTAAGAAAGAGCCTCTCTAATAAGGTAACAAGCCAAAAAGAGCTGAAGAATCAAGACAAGTAGTTAATCTAAGGAGAAGTATTTTAGGAAGAGAGAAAGGCCACCGCAAAGTCTTCAGGTGGGAAAGGGCTAGGAAAGCTTGAGGAATGTCTGGAGGCCTGAGTGGCTGGTATGGGGTGATCTAGGAGGAGAGTCGGGATGAGTTCAGAGTTGATATAGGGGCCAGATCATTTATGTCTTTTGGGTTCACTTCTATTCCCTCTCCATTTATTACAAAGCAATCCCAGTAATCTTATTAAAATGCAAATTGGAACATGTCAAGATCTTATTTCAAAAGTTTTGTTGGCTTCTCATTACTTAAAGAAAACAGAAAAATCCTTAATATTCCTATAAGATTCTGCATAAATTATCCCCAATTTAGCTCCAAGGCCTTCTCTACTGCCACCCTTGCTTTCAATTCTCTCCTCTCAGACACTCTTCTGTCTCATAAATGTTGTTTTTCACCCCACCGCAGGAAAGCTGCCTGAGATATGTTCTCAGTCTAAAACGCTTCCTCTTCTTTCACAACTTCCTTCTTTCACTGGCTGCTTCCTACGTATTGTTCAGATGTCATCTTAAGTATTATTACTTTGGAGAGGCCTTCCCTAATTACTCAGTTTATGACCACCCGTACTACACAGTAGCTCTCTGTTTAATTATGTGTCAAATGTTGATTTCTCTCACTAGTTCATAAACTTTGTAGAAACAAGAATAGTATCTGACAAAGGATATTACCCCAGTACCTAGCATGATACAGGTATATAGTGGATGCTTGATTATACTTTTGGTTGGGTAAATAAATGGAAGAATGAATGAATGATGTGTTAAGTAAAAAACTAACAAACAAAAAAAACAAATGTCACGTGTTCTTATATAGTGCTGTCAAGAGGTTTCTGGTAAATTAATTCTTAAGTCTTGATGCTCGGAATAAACTTTGATTTCTTTCACACCACCTCTGCAACTCCATGGAAAGGAAGGATAACACTGGTACTCTGAAGACCACAGACTTTAATTATACAAATAATAATAAGTTATCATTATTATTAAAGACTTGTTTTATTTTCCCAAAACTGTCATTAATCAGCTGATGATTTCTATATCTTAAAAACATAGCTATTATATTCCTCTACCAGTGTTTATGATAAGAAAGTTGTACACAATAATCTATCCTGTTTCATTTCCCCAGTCTATGACTCATAGGGAAAAATCTAAGACTTTTAAAACTCAGAAGAATGCATATAGCAGGTAGTGGCATGAGCAATGATTAATATTTTCAAATACTCTGTTTACCATCTTATGTCAAGTGCTCAAACCATGCAGATGCAAAATAAACATCTATAAAGCAAAGGAACATGTTAAATCAATTAATGAATTCTATAGTCAGTTCTTTGAATTTAGTATTCTAGATGAAAATGTTATTATGCATGCACATACTTCTCTTATCTAAGACAAAGAGACTTCATTGTTGCTGTTGTTGTTAAAGTAAAAGCTGAATGGCCATCATCAAAAAAATCTACAAACAATAAGTGCTGGAGAGGGTGTGGAGAAAAGGGAGCCCTCTTGCACTGCTGGTTGGAATGTAAAGTGATACAGCCACTATGGAGAACAGTATGGAGGTTCCTTAAAAAACTAAAAGTAGAACCACCATATGACCCAGCACTCCCACTACCGGGCATATACCCTGAGAAAACCATAATTCAAAAAGAGTCATGTACCACAATGTTCATTGAAGCTCTATTTACAACAGCCAGGACATGGAAGCAACCTAAGTGTCCATCGACACATGAATGGTTAAAGAAGATGTGGCACATATATATGATGGAATATTACTCAGCAATAAAAAGAAACAAAATTGAGTTATTTGTAATGAGGTGGATGGACTTAGAGTTTGTCATAGAGAGTGAAGTCAGAAAGAGAAAAACAAATACCGTATGCTAACACATGTATATGGAATCTTAAATCAAAACAAAACTGGTTCTGAAGAACCTAGGGGCAGGACAGGAATAAAGATGCAGATGTAGAGAATGGGCTTGAGGACATGGGGAGGGGGAAGGGTAAGCTGGGACAAAGTGAGAGAGTGGCATGGACATATATACAGTACCAAATGTAAAATAGATAGCTAGTGGGAAGCAGCCGCATAGCACAAGGATATTAGCTCGGTGTTTTGTGTCCACCTAGAGGGGTGGGATAAGGAGGGTGGGATGGAGACGCATTTGGGGAGGGTAATTATTTAGAATAGCTAAACATGAATTTTTTTTGAATGTAGCCCCTGGGCAATGAATGAGATTTTGAGCTTCTTATACAATATGTAAAATTGAAATTACACCACTGAGGGCAAGACTCTGAAAGAACTGTGGCAAAAAGCACTTTAATTTAATGCTGCTGACTTTGTTCTCTGTTTTTATGTTCATTTGCCGGAGTGCAAGAGGTGCTTGACACAGTGGGCTTTTTCCCTGATGTATTTAATGTGATATATTTGCCTGAATTATTCCTGTATCATGGCTGATAATATTGAACACTAAAAACCTAGCTGGAAACCAAATAAATAAATAAAAGCTGTTTGATTCAAAATAGAAAAATCAATGATATTTTTAATGGATACATTAAAATGTTTAAAACCACTGATTAAGTATAAGATATAAACCTTCCAGTTATTTTTATCTGTGAAATTCAGAAATCCACTGCACTTCATTTGCAACAATTCTGATACTAAGGTCTATTTTCTTTTAGTATTTTGCAGACAATTTATCCAGAGTAACCCCAGTACACAGTGATTTACAGACTCACCAGTTTTATAAATTCACAATAATTTCCCACAGATTTACACAATAGCAATATTATCAGTCACCCCTTCCTTGGAGAAATATTTCAAAAGATGCAGGTCAATAACTTTAATGGCTATTTCTACCATCATTGAGAAAACTGTTATTGATTTCAAATGATATATACTCCAGTCCATATCTAATCCATCATTACTATCTACAGCCTGCAGATTTATAGAAATAAATAATCTCAAATGATTTCAATAGAAGACAAGATATGCCCATATCTGTATAAATTCTGGGGCAGGCAAGTGTGAATAATTCCCTTCTTCTAAAATCGTATGTTCTTCATTTTATTAGAAAGGCATATTATGATGAAGTTTCCTCACAGCTTTGTTGAAGCCAACTGGAAGCCTACTTTTGTTCTCCTGACAAATTTGTGCATCTGAGGGGAGAGGTGGGGTGGGGCTGTCCAAATACAAACTAAGTAGTAGATCTGTTTACAATAAAAAGAGACTGAGAGGCACTTTTCAACATAGGAATTCTTGGATTTTTTTCTATAAGAATAGCCTCTATTACAATAGGAATAGTTCTCATTTATGCAGAAAGCAGACATGTTGCCAAAAGAACTAAATTGTTTATTTCCTTATTTCATATAAAAATTTTCATTTGCTCCTTTCTTTTGCTTGAGCCTCCCAGTCTGTCTCTAGTTAGAGTAGAACAATTTCAGCGGAAGAAAGAACTGTTTAAATTTGGCAATAAGAAGGGTTTATGAAAGTTGTAATATTTTATTTTTTTGACTATCAATCCTTGGAATGTCTCTTGATTCTATATCTCTATATTTCTGAACCACAAAAGTGACTTTATTCATATATCATTTTTCCATTTGTACTAGGAAATGTTTTTTTCTAGGCTGTCAGGGATTTTCACTTGAATCCTGTTTCATTTGTGCATTCTTTGTTTCTGGGTGATAGGGATTGAAGGTTTCTTAAGTATTTTATAATTAAATCTACATGAAACATGAATCACTCAGTGTGCTTGGTTTGTATTAAGCCTGTGAGTTGTTCGAAGTTATTTTACTTACCCTGGAACTGTCCACAAATTAAAATGTTACTTCTAAACAAAAAGGCATTGTTTCCCCCAAATAAAGAAATCTCTATTTATATTTATATTCCCATATCTGCTATTATTTCTTGTGGCTTTCCAAAGGTCTGAAACTCTTTGAGATATATACTGACATTCTGTATCTCATCTCATCTTAGCACAAAGATCACTCTGTGGTAAGATGAACACCTTGCCCCTTTTAGGATAAATGCCCTCAAATTTTAGGGACAAGGTCAGCATCTAGATGTGCCTTATTGGGATTAAAATACCAGTTGTATCAGTTATCATCAGAACCTGAAGATGCTTAGTGGTAAAAAAAAATGTGGATGGATGTTTTAGGGAAGGTCTCTAGGCAGGAATGAAATGGTGATCTCTGTCATTATGTGTCAGATTTAGGAGGAACACAGGAATGCCTCCATTTTCTAATATTTTAAAGCTTTAACATAACTTTACATATGCATTATTTTACACAGGAGCACCACATACAAAAGAGATAGAAGTGGCACTGCTCTTAAAAATGTGTTCTCCCACCCATTTACATCTTTCTTTGTCTTCCTACCAGCCTACCCACAACCCTCAGGCTTGTTTCACAATTATTTATTTAGTCCAAACCCCTCATTTTGCCACAGAAACACAGAAGGATTAAATGACACAGTTAAGTTTTCACACAAAGACGGGAATATCCCTCTTCTTTCTTCTCTGTTTAAACCAGACCAAACCAATCAACGAAAAAACAACCAATGAAACAAGAAAACTAAAAACAAGACAAGCAAAAAATAATCTAGTACCTAAGCACACAGCTCGAGAGCTGAAGTGCCTGAGTCTGAGTCTTCATTCTGCCACTTACAGGTGGTATGTATGACTTTGGACAGCTTACTAAAGTCCTTTGTGTCTCAATTTCCTAATTTATAAAATGGAGTTAATAAAAGTACTTACTTTATACTGTTACTGTGAAAATTAAAGGTGAATATTTGTAAAGTTTTTAGAACATTATCTAATACATAATAAGTACTATATAGCATTTATTAAATATATTTATATTATAAAATAAAATATACAAAAATGCATGCATTGTATACATCTAGTTTAACAAATAATTATAAAGCAAACACCCATGTAACTATGTAAACAAACCAAGTCTCCAGCCCCAGAAAAATGGTCCCCTACTCCCACCATGCACAGTTTCAATGACAAACTCCTCCCTTTTCCTTAAAAAATTCCAAGAAAAATAGTCAGTTATTATCTATTATGCCTTCTTAAATAATCATTTTCTTGCTTTCCTTTATATTTTTGCTACTTATGTATGCATCTCTAAACAATATGGTTTATTTTCCATTTCTGAAATTTATATAAATAGAATCAGATTGTATCACACTATTTTGAAATTATCTCAGGACTAGAAATTTCATCTCAGTTGCACTTTGCTTATTTTCATTGCTATAAAGTATTTTATGATTATATTCCATTTATTTATGAATTTATCTAAATATTAGATGTTTGGGTTGTGTCCAGTTTTGTTTGCTGTCATGGATAAAGCTGCTATGGATTATTTGTCACATGACACTGCTGTATATGAGAATGAATGGGTTCTCTAAGCACTGTGGTATGCATATTTTCAAATTTATTAGATAATACTCGTTTTTTCAAAAGTATCTGTACCAATTTACACTTTCAAAGTAGATATATGAACACTGTGATTGTTCCACCTATTAGTTACTGATTGCTACACATACACTTCTCTAAAACTGGACTTAAAATCACAATAGTGATTTATCATCTCTCACATTTTCTGTGCATCAGGGATTAGAGAGCTGTTCAGTTGGGCGGTTCTGGCTGAGTCTTACGTTAGGTCAAATCAAATGCCATCTGGAACTGTAGTCTCATAAAAGCTTGCTGGGGGTTAGAAGATTCACTTCACAAGTGGTTCATTCAGGTGGTAGGCAAATTGGTGCCGGCTGATAGTCGGGTGCTTCACTTCCACGTGGGCCTCTTCGCAAGGCTGCTTTTTTTTTTTTTTTTTTTTTTTTTTTTTTGGCGGTATGCGGGCCTCTCACTGTTGTGGCCTCTCCCGTTGCGCAGCACAGGCTCCGGACGCGCAGGCCCAGCGGTCATGGCTCACAGGCCCAGCCTCCCTGCGGCATGTGGGATTTTACCGGACCGGGGCACGAACCCGTGCCCCCTGCATCGGCAGGCGGACTCTCAACCACTGCGCCACCAGGGAAGCCCAAGGCTGCTTTTAATGTCCTGCAAATGGCACGGTGGCTGGTTTTCCCCAGAATGAATGGCCCAAGCGAGCAAGACAGAAACTCCGATACCCTTTGTAACCTAGTCTCAAAAGACACACATTACTTCTGCCTAATTATATTGGTCACACAGGCCAGCCTTGGTTCAGTTTGGAGGGCTTTACAAAAGGTGTTAATATCAGGAAGTAGAGCTTGTTGGGTGCCATCTTCGAAGCTGGATCCCACACTCCACATTCTTCCAACACTTAATATTGTCAGACATTTAACACATTTTGTAGTTTTAATTTGGATTTTCCTCATTACTAACAAAATTAACAATTTTCACATGTTTATTGGCATTCATATTTTATGTTTTGTGAAGTATGTAATGTTTTGTTTCTTCTTTTATGGCCAATTATGTATTTTGTCATGTGACAAAGACTCTAAGACTCCTGGACAGTCCTTTAAAATAGTGTGACAAGTTCAAATCACAATTTTTTGTCTCAAAGCATGGTCTGATATACAAGGATTTCTAAACATGTGGTAAAATAATTTTTATTTCTAGTAGTTGCAGGGCTGACATAGTTGACAGCCAAACCCAAAGTTCTCTATGTTGATCCCTGAATTAAAACATCATTGAATTCATATTTTTATAGGTTTCTTACATAAAATTTGGGGAACAGAATAAGAAAAATAGGGATCCAAAACCTGCAATAAGTAGATAGATTAAAAAAAAACAAAAAACTCATAGCATAGAAACAGCAAGCCCCACTGAACATTCCTTGCAAATAGAAGCATCCTGTCTTGTTTCAGTATAAATCCTTCATCTAAGAAAATTACTTTGCAATGGACTTAGAAAGCCAATTCTCTTCACTCCCCACATCCACAAGCCCTAATTTTCTAAATACGTATTTCTAGAGGTAGATATCAATGTGGTTGTTTGGGGGAGAATGCTGGATGATTGCTGTCTTTCTATGTCTCCTCTTACTGGTACTATTATGCTCAAGCGTTCTGATTCTGCCCAGCAACAGCAAAAGGCTCAGAGGCACCTAGAATCCACATCCATTCTTCTCAGGCAACTTATAATAAATACTCATGAGGCCATGTAGTTTGAGAGAGGTATATTAATGCAGCAGCAGGAGATATACTAGGAAGGTGGATGACATGTTTATGCAGCTTAACTTACATTGGCTTTCACCATATGCCTAAACCTGGGCTCAGAGATATCACTTCTATTAGATGGTAAATTTTTGATGGGCCTGCTTTAATATGTGGCTAGGGATAAGTTAAGGAAGGACAGCATAGGTTTCATTGTCAACTAGTGTCTTATGGTCAGGTATTCCATCTCTATCAGTGCCAAGCAGAATATCTGGAGCTTCTTCTCAAAGTAAAATTTTACTTCCTGAAGAGGGCACTGGAATGTTCAAGGATTCCTAAGCACCACTGCTGCGACTCTCCCAATGGGGACTGGCACAACTTCCAGAAATAATGTGAATCTACTGTAGACATTTCAAGCAGTATTGGATCCACTGAAAACTTAGGGCCAAATGACAGAGTTGATTATTTGTGTTTCTGTTTACATATATGGAGATGATCAGAATCTGGCAGAAAAATAAGTTCACAAACAGTGGTAAGGGCTAAATGTACTTATTTATTCCTATAAAGAGATTATATTTGGTTCAGTGCATGACAGGTTTCCTGCTGAATCCATCTGTCTATGGCAGCATCCAGCTATAGAGTTAAGGTGGGATTACTCCGACATTTTTCAAGGCTTTTGTGATGAGGTTAATATCTCAAATATCCTGAGGAATACAGCACTTCTTTTCATTTATTACTTTGGTAACCGAGCTCCAGGGACTTCCATTTGATGCTTTTTATCACAGTATCTATTACTCAAGGGGAAAATGTAAAGTTTCTCTCAATTCCGACTGTATACTGGGAAACAGGAGAAACAGCAGATAGATAATTTAGGGTCTATAGGCAAGCAGATTTGGATTAAAACGGTACCAGCTGATCCTTAAAACCGATACTCTGAATAGTGAGGCGCTGTAAAAATACTGTCTTCACAAAGGAATTATAACTTGCCGCCATTGTTGAATAACTCCTGCGAGATCTAGGTAGCTTTCTTTTCCCAGTGCACAGTTGCTCTGGTAATTGGTCACAAATCTCTTTGGAGAGTGTTAAATGAAGGATTCATAATAAATATCAGAGAGCATCTCTTTAAGAGCATTATGGCTCAACTTTGTTCTCGGGGTTCTGAGGTGTGAAAAAATGTAAGTATGAGAAATAATGTAAGTATTGTTCTTTGGAGGTGAAGTTAAGAGATATTTATTAATTTCCACCCCAAGAATTCCATGATTAATTAAATACTACCAAGGATATTAGACAATTCTGGACATTAGGCAATTCTGTCTATACGTTAGTCAATCAACTTGCCTCTCAGTTATGTAGCTTTTATTGGTTTCTATTCCCATGAGGTTGTCCCATACTAAGGGAATTTTTCCCTGACATTATCTCCCACCAAGAGAATCTGTTATTAAATAGGATTATGGTACTTTATTAAATATGTTGAGCAGTGTATTAGTTTTCAAAATTAGTTGTATAGATTTTGTATTAGAAAACTAATGACCATAAACTCAGAAACTTAAAACACAAATTTATTATTTGTAGTTCAGAAATCTGAGATGGATCTCATCGTGCTAAAATCAAGGTGTCAGCAGGGATGCATTCCTTTCTGGTGGCTGAGGGGAATCTGTTTCTTTGCCTTTTATACATCTACAAGCTGAACCTCATTCCTTGGCTGATGACCTTCATCCTCCATCTTCAAAAGCCAGCAATTGTATCACCCTGAACTTATTTGCATAATCACATTTCTTTGTCTTACATGATTCCTCTGCCTTACTTTCTCAATAAGGGCCCTTGTGTTTACATTAGTCCTACCTGGATAATCCAGGATAATCACCCTATTTTAAAGTCATGTCATTAGAATCTTATTTTCATCTGCTAACTTAATTCTCCTTTGCCATGTAGCTTAACATATACAAAGTTTCCAGGATTAGGATTTAGCAATCTTTGTTGGACTCATGATTCTGCCTCCATAGCAGTGCTAATCAAGCACTTAACAAACGTTCAATAATTATATGTATTTTCAGCTTGATGAATATAATTGCGAAGGAAAACAAAGCAGTTTCAGGAATAACCCCTATCTTTTTTTTTTTTTTTTTTTTGTGGTACGCGGGCCTCTCACTGTTGTGGCCTCTCCCATTGTGGAGCACAGGCTCAGCGGCCATGGCTCATGATCCCAGCCGCTCCGCAGCATGTGAGATCTTCCCGAACCGGGGCACGAACCTGCGTCCCCTGCATCAGCAGGCGGACTCTTAACCACTGCACCAACCAGGGAAGCCCAAACCTGCATTTTTGATGTTAAGAACATAACTCACTTCTTGGCACTGTTTCCATGTTGCATATGGAAAACGTTCTTGAACATTTCATGTGATTGGATTGCTATTTGCTTTAAAGCAGTGGCCTGTATTATCCCAAACACTGATATCAATTTATGTCCCCCAAATCAAGGGGGCATATGTCTCCTTTATCCTCGGAAATTTACTATAAAACCTTTGGGCATTGTACATTCTTATTCTTTCACCTCTCCAGCAGGGTCTTTCTCTAGCCATTATAGGGCAGAGGTAAATAATCCTTTTTCAAATCTAAGTTATATAAACCATACTTCTATTATAGCATTAATCCACCGAATCCTATTTTATCCCCCATATTTCTCCTATTAATTAGTTCCTTGACCTCAGAAATGATGTATTATTCACCCTTCTAGTCACATGGCCTAAAATTGCAGGTTGAAGTTAACAGGGGCTTAATTTCTACAAAAGAATAAATCACAGAATTTTTTAATAGTCAATGCAAAAGCAGTGCTGTAAATTGAGATGTAATACAAAATACTGATTATTAAGAGAATAGAAGTATACGTGTTTACTGTTTTTAAAGGAGTTCTTTGAAATTAGGTAAAATATATTAAAATAATTGAGAATAGGGAAGATAGCTTCCAGGATAATGCTCTCCAATTTGTATATAGCTTTCTGAAAGAAATTCTCTGTGACACATATTTTCACCTGACATAGGTTAATTTTAGTTGATATTGGGGTTAAGGCATTTGAATCTTTTCTGAGTAAAATATCATTATCCTGCAATTTGTATAACCAGGGTTTCATTTACTAATGACAATAAGAGTTATATTCATTAAAGGGAGGGGACTCTCAAAATTAGAATATTATTGATCAAATTAATATGGCTATTTCTAAGTAATTAACATTGATCATATTCTGGATCAAATGAACATTTTGCAAATTACTTCACAGTAGCCCCAGAATGCAGATATAGTCAATTCAGTTGTTCATAGAAAATCACTGATGTTTTCTAAATTTCTATCAATAAGTGATTTGCATTAGCTTTGAATTTTAGATACTTTAAATTCTTAATTCTTAATTATATAACTTGCCAATTATTAAGTCATCATTCAAATGACACTTTAAGAATTGCTCTTTCCAAAAAGGAAGATAAGTGACGACCATTTTATGAAAGATTTTAGTGAGTACCTCCAGAACCTTCATTGAAATTCCATCTGAAGTATATATAACATATATTACTATGCACTCACTGGAACAAAATAAATATTTATTGAACTAAAATTAACTATTGAACTTATAGTTTCCTCTCCAGAATGTAGAAAACCAGGAGGAACTCCCACTCTTAAATGAAAAAGAGTTGAACTAACTTCAAATTAATGACTTTTTTGATCTAATCAGAAAGCTGTAGTTACAGAATAAACTGACCCAAAATTTAAGAAGAGATACTGTCTACAGGAGGAGGTGCTGAAAGTCGCCCAACTGAGGTAAAGACAATCACACACCAGTAAGAAGTTGTTGAAACTGTGAAACCCTTGGGGGGCTGCAGAAATTGGGGAGAATTGTACCCTCTTGTCAGTTCTTTCTCCACAAACCTTCTCGGAGCCCACCAAAAAGATTTGAAAGAGCCCAGAGCTGTGCCATTGTGGTGCATACCTGGAGGAGGGGACCAGCAGCCATAAGGTAGGGGCAAGTAACTCCTACTGGATCCTTTAACTCCATCACAAAACAGTATGTTGCAAAGGAAGAGTAATTCTCTTGGCTTTAGTTGGTGAACATTCATTTCAGGTGAGGGAAAGCAATGAGGAGGGAAGGATAAAGCTACCTTCTGGAGGAAGGAGTAAAATTAAGCACTGAGCCCAAAATTTCAGGCAGGGAAGGAAAAGAATTATAAAGCTATATCCCCTGGAGTCATGGACATGGTGCATTCCTGAGACTGAATCTTAAACTCAAGAACAGAGACTATTTCCCTCCACACCATCACCAACCCAGATGGTTTGAATTACAATGACAAACCATACTACTAGGAGGACAGGAGAAGAATAGCATACTGTCTCTGAGTCACAGAACAAAGGGAAACCTAAAATTCAGAATCAAATGAATTTTGCTCTGATAAAGCACCAGCCACCCTAGATAAAGGTCTCTGTAAATTAGAAGACTATGTTGCATTGATGGAAATCATGGCAAGAACAAATCTCAAATGCAGCCCAACTCCTGAGCTAGATTAATAAAACTGAACCAAAAGCCTAGCAGAAGGAAAGCTGTGACTATTCTGAGACATAAAACTATGACCTCAGTGTCTACTGCTCTACATAAAATGTCCAGTTTTCAAAAAAAAAATTATAAGGCACTCAAAAAGACAAAGAAAAAAAAAATGAAACAAACAAAAACACTCCCAAAAGAACGTGACATCATGATATCCAGACTCAGATGTGAGAGAGATGTTACAACTATCTGACTACCTAATGGGAATTTAAGATAACTATGATTAATGTATTCAAAGCTCTAAGAACTCTAATGGAATAGGAGGATAACATGCATGATCAGATGGGTAATTTCAGCAGAGAAATGGAAATTATAAAATAATCAAAGAAAAATTGAAGAAATTAAAAACACATAATAGAGAGAAAGAAAGCCTTCAATAAGTTCATCAGTATAATCAATACAGCCAAGGAAAGAATCAGTGAACTTAATGATTATTCAATAGGAATTACCCAAGCTGAAACACAAAGAAAAATGTCATAATGGGGAGCAAAAGCAGGACATGAACAGCTGTGGAACTATATCAAGTGTACTAACATATGTGTGATTGTAATCCCAGGAGCAGAAAGAGAGAAAAGGCCAGAAGAAATATTTGGGAAAGTAATGGCTGAGAATTTTCTAAAATTATTCTTGAGGAGTCCAGCTCCTGTCCAAAAACTTATGTGTAATTTTTCAGGCCTGACCATAGATTATTGCAAAGGCTTTATCCAACAGGCCTCACAGGGTAAAGCTGCTCTCCCCACATCAGACTTGATGAACAGCCAATGCATTGTAGTCTCCAAGGGGTTTGCAGTCAGGACTCACTCAGGCCCCTGTGACTGGCCATGCTCTTACGCACATCTGCATTTGTAGCCAAGGCACCTCCATTTGAAGGTCTAATCAGTAAAACTTGAAGACATTTGTCTCCACTCTGACTCAGTACTCAGTACTTTTCCACTCGTAGCTCATCCTCTCTTCTTCTCCCTGATTCCTGGGTACATAAAACTGCTGGATTCATTTTTTCAGGGCTCCCCCAACAGGGAGAAGATCCCCGTGTCTGGGCTGATCCACCTGGCCCTCAACTGGCATACTATTCCGTTGGGGAAAAAGGCACAAGGTAAATGATTAGAGGCTTGGTTATTTACATTTTGAATTCTTACTTTAGTCAGCTACTCCAACAACTGGAATGTCAGCTCTCTCCTATATCAGCAGAGCTCCAGACAAACGACAGACATGAAAACACAGATTCAAAACGCTCAAAGAATACGAAGAAGGAAAAATACAAAGAAATAAAGAGACAATATGTCCAGACCTAGACATATTATATTGAAACTTTTGAAAAAAAAAAAAAAAAGGGAAAAAAGCATGAAGACACTGAGATAAAATGAAGAATTATTGCAGACATCTTGGGAATCACACAAGTCAAAAACAAAGGGATGACATCTTAAAAGTGCTTAGGGCTTCCCTGGTGGCGCAGTGGTTGAGAGTCCGCCTGCCGATGCAGGGGACATGGGTTCGTGCCCTGGTCCGGGAAGATCCCACATGCCGCGGAGTGGCTGGACCCGTGAGCCATGGCCGCTGAGTCTGCGCGTCCGGAGCCTGTGCTCTGCAACGGGAGAGGCCACAACAGTGAGAGGCCCACGTACCGCCAAAAATAAATAAATAAATAAAATAATTTGTTAAAAAAAAAAAAAAAAAAAAAAAAAAAAAAAAAAAAGTGCTTAAAGGAAAAAAAAAAATAAACCTCTATTTACAATAATATAACTAGTGACTCTTTCAAATATGAAAGTAAAATAAAGAAAGTCTCAAACAAAAACCTAGAGAATCCATGCCAGCAGACCTACTAGAAAATACATGGTAACAAAACCTCTTCTGGTAGAGAGAATATGGTATCAGACTGAAAGTTGGGTCTATAAAAGAGAAGTGAATGGTGCTGCAATAAAATAGAAAAAGACAAAATTAATTTTCCTATTTTAATTGTTAAAATACTGTCCAAAGTAATACAGTAGAAATGTATTGTATATATGTTTATAGCATATATAAAATGAGAATATGAAAACGATAGCATAAAGGATGGAGGGAGAAATTAGAAATATAATACAAGTTATTACTCTCTATGTAGAGTAGGATAATATTTCAATTTGGACTATGATAACTTAAAGTACAATATTACATTAGTTTCAGGTATATTACACAGTGATTTGACATTTGCATATGTTATGAAATGATCACCACAATAAGTCTAGTGACAATCTATCCTCATACAAAGTTATTAAAATATTATTGACCATATACCATATGCTGTATATTATATCCCCGAGGCTTACTTATTTTATAACTGGAGGTATGTACCACTTAATACCCTTCAACTATTTCACATCCTTACCTCCCTCACCTCTGCTAACCACCTATTTATTCTCTGTATCTCTGAGTCTGGTTTCATTATGTTTTCTTTATGTTTGTTTGTCTTGTTTTTTAGATTCCACATATAAGTGAGATCCTATGGTAGATATCTTTCTCTGACTTATTTTACTTAGCATAATAATCTTTAGATTCATGTATGCTATCACAACTGGCAATATTTCATTTTTTATGGCTAAGTAATATTCCATTATGAGAGAGAGAAAGATGGACACTTTGGTTCCATCTCTTGCTTCCATATTGTTGGACACTTTGGTTCCATCTCTTGCTTCCATATCTTGACTACAGAAAATGATTCCACAATGAACACTGATATGCACATCTTTTTTTTTTTTGTGGTATGGGGGCCTCTCACTGTTGTGGCCTCTCCCATTGCGGAGCACAGGCTCCAGATGCGTAGGCTCAGTAGCCATGGCACACAGGCCCAGCTGCTCTGTGGCATGTGGGATCCTCCCAGGCCGGGGCATGAACCCGTGTCCCCTGCATCAGCAGGCGGACTCTCAACCACTGCGCTGCCAGGGAAGCCCCACGTCTTTTACAATTAGTGTTTTTATTTTCTTCTGGTAAACACATAGAAGTGAAATCACTGCATAATATAGCAGTTCTATTTTTTTTTTTTTTTTTTTTGGGTTACGTGGGCCTCCTGTTGCAGAACACAGGCACGGGCCTAGCCACTCCGCGGCATGTGGGATTTTCCTGGACCGGGGCGTGAACCCGTGTCCCCTGCATCGGCAGGCAGACTCTCAAACACTGCGCCACCAGGGAAGCCCAGCAGTACTATTTTTAAATTTTTAAGGAACCTCCATGATGTTTTCCATAGTGACTGCACTAACTTCCAATCTCAAAAACAGTGCACAAGAGTTCCCTTTCAATTCACATCCTTGACAAAACCTGTTATTTGTTGTCTTTTGATGAAAGCCATTCTGACAGATGTGAACTGGTATTTCACTGTGGTTTATTTTGCATTTGCCTGATGATAAGTGGAATGTCGAGCATCTTTTCATGTGCCTGTTGACTGTCTATAGGTCTTCTTTGGAAGAATGTCTATTCAGGTCCTCTGTCCATTTTTTTTTTTAACATCTTTATTGGAGTGTAATTGCTTTACAGTGGTGTGTTAGTTTCTGCTTTATAACAAAGTGAATCAGCTATACATATACATATATCCCCATATCTCCTCCCTCTTGCATCTCCCTCCCATCCTCCCTAACCCACCCCTCTAGGTGGTCACAAAGCACCGAGTGATCTCCCTATGCTAAGCAGCTGCTTTCCACTAGCTATCTATTTTACACTTGGTAGTCCATGCCACTCTCTCACTTCGCCCCAGCTTACCCTTCCCATTCCCCGTGTCTTCAAGTCCCTTCTCTACGTCTGTGTCTTCATTCCTCTCCTGCTCCTAGGTTCTTCAAAACCCTTTTTATTTTTTCTAGATTCCATATATATGTGTTAGCATATGGTATTTGTTTTTCTCTAACTGACTTCACTCTGTGTGACAAACTCTAAGCCCATCCACCTCGCTACAAATAACTCAATTTCATTTCTTTTCATGGCTGAGTAATATTCCATCGTATATATATATGCCACATCTTCTTTATCCATTCATCTGTTGATGGACACTTAGGTTGCTTCCATGTCCTGGCTATTGTAAATAGAGCTGCAATGAACATTGTGGTACATGACTCTTTTTGAATTATGGTTTTCTCAGTATATGCCCAGTGCGGGATTGCTGGGTCCTATGGTAGTCCTATTTTTAGTTTTATAAGGAACCTCCATACTGTTCTCCAGAGTGGCTGTATCAATTTACATTCCCACTAACAGTGCAAGAGGGTTCCCTTTTCTCCACACCCTCTCCAGCATTTATTGTTTGTAGATTTTTTGATGATGGCCATTCTGACTGGTGTGAGATGATACCACATTGTAGTTTTGTCTTGCATTTCTCTAATGATTAGTGATGCTGAGAATCCTTTCATGTGGTTGGCAATCTGTATATCTTCTTTGGAGAAATGTCTATTTAGATTCCTCTGCCTATTGGGTTGTTTGTTTGTTAATATTGAGCTGCATGAGCTGCTTGTAAATTTTGGAGATTAATCCTCTGTCAGGATTATTTTCTCCCATTCTGAGGGTTGTCTTTCTGTTTTGGTTATGGTTTCCTTTGCTTTGCAAAAGATTTTAAGTTTCATTAGGTCCCATTGGTTTATTTTTGTTTTTATTTCCATTTCTCTAAGAGGTGGGTCAAAAAGGATCTTGGTGTGATTTATATCGTACAGTGTTCTGCCTATGTTTTCTCCTAAGAGTTTTATAGTGTCTGGCTTTACATTTAGGTCTTTAATCAATTTTGAGTTTATTTTTGTGTATGGTGCCAGGGAGTAGTCTAATTTCATTCTTTTACATGTAGCCGTCCAGTTTTCCCATCACCACTTAATGAAGAGGCTGTCTTTTATCCATTATACATTCTTGCCTCCTTTATCAAAAATAAGCTGATCATATGTGTAAGGGATTATCTCTGGGCTTCCTATCCTGTTCCATTGATCTATATTTCTGTTTTTGTGCCAGTACCATACTGTCTTGATTACTGTAGCTTGGTAGTATAGACTGGAGGCTGATTCCTCCAGCTCCGTTTTTCTTTCTCAAGATTGCCTTGGCTATTAGGGGTCTTCTGCCTTTCCATACAAATTGTGAAATTTTTTGTTCTAATTCTGTGAAAAATAACATTGGTAGTTTGATAGGGATTGCATTGAATCTGTAGAATGATTTGGGTAGTATAGTCATTACCACAATGTTGATTCTTTCAATCCAAGAACATGGTATATCTCTTCATCTGTTTGTATAATCTGCAATTTCTTTCATCAGTGTCTTATAGTTTTCTGCATACAGGTCTTTTGTCTCCTTAGGTAGGTTTATTCCTAGATATTTTATTCTTTTTGTTGCAATGGTAAATGGGAGTGTTTCCTTAATTTCTCTTTCAGATTTTTCATCATTAGTATATAGGAATGCAAGAGATTTCTGTGCATCAATTTTGTATCCTGCTACTTTACCAAATTCATTGATTGGCTCTAGTAGTTTTCTGGTAGCATCTTTAGGATTCTCTATGTATATATCATGTCACCTGCAAACAGTGACAGCTTTACTTCTTTTCCAAACTGGATTCCTTTTATTTCTTTCTCTTCTCTGATTGCTGTGCCTAAAACTTCCAAAACTATGTTGAATAGTAGCGGTAGGGTGGACAACTTTGTCTTGTTCCTGATCTTAGAGGAAATTGTTTCAGTTTTTCACCATTGAGAATGATGTTGGCTATGGGTTTGTCATATATGGCCTTTATTATGTTGAGGTAAGTTCCCTATATGACTACTTTCTGGAGGGTTTTTATCATAAATTGGTGTTGAATTTTGTCTAAAGCTTTTTCTGCATCTATTGAGATGATCATATGGTTTTTCTCGTTCAAATTGTTAATATGTTTATCACATTGATTGATGTGCATATATTGAAGAATCCTTGAAGTGCTGGGGTAAACCCCAATTTATCATGGTGTATGATCCTTTCAATGTGCTGTTGGATTCTGTTTGCTAGCACTTTGTTGAGGATTTTTGCATCTATGTTCATCACTGATATTGCCCTGTAGTTTTCTTTCTGGGTGACATCTTTGGATTTGGTATCAGGGTGCTTGTGGCCTCATAGAATGAGTTTGGGAGTGTTCCTCCCTCTGCTTATTTTGGACGACTTTGACAAGTATAGGTGTTAGCTCTTCTCTAAATGTTTGATAGAATTTGCCTGTGAAGCCATCTGGTCCTGGGCTTTTGTTTGTTGAAAGATTTTTAATCACAGTCTCCAGTTCACTGTTTGTAACTGGTCTGTTTTTATTTTCTATTTCTAACTGGTTCAGTCTCAGAAGGTTGTGTTTTTCTAAGAATTTGTCCATTTCTTCCAGGTTGTCCATTTTATTGGCATACAGTTGCTTATCACAATCTCTCAAGATCCTTTGTATTTCCTCAGTGTCAGTTTTTACTCCTCCTTTTTCATTTCTAATTCTATTGAATTGAGTATTCTCCATTTTTTTCTTGATGAGTCTGCCTAATGCTTTATCAATTATCCTCTCAAAGAGCCAGCTTTATTGATCTTTGCTATAGTTTCCTTCATTTCCTTTTCATTTATTTCTGATCTGATCTTTATGAAATTATTTCCTTCTGCAAACTTTGCGGTTTTTGTGTTCTTTCTCTAACTGATTTAGGTGTAAGGTTAGCTTGTTTATTTGAGATGTTTCTTGTTTCTTGAGGTAGGATTGTTTTGCTATAAACTTCCGCTTAGAACTGCTTTTACTGCATCCCATAGGTTTTGGGTCATCGTGTTTTCATTGTCATTTGTCTTTAGGTATTTTTTGATTTCCTCTTTGATTGCTTCAGTGATCTCTTGGTCATTAAGTAGTGTATTGTTTAGCCTCCATGTGTTTGTATTTTTGAAAGAAGTTTTCCTGTAATTGGTATCTAGTCTCATAGCTTTGTGGTCGGAGAAGATACTTGATACAATTTCAATTTTCTTAAATTTACCAAGGCTTGAATTGTGACCCAAGATATGATCTATCCTGGAGAATATTCCACGAGCACTTGAGAAAAAAGTGTATTCTGTTGTTTTCTGATAGAATATCCTATAAATATCAATTAAGTCCATCTTGTTTAACATATCATTTAAAGCTTCTGTTTTCTTATTTTTCATTTTGGATGATCTCTCCATTGGTGAAAGTGGGGTGTTAGAGTTCCCTACTATGATTGTGTTACTGTCAATTTCCCCTTTATGGCTGTTAGTATTTGCCTTATGTATTGAGGTGTTCCTATGTTGGGTGTATGAATATTTACAATTGTTATATCTTCTTCTTGGATTCATCCCTTGATCATTATGTAATGTCCTTCTTTGTCTCTTGTAATGGTCTTTCTTTTAAAGTCAATTTTGTCTGATATGAGAATTGCTACTCCAGCTTTCTTTTGATTTCCATTTGCATGGAATATCTTTATCCATCCCCTCACTTTCAGTCTACATGTGTCCCTAGGTCTTAAGTGGGTCTCTTGTAGACAGCATATGTATGGGTTTTGTTTTTGTATCCATTCAGCCAGTCTATGTGTTTTGGTTGGACCATTTAGTCCATTTACATTTAAGGTAGTTATTGATATTTATGTTCCTATTACCATTTTGTCAATTGTTTTGGGTTATTGTAAGTCTTTTCCTTCTCTTGTGTTTCCTGCCTAGAGAAGTTCCTTTAGCATTTGTTGTCGAGCTTGTTTGGTGGCGCTGAATTCTCTTAGCTTTTGCTTGTGTGTAAAGTTTTTAATTTTTCCATTGAATCTGAATGAGATCCTTGCTGGGTAGAGTAACCTTGGTTGTAGGTTTTTCCCTTTCATCACTTTAAATATGTCCTGCCACTACCTTCTGGCTTGCAGAATTTCTGCTGAAGGATCAGATGTTAACCTTAATCGGACTCCATTGTATGGTAATTGTTGCATTTCTCTTGCTGCCCTTAATATTTTTTCTTTGTATTTAATTTTTGATAGTTTGAATTATATGTGTCTTGTTGTGTTTCTCCTTGGATTTATCCTGTATGGGACACTCTGTGCCTCCTGGACTTGATTGACTATTTCCTTCCCCATATTAGGGAAGTTTTCAACTATAATCTGCTCAAATATTTTCTCAGTCCCTTTTTTTTTCTCTTCTCCTTCTGGGACCCCTATAATTCGAATGTTGGTGCATTTAATGTTGTCCCAGAGGTCTCTCATATTGTCCTCAATTCTTTTCGTTCTTTTTTCTTTATTATGCTCTGCAGTAATTATTTTCACTATTTTATCTTCCAGGTGACTTATCCATTCTTCTGCCTCAGTTCTTCTGCTATTGCCTCCTTCTAGAGAATTTTTAATATCATTTATTGCATTGTTCATCATTGTTTGTTTGCTCTTTAGTTCTTCTAGGCCCTTGTTAAATATTTCTTGTATTTTCTCCATTCTATTTCCAAGAGTTTGGATCATCTTTACTATCAATTCTCTGAATTCTTCTTGAGGTAGACTGCCCATTTCCGCATCATTTGTTTGGTCTGGCGGGTTTTTACCTTGCTCCTTCATCTGCCCTGTGTTTCTCTGTCTTCTCATTTTGCTTAACTTACTATGTTTGCGGTCTCCCTTTCATAGGCTGCAGGTTTGTAGTTCCTATTGTTTTGGTGTCTGGTCCCAGTGGCTAAGTTTGGTTCAGTGGGTTATGTTGGCTTCCTAGTGGAGGGGACTGGTGCCTGTGTTCTGGTGGATAAGGCTGAATCTTGTGTTTCTTTTGGGCAGGACCATGTCCAGTGGTGTGTTTTGGGGTGTCTGTGACCTTATTAGGATTTTAGGCAGCCTCTCTGCTAATGGGTGGGGTCGTGTTCCTGTCTTGCTAGTTTTTTGGCAGAGGGTGTCCAGCATTGTAGCTTGCTGGTCATTGAGTTGAGCTGGGTCTTAGCATTGAGATCGAGATCACTTGGAGAGCTTTCACTGTTTGATATTACGTGGAGCTGGAAGTTCTATGGTGGACCAATGTCCTGAACTCAGCTCTCCCACCTCAGAGGCACAGTCTTGACACCTGGCCAGAGCACGAAGACCCTGTCAGCTGCATGGCTCAGGAGAAAATATAAACAAAGAAATAAAAAGTAATAAAATAAAATAATTAAAATAAAAAAATATTAAAAATAAAAAAAGAAAGAAGAGGGCAACCAAATCAAAAACACAAATCCACCAATGATAACAAGCACTAAAAACTATACCAAAAAAAAAAAACTAAAACAAAACAAAAAAATGGCCTGACAGAACCCTATGAGAAATGGTAAAAGCAAAGCTATACAGGCAAAATCACACAAAGAAGCATACACATACACACTCTCACAAAAAAAAATCTATATATTAAAAAAAATGGAAGAGAGCAATGAAATCTATAAGCAAATCTACCAATGATAATAAACTCTAAATACTAAACTAAGATAAACATAAGACCAGAAACAAATTAGAGGCAGAAAGCAAACTCCAAGTCTACAGTTGCTCCCAATGTCCACCACCTCAATTTTGGGCTGATTCATTGTCCATTCAGGTATTCCAGAGATGCAGGGTACATCAAGTTGATTGTGGAGATTTAATCTGCTGCTCCTGAGACTGCTGGGTGAAATTTCCCTTTCTCTTCTTTGTTCGCAGGGCTCCTGGGGTTCAGCTTTGTATTTGGCTGCATCTCTGCATGTAGGTCGCCTGATGGCATCTCTTCTTCACTCAGACAGGATGGGGTTAAAGGAGCAGCTGATTAGGGGGCTCTGGCTCACTAAGGCTGTGGGGAGGGAGGGGTACGGAATGTGGGGCAAGCCTGCGGCAGCAGTGGCCAGTGTGACATTGCAACAGCCTTTGGCACACCGTGTGTTCTCCCAGGGAGGTTGTCCCTGGGTCATGGGACCCTGGCAGTGGTGGGCTGCACAGGCTCCTGGCAGGGGAGGTGTGGATAGTGACCTGTGCTTGCACATGGGATTCTTGGTGGCTGCAGCAGCAGCCTTAGTGTCTCATGCCTGTCTCTGGTGTCTGTGCTGAAAGCCATGGCTCACGCCCATCTCTGGAGCTCTTTTAGGTGGTGCTCTGAATCCCCTCTCCTCACGCACCCCGAAACAATGGTCTCTTGCCTTTTAGGCAGGTCCAGATTTTTTTCCAGACTCCCTCCCAGTTAGCTGTGGTGCACTAGCCCCCTTCAGCCTGTGTTCATGCAGCCAACCCCAGTCCTCTCCTTGGGATCTGACCTCCAAAGCTGGATCCTCAGCTCCCACCCCCACCTCCCCAGGTGGATGAGCAGACAAGCCTCTCAGGCTGGTGAGTGAGGTACTGATTCTCTGTGTGGGAATCTCTCTGCTTTGCCCTCTGCACCCCTATTGCTGAGCTCTCATCTGTGGCTCCGAAGCTTCCCCCTCGCCACCTCCCATCTCTGCCAGTGATGGGGCTTCCTAGTGTGTGGAAACTTTTCCTCTTTCACAGCCCACTCCCAGAGGTGCAGGTTCCATCCCTATTCTTTTGTCTCTGTGTTTCCTTTTTTTTTGCCCTACCCAGTTATGTGGGGAATTTCCTGTCTTTTGGGAAGTCTGAGGTCTTCTGCCAGTGTTCAGTAGGTGTTCTGTAGGAGTCGTTCCACATGTAGATGTATTTCTGATGTATTTGTGGGGAGGAAGGTGATCTCCACATCTTACTCCTCTGCCATCTTGAAGATTTCCATTTCCATTTTTTTTTAACTAGGTTGTTTTTCTGATGTTGAGTTGTATGAGTTCCTTGTATATTTGGATTATCAACCCCTTATCTAATATATCATTTGCAAATATCTTCTCTCATTCAGTAGGTTGCCTTTGCATTTTGTTGGCAGTTTCCTTCCTTGTGCAAAAAAAAAATTGTTTTTTAAATTGTTATTTTATATTGGAATATAGTTGGTTAACAGTGTTGTGTTAATTTCAGGTGAACAGCAAAGTGATTCAGTTATACATATACATGTATCTATTCTTTTTCAAGATCTTTTCCCATTTAGGTTATTACAGAATACTGAGCAGAGTTCCCTGTGCTATACAGTAGGTCCTTGTTGGTTATCTATTTTAAATAAAGTGGTGTGTACATGTCAATCCCAAACTCCCAGTCCCAACTCTTCCCCCCTGGTAACCATAAGTTCATTCTCTAAGTCTGTGAGTCTGTTTCCCTTTTGTAAATAAGTTCATTTGTATCATTTTTATTAGATTCCACATATAAGTGATATCATATGATAATTTTCTTTCTCTGTCTGTCTTACTTCACATAGGATGATAATCTCTAGGTCCATCCATGTTGCTGCAAAAGGCATTATTTCATTCTTTTTACAGCTGAGTAGTATTTCATTGTATATATGTGCCACATCTTCTTTATCCATTCATCTGTCAATGGACATTTAAGTTGCTTACATGTCTTGGCTATTGTAAACAGCACTGCAATGAATATTGGCATGCACGTATCCTTTCAAACCATGTTTTTCTCCAGATCTGTGCCCAGGAGTAGGATTGTTGGATCATATGGTAGCTCTAGTTTTAGCTTTTCAAGGAACCTCCATACTGTTCTCTATAGTGGCTGTACCAATTTAGATTCCCAGCAACAGTATAGGAGGTGCCTTTTTCTCAACACCCTCTCCAGCATTTATTGTTTTTAGATTTTTTTGATGATGGCTATTCTGACTAGTGTAAGGTGATATCTCATTGTAGTTTTGACTTGCATTTCTCTAATAATTAGGAATGTTGAGCATCTTTCATTTCATTTTATCCATCTGTATGTCTTCTTTGGAGAAATGTCTATTTAGGGATTCTGCTCACTTTTTGATTGTTGTTGTTGATTTTATTGAGCCACATGACCTGTTTGTAAATTTTGGAGATTAATCCTTTGTTGGTCGCCACCCCCCATCTCTGCCAGTGATGAGGCTTCACTGCTCCTCTGGGAGTGGGCTGTGAAAGAGGAAAAGTTTCCACACACTATCTGTTTGCAGATATTTTCTCCCATTCTGTGGGCTGTCTTTTCTATTTGTCAATGGTTTCCTTTGCTGTGCAAAAGCTTTTAAGTTTAATTAGGTCCCATGTGTTTATTTTTGGTTGTATTTCCATTACTCTACAAGGTGGCTTGGAAGAAGATACTGCTGTGATTTATGTTAAAGAGTGTTCTGCCTATGTTTTCCTCTAAGAGTTTTATAGTATCTGGTCTTACATTTAGGTCTTTAATCCACTTTGAATTGATTTTTGTGTATGGTGTCAAAGAATGTTCTAATTCATTTTTTTTAACCATGTAGCTGTACAGTTTTCCCAGCACCATTTATTGAAGAGACTGTCTTTCCTCCATTGTATAGTCTTGCCTTTTTTGTTGTAGATTAATTGATCACAGGTGCATGGGTTTACTTCTGGGCTTTCTATCCTGTTCTATTGATCCATATTTCTGTTTTTATGACTCAATGGTGAAAAACTGAAAGCATTCCTCTAAGATCAGGAACAAGAATGTCTACCCTGCCACTTTTATTCCACATAGTTTCAGAAGTCCTAGTCACAGCAATCAGAAAAGAAAAAGAAATAAAGAGAATCCAAATTGGAAAAGAAGTAAAAACTGTTTCTGTTTGAAGATGACATGATACTATACATAGAAAATTCTAGAGATGCTACCAGAAAACTACTAGAGCTCATCAATGAATTTAGTAAAGTTGCAGGATACAAAATTAATACTGAAAAATCTGTTGCACTTCTCTACACTAACAATGGAAGATCAGAAAGAAATTAAAGAAGCAAACCCATTTACCATCACATCAAAAAGCATAAAATACCTAGGAATAAACCTACTCAAGGATACAAAAGATCGGTACTCCAAAAAAAAAATTATTTTGATGTACTCCCATTTATTTTTCTTTTGTTCCCTTGCCTGAGACATATCATATATATATATATATATATATATATATATATATATATATATATATATATATATATATATATATATATAGTTAGCTCAATGTCAAAGAGAATACTGCTCGTATGTTTTCTTCTAAGAGTTTTATGGTTTTAGGTCTTATGTTTTAAGAGTTTAAAACATTTTGAGTTCATTTTGTATATGGAGTAAGTAGTCCAGTTCAATTATTTTTCATGTACCTATCCAGTTTTCTCAATACCATTTACTGAAGAGGCTGTCTTCTCTCCATAGTATATTCTTGCTTCTTTTGTCATAGATTAATTGCCCATATAATGTGGATTTATTTCTGGGCTCACTATTCCATTCCTTTGATCTATGTGTTTGTTCTTGTGTCAGCACCATACTGTCTTGATTACTGCAGTTTTATAGTATAGTCTGAAATCAGGGGACATGATACCTCCAGCTTTATTCTTCTTTCTCAAGATTGCATTGGCTTTTCTGGGTCTTTTTTGTTTCCATACAAAAATTTTAGAATTATCTGTTCTATTTCTGTGAAGAACATATTTGGTATTTAGATAGGGATTGCATTGAATCTGTAGATTGCCTAGGATAGTAGGGTCATTTTAACAATATTAGTTCTTCCAATCCATGAGCACAGTAAATCTTTCCATTTGTTTGTATCATCTTAAATTTCTTCCATCAATGTCTTATGGTTTTCAAAGTGCAAGTCTTTACCTCTTTGGATATTCCTAGGTACTTTATTCTTTTGTAAATAAAAGTGTTTTCTTGATTTTTCTGATAGTTCATTATTAGTGTCCCTTTTATTGACATATAATTGTTTGTGGTAATCTCTTATGATCCTTTGTATTTCTGTGATGTTGGTTGTAACTTCTCTTTCATTCCTAATTTTATTTGGGCCCTCTCTTTTTGTCTTGATGAACATGGCTAAACTTTTGTCAACTTTGCTTACCTTTTCAAAAAGCAGGCTTTAGTTTCATTGACTTTTTAATTGTTTTTTAAGTCTCTGTTTCATTTATTTCAAATTTAATCTTTATTATTTATTTCCTTCTAATTTTGATTTTCCTTTGTTCTTCTTTTTCTAGTTACTTTAGGTGTAAGGTATGACATATCCTCACTCTTTAAGGGCATGATCATTTGATACCCCATGGCCAGATGCCACATATTTTTTTTCAAATGGTATAAAATTCTGTTACAAATATCTTGTCCTCTCTCCAGAAGCCTGGGGCTCTATGTTCTGAAACTTGTATTGGAGCTCAGCATAAGCTCCACATAGCACCTCTTCCTATGACAAATACTTCAATACCCTAGTGTCTAGTGATACTCTTGGCCCATTCAAAGCTAGTTGCCTACTGTATCATATGTCAAATGCATCAAAGTTGTATTACTATGTGTGAAATACAAAATTAAAAGCCCTAAGAGTCCCATCTAGCATTGTACTTCCTTTCTAGTGGTGGAAATTGCAACATGCAATAACATATCCTTTGCTTTGGGGTAGATATCCAAGAATGCTCCAGATGGTCAGACTCTGAATCTTAACAAAACCTCTAGATAGCATGTATCTTAACCAAAATCTCCAATGTACTAGCCAGTCTTGTTTATCTGGTATGACTAACATGATGTCACCAAAACAGTAGGCCAATGTGATGATCTTTTCAGACAAAATTGTGGTGGTAGGATGGAGAGTTAACATAGGCATTACCAAGACCATTAGTGTATAGTTTGTCCTTTCCATGGGAATATGAACCACATTATAGTCTTCCCTGATAGGGATGAAAATAATGTGTTCACTAACGCTGTTGTGGTCACCCCAAAAAGGTTGAATGGACTTTGCACTCAGAATCAGTTGAGAGGTCAAGATTTATGACACTTACCAGGAGGATATGCAGAGATATATTACTCACAAAAGAGGCTTTCTGGCAAGAGAATGGTTCTTTTTTATTAGCTTCTCAAAATCCCTTCTCAGCTCTTCCTGTTTTATTCTGATCCTTGTCTATTAAGTCATTATCCCTTTTTTCTCTCATTAGAATGTTTAACTATGTAAATTCAGTTTTGTCTCAGTGTTTCACTATATATACATATATATATGTATGTATATATATACACACACACACACACATGATTAGAGTTTGTTCTGTAGTCTAATTTTTAGTCTTAATAATACAGTGTAAAAAAACTTCTATTTGCCATTGCTGATGGAGTAGCATATGTTACATGAATGAGGACTTCTTTCTATTTTCCATATTCATGACTTCACAGATATTTAATTATTTCTGCAAAATTATAGTGTAGGTACAAAATTATAGACACCAATTTTAATAAATGATTTTAAGATTTATTTTTCACTAAATAAGTCAGAATTCCTCAGAAAGAGTATTTATTCAGACTCTTTAACACTTTTTGCATGTTTATTGTCATTTACATATCTTTTTTGTGAAATAAACCTCTCCACATGTATATAGAATGTTAAGTAATTTTATTTTATCTTTAATTATGTATATTATGAGAATTATAAAATGTTCTCTAATGAACAATCTACCCAGCTTAAGAAGCAGACATTACTAATAAATGTAGAGCCCTTTGTGGGCTCCATCTCTATTGCATTATCCTTTTTTACTGCTTGAAATAAGTGCTGTCCTAATGTGATGTTTATCTTTCCCTAAATTTCATTTATAGTTCATCACAAATGGATATACCTCTGAACAATACATTGTTTAATTTAACATATTTTGAACAGGATATTAATTGAACAGTACAGTGTGTTCTTCTGTGACTTTTTTTCACTCTATGTTATGTTTGTCATAATTACCCTTTCATGTACATGTACTGTCATCTATTTTCACAGCTGTCAGGTATTGTTTGAATATCCCCAAACTGTCCACTCTTCTGTGGATAGGTGTTTGAGTTCCTTACATTATTTTAATTCCATATATAATTTCCATGGTATGATTTTACACATATTCTGGAGCAAAAACACAAGGATTTATTTAATAGATAGGCCAAAAAGAGAGATTTCAGGATCATGGAGTAAGTATAATTTCAATTGTACTAGGTAATGTCAATTGCTTTCCAATGAGGTTGGTCAACTTATATTCACATCAGTAGAATGTGACAATTCTCACTGATGCACTCTTTGATTAATATTTGCTGTTTCCATGGCTTAACATTTATATTAAGTAATTTTCCTGATTACTAATAACACTGAACATATTTTAATACATATATTGTCATTTGTGTTTTTTCCTTAGTCTTTTGTTGGCCTGTTTTTAAGATCTCTTTGTATTTATGGTGCTGAAGCAACTGCTGTGTGTTAGGAACTTCTATTTTTTATCACCATATGAAGATATAGTGATGCATATGATATAAAGGGTCCTGAGCTTATATTTTGTAACAAGTGAATTAACAAGCAAATAAGACAATATCAGGTATTTATAAACACTTTGCTGATAATTAAAATAGGTTAAGATGCTTATGGGGTTTACTTACGGAAGTTGAGAAGAATAGGGAAAAATATTTTGTGGGCTGGGGTAAAGCATCAATAATTCTGCATGGGTTTGTTAATACTTAAGATCTTATTATCAGTGCTGGATTTTTTTTTTTTTGCTTTTGTTTTTTAATTCTTCCTCAAACAAAAAATTTATATACCCAGATTCAATGTGTATCTAAAGCAAATATACCTAGATTCTGCTCTTCTTGCTCTTGTCACTTGTTTACTATTCAAATCTGTTTCTCTAATACACTTCTGGATAATAGGTTGAGTCTTTCAGTTACCAGTATCTAATAATGTTACATATTTCATTTTATATAGTAATGCTAGACCAACACAGGTTGTTTGTTCTTCAAGAAATTCATGACTGAGTTTTATGATAATATAAGTAGATAAGATATAGCCTCATTTTCTTCCATTTAGGTAGAATACTTGGAAAAATATGATACCTAGCATGCATTGCTACCAGGTCCCTTCATTTTTTGTATTTTGGTTTCTGCAGTATCAAAGTGGGTTCTATATGGCATAGCTTGTGATTTTCAGAAGCATACACTGAGATGGAATTTGGCATACAGAATGTTTACTAGTAATAAACACCTATAGAAAAGATGTAGAGAAAAAGTATATGGCAGAGAAAAAAGTTGAACTGCAATGTAGGCTCAACAAAGGCTTGGTCAAATCTATATAAGGAGAGCTGGAGCATATATAGCTCATCAGAGGAGACCCACATTGTGTTAAAGTAGCAGGGCCTTTGTGCCCATACCTTAATTACTCATTGGATGTTGGCTGCTCTGGTTAACATATGCCCTTTAATGTGTCTGCAGAGAAGATATGTTATGATGGAGCTGAAACCTGTAGGCTGTCTGCTGACAACTGAGGCAACAAGTACTTCTTTGAGGGAAAATCTGGGTAGTACATTTCCATGCCCATTACAATGTAATATGAAGGGGGATATTCTAGCTAAAAGAAAACTGTGCTTCAGAAATAATTCGGTTTATAAGGACAGAAGAAACATAGAATCACAAGATAAGGGCAAAATCATGATTATGTAATGTTATTTTGGCGGAGGAGTTTCCAAAAGGAAACTCCTTTCTGTTGCTCTTGCAGTGAATAATAATGTGGCTTGGTATAGAATATGATGTCACAATCCTTTTTCTTCTCCTGTAATTTTTTCATATTTTGCATATATATATATATATATATATATATATATTGCATTTTGCTCATATATATATATATATATTGCATTTTGTATTTCAGATGGATATGATGCCAGTTTTTTCTTGTAGCAAAATTATATACTTTTAAATAGTCTTCTGCTTTATTTTGTTTTGCAATGATGACATGAACTGATATGTTTTTATTAATTATTCTGGCTCTCAAAGAGGCATTTTGATATGAAGACTCTATTTTTCCTCCATCAATGAAATTCCTTGATTATTATTTTTACTCCCTTTACTTGGTTTAGTAAGTACTTCAATTGTCTTTATTTTACAGATTTTGGATATCCTCAAAATCTCCTTCATATTAATTTAGAAAAACACATTTGATTAAAATAGTCTCAATAATTAAGCAGAATGAATGAAAAGCAATGTATGCATCATTCCATAATAGTAACTATATGATGCTTTAAAATTTAGTTTCTTTATGAATTGTTACTTTCATTCTCGGAATATCTTCTTATAATGTAAAACCATTTACCTCAGTTATTATTAATTATCATTGTAAATGGAATTCCTTTTTCTGATTGGAATGAATAAGAGAACACCATCCCTGTTGCAACAAATCTTTTAAATGATAAATTCTAAAAGGATCTAAATTAGACAGTGTTTAAATTTCTATCCTAAGCTTGTTATCATTGATTGTTTTCTCATCTAAAGCATTTGCTGATTCAGTTTAGGAACTGAACTCCCCTTAAAAATCTATAAATCTAGAATTTTATACCCAGCTAAAAATATGCATCAAAATTAAAGGCAAAGATACTCTCAGACAGACTAAAGCTAAAAGAATTGGTCACCAGTAGAACAACACTACCAAAATATCATAGGAAGTTCTTCAGGCTGAATACAAATAATCTCAGATGGACTGAAGGAGATATGAGGAGAATTAAGACATGCAAAAAGATAAATAGATGAGTAAATATAAAAGAGTTGCATGTTTAAAGCAGTAAATCTCAAATCTTAACATTCATTAGAATCACCTTGTTAAAACAGGTCCCTGTCAAAAACCAAATTTCTGGGGCCCAACCTCAAAATATATATATATATATATATATATATATATATATATATATATATATATATATACACACATACATATATATATACACACACACACACACAACACATATACACACACATATATGTGTATATATATACATACATATATATAAAATGAATTGTAAGAAATCATCTACAATGCAATGTTGCTAGCAATGACAGCTGCAGCATAAATACAGTGTCATTATCAGTAAGATGTCCATTCCAATTGTGAAGTTTACTGATCTAAAGACAAATGAATGATTCTAATTATTAGTCAGCCAATAAACCCACAAGTTCAAGATTTTTAATTCAGGTGAAGCAGGTTTGTGGAAATTTGGTATGTTTAATTTATGTTCCATAATCTCTGTCTTTTTAAAAAATAATATTTCTTCTTTAAAAAATTTATTTTTGGCTGCATTGGTTTTTTCGTTGCTGTGCATGGGCTTTCTCTAGTTGCGGCGAGTGGGGGCCACTCTTCATTGTGGTGCATGGGCTTCTCATTGCGGTGGCCTCTCCTGCTGCAGAGCACAGGCTCTAGGTGCACGGGCTTCAGTAGTTGTGGTGAGTGGATTCAGTAGTTGTGGCCTGTGGGCCTAGTTGTCCCACGGCATGTGGGATCCTCCCAGACCAGGGCTCGACCCCGTGTCCCCTGCATTGGCAGGTGGACTCTCAACACTGCACCACCAGAGAAGCCCTATGTTCCATAATCTCTTTGAAGACAGAATAATTCTGTAATTCTGTTTAGGGTCCATATGTTCTTTTCATATGAGACACAAGAAATAATACTCAGCATAAAAGCATCTAGGAAACATATTAGTTGATATTATTATCAGTGTGGCATAAAATATCTACTTTCAAGGCTTAAATTTTGCTGCCTATTGGAAACAATATTCAGTTTTGCACATCAAACTTAACCATACTTATATTTCTTCTCCTTGTCTACTTTCTTTGAAAATAGAATTTTACTTTCATGAAAACAGCATGCTTTGCAAAGTTTCTATCCCAGAAGGCTTTAAATGATATTTATGACACCAAGTGTATAGAATACATGCATATTAAATTTCATTAATTATTTTTACTTTTATAGATAGCAGTGAATATGTAAGAATTGAACAGGTCTTTCATAATATGATATTTTATTGCATTAAAATTATTCTGATATAAAAAACATTCTGATATAGACCCACATATAATCCTGAAGTTCATAGTCAAAAGAAATTGAAGTTGGAAATATTTAATGAAACTTTAACTTTTAGAAGAATTTAAAATCTGTTATCCAATTTAATCATCCTTTTAATACTAGATGGTAGTATTATTATTATTTGAATTCTGTTGATTAAAAAAATTGGGCATTAAAATATTAAGTAAATTCTTTTAGAGCTAGAATTTGGGTATATGCTTCCTTTGCTTCCTCAATGAAAGAAATTATTTACAGTGAATTTCAGGGTCCCCGAAATTCCATGTTACCTTTGTGGAATACATTTTTATAAGTATAAAATTATGCAATTACTTAAAAATGCAAATAAAATTAAAGAAAATATATCTGTTAATTTTTTTATAGCAGTATTTTTTTTCTTTTTTCAAGACCAAAGGATTTACAGAAAATAAAACACACTATACATGGAAACATCAAAGTGCTTTCAAGAAAATCAATGTATAAGTTCTTATAGTGTCCTCTGTGATTGGTAGTTCCTGTCAACTTTCAAGAAAGTCAAGCTGCAGTGTAGAGCAGTGAGCCTCTGACTGTGAAGTCACACCATCTTTTCTCTAAGGAAGTTCATAACTTGCAATACCTTTTGGGTTTGTCTGTAGGTAGAGATATCACATAAAATTTCAGTGGCAATATTTGAGATTAAAATGAAAAGAGAAACAGTTTTGAAATTAACTTTAAAAATAGTTCCTGTTATGAATATTTTATGGAAAGCAGTTCCACCAATTAGCTCCTAGGTGTGCAGAGACCTGATAGCTGGATGCTGCCTGAGGCACATATGACATTAGAAAAATAAATCAGGTCTAAAGAATTCAGAGGACAGGTTCGAACATGAACATAGATTAACTCACACAAAAATGAAACGACTGAAGTATGGAGCTCTTTGAAAACTTGCAATGAGATTGTAAACTCAATTCTCAATAGCTCAGTCTGTGTAATTGCTTGGATATATGCGTATAGGAAGACTTGGAGCCAGATGTTGATCGTTTATTCTCATCCTATGGATTCTGTCCTCTCTTTGTCTTATTGGTTCCTTCAAAGTAAATGTTCACTGTGATTTAGATTAGAGATGAAAACCTGGCACATAATTATGTTTGTTAATCTTGGTATCAGAGGATTTGGCAAATGACTGTTTCCTATTTGAGTCTTCTCAAAAATTGGTAGCTCTCATTGGCTTTTGTTCCCAAAACTACAAAACTGATTTTAAGTTAACCCATTCTATGATCATGTAAACCTTTCAGATGTTTTATATAACTTATATCATTTTTTAAAAATTGCAAACCTAATGATGAGCAAGTCAGTGAGATTTTTTTTTCACCGTTATATTGGAAATGGAAGAGTTAGCCATTAAATATTTCTATTTTATGTGAAATTTGTTTTGGCGTGTTAGAATCCCTATCTTCTGAAAATATGTAATTAGTATAGCTTTCCCTTCATCTTAAATATCTACTTTTTTATGTGAATACAAATTATACTTTAATACTCTTGGTAGTTTACACACTGCTTACTCAGTGGCATCATGTTGTCCAACTCCCAGGAATATCACTTACCTATGATTTAATGTGAAGAGCATTGTAAAGTGCAACCAGAAAAAACAATGTCCTTGTTTTTGTGCATATTATTGGAAAAGGACAGTATAACACAATGGGGAAAACTATTAGGAAGATGAAAACTCTATTACAAATATTTTTGAGATTCACTTATTTATTCAGCAGTTATTTACAAAACTCTGCCATGTACTATTTAGTACATTAAGAGCTGGGAATACACTGAGAAAATCACACAGTCCCTGCTCCCACAAAACCCGAAGTCTGATAGGAGAGAGGCATTAATTCAATAGTCATATAAATACATAATTTCCTACTCTGGTAAGCACTAAAGAGGAGAATCATAGATAAATCTTAGATAGTCTAATACGCATTAATGTAATCTGATAAATAAAAGCAAGGCTTCTTTGATAAAATATAATTTGAGCTGAAAATGAAATGATTTAGTTAAGGGAGATATTCATGTGAAGTTGCTTTTCACATACTTTGTACGAATATCTTATGCAGAAGTGAGCTTGGAAGAGTTAAAAAAAATTACATGAATAGAACATGGGAAATAAGTGAAAGTAATGAGCAATAATATTCTAGAGATAAAAAGGGTTTAACTGAAGTAGGACATAGAACCATATCAAAGGTTTAGATCTTTACCTGAAGAGCAATTGGAACCAATTAAATGTTTCAAGCAGAGGTTTGAATAAAAGACTAGTCTTTCTGGATCCTTTACCTAACTCCTACTAAGCTTTTCTTTCTTATTTCTCATATGACATTTTGCTTCATATAGATTCATCATGAGCAAGGTCCATTTCTGCTAAAATTATTCCTTATTCTTAATATCAATGAAAGTTTTCATCTTCTTCAGAATGGGAATCACAGCTAGCTATGAGAAGGAGAGCAAATCTTTTACTTTCATTTACAAGCATTGTTAAATGATAATCTCCCAATATCTACTATACTATCTCTAGTCCCACATCTTAAAACACTGAATTTAAAAAAGTATTTCACTCATATACATGGGGTTGTAACATTGAAAATTCAGTGTCAATAATTATGGTGGCAAAGAATGTCACAGTCAATTCTAGAACAGAAGAGTTGGAGGTAAATCTGGTATTGGCATATCTGTTTCCTGCATGCTGAATTTAAGCAAAGATGGCATCGTGGTTATGACTATGACTTGATAGTCTGTATCAAGAATTAGTTTTGCCATGTCCAGGCACAACCTAAAGTACATTTTCATGAACCCTAAAATGTATGTATTGTCCACATTCTCCAGATAAGAAAGCTAGGTTCAGAGAGTTTAAACCCACCATTTTCCCAAATCACAGTGTTAAAGAATATCAGTTTACACATACTGAAGAATAGTCTTGACTCAAATTTCCTACATGGAAACATAAGCTCCATTAATAGTTTTGTTAACATTTGGCAATTTACCTTCCTTTCAGTGCTTCAATTTTCACATTTGTAAATTGTAATAATAATATCACGGAACCAACAGGATTGCTGTAAGGAATTGGTAATACAAAAGAGGGTATAGCACTTAATCAGCTCTAAATTAACATTAGCTGTTATTGTCATCGTTATTGCTATTAGTCTTATTAGTGATAATGGAAGACATTATAGCAGGGATCCCCAACCCCCGAGCCTTGAACCCGCAGTGGTCCGTGGCCTGTTAGGAACCGGGCTGCACAGAAGGAGGTGAGGGGCGGGCAAGCAGGCTAAGCATCATCCGCCACTCCCCATCGCTCCCCATCACTCACCTTACAGCCTGAACCATCCCTCTCCCCCCAACCTTCCATGGAAAAATTGTCTTCTGTGAAACCGGTCCCTGGTGCCAAAATGTTGGGGATCGCTGTGTTATACTGTGTGTTATACTGTTTGTGTTGTGAAGTGTGAGGTGAGAAAAAATAAGTGATGCATAAGAGATTGATACTTGCTCACCACAGTTTATTTCCTTTTTCTGTACATGTAGGTCATATTTCCAAGCACCCAAGTATCCCTTGCAGATAAGTGACCATAATAATAGTTATAGTCAATGAGATGTGGGCAGAAAGTGACATATTCCTCTCCCTGCCAGTCCAAAAGTATTGCTAACAAATGATCATTTATGTTCTCTCCCCTTTCACCAACTGGATGCTAATGATCAGGGTGACTTTGGTAGTAACATTTTGTAAATGATAGACCCACATCATCTTGAATAAAGATGTCTTAGTTTACATGAGCTATAAATACGCATTATACTTGAGTAATAATAATTTTGGAATCTAAAGTCTCCTGATTTCCTCTCATAACATCATGCCTTTTTATAAAGTAATTTTCAGCATGTCAAATGTATGTCAAGCTTCAAGCTGGGACGAAGTGACATGTGCATCTTGAATGAATACTATGTCTCCATAGCTTTCTCTGAGCAAGGGTTATATCTAGCCATTACACTTGCTGTCTTTCTAGACTTTTGACATACGTTTGACATGCTGATTACTTTATAAAAAGGCATGATGTTATGAGAGGAAATCAGGAGACTTTAGATTCCAAAATTTTTATTACTCAAGTATAATGTGTATTTATAGCTCATGTAAACCAAGACATCTTTATTTAAGATGATGAGGGTCTATCATTTACAACATGTTACTTCGAAGACATAGAGTGGCATTGACATATATACACTACCAAATGTAAAATAGATAGCTAGTGGGAAGCAGCTGCATAGCACAAGGAGATCAACTTGGTGCTTTGTGACCACTTAGAGGGGTGGGATAGGGATGGTGAGAGGGAGATGCAAGAGGGAGAGGATATGGGGATATATGTATATGTATAGCTGATTCACTTTGTTATACAGCAGAAACTAACACAACATTGTAAAGCAATTACACTCCAATAAAGATGTTAACAAAGAAAAAGAAAAAGAAAAGAAGCACATGTCAAAAGGCACTGAGTTAAAAAAAATCAAAATCCTGGAAATTGTTTTACACTATTTATATTTTTTAAAAAGCAGCACATAAATGTAGAAGAGTTCATTATGGTAGCTGCTAAATCTATTGAAGTTGAAGTGTTTGAATTAATAGTAGAGCCTCTTTAGCTAAGGTCTTGAACTTTCTTATTGACTTTTTCTCCTATAATTAAATCCCTAAATATACTAATAAAAAATTTTAAGTATCTACCTTTATATTAATTGAAAACATAAATCATTAAAGTTGTCAGTTTTATCAATTATCAAAAATGCTCGTAGTTCTTAATAATGAACATATGTAAAAATTAACAACCAGATATTGATCTCTGAAACAATGATATCTAGAAGGTATAAACCATGTTAGTCTAACATATATATAAATACTCATATATTTATTTCAGATTAGTTTTTTGTCACTTCTACTTTCAAGTGGAAAAATTTTAAATTGGTGTTGGCATATTTCTTTCTTCTTTTAAATACTTCAATCTATTGGAACATCCTCTCATTAGTACAACGCACATATCTAGTGCTCTTGTCCTAAACATTCCTACTCTTTTACATAAATCTACTTGTCTAACCCATTCCCCAAAGACAAAAATTGGTTTTCCTCTCATAAGTTAATGTACATATTTATTCAAATCCTATTGCTTCTGGCAGTTGCTGGCACAATAAACATATGTTTTAACAATGACTTTGAGACCTAAATGTAAGACTGGACACTATAAAACTCTTAGAGGAAAAAATAGGAAGAGCACTCTTTGACATAAATCACAGCAAGATCTTTTTTGATCCACCTCCTAGAGTAATGGAAATAAAAACAAAAATAAACTAATGGGACCTAATGAAACTTAAAAGCTTTTGCACAGCAAAGGAAACCATAAACAAGATGAAAAGACAACCCTTAGAATGGGAGAAAATATTTGCAAATGAATCAATGGACAAAGGATTAATCTCCAAAATATATAAACTGCTCATGCAGCTCAATATTGAAGAAACAAACAACCCAATCCAAAAATGGGCAGAAGACCTAAATAGACATCTCTCCAAAGAAGACATACAGATGGTCAAGAAGCACATGAAAAGCTGCTCAAAATCACTAATTATTAGAGAAATGCAAATCAAAACTGCATTGAGGTATCACCTCACACCAGTTAGAATGGTCATCATCAGAAAATCTACAAACAACAAATGCTGGAGAGGGTGTGAAGAAACAGGAACCCTCTTGCACTGCTGGTGGGAATGTAAATTGATACAGCCACTATGGAGAACAGTATGGAGGTTCCTTAAAAAACTAAAAATAGAACTACCATATGATCCAGCAATCCCACTACTGGGCATATACCCAGAGAAAACCATAATTCAAAAAGACACATGCACCCCAGTGTTCATTGCAGCACTATTTACAATAGCCAGGTCATGGAAGCAACCTAAATGCCCATCAACAGATGAATGGATAAAGAAGATGTGGTACATATGTACAATGGAATATTACTCAGCCATAAAAAGGAACGAAATTGAGTCATTTGTTGAGACGTGGATGGATCTAGAGACTGTCATACAGAGTGAAGTAAGCCCAAAAAAGAAAAACAAATATTGTATATTAATGCATGTATGTGGAACCTAGAAAAATGGTACAGATGAACCGGTTTGCAGGGCAGAAGTTGAGACACAGATGTAGAGAACAAATGTATGGACACCAAGGGGGGAAAACCGCAGTGGGGTGGGGATGGTGGTGTGCTGAATTGGGCGATTGGGATTGACTTGTATACACTGATGTGTATAAAATTGATGACTAATAAGAACCTGCAGTATAAAAAAACAAACAAACAAAAAGAAAAAACAACTGATACTAAACTTTCTTTGTGTTATTTGTATGGAAATATGTTAATATAAATGTTTCAGCCATTACATGAAATTTCTAAAAATCTTATATGTTCTGGTATAATGTTATAAGTCATAATTCAGTTATTACTTTAAAATGTATATCTCAGAAATAACTAAATTTCCTTGTCAATTGCATTATTATGAACTTTCATCAAATCTTTAACCATGGTCATTTTTAAGTCTTTTGTCATTTACAGACAGCTCTGGGTGTACTCTGATGCTTTTGCAAAAATGTTCCTATAAAAGGGTTTCAGCTTCAAGGAATTCATGGAAAAGACTCTGACAAGTACAGGTTTCTGGCAACTGACTATACTGCTGAACTGAATGAATAAGCATTTTCAGAACTCTAATGGAAAACTGATGAATTCATAAAAGTGCTAACAAAAGATCAAGATGAAAAAAATTGATTACATGGGACTGAGTGAACTGATGAGGATGAGTATAAATTTTGTGACTTTCTGTTTGAATTAAAAAAAAAAAGAAAGAAATCAGGGACAGTGGAAAAAAAAAAAAATTTAAATAGGTGACTCCCACATCGAAGGAGGCTTTTTAAATAATTCCTTCCCAGACTACATATAATTCTAATACAATATTACAGGGAGAAATACCTTTTATTCCTTTCCCTATTTTCAGTATTACTCAAGGGTGATAAGAGATAATATTGACTGGACTATATTCTTTATGTGAACAGTCTGGAGTCCAAAAATGTAATTAAAGAAAATATCCTTAAAACAAAATAATTCACTTGGCATGAATTTCAGTTAACTAAATTTTTTAAATGGAAATTACTTTAGCATTGCTATACACAAGAATTAATTTTAAATTAATTCAAAAATCAAAGATCTAAATGCAAGACCTAAAGCAATGAAGCTTTTAGCAGAAACATAGGACAAAAGCCTCACAACACTGGATTTGATAGTGATTTACTAGATATGACACCAAAGGCACAGGTGGCAAAAAAAATAAATAAATAGACAAAATGGACTTAAAATGTGTTCATCAAAAGACACTCTCCATCAACTAAAAAACAACCCATAGAATGGGAGAAAATATTTCAAATTTTATATCTGATATGGGATTAATACACAGATTATATACAGAACTCCTGAAACTCAAAAAAAAATCCAATTAAAAAATGGTCAAAAGATTTGAATAGACATATTTCCAAAGAAGATATACAAATGGTCAATAAGAACATGAAAAGATGTTCAACAATCTAATAATTAGGGAAGTGCAAATCAAAACTACAATGAGATACCTCCTCACATCCATTAGGAGCCAGAAAACAGAGAACAACAAGTGTTGGTGAGGATGTGGAAAAATTGAAATCCTTGTGCACTGCTAGAGGGAAAGTAAAATTGCACAGCCATTGTGGAAAACAGTACAGCAGTTCCACAAAAGATTAAAAATAGAATTATCGTAAGATCCATCAATTCCACTTCTGGGTGTATATAACCAAAAGAATTGAAAAGGGGTCTTGAAGAGATATTCGTACACCCATTTTATAGCAGCATTATTCACAATCACTAAAACATAGAAGCAACTCAAGTATTTATAGGTGGAGGAATGCATAAGCAAGATGTGGTACATACATACAATGGAATGTAATTCAGCCTTAAAAAGGAAGGAAATTCTTCAATATGCTACAATATGGACGTACATTGTGTAGTCAATATCGGAAACAGAAAGTATAATGGTGGTTCTCAGGGAATGGGAAAAGGGGGAAATATACAGTTACTGTTTAATGGGTATAGAGTTTCAGTTTTACATTATGAAAAGTATTATGGAAATGGATGGTGGTTATGATTGCACAACATTATGAGTGTATTTAATACCACTAAACTGTATACTTATAAAAGGTTAAAATGTAAATTTTCCATTATAAACATTTTATCACAATATAAAAATTTGAAAAAAATATTCTGGAGAAAAATAAAGCCAAGTAATTTATTGAAAGGAAGAAAGTAGAGTATTATTTCTGAAATTATAATATACTTCCAAACCAATATTCATAATTTATATATGAAACTTTACTCTTGTTTTACCTTTTAAAGTAGCTAAATATTTTATTTAAGTAATAAAGTATGGTAGAACATGTTTAAAGAATATAATAAATGCCTAAGAGCATAATAAGAAAATATTTTTAAATGCTTTCCCAATGTTATCATTCACAATTACATGAGAGTGTGCCTAAGAGTGCCATATCATAAGCTGAAAAGAGAGTAAATTATATGACTTTTAACTAAGTCACTCCTCATGTGATCATAACTAATTAATCAAAAGTTGGTTCAATCTTTGCTGGAAAAAATAATTTGAAACTTTATTATAAACTATGTTATTTCTCCATAAAATAGAATCCTTTATGGCCCAAATAAGTTATAATTTGCAAGTTACCAATATGTGCTCGTATTTGCTAAAACATTTAGATTTGTTAATACTTCAAGCTATTGTAACATATTAGATGAAAAAATAATTTACGAAATAAGATATACTAAATAAAATCTTGTAGCATTCTGCACAAGCAGATGACACTTTTTGTGAAATGATAACTGATAGCCCTAAGTAAACTGTCATTCAGATGACTGAGTTACATGTCCGGTGAAATCCTTTATTTATTTTTCATTGTTTGTGTCTCTGAAACTGAGAGGGAAAAGCACCTCTTTTGCCTCTGAAGTTGCAATCTTAAACAAAAGTTAAATTCTATACCCCTCAATTGGAAGCTATATTTTTAAACATTTATAAATGGTTGGAAGAGATCCTTATGAAAATATTTGTCAGAGTATGGTATCTATATTTGTAGATGAAACAATTTGACCAGTCTCAATTCTTCCTCTTACTTGCCTTGGCAATCAGTTTGCTTTGCACAACGATGGCAATTTCTTAAGGCTTCACTCATCTGGAAAATGCGAAAAAGAATCTATAGCCAACTAGATAAACAGCATTTGCAAGTATACTTTACAAACAATAAGGAATTAAAGAAACCTAAGATGGTATTATTAGTTTAGCCTTATTAAACCTAATAGAGAACTCATGTACTGTCTTTTTAAAACAAACTGTTTCAGTGTATTTCAAATTATCACTATTATATTTTAAAAGCCAGATTTATTAAAGTATAATTTATACAGTAAAATTCACCCTTTTAAGGTGTACAGTTATATGAATTTTTATAAACTTTCCCTATCATTTAACCATCACCACTTTCAAGATACAGAATATTCCCATCACCTCCAAAGTTCCTTTGTGCCCCATTTAGTCAATTATCTACCTCCACCTTCAACCCCTGAAACGAGTAATCTCTTTTCTGTCCCTGTAATTTTACCTTTTCCAGAATGTCACAGACACTGAATCACATAGTAGGTGGCCTCTGAGTCCAACTTCTTTCACTTAGCAATACATTTTTGAGATTTTGTGACGTATCAGCAGCTTGTTCCTTTTTTCACTGCTGAGTAGGGTTCCATTGCATGGATGAACCAAAATTCGTTTATCCATTCTATAGTTAAAGACAGTTACATTTTTCTACTTTTAGGCAATTATGAAAATGCTGTTAGCAACATTCATTTACAGATCTTTGTTTTGGATATAAATTTTTACTCTCTTGAATAAGTACCTAGGAGTGGGGTTGGTGGGTCATATTATAAATATATGTTCAGCTTTTAAGAAATTGAAAACTGTTTTCCAAAGTGCGCCATTTTACACTCATGCCAACAATGGATGAGAATTCCAATTGCTTCACACCCTTATCAGTAATTAGTATTGTCATTTTTAAAAGCCATTCTAATATGTGTTGTATCTCCTATTTTAAATTAGCTTTTTCCTAATAAATAATGATATTAAGCATCTTTTCACATATTTGTCATCCACATCTCTTCTCTGGCGAAACTGCAGTTCAAATCTTTTAGCTCATTTTTATTTTAAAATTAACTTGTTTGTTTTCTTATTACAGAGTTGTGAGCACTCTTAGTGTATTCTGGAAAACAATCATTTATCAGATGCATGTTATGCCAAAGTTGCCTTCTTAGCTTATGCTTTTCCTTTTCATTTTCTTGAGGGTCTTTCACAGAACGTGGGGTTTTAATATTAACAAAGTCCTACTGACCAATTCACATTACATCTCTTTCTTAAAACCAAACTTAGAAATATCAACCAGGTCTACCCTATCCCTAGTGGCATCTTGTGAAACAGCTAGTTGCCTTAAACTTAGCCACAGTCAGGTAGGTCAAGCCTTCTCTTGTCTAAACAAATAACCAGGTAATATAAGAGTGTCATTCTCAGTAATATTTTAGCACTGAAGGCACAAACATTGTTTCTGCACCTATTGAATAATATTCTAAAATTAAAATCTACACGTTATTTCATTTTATTTTTTATCTGTGATATAGTCATTATCAAAATCCAGGTCATTCAGTTTTAAGGTTAGACCTCTTCCTCGGGAAAGAGTCTAGATCATTGATTCTCTATATGTGGCCCCAAATCAGCAGTAGAAAAAACTTGTTATAAATGCAAATTTCCAAACCTCATTCCAGAGCTACTGAAGTAGAAATTCTGAGGATGTAGCCCAGAAATCAGTGTTTTTAACCAATCCCCTATGTCATTTCTTTGCATGTCAAAATTTAAGAACCACTGATCTGAGTATACCTATGTTTCTGCTTATCAAACTCCTGATTATTTTTATCCTTTAAGCCTTAGGTTTGATTGAAAACATTTTTTCTTGATGAGGGGTCAATTAAATTATGTAACCTCAAATAATGTATAGTATACCATATTTCCTAACAATATAAATTGTGTTCTATTGAAATCTACATACATATGTTACCTTCTGAAAATCAACTTTACTGCCTATTAATAGAAAATACTTGTATCTACTTCTCTAGAAGAAACTGTAAGTAAATATAAATCATGTGTTGCACAACTTCCCCTATAAGTCTCTGTAACTTCAGAGGACATAAGTGAACTTACCAAATCATTCTAAACTTAATTCACATTTTGGAATTATTTCTGATGCAAAAATAAGCTGATCACCATACACTGACAAAAGAAAAAAAATATTATTACAATTAAACGATGTTCTTTGGTTAAATTTTTGTCATAATTTAATTTTTATATTCTTCTATACATTATTTGTGGTTTAACTGTTCTTACTATTTTATCTATACATATGGATATCATAAGGATGATTTCCATGACGACGGGTACAGGTTTTCAGCAAATAACAGCTTTGAAGGTGCTATATGCCTTTGGGATTGTGTTTTGGGTTATTCCATTAACCTTAAGGGATTTTTATATTTACTTTCTCTTGGAAGGACTTAATTTGAAGAACAAAAGTAAAGATCAGATAAAACTAGAATAGATGGGTCTTTCTCTCTGAGATATAATACCTATAGAGGCATGCTTACATCTGGATTACAAAATGAATAATTTAAAACTAAACCAAACCAATTATTTCTATATATGGTTGATACTTAAAGGATATTGTCTTCCATCAGTAAAATATATTCATTCACATTTATTCCATTAATAAAGCCATTTTGCTTACTCTAAAGCCAGAAAATCAGACTATATTTATATTATAGTTGCTATAGATTAAATGTTATATTTTAAAATGTTCCCATTTTAATTAATATATAAATGTAATTTGTTGTTATAGGTAATAAGTATTTTAGATTTTATTCTTTAAACAAATGTTTGTTAAGTTTTCTAATATGTGGCAGTTATTAAGACATTGATAAAAGACATGTCTTTTTGATAATAAGCATATGTTGGCTCTGATATCATGAAGATTAAAATCTAGAGGGAGGGATGCCAAGGGCCAAAATGATGGAGTAGGAAAACCCTGAACTCACCTCTTACCCCAGATACACCAAATTTATAACTACTTACAGAGCAACTATCTATGAGAATTACCAGAACACCAGCAAAATGGTTTTCCACAACTAAAGACATAAAGAAGGAACCAAAGAAGACAGGTAGGAGTGGCAGAGATGCAGTATAGTCAGGATGCACTCCTCAGGTAGGCGATCCACAAATGGAAGAAATATCAAAATCATGGCCACACTGGTTATCCCAGCCCAGGAGTCCTGCACCAGGAAGATGAGCCCCCATTATGTCTGGCTTTGAAAATCAGAGGGGCTTATGTTTGGAGAAGGTGGAGGGTTATAGGAAACAGAGACTCTGCTCTTAAAGAGTGCGCAGTGAAGGACATTATCAACAAAATGAAAAGGCAGCTTAAAAAATGGGAGAAGATATTTGCAAATGATATATCTGATAAGAGGTTGATATCCAAAATATACAAAGAATTCATAAAACCCAATATCAAAAAATAAGCAACCTGATTAAAAAATGGGCAGAGTATCTGAATATACATTTTTCCAAAGAAGACATATAGATAGCCAACAGACACATGATAAGATGCTCAGCAACACGAATCAGGGAAATGCAAATCAAAACCACAATGAGATATCACCTCACACTTGTCAGAATGGCTATCATCAAAAAGACAGGAAATAACAAGTGCTGGTGAGGATGTGGAGAAAAGAAGCCTTGTACATTGTTGGTATAATTGTAAGTTGGTGCAGTCATTATGGAAAACAGTGTGGAGGTTCCTCAAAAAATGAACAATAGAACTGCCATACTACGCAGAAATTTCACTTCCATATATTTACAAAAAAAACAAAAACATTAAGTTGAAAAGATACCTGTACCCCAATGTTCACTGCAGCACTATTTACAATAGCCAACACATGGAAGCAAACTAAGTGTCCATCAAAAGATGAATGAATAAAGAAGATGTTAAGTAATATATGTATACACACACACAAGTAAAACTACTCAGCTATAAAAATTGAAATCTTGCCATTTATGTCTACACTGATGGACTTGGTGGTTATTATGCTAAGAGAAATAAGAGAGAAAAGACAAATATCATGTAATCACATTTATATGTGGAATCCAAAACACCAAACAAAGCTGACAGAAAACAGACTTATAGATATAGAGAACAAACAGGTGTTTGCCAGAGGGGAGGGAGGTGGGGCAGTGAATTAGTTGAAGTGGATTAAGAGGTACAAATGTCCAGTTATAAAATAAATAAGCCAAAGGAATATAATATACAGCATAAGGAATATGGTCAATAATATTTTAATAACTTTGTATGAAGACAATCTGTTACTAGACTTACTGTGGTGATCATTTGTATGTAATTGTTAAATCACTATATAGTACACCTGAAACTAACATAACATTGTATGTCAAGTATATATCAGTAAAATAAATAAAATCTAGAGGGAGGCATTTTATTATGCAATATTAGTACATAATTTCACATAAGTATAATTTTGTCTTTTAATGTGAATGCTGATAACAAGGTAAATGATGAGATTTGACTGTCACACACATTAAAGTAGCATAATTCTATGAATCTGTCAAAGTTTAGAGAGTGCTTCAGACTTCATAGGGTAAGCATATGTAACCAGCATATAAAATACTGCCTTAGTTATGAGTACAACCTTGAACAATATAAAACTAATAGCTCTTTCAAACATTTCTACATTTCTGTGCCTTTTGCTTCTTATACTCTTGGTAACATGCTGTAGGTCTAGGCTACAGGCTTTAGCTCTTCCTCTCCATATTTTCTAGACTGTTATATCAGTTGTAATCTTTCCAGCTACTGGGATGATGAATTTAACCTATTGTCCATTCTTTGCTTTCTTTAGAGAGAACAATGCCAGTGTCAGCTGTAAAAATATAATTTTGATTCTTTTTTAGAGTTCTTCCTGCAAAATCTCCAGCTTTCTGTGTTCTCATAAGCAAATCAGTGACTTTTTTCTTTTTTTTAATTAATTAATTTATTTTGGGCTGCATTGGGTCTTCGTTGCTGCATGCGGGCTTCTCATTGTGGTTGCTTCTCTTGTTGTGGAGCTTGGGCTCTAGGCACTCTGGCTTCGGTAGTTGTGGTGTGCAGTCTCAGTAGTTGTGGCTTATGGGCTCTACAGCACAGGCACAGTAGTTGTGGTGCATGGGATCAGTTGCTCGGTGGCATGTGAGATCTTCCCGAACCAGGGAACTAACCTGTTTTCCCCTGCATTGGTAAGTGGATTCTTAACCACTGCGCCACCAGGGAAGTCCCAGTGACTTTTTTTAGTGATTCTTTAACTTGAAAGAACATTGCTACTGAAACCATGAGCATCAACAAAAATGCTTAATATACTGAATGCATAATTATATCCTTGAAGCCCTTTAAAACCTATATTTTATAGTCAAACATATTACTGCATGTATATACAAAAACATAAAGAAAAGTCATTAAATGATAACATGAAAATATTATGCAAATTTTGTCTTCTCCATCTATGGTGATTTAGAAATTAACTATATATATGTAGACATAAATTCATTTTGTTTAACCTGGAATCTAAACACATGTTGTGAAATATAACTATGATAATTAACCATATCATTTTTTAAAAACCCTAGCAAGTACCAGATTTAAAATACAGGTTAAATACAGGTGAAAAGTACCTTTAAATAACATGAAAATATTCAACCTTAATTGTGATGGGAGAAAGAAAAATATTACTACCATAAAAACAATTTTATACCCACTATGTTGGCAAAGCTTATGGTTTGATAGTGCTAAAACATATGGCAAGTAAAATATAGTGGGAAACTGTAAAACATTGGTATTTGAAAGTATAAGTTTCTAGACTGCACTGGAAAACAATTAGACATTATCTTGAAAAGTTGAATATTTGCAATTGATGACCCACTTATTCCAGTTGTATGTATGTTCATTAGAGACAGTCATATAAACATGCCAAAATGTTTAAAGCTATTCGTATTTAAAATGTTTACAATAGCAAAAACCTAGAAACCAAACAAATGCCTATCAATGAGAGAATGGATAAATCTCAGAACCACAACACTAAGGATATTTTATGGAATAGTGAAAAGTAAACATTTGTTCTCTGGCACTTGGTATAAGGAGTAATCAGAAGAGTTTAAACTAAGTAGTAATATGATAAATTTGTATTTTAGAATGTCTTGGTGGATATGAATTTGGAAATGGATATGATATTTAATGCAATGATTACAACAACTGAGGTGAAAGATGATGAAAGAACATAAAAATAACTAAAGGGAAGAAAACTCATAATAGATGTGTTAAAGAAGGAAAATTTACAGAATTATGTAGCAGTTGGTTTTGGCGGGAAAAATTTAAAAATGGTTATAACTCTTAGATGTTTGAATTATGTGGTCAAATGTTATACTTCTAATCACAGTCCCTTGTTCAGAAGAAAGATTTCTGGATAAAGCAACTACAAATGCAAATTCAGATAAATTAGTACAAAAATTTATTAATGAAATGAATAGTTAATTTATAGATTAGTAATTCCATTGTGAATTTAACAATGGCTATCAATCAGTTCCCACTGGGTTACTGACTAGAGTCTGTATCAGGGAAATGGAAATGAAAAACAACATCAAGGGAGGCTTAAGTAATTTGTTTATTCTGTTTCTTGTACCATCCTTCTTGATCTGCTTTTTGCTTCTAGACTTCTAGACTCTGGTAGAGTGCTTTAGTTAGAGGCATGTTCACCCTCTTCACAGTTTATTTGATATTCAGTCTTATAAACTGTCATGGTAGAAAATATTCTATAGGAGTAGGGAAGAAGAGTAGGAATAAGAAAAAGATAATGTTGGATGCAAAAGTCCTCAAAAAATATTAGTAAATGGGAAAAAGTATTTAAAGATTATACACTACAACCAAGTGGGATTTACCTTAGGTATACAATGCTGGTTCAACATTCAAAAATCAGTTAATCCATCACATCAACAGACAAAAAAAAAAGAAAAGTCATATAATCATATCAATAGATGCAGAAAAAGCATCTGACAAATTCCAGCACCATTCATGATAAAAACTCTCAGGAAACCAGGAATGGATTGGGGGTTGGGGAGACCTTCTCAACTTGATAAAGGATATCTGTAAAAAACCTACAGTTATCATCATACTTAATGGTGAGAAACATGAAGCTTTCCCACCAAGATCAGGTATAAGGCAAGGATGTCCCCTCTCACGACTCCATTTCAACATCATACTGGAAGTCCTTGCTAATGCAACAAGACGAGAAAAGGAAATAAAGATATACAAAGTGGGAAGTAAGACATAAAACTATCTTTGTTCATGATGGCATGATTGTCTATGTAGAAAATCCAAAAGAATGAACAAAAACAAACAAACAATAAACAAAAGACAAAAACCTCCAGGAACTAATAATTATAGCAAGGTTACAGAATACAAAGTTAAGATAAAAAAAGTAAATTTCTCTCATATATTAACAGTGAATAAATGGAATTAGAAATGAAAAGCACAATACCATTTACATTAGCACTCCCCAAAATGAAATACTTAGGTATAAATGTAATGAATATAAGCAAGATCTATATGAGGAAAACTATAAAACTCTGGTAAACAAAATAAAAAAGAGCTAAATAGATGGAGCAATACTCCATGTAATGGATAGGAAGACTCAACATTGTCACGATTTTATGTGTCAATGTGACTGGCTGACATAAGGGAAACCCAGATAGCTGGTCAAACAATTCTGGGTATGTCTGGAAGAGATTAGCATTTGATTCAGAAGATTGAGTGAAGAGATCCACCCTCATCCAGGCATCCTTGGTAGGCTGAATGGAACAAAAAGGTGAAGAAAGGGCAGATTTTCTTTCTCTTCCTGAGCTAGGATGTCCGTCTTCTCCTGCCCTTAGATATCAAAGCTTGGGCCTTCAGACTCAGAATGAATTATGTTACTGGTTTTTCTTGTTCTCCAGCATGCAGACAGTGGACTGTAGGATTTTGCTGCCACTTAAAATCGTGTGAGCCAATTCCTATAATAAGTCTCTCTCTCTCTCTCTCTCTCTCTCTCTCTCTCTCTCTCTCTCTCTCTCTCTCTTTATATATATATATATATATATATATATATATATATATATATATATATATATATAAAATCTCCTACTAGTTCTGTTTCTCTGGAGAACCCTAATGAATATAATACGTTAGCTATACTGACCTTTGTTTGCTATGATGAAGTTCTGGGCCAGTCTTCCTGTGCCTAAAAACGTATCACTAACTCCTATTGTTCCTTTATAAGTGTGCTCACCTAAAGACACAGACTGATTTGGATTCTTCTATCAAACATACTCTCAGAATATTGAAAGTCACCCCTTTATAATCATCACATTTATAATTTATTGTATAAGTATACCTTGTTTTATTGCACTTCACTTTATTTTGCTTTGCAGACATTGTGTTTTTTACAAATTGAAGGTTTGTGGCAACCTTGCATTAAGCAAGTCTATCAGCATAATTTTTCCAATAGCACTTGCTCACTTCATGTCTCTGTGTCACATTTCAGTAATTCCTACAATAATTCAAAGACTCCACTAGCAAAAAGATTGTGACTCACTGAAGGCTCTGATGATGGTTATCACTTTTAGCAATAAAGTATTTAAAATTAAAGGCATGCAGACTTTTTAAAGACATAATGCACACTTAACAGACTACAGTATAGTGTAAACATAACTTTTATATGCAGTGGGAAACCAAAAATTTCATGTAACTCGTTTTACTGCAATATTCACTTTATTATGGTGGTCTGGAACTGAACCACAATATCTGAGGTATGCCTGTATAATGTACTTCTTTTCTATGAGACTGGAAGCTTCACACTGATAAGGCACCTGTATTGGTCTTGTTAGTAATTGTATTCTAAGTACAGTGCTTGAGAACTGTAGGAATTAAATGAAAGGTAGTTGAATAAATGAATAAACAATCTATATATAGAGAGGAATCAAAAATATTTCACTGAAGTATAAATATAAATGTATATTTGATATAAGTATTTACCAAAACTTGGAAATAAAAATGTATTACATTTTGTTATTCTGAAATTAATTTCAGAGTGGATGAGGAAAGGTAAACAAACAATTTATAAAATCCTGAAGAAATTAAAAATGGAGTAATAATATTTGCTTGAGTTTATGAACATAATGGCTTTCACATGAACATTTTTCAAATTTTATTTCTGTTCATTTAAATTTCTATTATTAGTCAGATTTCATTGTACCACTTAAAGGCATTTTACATATTTTTAGTTCTATGTATATAAGTAAACATCTCTAAAATTTCTTTTGTACTAAAAATGCTTAGACATACATAAATATAGTTTCTCTAATGACTTCTAATTCTAATGTTAATTTCAGCAGTTATCATTATTCCTTTGCATGCCATCTCAGGCTTCATAGGCAGTGAGTTCAAGAAATTGGAATCTTATACCAGAAACTGTGCACACAGCCTTACACCTATTAAATACGTACTGTAGTTAAGTGAGTTAGTGAATTTTTATTCAGTGAATGTTCCTATAAATTTCCAATCCTCTATTAAATTGCTGTTTTCAGGAGAGACCATAAATCTATATTTTCTAGTCTTTTATCCTTTAAGATATCTTAGCCAATAATTTCTACCCTCTGTTGTTATTCATCTAATACATTCAGAGATAGTGTGGGGAAATAGAAAAAGGCAGACAGAAAAATTAATCATACACTATACATAAGAATGTAAAATTTTTGAATGTTTCCTTAAAGCTGAGCTAGATATATAAACTGATAAGGGTTTGTGGGTAGACATTTTGATTTTTTCAATCTTTTTTGTCTTGTGAAAGTAGTGATTCTCATAATGCTCAACATTTTATTTTATTAACTTAATGCATAGATCTTACTGACTGAAATATACTTTTGATCTTCGTTTCTTGTATGGTTTGAAAAATATGTTTATTATATTAATATGCATCATTTACTATTTTAATGTCTTTATTTTTTACTCTTCTGATTAATACTGACTAGGCTTAAAAGACACTATTTTATACTAATATATTACCTATGGGATACAAATTTCTATACTTTTTGAGATAAATTATAAAAATTTCTAGGAGCAATATGTTTAAAAGAATAGAATGCACTATTTGTGTACAAACTAGTTGATTTTAGATATATTCAGTATTTCACACAATAAAGATGGCATTAATGTTTTTACAAAAGATAGACATGAAGATTGGAAATTCAGGTAGAGCTGTGCATGATAAGTAACTTTGGGTTTTCATTTTTAAAAACAATTAATCTAAGAGAAACTTTGATTCTAAGGTCTTTTTTTTTTGGCTCATTTGTACTGTGAGCCTGGTTAAAAATGCATAAGTTTTAAATTAATATTTTTTCAAAGAGAACAAGACAGACAAACATAACCAAATGCCATTTTATCCATATATATATTGACTGTAATGTAAATAAATCATGCTCAAGCCAAACTGTAATCCCTTCACGCAAATACTTTTCTGAGAAAATGCCTTTGGTAAAAGGTTTACTGCTTTTTCTAACTGCTGTAAGCTAGATCCATTATTAAATAGAACTTGTAATGTAGTCTTACATTGTTTTTAGATCTAGGTTTACAATGGGTATCAGAGTTGGACTTCAGCTGAGCCCTGGGCTTCCAGAAAAGAACCACCGTTAAGAAACCCTCCCACCATTTTGTGCTCCAGAGGACCACACTGCTCTCACATATTCCAAGAACTAACCACCTCCATCCTGCAGATAAGACTCACCCTTCAGATACAACTACCCTGAGACTCACGGATGACTCCTTTGTAGCTAACTATAAACCTCCTTTTATTTGAGATGTTCATCATTAATAAATGTTCTCTCTATTGCAGTAGCCTGAATAAAACCATCTCCTCACTGTCCAGTACATATTGACTTAGAAAAGAGAAAGACAGGTTGTAATATAAACAGGAGAAATATTCATTTATGTAATAATTTTCATAAACTTTATATGTTTGTACACATATGCACACACACACTCAATTTACTATAGCTAAATACATGAAGAGGTTAAGTAGAAATAAGTAATTTCAACTTCTTTAACTAATTATATTTCTTTAGAAATCCAAACAAAAAGCTCCTTGAAATCTTAATATTTTTCCCTTTGAATTCAGCCAAAATTGTTTGCCTTTAAATTGTTATCATCACAAACAAGGTAAGATCCTAATGAATAACCTAAATTAAAAGAGTAACAAGTTCAGAAATCTCTCCACTTAAAAAGTTATTTTATATTTTTATTTTCCTGCTGAAAGAATGTAGCAATAAGGCTCAGGGTTTGCTCAGTGGCATACTGAAGTCATACTGAGGATTTGAATTTTATCCTACTAAAGAGATTATAGGTAAGACATGTGGGTTTCCTAGTCAACCTTTGTACTCAAACTTTAAATTCCAAAAGAGAAATGTTGTGTCTCATGATACCTTCCTCTCTCCTAGCAACCACAGTATTGGAATTCAAGCTGCTAACATTCAAAAATTCTCTTTTCAAACAGGGATAGGAAAAGATGCAGAAAAGAGTTACAATAAAAATAGATATAAGGGCAAAATATGTATATAATGTAGAAGTCTGCATAACTACAACCTACTAGAGTAGAGGGGGAAAAAGTTTCAAAGATCCAACAGATTTAAGAATCAATTCCTATATTATGTTTTCAATCATTTCAAATTTTTCTTCCCTTAATCATATGCCAAAATGATTTAAAATAAGTAAATGTTTCTTATAGTTGGCAAAACAACCATAGGTATAAAGAACAGCAGCATAATGATAATCAGTACATAGAAATCACTCTTACAGACAAACTCTTGGAAACTATATCACCAAATGAATAGACTATACCAAAAAAATTCCTAATAACTCCTGTTTGAAAGTAAATTTTAAAAAACTGAAAACTTCTTAACATTAGGGAAGAAGCACTAACAAATAATACACAAATATATTCATTTATATTCTTCAATAAATATAAGAAGCAGTCATTTTCTTTTTTCTATCAAAACAGGCATATATTTACATCATTATTGCAAAGCATTGCACTTATACTGGATTTGACTACCATAATAGCCACAGGAGGTATAGCCCTTGTAATATTTTTAAAGAAGTGGGAACACAATATTAAACAATACATTTTTAAAAAGATTTACTACAAATCTATTAAATACAGTAGCCATTGCAGCAAGTTAGGGAAGTGTCAAAGCCTCAAGTTTGATTCTTAAGTGGTCAGTCAGTTATAGTTTGACCCAAGGTACTGAGTGCACCTGAAAGTCCATACAGCATCTACTGTCCTTCATTATATGCAGAAAATAGCTTGAAAGTATTTACGATTCTATAAAAAAAAAAATCTGTACAGTTAGAGAAAAAACTAAGGTTTTATATCCTAAAGCCACAATATTCACTTACAGTTGGTGAATTTCCCTTTAGATTGAGAAATAGAAGAACTGGTAAATTGTGACATTGTTCTATCATATTCAAGTAAGTTATATTAAGATATGTATAAATTTTTTATTAGATAAATTACCAAATTGCTACAAATAAGACTAATGCTTAAAAATTTTGTTAGGAAACACTGCAGTTTCACAGAGATACAACTGAGGAAAACTCAGGGAAAGTGAGAAGCTAAAGGATAGCATATATAAATGGCAAGGAATTAGGGAACTGGGGCAAGTGAATGCAGCTAAACTGTTTGATTTTTTAGGTACATGTTTGCCTTAGTGGGAAGAATACATTTTAAAACTCCAGAATACAGACATTTACATTTTTAATTCAGTTTTTTCATGTCTTATTTCAGTGTTAATTGCCTATCCATTTCAAATAAATTATGCTCAATGGAGTGTTTTACTTTGATTCAAATTTTACAATCTGGTGCTCATTATGTAAAATATGCAAGTCACAGTCTTGTCCTTCAGATATCCATAAGGGAAAAGATTTCTGAAGAGAAATTCCTGAAGTAACAGATAGATAAAAGCAAATAACTAAAATTTTATGATTTTTGTTAAATACACGCAGCTTTCACTTTGTATGGTAATGTGGGATCATAATAATGTAAACACTGAAACTATGCAAAGCAATTTTAATAATCAATGGGAAAAACCATGATTATTCCATGACTTTTAATAAATTTTTGTTAAAACATTAAAACCTCCCACACTATTGGTTATAAATGTATATGGAAATGAAAAATACAGTGAAACTATTATTTATTTAGTAGTGTAATTTAAAACATTGGAAACACAGAGGCTTAAAATGTTTTAGTTCATTATTTAAAAAAACTTATCAAGAATAGTTCAAACAATGATTGCTTTCTTCTTGCTGTATAACTTACAATATTAAGCCCATCTTTTCTATGCCTTAACAAATTGTCATACTCCTTTCTAAGTCTGAATCAGCTACAGACATTTTGTCCTTTGCACTTTTAAAAAACTTTTATTGAGCTGTAATTGACATATAACATTGTGTGAATTTAAGGTGTACAACGTGTTGATTTGATACACATATATTGCTATATGATTACCACCATAGCTTTAGCTAGCACCTCTATCACGTCACCTAATTCTCCTTTACACTTTTTTACACAGCATGTATGTAAAGGTAATGGATATATTTTTTAAATTGATGTATAGTTGAATTACAATGTTGTGCTGGTTTCTGGTGTACAGCAAAGTGATTCAATGATACACACACACACACACACACACACACACACACACACACACATTCTTTTTCAGATTCTTTTCCATTATAGGTTATTAGAAGACATTGAATAGTTTCCTGTGCTATACAGTAGGACCTTGGTGTTTATTTTATATATAATAGTGTATATATGTTAATCCCAAACTACTAATTTATCCCTCCCCCTCCCCCTCCCCTTTCCCTTTTGGTAACCATAAATTTGTTTACTATGTCTGTGAGTCTGTTTCTGTTTTGTAAATAAGTTCACTTATATAATTTTTTTAGATTCCATGTATAAGTGATATCACATGATATTTGTCTTTCTTTGTCTAACTTCCTTCACTTAGTATGATAATTTCTGGGTCCATCCATGTTGCTGCAAATGGCATTATTTCATTCTTTGTTATGGCTGAGTAGTATTCCATTGTATATATATATACCACACCTTCTTTATCCATTCATCCATTGATGGACACTTAGGTTGCTTCCATGTCTTGACAATTTAAACAGTGCTGCTGACAATTGTAAACAGTGCTGATATAAACATTGGACTGCATGTATCTTTTCAAATTAGAGCTTTTGTCTTTCCCAGATATATGCTCAGGAGTGGGACTGCTGGATCATATGGTAACTCTATTTTTAGTTTTTTTAAGGGCCCTCCATACTGTTCTCCATAGTGGCTGTACCAAGGTACATTCCCACCAACAGTGCAGGGGGTTCCTTTTTCTCCACACCATCTCCAGCATTTATTATTTGTAGACTTTTTAATCATGGCCACTCTGACTGGTGTGAGGTGATACCTTATGGTAGTTTTGATTTGCATTCCTCTAATCAGTGATGTTGAGCATCTTTTCATGTACCTGTTGGCCATCTGTATGTTCTCTTTGGAGAAATGTCTATTTAGGTCTTCTGCCCATTTTTTGATTGGGTTGTTTGTTTGTTTTTAATATTGAGCTGTATGAGTTATTTGTATATTTTGGAAATTAATCCCTTGTTGGTCTCAGTATTTGCAAATATTTTCTCCCAGTCCGTAGATTGTCTTTTCGTCTTGTTGATGGTATCCTTTGCTGTGTGAAAGCTTATACGTTTGATTATGTCCCATTTGTTTATTTTTGCTTTTATTTCTTTTGCAGTGGGAGACTGACCTAAGAAAACACTGCTATGATTTATGTCAGAAAATGTTTTGCCTATGTTCTCTTCTAGGAGTTTTATGGTGTCATATTATATTTAAGTCTTTCAGCCATTTTGAGTTTATTTTTGTGTATGGTGTGAGGGAGTATTCTAACTTCATTGATTTACATCTGGCTGTCCAGTCTTCCCAACACCACTTGCCTAAGAGACTGTCTTTTCTCTACTGCATATTCTTGCCTCCTTTGTCAAAAGATAATTGACTGTAGGTGTGTGGGTTTATTTCTGGGTTCTCTATTCTGTTCCATTGATCCATTTATCTGGTTTTGTGTCAATACCATGCTGTTTTGATTATTGTGGCTTTGTAGCATTGTCTGAAGTCTGAGAGGGTTATGCCTCCAGCTTTGTTCTTTTTCCTCATGACTGCTTTGGCAATTCTGGGTCTTCTGTGGTTCCATATAATTTTTAGGATTATTTGTTCTAGTTCTGTGAAAAATATCATGAAATATCTCTGAGAGATATTTTAATGTGAAGTGTTTTGGTCATTTTCACTTACTTTGGTTCATCTTCACTCTTTCACCATAATCACTTTCCTCATTTATGTTGAAAAATTCACCTTCACTAAGTTCCTCTGGCAGCATATTTAGAGTCTCTTGAATGGTGGCAGTGTCAACATTGCCAGAGTCAGTTATTTCATCTATATTATTATGAAATAAAATTTATATTTTATGGGAAGACAAGAAGAATTTAAACATAAAAATTTTTCTCTGCCCTTTGCCCTCCCCTCTTCCCCACACTGTGCATTGTGTATCTGCATTGTGCATCGACCAAACCTCCTCTATCAGCAGAAATAACTGCTCAGCCATAAAGAGCAACATTCTCCTAGTATCAACAAGACACCTCCTTCCTTAAAAGATAACATTTCTCCTTTATCTTGTAAGGAGTCAAAATGATGCTTAGATCTGTGTGAAAACAGTTAATAATACGTCACTTAATGTACAGTCCTCTGTGTCAAAAAACTTGACTTCTAAAGGGTGGGACTGTTCTCAGAGCTTTCTGAGATGCTCTTCCCAGGTTATAATCCTCAAATTTGGCTCAAATAAAATTTTCCATTTCTTTCTTAGATCAACTGATTAATTTTTTGTCAACAGTATCTTCTTTATTATATACCTAAGTATAATATTCCTATATAGATATTACTATATAAAATATTACATATAGATATATATAGCTATAATATCTAGAAACTATTAATATAGAATACCCATATATTATATGTAATATATATTTCATATATGTGGTTCCATTTTTGGAATATGTCATGGAGATTTATCATTGGGAGACAAGGATGTAACACAACTACATCCTTTGCTATCTGTGCATAAACTGAGTCACCAGAAGTGATGTGTTGGTCATTAATCATGGTACACATCTTGTTTACATACAGATTTGTGGACCAAGCATTAGCAGCAAAATTTGTACTTTATGCAATTACAGTTAATACTTCGTGGTAGTTAAAAATTGAACCATGTTGTTGGAGTATGGGTCTTATTTTAACTAAACCATGGTAACTGATCTGTGTGCATATCAGAATCATACAAAGTGAAGACTACTTACTTAAAACCTTTACATCTTGGAGAACATCCAAGCTTTATTTTTTTAATAGTAGCTTCTTCTATTTAAAGTTACTTCCCTTTGTGCAGGAAAGGTTTAACTCAGCAGCCCTGGGTTGTCTGAACTCTGCACATTCACAAAAAAGGACTAGTTGGCCAGCTCATATTTAAACTTACAAGTGTGTTTTTCTATGCCTAAGGACTTTGGCTATAAGGGACCAGTTTGATCATGTACTTTATGCTAGCAATGTGATTTGTAGTGTTTTGCCTGTTTTTGCTCTGGGGGGCTGGAATCTGAGTATCTATGGTCAGTCATTCAGGAGCTACATGTCTATGTGATTGACCTCCAACACAAACCCTGGACACCAAGGCTTGGGTGAGCTTCCCTGGTTGACAACACTTTGCATGTGTCGTCACACATTGTTGAGGGAAGAATTAAGCATACCCTTATAACTGCACTAGAAAAAGACACCTGGAAGCTTATGCCTGGTTTCTGCTGGACACTGCCTATATACCTTTTCCTCTTGCTAATTTTAATTTGTATTCTTTCACTGTAAAAAATACTTATAACCATTAGTATAACACCATTTTCTGAGTCCTCCTGGTGAATTATCAAGTTTCAGGGTGGTCTCTGGGACCCCTGACACACCTGTTTATCTTAAACCTCATGGCATGCAAGCCTCTTTTTAAATATACTTTTATTTACATAGAGACCAAATATTTTTAAAGAGGAATAAAACGGCCATGATCCTTGCCTACATGATGCTTTATCAGAGGAATGAAAATAGGTAACAATCAAGTGAACAAAAAATATTATTTGGGGTTTATTTAGTGCTACAAAAAAGCAAGCAATGATGTAATTTTAGATATAAAGGTAACATTTAAGAATGTAACATGTGAGCAGGAACCAGGATGAATTATGGGGACATATGGTACAGGAACAATAACTGAAACATCCCTGAGATGAGATATTAAGAAGGCCAGTATAGCTTAAGCAGATACAGTGAAAAGATTGGGAGAAAGTTAGATATAGGCCAATCTATGGAGGGCTTAGTAAGGTATGAAAAAGAGTGTTTCATATATATGATAAAATAACAACCTAATTTACATTTTAAATATATGACTGTGACCACTTGTTTGGAATAGATTAGAAGGAGCAAACTGGGTAGAAGTATGGATATTAAAAAAAAAAAGTTTAAGTGGAGATATTAAGCAATATCTTACATAAGTCTGTAGCTTGGAATATGTCAATAGAGATATTTAATATATTTGGGAATATTTACCTTATAAATTATAATAAAATGTATGGGATTAGTGTAAGAAGCACCCAGAGTAGTTGTAAAGGTCTTATTATTATAAGAAATGGAGTTCCCCAACATTTAAAAGGTAGAAAAGAGAAAGATTTACTGGGAGTTTTCCAAGTGGTAGGAGGGAAATTAGGATTGCATGGAGAAATATTTCCAAGAAAGAGGCAGGACCAACTGTACCAAATGTTTTGAGATACAAAATATGTTAAAGACTGATACATGGTCATTAACATTTGACTTACATGGAAGTTTTTGGAGGCTTGAAAAGAGCTGTTTCAAATAAGTAAGTACCTGAGAGTTGGGTTGAAAATTGAATGATAGAGGATAAAGTGGATATGGGAAAAATAATTTTTAGAGTTTTGCTACAATGTAAGGCAAAAAGCTTACTGGATGGAGAAAATATGGTCAAAGAAGGTTTTTCTTTATGGACCAGAGAAATCACAACATGTTTATATATTAACAAACAATAAAACAATAATGAGGAAAATTGATACTGCAGGAGAAAGAGAAATTTTTGCATGTCCTACCTTATCCTTTAATCACTCTCAACAGATAATCTCCCATCTCAGCTTTACATTCATTCATTCAATCAACAATTATTTTCTGAGCACCTGTTCTGTGCTGGACCCTGTTCGAGGCACTTAGGATATACCACTGAATAAAAGTGACAAGATCACTTGGTGCCTTGAATAAGAAGAAGCAAACATAATAAATGGATTAAAATAAATTGTCTAAAGGAAATAACTATTTGAATTAAAAAAACAAAAAGTAAAACGAGGTAAGAGAAATCAGGAGTCTGAGGAAGGGAGGTATTAAATAGTGTGGTTAATTATAGTCTCTAATAAGAGAGTAACATTTGAGTAAAAACTTGAAAGAGGTGAAGAAATTAGCCCTGAACAAAAAGGAGAAGGGTGTGCCAGGCGGTTTTCTAGTGCATGGACCATACAATGAAAGTGTGCCTAGACTTACTGGAGGAACAGCAAGGAGACAGGGTGCTTGGAGCAGAGTGAAGAGAGAATACTACAGAGCAGACCACTGTAAAATCTCTGATATTTACTCTGCATGACACGGAGAATCATTGCAGGGTTTGAGCAGAAGGAGGACAAGATCAAGTTTAGGTATTATAAAGGAACATTCTGCATGGTGCAATAGAATCTGGCTCTCTGGAATAAGAACAAAAGCAGAAAGACCAATTAGAGTCTATTACAATAATCAAAGTAATAGATGATGGTGGCTTGCTCTAGTGTTAGAGCAGTGGAAGGAGTAAGATGTGGTCATATTTTATGTGTGCTCTTAAGATACGGCTGTTATAGTTTTCTGTTGTATTGAACTTAGATTGCAAAAGAAATGAGTCAAGGATGACTCTAGTGTCCTTAATCTGTGCAAATGCAAAGATAGAGTTTTGGTAAAATGAGATGAGGAAGGCTATGAACAGAAAAGGTTCTCAAGGTAGATGGTCACAAGTTCAGTTTTTGGTTTTCTAAGGTTGAGGTAATATAATATCCATTCAAATAGCAAGGTTGAGAAAGCAGTTGAATCTAAGAATTTAGAATTTTCAAGAGAGATTTAGGCTGGGGAAAATAGCACTAATATGGAAGAGTATCTTTAATTTCCTGTAACCACCAATTATTGGCATATGACCCATCCTTTCTTCACTTACGTAAGGAATGACATGGCCCTTCCCTATATATACCCTATTATTTCTAATATACCTGATATCCTAACCCCACTCTTCTTTATAGAACCATTACTGTGCCATTTATTTCACTTATTCCTTTTTCACATACATTTAAATATCCTCAGGTAGAGGTTAAGGTTGGTAAAAGACATCTACTGGACATACTCGTGGTTCCTTGAATCCACCGACAACCACAAAAATAAACAATAAAATGGAAGAGAGATGTTCCATCTACAATGCAGTTAGGAAAAATATCACAACCCCCAATCATGATGTGTGAAGCATACTGAGACATAATTTGAAACAGAACTCAGAAGAGGAAAGATGCTTAGAGCCAACACATACATTCTCATATCCTAAGCAAAGGTAAGATCTTTTTCTTAAAAGTACAAACACTCTTCTTAAAGGCTGTTTCCAATGGTAAGGGTTTGTCTTTTGATCAGGAAATGTCCAGTGCATTGCAGGACGTTTAGCTTCCTTGGAACCACACACTAAATCGCCCTTGCACTGTCACCACCAAGTATTCCAAGACTCTTTTGGAGAGCTGTACTCTGTGTGGCCCGTGACCCTAGTTGTGAAATCTTTTTTAGGATAATTTGATTTAGGTTCATAAGTAAGCAAATCAAAGTAGGAAATGACCTTAGTTTCAAGTTTAATAAGTGGGAGGCTCAATGGAACCAAAGGAAAAAGTGTGCAGACTTACCACCTTTACTGTAAATAAATTTAGCTCCTAATAAAGTGACATTAGAGAGACTGTAGCCTGCTGAAGGAAGGAAAGATGTGATCACAGAAAGCCGTTACATAAGGGTCTTCACTATAAAACATACCAACAGCAATGGAAAAGCAATGATATAACATATAAAAATATTAATAGTTGTTATTTATGAATGTTGGTGTTACACGGCATTTTAATTTCTCTATAATTTCATGTTTCTAAAATTTCAGTGTGGGGACTTCCCTGGTGGCACAGTGGTTAAGAATCCACCTGCCAATGCAGGGGACACGGGTTTGATCCCTGGGCTGGGAAGATCCCACATGGCGCAGAGCAAGTAAGCCCATGTGCCACAACTACTGAGCCTGCGCTCTAGAGCCCACGAGCCACAACTACTGAGCCCACGTGCCACAACTACTAAAGCCTACGTGCCCTAGAGCCCATGTGTCGCAACTACTGAAGCCTGCATGCTCTAGGGCCTGGGTGCCGCAACTACTGAGCCCGGGTGCTGCAACTACTGAAGCCCATGTGCCTAGAGCCCGTGCTCTGCAACAAGAGAAGCCGCCACAATGAGAAGCCCACGCACTGCAATAAAGAGTAGCCCCCACTCGCCACTACTAGAGAAAGCCCACGTGCAGCGATGAATATTCAATGAAGCCAAAAATAAAATTAAAAAAAATAAAGTATGCATATATCATACAAATCTTGAGGAAAAACAGTAAAAAAATAAAATAATAAATAAATAAAATTTCACTGTGTATATATTTTACAAAAGGAAAGAAAAACTAGCATTAAAAATAAATCTAGCAAATTAACTTGTAAATTTAATGATAAAATATTTGACTTTCAAAAGCAATTAATTTTAGTACAATTTTGATTGTTTGAACTATACTGATTAAACTATTGTATTTTTAAAAGAAAAAATTAAAGTATACTCTAGCCTTAACTATAATGATAGTAAGAACAGTCATATGAAGTAAGTCATCTAAAGTAAGGATTGAATATATGTGTTATTGAAAAAGATTATCTAATAATGATGAGTAAAATGAACTTACATTTGCCATTTTTCTGGAACGTAAAACAGTTTTACTTAACAGATTAGCCTTGACACATGAGTACTATGAAAATTAAGTCAAGTGATACTGTAATAGTCAAAGATATTTTTAAAATCATTTTTAATATTAATCATACTATTCCTATTATAAGTATGGTATTTCAACTTTTTTCTAAGTGCTACGGCAACACCAGAAATTATGTTTAATGATGTTGACAAGCAATAAGAAAATGGTCAATGGATTTAACCAGTCTTATTTGTAGTAATCATCTAATTTATAAGTGGTAATACTGAATTTTCAGATTTCAGATAAAGTATATTTATAGCTAATATTTTATATGTTGATTTTTAACAAAATTGTTCCCCAGATTTGTTTTTAGTGACTAAAAATATTGTATCAGGGAGAAGAAATTTTCCTTTATCTTTCTAGGTTCTTCTGGCTGGTCTAAGAATTAAATTGACAGAAGGCAAATTAACAGGAGAAAATCAAACAAAAGTTTAGTAACATGTACACATGGAAGAGACCCAGGCAAAGTGAGTAGCTAGCCAAAACGACTGAAACCCTCACCTTAAAAACCATCTTCAGCTAAAGACAAAAGAAGATGTTGTGGGTTGTGGTTTGGAAACTCAAAAGAGAGCAAGGCAACTGACAAGGAGGAAAAGCAAATGTTTGGTAAGCAAATGTTTGCTGGGCCATGCAGAGACAATGGGACACAGAGAAGAATTTTAACACACAGATTTTGCAAGGTTCCTCCCTTTCTATACACTTAGTTCATACTACAGTTATCTATGGTGATGGCTGCCTTCCTGGAACAGGTCCTCTATCTACATTCTTCTTGCGGTTAGGGGGAAGGTCAAAGATTCTTCTTGAGTCTTCTGGACCTCAAAAATAATCAGCCTAAATTAATTCTCATGCCAAAGAGACACAATTTGGATGGCAAATTTTGTTCCCTTACATCAGAATGAAAACATCATTTCAATTTACTTGAAATTCAATTAACTCTGTTTTAGAGGAATCAATGAGGCCATATTTATAGAACTTAAGCATACAATAAGCAAATTCCTGAGAAACCGGTGAAAATAGGTATGACACGATTGGCAGTGCAATGAAATTTCATTTTTATCACAGTTTTAAAACCATTTTCTCTGTGATCATAGGGTTAAAGATCTGCAATAAACTAAAAAAAGCCCACAATATTGTTCACAGAAATCAGAGAGGTAACTGCTTTTTTTAGTCTTAGCATCGTGAAATGAGTTGAGAGCTCAACTATCCATTGTCATTCACAATTTGTCAAGCAATTTGTAAACAACAGCATCTTGCTATAGAGTTTATCGTTCTGTGAAACTTCAAGAATATTTTATGGACTATTTAAGAGATCAAACATCTCTTTCTTTATTTTATTTACCATTTCTGTACTTTTATTTTTACTCTTCCATTTTACTGCAGATTGTCCTTTCAGGATACCTGCTACAGCTAAGGAAACATGCACTAGTCACCCAGTATTTTTCTCCTCTGTAAAAAGGTCAGTAGGATAACAACTACACTGTCAGAGGTGAGTTTATAGGGAACATAACCACCTATTTTATCATCTAAACCAAGACACGTATGGGATCTCAGTGCAGCAGGCACAAATTGACTTTTCAGGGAAAACTAAGATGCTTCTTCACTGTATTTATAGGGCATTAAAAAAAAACTATGAAGTAACTACATAGATTCTTGCATCAATATGTCATAAAAACCTCCAATTGGTTTCAATCCCAAGAGTTGAGCAAAAGCCCACAAATTTGCTTTATATTTGCTTGTAAATACAAAATCTGTAAGACAGGATATTTGAATATATAGCCTAGAACAGGAAAGAGAATTCTGCCCCTCTGGAGGCCATTAAATGTAGGTTACTAATTGTGATATCTATAGATTATATTAAATAGAATACATGGGCAGTAAATTGCTCATCATGGAACACACAGTGAGCATATTATATCAAGATGTTCTTCAAATGAATAAAGTTATTCAATAGTTATGTAATGAACAGTACTGTCTTTTTTATTACTGTAAATGCATGGAAGTGTGAGGAGCCACTTAGAAGCCCAGAGTTGACATAAATATTATTTTAAGCTAAAGATATTTGAGATTCAACACATGCAGAAAAAGTCTTCTAAGAATTTCCCTTATCTGACTAAAAGTAGCAAATTCTGGGAAATGAGTGAATTTATGAGGAAAAAGACATATTTGGAAACCCACCACTACGGAAGCCCACAAGGCATATGCCCAATACACCATTTGCCTTATATATAATCCCAGAAAACCACTTCATGGATCTCAAGGTCACTTTTCCTTTCCTAAGGGACCTTTTGAGGTATGGCAATTGGATTTTGTCCAAATGCCACCATCTCAAGGATATTAATATACTTTGGTAATGATCTGTATTGTTTTCACACCAGGTTGAAGCTTTTCCCTGCAAGAGAGCAATGACTTTATCAGTAGGTAAGTTGCTATGGGAAAGAATAATTCCTGTTTGGGGGATCCTTTCCGAGTTGCATAGTACTGAGGGACCCACTTTCCTGGACAAATAATTAAATCCATTTGTATATTTGACCAAAAATGCATTTTTACTCCACTTATCATCCTCAATCTTCAGGAATGGTAGAAAGGACTAATGGTACTATCAAAACTCAGTTGGTGAAATCAATTACAGAAAAAAAAAACCCTGTAAAAAACACAAACATATGGAGGCTAAACAATATGCTACTAAATAACCAATGCATCACTGAGAAATCAAAGAGGAAATCAAAAAACACCTAGAGACAAATTACAATGAAAACACGACGATCCAAAACCTATGGATACAGCAAAAGCAGTTCTAAGAGGGTAGTTTATACCAATACAATCCCACCTCAAGAAACAAGAAAACTCTCAAATAAACAACCTAACCTTACACCTAAAACAACTAAAGAAAGAAGAACAAACAAAACCCAAAGTTACTAGAAGGAAAGAAATCATAAAGATCAGAGTAGAAACAAATGACATAGAAATAAAGAAAACAATAGCAAAGATGAATGAAACTAAAAGCTGGTTCTTTGAAAAGATAAACAAAATTGATAAACCTTTAGCAAGAGGACTAAAAAGCTAGAGGACTAAAATCAATAAAATTAGAAATGAAAAAGGAGAGGTTACAACTGACACAGCAGAAATACAGAGGATCATAAGAGATAACTACAAGCAACTATATGCCAAAAAAAAATGGACAACCTGGAAGAAATGAACAAATCCTTAGAAAGGTTCAACCTTCCAAGACTGAACCAGGAAGAAATAGAAAATATAAATAGACCAATCACAAGTAATGAAATTGAAACTGCAATTAGGAATCTTCCAAAAATCAAAAGTACAGGACCAGATGGCTTCACAGGAGAATTCTATCAAACATTTAGAGAAGAGCTAACACCCATCCTTCTCAAACCCTTCCAAAAAAATTGCAGAGGGAGGAACACTCCCAAGCTCATTATATGAGGCCACCATCACCCTGATACCAAATCCAAACAAAGATATCACAAGAAAAGAAAATTACAGGCCAGTATCACTGATGAATATAGACACAAAAATCCTCAACAAAATACTAGAAAACCAAATCCAACAACACATTAAAAGGATCATACACCATGATCAAGCAGGATTTATGCCAGAGATGCAAGAATTCTTCAATATATGCAAATCAATCAATGTGACACACCATATTAACAAAATGAAGAATAAAAACTATATGATAATCTCAATAGATACAGAAAAAGCTTTTGACAAAATTCAACATTTATGATAAAAACTGTCCAGAATGTGGGCATAGAGGGAACCTACCTCAACAGAATAAAGGCCATATATGACAAACACACAGAAAACATCATTCTCAAAGGTGAAAATCTGAAAGCACTTCCTCTAAGATCAGGAAGAAGACAAGGATGTCCACTCTCACAATTTTTATTCAACATAGTTTTGGAAGTCCTAGCCATGGCAATCAGAGAAGAAAAAGAAATAAAAGGAATCCAAATTGGAAAATAATTAAAACTGTAACTGTTTGCAGATGACATAATACTATACATAGAAAATCCTAAAGATGACACCAGAAAACTACTAGAGCTAATCAGTGAATTTGGTAAAGTTGCAGGATACAAAATTAATACATAAAAATCTCTTGCATTCCTATACACTAACAATGAAACTTAAGAAAGTGAAGTTAAAGAAACAATCACATTCACCATTGCAACAAAAATAAAATACTTAGGAATAAACCTACCTAAGGAGGCAAAGGACTGAACTTAGAAAACACTAAGATACTGATGAAAGAAATCAAAGACGACACAAACAGATGGAGAGATATACCATGTTCTTGGATTGGAATAATCAATATTGTGAAAATAAATATACCACCCAAAGCAATCTACAGACCCAATGCAGTCCCTATCAAATTACTAAGGGCATTTTTCACAGAATTAGAACAACAAATTTCACAATTTGTATGGAAACACAAAAGAACACGAATAGCCAAAGCAATCTTGAGAAAGAAATACAGAGCTGGAGGAATCAGACTCCCTGACTTTAGACTATACTACAAAGCTACAGTAATTAAGACAGTATGGTACTGGCACATAAACAGAACTATAGATCAATGGAACAGGATAGAAAGCCCAGAGATAAACCCACACACCTATGGTCACCTAATCTATGACCAAGGAGGCAAGAATATACAATGGAGAAAAGACAGTCTCTTCAATAAGTGGTGCTGGGAAAACTGGACAGCTACATGTAAAAGAATGAAATTAGAACATTCCTTAACACCATACACAAAATTAAACTCAAAATGGATTAAAGACCTAAATGTAAGACTGGACACTATAAAACTCTTAGAGGAAAACATAGGCAGAACACTCTATGACATATATTGCAGCACGTTCTTTTTTGACCCACATCCTAGAGTAATGAAAATAAAAACAAAAATAAACAAATGGGACCTAATGAAACTTAAAAGCTTTTGCACAGCAAAGGAAACCATAAACAATATGAGAAGACAACCCTCAGAATGGGAGAAAATATTTGCAAATGAAGCAACTGACAAGGGATTAATCTCCAGAATATACAAACAGCTCATGCAGCTCAATATCAAAAATACAAATAACCCAATCAGAAAATGGGCAGCAGACCTAAATAGACATTTCTCCACTGAAGACATACTGATGGCCAACAAACCCATGAAAAGATGTTCAACATCACTAATTATTAGAAAAATGCAAATCAAAACTAGAATGAGGTATCACCTCACACTGTTCAGAATGGCCATAATCAAAAAATCTACAAAGGGCTTCCCTGGTGGCGCAGTGGTTGAGAGTCCGCCTGCCGATGCAGGGGACATGGGTTTGTGCCACGGTCTGGGAAGATCCCACATGCCACAGAGCGGCTAGGCCCGTGAGCCATGGCTGCTGAGCCTGCATGTCTGGAGCCTGTGCTCCACAATGGGAGAGGCCACAACAGTGAGAGGCCTGCATACCACAAAAAAAAAAAAAATCTACAAACAATAAATGTTGGAGAGGGTGTGGAGAAAAGGGTTCTCTCACACATGTTGGTGTGAATGTAAATCGATACAGCCACTGTGGAGAACACTATGGAGGTTCCTTAAAAAACTAAAAGTAGAACTACCATAGCAATCCCACTACTGGGTATATACCCAGAGAAAACCATAATTCAAAAAGATACATGCACCCCAGCGTTCACTGCAGCACTATTTACAATAGTCAGGACATGGAAACAACCTAAATATCCATGAACAGAAGAATGGATAAAGAAGATGTGGTACATATATACAATGGAATATTACCCAGCCATAAAAAGGAAAGAAATTGGGTCATTTGTAGAGATATGGACGGACCTACGGACTGTCATACAGAGTGAAGTAAGTCGGAAAGAGAGCAACAAATTTCGTATAATATCACTTACATGTGGAATCTAGAAAAATGCTACAGATGAACTTATTTGCAAAGCAGAAACGGAGACACAGATATAGAGAATGGACATACAGATACTGGGGGTGGGATGAATTGGGAGATTGGGATTGACATATATACACTACTATGTATAATATAGATAACTAATGAGAACCTACTGTATAGAACAGGGAACTCTATTCAGTGCTCTATGGTGACCTAAATGGGAAGGGAATCCAAGAAAGAGGGGATATATGTATATGCACACTGATTCACTTTGCTGTACAGCAGAAAGTAACACAACATTGTAAAGCAACTATGCTCCAGTAAAAAAATTAAATTAAATTAAAAAAAACTCAGGCTTCCCTGGTGGCACAGTGGTTGAGAATCTGCCTGCCAATGCAGGGGACACGGGTTCGAGCCCTGGTCTGGGAAGATCCCACATGCCGTGGAGCAACTGGGCCCATGAGCCACAACTACTGAGCCTGCACATCTGGAGCCTGTGCTCCACAACAAGAGAGGCTGCGACAGTGAGAGGCCTGTGCACCGTGATGAAGAGTGGCCCCCTCTCGCCGCAACTAGAGAAAGCCCTTGCACAGAAACAAAGACCCAACACAGCCAATAAATAAATAAATAAATAAATGTATTAAAAAAAAACAAAAACTCAATTGGCAAAACTCTCAGAGGCTTTTCATCTTTCAAAGCCAAATCTTCCCCATTAGTGCTTCTCAATCTTGGTTCACTCCTTTTAGCAAACATCAATTGTCTCCTTTTGAAATAATCACTGGGCCACCTATGAACTTAGATGAAAACATGGATGAACCAGCATTACTTAATGGTGATTTATTACATTATTGCCAAGGACTTGTTAAAGCACTGAAAGAAAATTAAAAATTTAGTAACTAATTCCTTCCACAGCAAACTCTCAGGAGACGAAGACCTTAAGGACCATGGGTTATGGCGTGGAGATTTTGTCTATTGCAAAAGACATAGATAAAGGACTCTTTACAGCCACATTGGAAAGGACCATATCAGGCCTTATTTACAAGTCTCTGTGCTGCGAAACTTTATATGAGTAAGCTCTTGGATTCACATTTCCCACCTCAAAAAGGCCTCCCCCTCTGAATGGACTGCAACTCCTGTTTCTGACATCTGGCTTCTACTAAAACCAGCACTACCAGAACAGGGCAAGAAGAAGGTAACATCTGAAATAGAGAGGGGATCTGAGATGCTGAACCAGGCCTGTATACCAATTACTTTGATAATTGCTCACACTTTTTGCTTATGAACCAAACATTTTTTTCTTGGACTTAATCATATGCAGGTTTCAAAAAATCAATCCAATTGCTGTGTTTGTGGCCAATTACCAATGCCCAGCACTTCTGGATTACCCTGGTGGGTTTCATCTCTCCAGGATTCAGATTGGCTAGCCCTTAGAGATTTTATTTTAGAAGAAACAAATTCTACTACCATGTAAATCACCATCAATATCATTAAGTAGGACCCTCTTAACTTTGCCAATTAATGACACCTGTTCTGAACCTAGTTATAAATATTCCTTTTTACTCAATGTTACTCAATCCTAATCGGAACATTGTGCTGCAGCTAAACCTAAAAACATAACAAACCATCTCTGTGGTGGCATTATTCCCCAGTTGTGGTATGGATTTATTTGGCTGACACTGGGATAGGACCACCTAAATATGAAGGTCCTTCTTTGCTGGGAGCAAACCAAACATATTAATACCAAAGATAATCAACCTAACAATAACTTGTAAATTAGGATCGATAGCACCTGAAAATTGTCAATATACCATAACTTTGAGGACCAGTAATTGATATGGAACTGACTGGTTAAGATGACCAGGGACATAATGGGTAGCTCCTAAAGGGACCCAGTGGATTTGTGGAACAAATTTATATCCTTGACTTCCCCAGGTTAGTTAGGAAGACACATGATTGGTTCCCTTTGGGCTCAAGGTCACCTACAGGTAGCCTTGGAAACAACCTCTGCCAATCTGTCTTTAATGTGAGCATGCTGGATTCAATCAGATTTCTAATGGTATGATCATTTGGCCATGATATTTGTTCCTTCCTTGGAATAGAAGATGTCATTACTCACACAGAGGTGTTAACAAAATTTACCCAGCAAGCTTAGAATGACAGTAATCAAGCCATTAGCTTGCTCAATTTGGAAGTCTCCATGATGATAAAATCAGTCATTCAGAATCACATGGTCTTGTTATTCTAACTGATTCCCAAGGGAGAACCTGTGTTATAATACATATTGAATGTTGTGTTTTTAAACCTGATTAGTCTTCTAATGTAATCCATCTTATGATGCATATGAAAAATCAATTTCCATTGTGAATGATCCTCTTCCCAGTTTAGGGGAAACACTAGGAAAATGGTTTGGTTTAGGAGGATCTTGGCTTAAATCTTTACTAATGACACTATTACTCCTATTGGCAATTTTGTTTACAGTTTGTGTAACTTACAAAGTGATTATTTCTTGTATTTTGCACTGTGTGTCACCTACTGCTATTAAGATAAAGATATCTAAACAACTTTAAACTATTGATCACATCTATAGTTCTCTATAAAATAGTAGACATGCACAATGCACATGCAAGGTAAAATTGGCATAAGTCCTACTGGACAATTTGGAAATGACTGTTAGTCCTTGACAGATATCTTACCAGTACAACCCCCCTAAAAGAAAATAAAGAACTAGGATATTGAAACCCAGCATTGAGAGACATGATGAATACAGGGCACATAAGCAACCACCCTGGCATCAAGGGACCAAATATTTAATCACCTACACATTCTATCAAAAGATTAATGATCAAAAGTGGGAACTGAAGGGGGCTTCCCTGGTGGCACAGTGGTTGGGAGTCCGCCTGCCGGTGCAGGGGACGTGGATTCGTGCCCCGGTCCAGGAGGATCCCATGTACTGTGGAACGGCTGGGCCCATGGGTCGTGGCCACTCAGCCTGCACGTCCGGAGCCTGTGCTCTGCAGCGGGAGGGGCCACAGCAGTGAGAGGCCCGCGTACCACACACACACACAAAAAAAGTGGGAACTGATGAAATAAAATTATTTTAAGGCAGAACAAGAAAAATTTAAACAGAAAATTTTCTCTGTAATTTGTGCCACCACCATCTCCCCTTTAATGTGCACTGTGCATCTGCATTATGCATTAACTAGATCCCCTAGGAAGACACAGGAATGCCTGCTAGACTGGAAAAAAATATAGGCTATTTTCTCTTGGAGCCAGCAAGGTAACTCTTTAGGAAGTAAGATTCTTTTCTTAATTCTGTAAGGGGTCACAATGACCAGCTACTCACTTGGTACATGCAGATCTGGACTATGTAAACCACCCATATGTTTCTTTGATCTAAATTAACCTCTGTCTCAAAAGTTTACATAACTGTGCTTTGACATCTAATAGGCAGACCAGTCCTCAGAGCTTTCTGAAAGACCATCTCCTAGGTTAAAATCCTCAGGTTGGCTCAAATAAAATTCTCTATTTCTTTCTTAGATTGACTATTAATTTTTTTCATCAACATGAAGTTACATAAATTCATTCTCTAGGGGAGTTTTATGATCCTGACCTTGACAGAAAGACCACTCATACTGGTATAGACAAATATCACAAATTTTCTTATCTACCATCTGTTCTCCATCTGTTCTCCTAAAAACCCTTTCATCTTTCCTAAGGAAATATATTTCTTATCCCCATAAAAGCCTTTTCTACCCCACTCACTTCCTCTACTAAGTTAGGTATATAAGCTTTTAACTTTAACCACTTAGTGAACTAGCTACTTCTTTTGTTGTCTCTCGTTTGCATACAAAATAAACCTTTTTCTCCTGTTAATCTGTTAGTTTAATCTTCAGGTACTGGAACTGAATCTATGAGAGAAAATTTTTTTCCTCCCCTACAGAGGGCCCCTCCAACTCACATTATAGTGGTTATGGGTAGAGAGTTATTATACAGTAAGTCCTCTACATATGAACCTTCAAGTTAAGAACTTTCAAAGATGCGAACATGAGTTCCATTGACATCAGGCATGAGTGAAATTGCAGTTTGCCCTCCATCTCCTATTGATGACGATCCTTCAGCTCTACCATCTCCCACCTGTTTTCCAGTCAGGAACTCTTCTTGCCTGTTCACTCGATGACAGCTCCTGTATGCCAGCTGTCATACTGTACTACTGTACTTGTCAAGGTACCGTACTGTAAGATTAAAAATGTTTTCTTTGTTTTTTGTATTTATTTTTATGTATTATTTATGTGAAAAGTATTATAAACCTATTACAGTACAGTACTATATAGCCAATTGTGTTAGTTGGGTACCTAGGCTAACTTTGTTGGACTTAACGAGCAAATTGGATTTACTAACACATTCTCCAAACAGAACTCGTTTATATGTAGGGGATTTACTGTATATCCAGAGACTCCTCATGTGAGAAAAAGTAATACAAGTAATAATGCACACTTTATAGTGTCAATGTGAAGATTAAATAAATTTTAACTGCTTAGAATTGTGACTGACAAGTAGCAACCACTGAATTATGATATCTATAATTTTAAAGTTCTTATGTCAAAAATTATATACATCATTAAATAATATTTTTATTTAATCAAATGACAAAATTGACATACGCTTTTGTAGCTGTGACTCTGAAAGCAAAAGTTGTCAGGAAAAAAAATTCTTTAAACTATAGCATGAAGGAGGCCATGCAGATTAGATACACATGGGATGAATAATCCCAACTTTCAAAAAAAAAGATAGTTACTAAACTTGTTTTAAGATTAATCTCCAGGAGTAATTAAAAATAGGAAGATGAGTAAATAATTTAAGCATTTTTGTACCTATAAATGGAAAACAAATTAAATTAACATTTTATGTTCTTTCCAAATTCATAGTCCCATAATTAAAAAAATATTTTAATGCAATGGCCTTCTAAGTATCTTTCCAGTGTGCTTTTAAGTGCAGAGCTAAGAAAATAACAGTACAGTTTTTCATAATATATCTGATTTTTATTTTTAAATATGATATAAGATCATGTTTAATCAGAAAAAAATTAGTTTCATATATACTTAACATTAGACATTTGGGAATAATTCTCAAAGGATATTATTAGCTCTTTTGCTTGTGCTTAAGATAGTAGCTATAGATTGCAAAAGCAATTTTAAATGATCATAAACATTAAAAATGTATGTTAAGTTTTCCAAAAGTAGTTCATCAATATGAGAAGTAATGCCTATGATAACTAGTACAATGGGACAAAATTTTAGTGATTCCATTCCTCCTTTACTGATTTGCCTTTGAAGAATTGGAAACAGAAATGCTTTTACTTTATACACTTCCCTTTCATTTTTCAGGGCTAAGTTAAAGGGTGCTTCATTTATTCAATTTTGTAACAAATACATTTAAGTACCCAAAAAGGGCTATGATTTGTACTAGAGGCTTTGAGGACTTCAGAGATGATTTAGACCCAGGAGCTGCCATAAAAGAAACTAGGCAGTTACTAGGCGGTAAGATAAGGTTCGTTGTAAAGCTTTTCTGCTTTTAGCTTGGTGAAGAGTGGCTAGACAGCCATTACTACAAAAATTACTTTTTTTCCACAAATAAAGACATCACCTATCTAGAGAGTATATACTATCATTTGCTTTTGTCATTTAAGAAGTGCTTGGCAGAGAGAGAATTTAATATAAAATTTTTACTAAAAGGCTATTGTGGTTTAATATCAAAGGCAATACTGAGATTTCATTGAAAGGAGAAGAAAGAACCTTAACCCTCCTTAGGGGCAGTCCAGATACATTATACTTTCTCATAGTTCATTCTTTCTTTGCCATGCCTTCCTCATTTACATTCTTAACCCACTGGGAGGGAAGAAGATGGAAACATTACTTTATTAATCCACAGTCAAATAACATTGTTGCTGCTGCATTAACTTATCTTTATCTTGTCAAACATCACTGTCATTTTTTAAGTCCTCCCAAAGATATTACAGCTTGCTCAAAGATTTTTATTTAGAAACACCACATTTACTTACTATTTACTGTTTATTTACTTATGTATTGATTTCTAGCCAATTAATTTATGTTAACATTTTTGATTAGTAGATAGTGCAAGATCCTGGATGGGGATGACATTCTTTGGGAAATTTACATGCATATCATTAAATATAAGATTTTTTAATGGCATTTATGTTTTATAGATTAGTACAAGAGTCTTGCCCTGCCAATAAAAATCTATTCTTTTTATTACAGTAATTCTAGTTGTCAAATTTATTACTATATCTACCTGGTATGTGAATCCACATTCTTAACATTCTCCTTTTATTGAACAGAATTTATGATCCCCTTCTACATTTGATGAAATAAAATAAACAATTTTCAACATGGTTCACCATCAAGGTAGGGTTATTATTTTGTGGATATGTGCATGGGAGGTTTAGCTTAAACTAACTTTTAAAGACTGTTACGAGAACAAGCAGTTTGGGGGCATGCTGCACCTAATTCAGGTACAAGATAGCATGTGGCAGCCCTCTATGAATTAACTCTTATGGTTGCTAAGCAGTAACATGGCACAATATACTATACTAAACTTATCTATAACTGTTGAAAAAGTTTTGGCCAATGCTTGATATTAAGTGGCATCACTCAGCTTTATTGGATTATTGTTTGGAATTATATACATTTCCTAGTGTGCTGCAGCAACATGAACAAACCGAACTTGAAATTTGCATACAGTGTGAGTCCATTATAATATCTGCAACAATTATGACTGAACTCTATGTTCAATCTTTCCTCTTGTCTCTCATAACAAAAACTTTGCAGTTGTCCAATGCAGTCATCTCTTTAGACAAATAAGTGAGTATATGAAAATAAGCCTATACCTACCTCACTTTACAAAGTACAAGTATTACTTGAAAGTTGGTGAGTGTGTATACACAAATGAATATCTTTTGCATTGGTAAGTTCTATATTCAAGTAAACCAAGGAAAATTCATGCTGTGAAATGGAGAACCGAGAACCATCATTGAAAGTGGAGAACTCTATAATTTAGCTAACCTGTTTTGAGTTTAAAAAATCACCAACATATCCAGTGACAGAAACAATATTTTTTCTTCTTGCTTTGTGAACTACCACTCATCTATTGCTAGGATAAGCATCCAATGAATTAACATGATTTAACAAGTATGTCCAGTACATTAAGTTGAATATAAAATCTGTGATATTATACTGGTTTACAATCAGATAAGAGGAAAAGATGCACACTTATGAAACACTGAACAAGCTAGTTCTGTATATACATAAAATAAACATATTTAGTATTACAAGTAATGCAGTAACTACAGAAATTAAGTGCGTAAACTTAAATTCTTTACTAATGTATTTATTCAACAAGTTATTTAAAAGTAACAGCAATTATAGAAATATCTCTCATGTTTCTGACATTCAATATATACTGCACTCCAGGATGAAGAATGACTCATCACTCTCCTTACAGGTCATCTAATTAGGCAGAAGGAAATTTATCTCTGATTAGTTTGTAGAGGACTTGTAATTCCAATGCATGAAAAATGCAATGCTTTATGGCCAATTGCTATTTAACAAGTGCTATTGCTCTCTTCTATTAACTTTCCAGGCCTAGATGCAATATTGCATATTTTACCTAATTTTTACACTTTGCAGTCTTGCTGCAAAATTAGGAATTCTAGTCACCAAATGAATATATAAAGATAATTAATAATTATGTAAATTTGGAAGATTGAGCTCTATATACTTCTCTTCTTCCTGAATGTTGTAACAGGGTAGGTAAACTAGTGGAACATAGGAACAGAAAGAAAATATATAAATATATTAAAGACTATTAGCCAAAATCAACAGGGAATTTTATGCTAGATAACAAAATGCTGAAGCAATTTCTATCAAAATTCCAGAGGGATAAACATTCCAGCTATCACAAACATTGGTAGCCCTTATTGGAGAAAGATAAAATCAATGTAATAGGAAAAGTTTATAACTGGCAGAATTATTGGAAGAGAAAAGTCATCATAATTTGTGAATGATATCACTATCTATGATAAAAACAATAACATAAAATTCCTAGAGTTATTGACGAATAGTTTAGATGATGATAAAAAATAAATATAGTAAAATAATCTCTTAATACATGCATAATAACCAGTTTCAAAAGGAAATGTAAAGTTATTCTATGGAAAATAGAGACAAAAGCTATAAAAGATATAGGCATATACATAATCAGAATGTAGAGATGTTGTGTGAGGCAAATCATAGTATTGTTAAACATGTAAAACACAACTTGACCAAATGGAAAGTGTAAAATATTTTCTATGAGAATGCTTAATATTGTAAAAATTTTAGTCATTTGAATAGTAACATAATTATAAAAATGTAAAAACTCATTTATCTAAGAAATTAATGTAAACAAATGAGGACATTTCTACTTTACGGAAAAGACATGTTAATTTAATAAACATCACTGACCCTTACATCTGAAAATAAATAAAATTAGACCCACCTAATATTTTGAGAAAAGTCAATATAAACCAAATCAAAAGAAATATGGAAAAATATTGCAACAAGATGGCACAGAGAGTTCATATTCCCAAGCAGTTTAGCTCCTACAAACCAAAAAGCAGAATACTCAAAAATACTATATTTTAACAAAATATATGAAAAAATCATTTACCAGTGAAGTCCAAAAATATATTATCTACTTCACTTATAATTAGGATTTCGAATTAAATTAACTGTGATATATTATTAATGACCATTAGATAGCAAAATATTTACAAAGAAAATTAATTTCTAACACTAAGTACAAGGCATACCACTCAAATACTCCAGGAGATTGGCCAATTACTTCAACATTTTTGGAGAGAAATCTGGTACTATTAAAATTGAAAATACATTTACTCTTTGACATTCCATTTTTAGGACCATACTGTTACACAGAAAGCACTGTATTTAAACATATTTATAAAAGTGTTGTTTTATTAGCAAAAACAGGAGATTTTAAAAAATATATAATGGTAAGAACACTTAACATGGTATATGCTATTAACAGATCTCTACAATATAGTTTTATTAACTATAGGCACTATGTTAAACAGAGGATCTCTAGAACTTACTCATCATGCATAACTGAAAAATTTATAGCCATTGAACAACTACTACCCATTTTCCCCTCCCTCCAGTCCCTGGCAACCACCACTCTGCTCTCTGCTTCTATGAGTTGGACTGTTTTAGATATCTTATATAAGGGGAATCAGGCAGTATCTACTCTTCTGTGACAGGCTTATTTCGCTTAGCATAATGTCCTCCATGTTCATCCATTTTGTTGCATATGGTGAGATTTCCTCTTTTTTTAAGGCTAATTAATATTCCATTGTATATATGTATCTTATTTTATTAATCCATTTATCTGACAATGGACAAGGTTGTTCCATACCTTGGTTATTGATAATAGTGCTACAATGAACATGAGAATGCAGATATCTCCTTGAGATCCTGATTGCAATTCTTTTGAATATATATATCCAGAAGTGGGATTGCTGGATCATATAACAGCTCTATATTTAAGTTTTTGAGAAACCGCCACACTGTTTTCCAAAGTATCTGTACTATTTTACACTCCCACCAACAGTGCGCAAGGGTTCCAATTTCTTCACATCCTTGTAAACACTACTCATCTTTGTTTTTTTTCATAACAGCTATCCTGATAGGTATCCTGTGATTTGATTTTCATTTCCTTGATTATTAGTGGCATCAGCAGCTTTTCATGTGTCTGTTCGCCGTTAGTACTTCTTCTTTGGAGAAATTTCTATTCAAGTTCTTAGCCCATTTGTAATCAGGATTTTAGGTTTTTTGCTAGTGAGTTAAAGGATTTTCTTGTATATTTTGGATATTAACCCCTTATCAGATACATGGTTTACAAATATTTTCTTCCATTTTATAGGTTGCCTTTTAATTTTATTACTTGTTTTCATTTGCTGTGCAAAAGCTTTTGGGTTTGATGCAGTCCCATTTGCTAATTTTTGTTTTTGAGGTCAGTCTGTGCTTTTTGGCGTCATATCCAGGAAATCATTGCCAAGACCAATGTCATGAAACATTTCCCCTATGTGTTCTTCCAGGAGTTTTACAGTTTCAGATCTTATATTTAATTCTTTCTTTCATTTTGAGTTGATTTTTGTGTATAATGTGAGACATTTCATTCTCTTTTTGTGGATATCCTGTTTTTCCAACACAAAACATTCCACTCAACAGCAGCAGAATATACATTCAAGGACACAGGGAATTTTATCCACAATAGATCACATATTAGGTCATGAAACAAGTTTTGACAAATTTAAGAATGAAATCATACCAAGTATCTTTTCTGACCACAATGGAGTGAAACTAGAAATCAACATCAGAAGGAAAACTGGAAATTCACAAATATGTGGAAATTAAACAACACACTGATCAACGATATTGTATCAAAGAAGAAATCAATAGGAAATTAGAAAATATCCTGAGGCAAACAAAAATGAAAACACAATATAACAAAACTTATGAGATATGGCAAAAGAAGTTACTAAGAGATAAGTTTATTACAGTAAATGCTGATGTTTAAAAAGAAGGAAGACCTTCAAACAACCTAATTTTACACTTCAAGGTACTAGGAAAAGAACAAACTAAGCCTATATTGTTTCTTTATGTGAAAGATTTGCATAAAGAGGTTACTGCTCCATACCCCAAATGGTATTTAAAATGTGTATGGATCTTTTTGTTTTATGCAGATGCATACTGCTAAATTGAGAATGTTATAAACATATATTGTTAGGCTGAATGTGTTAATGCCTTTAGAAAGTTAAAACTGTGATTTGTAGTCAAGTAAGAAATAGGATCAAGGATAGAGTACATGTGATGTTCTATAAACTTAATGATACTTCATGCAAGTTGCTGATATATTGGACAGTGCATATTTTTGAAGACCAGTAAAGATAAGGAACCTACTCTTGTTCTTATTATACACTATATATGTTTATGTATATATAGCAATAACATATACATAATACATATTATAACATATTACAAATATTTATATTTTAATTATATGAAAAATTATTCATTTGCTTAATTAAAATGTTAGTCTAAATATTATCATGAATTATTTATTAAAACCTATAACTACAAACAACTTCTACATTACTTTGCCATATTAACTGGATGATCTGGTTACGGCATTACAATATAAGAAGCTATTATATTAATAACCTCTCAATGGCATGGATCATGCACGTTATTTTCTTTTATATGTCTTAGAATTTATCAAAATGTTTTATACATAATGGTTGCCCATCCATCTCATTAATTAGTTAGCATAACTATTATGACGTTTGAGAAGTAGTAGTCTTTTCTCTAGCCATTATCTTTTGTGGTTTTTTTTGGTTGTTATTTTTTTTAAATGTGTATGAGGATATTCGTTTTATGGGGGCAACAACTGATCTCTAGTAATATTAGAAACTAAATATTTTGATTAACTTAAGAAAAGTATAAGGAACTTGGATGCTCTTTCAAGGTAAGTATAAAATACAGTCAAGTCCATTAAAGATACTGCACATAAAGAAATAAGTTTAGGAAAGGATAATGACAACTCTCTTCTACTTCTGCACTCAAAATAAGAAATGTTGGGCTTCCCTGGTGGCGCAGTGGTTGAGAGTCCGCCTGCCGATGCAGGGGACGCGGGTTCGTGCCTCGGTCCGGGAAGATCCCACATGTCGCGGAGCGGCTGGGCCCGTGAGCCATGGCCACTGAGCCTGTGCGTCCGGAGCCTGTGCTCTGCAACGGGAGAGGCCACAGCAGTGAGGGGCCCGCATACCGCAAAAAAAATTAAAAAAAAAAAAAAAAGAAATGTCCTAATAGGAGATTGAATTCAGATATGTGAAATAAACTTAGCTGATGGTTTTTCTGTAATTTAAAATGCTATTTAGTGGCCTTAGATGAAAAACAAACAAACCTGTGACCACACACTGAGGAATGGAAATGACACAGTCAGAAGTCCAATTAATGTGTCCTGGAACTATGAATTGGAACATAAACTTTAGATGATAAGAAGTGTTAAAAAATAAAATTCAACTGAGTAAATTTTAAAGATCCTACTGGCTTTATTCAACAATTCATGAATCAGACAGCATCCAATCTACAGATAGAAAGGAACTCCAAAGAACTATATAAAATGAAAGACTATTATAGGCAGAAGGGAGCAAAAACAAGATTACACTTGGCAAAAATAGTGGATTCGTTATTTAGGAGATGGCAGGGATCTATCAGGCAGATTTCCTAACTAATGCTGATCAGATGATTCCTGATGTATTTAAGATTCTGTTTCTGGGAGAGCTATAATTAAGTCTCTGATGACATGGAATTTAGCATAAGCAACAGCATTTTGGGCTTGTTGTCTTGTTTTTGTCAGCAGGAAACAACATGGGATTAACTGAATATCACTGTTGGGATTCTTATTAGCGCATATCTATGAGACAAATTTGACTAAAACTTTCTCTTGAACAAATGATCCCTAAGCAGAGATGGCATATTCTAGCCCTTGTTTTAGAGTCAACTACTTCTGAGAAATATCACTGCTTTGGGTTATTTATGACTTTTTTTGGACAGGGAATGTTGCCTACCATTCCAGTAAACAAGAATGTTGCCTGCCAATCCTGAGGGGAATTAAGGAGAGAGAAAAATGTGAAGCATTACGTTCTTTGGATACTGGCCCTAGATAATTAAGTTGCATATTTAAGGAATAACATTTCAATGAGCCCAGATTCTTCCATCTTCCTGTACAAAGAAAATCACTAAAATCATTAACTTGAGATGTCTGTTTTTTGTCATTAGCAGTAATCTTTTGGTGTTCAACTACGTAATTTTTTTCAGCAAAAAGCTCCTATATACCCTGGCTTCTCTCTTACCGCTTTGGAGCAGTTCCTCAGAGCTATCTGAGAGGCTATTTCCTGGACTATGGTCCTCAGTAAGGTCCAAATAAAATTTAATTCACAACTTTTAGGCTGTGTGTTTTTCTTCAACTAGTTTATATATAAAAAATTAATTTCATATTTAGATACTCATGAGTCTTTTTATTTTTTTTGTTTTACTTTTTTTTTGTTTTTTAACATCTTTATTGAGTATAATTGCTTTACAATGATGTGTCAGTTTCTGCTTTATAACAAAGTGAATCAGATATACATATACATATACATATGCCATCATATCTCTTCCCTCTTGCATCTCCCTCCCTCCCACCTTCCCTATCCCACCGCTCTAGGTGGTCACAAAGCACTGAGCTGATCTCCCTGTGCTATGAGGCTGCTTCCCACTAGCTATCTATTTTACATTTGGTAGTGTATATATGTCCATGCCACTCTCTCACTTTGTCCCAGCTTACCCTTCCCCCTCCCCATATCCTCAAGTCCATTCTCTAGTAGGCCTGCAACTTTATTCCCGTCTTGCCCCTAGGTTCTTCTGACAATTTTCTTTTTTTTTTTTTAGATTCCATATATATGTGTTAGCATATGGTATTTGTTTTTCTCTTTCTGACTTACTTCACTCTGTATGACAGTCTCTAGGTCCATCCACCTCACTACAAATAACTCAGTTTCGTTCATTTTTATGGCTGAGTAAGATTCCATTGTATATATGTGCCACATCTTCTTTATCCATTCATCTGTTGATGGACACTTAAGTTGCTTCCCTGTCCTGGCCATTGTAAATAGAGCTGCAATGAACATTTTGGTACATGACTCTTTTTGAATTATGGTTTTCTTAGGGTATATGCCCAGTACTGGGATTTCTGGGTCATATGGTAGTTCTATTAAATTTAATCTGTAGTAGATTTTTAAACCTCCACTACACCAATACCATACTTCCCTATTTATCATACACATATTGCTCTGGTTGTAGCATGACAAAGCATCCCCATGGAAAGTGAAAGGTGATCTACAGCCAGTGTTTCTATCAGTATTCCAGAAATAGATTTAATGAAAAAAGTAAAGGTTATACACATTGAGCGGTCAGTGCTTGGATAATTTTACTCATTCATGCCCTCATGAACAAATTTTCTTATAGGGTCTCAAATATAATATGAATACATAGCTGTTAGAATTCTTGGTAGGGTAGGGTCAACCATTTTTAAGCTCAGAGGAGCTGATTGCCTGACTAGGCCATTGTGTATATTTTGTAAGAACGATATCTAGTGTTGTACTTAATATTTTTCAAGTTTGACATAAAGTGATGTGGATTCTATCCTGAAGGCAATCATCTTCCAAACAATGTAGCAGTATGAACCAAAATACTGAAAATAACATTTCACACATCATTGATTCTTAATGTTTCTGAAGCTGTTTTTCAGTGTCCTGTGGCCACAGGTAAAAATAAAAAAATCATATCCTTTTCATAGTACTTTTCAACATCTTAACATCTCATGATTCAGAGCAAGCAACATTGGGTTATTTTTGTTTGTTGTTTTGTTTTGTTTTAAAGTCCATTCCACAGCTGTTAGACTTTGTCATTTGTGATTTGACAAACTCAATATATTATACAAAATATATTCAGCACTGGATCTTCCAGAGCTAAAAGTAAAATTATTTTATCAAACTATAAATATAAAAAGATTAGCTAGAGGATGTTCTCTGTTGTATTGTGTATTTTAGAAAAAAACATTTGAAATAATAAAAAAATCTTTGTGTAAATTTATTTTCTCAATGTCTTCAATATTTCATATACCCCTGTACTAAGTCTGTGCTCATATATTTGACTTACTTTTACCAATGGGACAGCAGCAAATTTCATGGAAGTACATGTCCAAGAAAGCAACTGTATGTTTCTACTATCACTCTTGATCCTCTTTCTCCTTGAACACTTGCTTGAGATCACTCTCTCGGATCTTTGTCACAACTATGAGAACAAGCTAGGTAGTCTTGAAGGACTAGAGATCACATGGAACAAAGCTTCATTTTTCTTCAGCTGAGTCTATTTTAGGTCAGCCAGTCCAGAGCCAACCAATCTGCCAGTCTGGTCACCACACATGTGCAAGCCTACCCAACGTGAGTCAATTCTGGCCCAAATCAGCAGAAACATCTGACTTACTTATAGATCTATGCAAAATAATAAACAGATATTTTTTAAGTCACTAACTTGTGGTGCATTTGTTATTCACCTAAAGCTAACTGATACAGATCCAAATCTAAATAACAATATACCAGAGTGTATCTCTACCATGGAATACTATGCAGCTATTAAATATGATGTACGTTTTTATATGTATATATGTTAATACATATACATAGGAATATATGTTAAAATAGAGTGAAAAGATACAAAGCAAGTTAGTATCAGTGTTATCTCTGGGTGGAGGAATTAAAAATGAAAATTACTATCTAAATGTTGTCTCACTAAGAACACATATCAAATGAATCATAACTGGGATACACATGACTTCTCTACCTCTGATTATGGAAATATCTCTGGTTTCAAATTTATGCTTTTGTTCAATTTGTCTGTGTAATATGTTGAAGAAGTAAAGGGTCATTCATATAATATAAACATTGGAACACACTTATACAGAAACTTATCTCATGCCAGCATTCCACTGTACTTTTAAGGTATTTGTTTGATTTAATACACTGTTTCTGAAACATTTCAAATTAAATGTAGGTTAAAAGGGATTGAGAATTTTAGCAGGTTACCTATACATAACACGCGTGCCCAAATTTCCCTCTCTAAAGGGTATAAAAACAGTACCTCCCTCATGTATTTCCTTTGAGGGACAAATTAGTAAAAATATGAAAGGTTCTTAGGACAGCACTAGAATACAGCGCTTACTTTAAATTAAATTTAGCTTTTTTATCACGTGACATTCAGTAATACAGTTAGGAGGGAATGATTTGTAAACCAATATCACAAATGACATTTTTTACCTGTGAACCTAGTGGGATAAGATCACTAAGAAAGCATATTTAGACTGATAACAGATAAGGGCAAAAGTTAGAACTCTGAAGGACATCCAAATGTAAAAGTATTGAAAAGACAGATGATTACTCCAGTAACTCCAGTTACTTTAGTTCTGAGATTAACCTGATCCTTATGATAGTAACAGCCAGTAAGTATGTGTCTGACCTAGTTATTTGCAAATACTAGTGATGCTGTGAATATATTTTAAAATCTCCTCATGCACATCCTTACACACACACACACACACACACACACACACGCACACACACACCTCCCCAACAGCATGAATCAAGATACTATAACCTTTGCCTATGGTTGCAATATGTGGAGATCAATGGGTCATTTGAGAGACCTCAGACTGGGAAAAAGTCAAGCTGTGTGACACAGATCCAGAGTTGTGGAGTAGATGTAGCAATTTCTGTGAAGCAGACAAGGAAGAGCAAATTAGAGAGGTTTTATGCATAAATAGAAGCTCCAGCTTTGGAATAAATTTTTTGTGCCAGGAAGTGGTATTTTTTCAACAGAGTACCTGATACTCCAAACTTGAGCACCATAGGAATAGTTAAAATAAATCCAATATGAATATATGTTAATAGTCATTTCATATCTCTGAAGAAAAAAAGAACAAAAGCCATTTTCTAAAGAAATACCTCTCTACCACTATAGCCAAATTGGTTTGCTTTTTTAAAACTGCTTAAATAAATAGGATAAAATCATACTGAAATATATCCATGAAATATTAATATGTCTAACACTGTAAAGACTATTTCTCAAGGACAGAATCTAATTACCTATCCTTATTTTTAGTGCATGTTTCTAAAGCGTCATGTTATAAGTACTGAATTCAGACAAAGTAGTACAAGAGGAGAACTTTCTGAGTATGAAAGACCAAAGGAAAAGAAGGATGAACCAATGACTGTGATGTGAACAATATGCATTCTGTATTAAATGTGGAACATAGGAACAGGGAATCACACATGTCAACGGTGATGTAGTGCCAAAGAAAAGATAATGTTAAGAATGGTGAAATTCCCAGGGGAAAATATATTACTGATAAAGGGAAGCAGAAACATTGAAAGCCTGTCTTAGGTAGCTAGTGTTTTTTTTGAAAAAAGGCATATACACACTTATACTCATGCATACACATATTCGGATAAATGTATATATATATATTCTCTTAGGCATTTCTGGGATTATGAGTAAAAAACAAGAGTGGTAACAAATCCAGAATGAAGGATGGAGTATGACTGTTTGCCTCTTTATGATAATGTTATGTAAATGGAAAGGAAGTTGGAGTTAGCTGGGTAACCAAAAGGGGATGAAAACAATGGCCTGTTTTCAGCAACATTTTATTCTGATAACTAGGACTAACATGCTGATGATAACAGTTTTACAGTGGTCTTTACTAATCAGAGCTGGATTAAAACTTCCTCAGATTGCTTAGCCAAGGGTTATATAAATGCATTGGGGTGAAAAATGAGAAATTAAAGCTCTTCTCAGGTATTATAGAGGTTAATATGAAGTGTGATGCCAATGGGCTGTTTCTGTAGAGAAAAAATATTTGAAAGCTGGGCTTCCCTGGTGGCGCAGTGGTTGAGAGTCCGCCTGCCGATGCTGGGGACACGGGTTCGTGCCCCGGTCTGGGAGGATCCCACATGCTGCAGAGCGGCTGGGCCCGTGAGCCACGGCCACTGAGCCTGTGCATCCGGAGCCTGCGCTCTGCAACGGGATAGGCCCCAACAGTGAGAGGCTCACGTACCGCAAAAAAAAAAAAATACTTGAAAGCATTTTCTGACATTATTTTATCAGATACGGTTGCTAGAAATTTTGCTTTGTTCATGTTCACAGCATGAAGTCAAGAAACATGGCAAATGACTGATTGTAATAAAGGTCTGTGTGTAGGAAATAACTGGGTTATGTTCATAAATTGTGAGAGAAAGCTTAAATGGGGAAGCCATATATTAATACATTGTTATTAATCTTTTTCCATTCCAAATATAAAACCACAGACATACATGCACACACATATACACATCATTCTTAAAAGAGATGCCATTATCAATATGAAGTTTTTTCTGATATTGTAGATAACACAATTACATTTGCAGGTAACATGGATTCAGAACTACAATTTATTTTCAATTTGAATAGGCTTTAAGTATATAGGCTTTATGTAGTTTTCACATCTACAGCAGTTAAGCGAAGGGGAAATAAACATCATAAACTTTTGCTTAGCTGTTGGTAGGTTTATAATCCGATTTTTTTCAGAGGTGTAGTAGCATGATATATGGACATCTCTTTTGGAAATTAGTTTATATGGGAAAGCAAAGTTGATTTTTTACAGATTAACAGCTGGATTCCAAAGTGCTGTCAATAAAAGATTTGAGAAGTATATGCAAATATTTTCTGCCAACTTCTATGGCTTTTATTTTCTTATTTCATCTTACAATCATAAATTTATTTCTGGTAGGATATAAAAACAATGCTAACTATATATATTTAGTTTATAATATAGTATATATATATATATATATATTTTTTTTTTTTTTTTTTTTTTTTCAGTACGCAGCCCTCTCACTGTTGTGGCCTCTCCCGTTGCGGAGCACAGGCTCAAGACACACAGGCTCAGCGGCCATGGCTCACAGGCCTAGCAGCTCCACAGCATGTGGGATCTTCCCGGACTGGGGCACGAACCCGTGTCCCCTGCATCGGCAGGCGGACTCTCAACCACTGCGCCACCAGGGAAGCCCTATAGTATATTTGTATTTATATTGAAATTCTGTCATAGTATTAATAATAATATGACTTTTTGTTAGGCTCCATTTTATTTGGTGTACTTCAAAAAAATACTTGTGTATATTCAGAAAACCAAAAACTGAGTTCTTCTTTTTTCTTGGTTTTTATTAACATTAGGTAATATAATCCATGTGACTTATTGTTTTATAGTCATTTAGAATTTTGAGTGTACAGTGTATTATAAGAGACTGAGGGCAATAAAATAAGATCCTAGCAGATTACACTCTAATTTCCAATGTTCACTTTACCTTGATTTCATTATCATAACCATCTAAAGCTTTCAATCTAATATTTCACATATACTGTGTGCTAACCAGGCATTGTGCTAAACATGCTTTATATAACTTATAACAGTCAACTCTTACAACATGACTATGAACTTTGAGGAACTTAGCATTCTCATGCAAGATGACATGGTTTATGACCAAACTAGAATTAATAAATCTGGGCTTACTCCCAAGGGCCAGCTTTCTTACCAACATGTATTATCATTACATGCTAGGTAGGGATGTTAGTAAAGATAAATGTTAGTAAGGATAAATGTGTAAATGTATAATTTTATGAGCATTGCCTATAAACAGGGTCTACATACAGCAAGCTTTTCTTAATATGATATTTTAAAGTTATTGTCCATGTAGATGACATGTCAGTATAATACAGTGACTACATATATCAATACACTATTTTTGAAGACAGACAGCTATTCCTGGCTATGTCTTTGGCTTTGCTACATACTAGCTAGTAAATTAATGGGTTATTGTATTAGTTCCAAGAGATGCACATGTGTTCAGATACACAGATGGAAATGTCAGCATACACGGTTCCTCTATTCCCCTTTTCTAAAAGGCTTTCAACTAGCACAGCTCTAGTCTGTTTAGCTGGCATTGTCTTCTAATCCCTACTGCTTATGTCTCACTTAATTGAACTCTTGAATTACGTAATGAAGTTCTCAGCATATACTACTATTAGAGTCACTATGGCGAAAACCTTTACTCACTTTTCAGAACATATTTCTCAACATATTCTTACTAGTCAGTCCCCCAATTTCAACCTCTCTCAAAGTTTTCCCAAGATTCATCTTGGATGTTACAGGAAGGTTGTGGGGAAGGTAGTGGAAAGAGTGAACAATAACATTTTCATGAATACTGAAGATATGACAGAACACATGTAGTATATTCTCATTTTAGTTTCAAACATTTTATAGTTTTTGTCTCATTTGACATTACGTTGACCAACACTGTTCATTGGCCTCCCCTAGATTTGCTCTGCCAAACTTTGTTGGGGTCATTTCACCTGAGTTCAGCCAATGGATGAATTTGATTCTTAAGGTAAGCTATGTTTTCTGACTTACCTCTATTAGTAATAAAGGAGACATTTTTGCTTCCTTATTTAATCTGTTTTATTTCTCAAATATTTAGAACTAGAATTAGGAATAAGGGAAGATACTTTTTGAGGAGTCCTAAGATCTCAAAATGCATCATATAAAATAATTTGAAGGTAAGAATAGCTAGTTAAGATTTTGAAGCTAATTTAAAAAATAAAGAATGAATGGAGACAGTTAAGTCTTAAACTGTTTAAAAGACTGTCATATGGCAAAACTGAACTGACTTGAATTTTTAAGAGAGGGCAGGACTAAGACTAGTGAAAATTTTTATGACTGTTATGTCCACACAATGTAAGGCTGAATTTAAATTCTAACTATGGAGCTTCACTGTAATATGTCTTGCTCTAGCAAGGGAGATAGGGCTTGGATTATTTAGACAGAGGATTTCTGACCAATTACTAGGTATTTGGTGGAGTTCAAATGAATGTGGTTCAGAGAGGACAGATCATAAAAAGAGATGCATAAACAATAATGTCTTATCTACTGATCCATTTGTCCAAAAAACATAAAAAGTAAAACATGGAAGTTGTTCTGCCACTAGACCAAAAGACCCTTATTTGTAGGAACCATATCATATCCACCTCTATGTTTTCAACACTGCAAAAGCATCAAGAAAATACTTTAAAAACATTTGCTGAACTCAACTGCACTTAAATTTATAAAATTAGCAGTTTGTATTGTATTTGTGAAAGAAGATGGATCTAGAAAGCTTTATTCAACCAAAATTCAGGAATTCAGTCCTTACACAATGGTTTTTCAACTATAAGTTTCCCAAATGAACATCTTCCTGGATAACGAATTAACTTTGATTAACTAAAGAAGGAAGAAAATTTAGTTTTAAAAGCAAATAATATGTGGTTTCTATGATAAAAATTCACAGAAATCATAAGCATATACAAAGGTTTTAAACTAAATATTGCAAAATATGTTTCAAATAATTAGAAACATTTAAAATATATAAGTTGCAATATTTGTTTCCTATAACAGGGATGTTCAGTGTACAGTAAAAATACCTTAAGTATTTAAAGAAGTATTCATTCACATAATAAAATATTTAAATTATATTTATATTTTATTTATATCATAATTTAAAATTTTGATTTTATATACAGCTATCCTATAATATATATAATATTTCAGTACAGAATTTTATGCATGAATTTATAAATACAATTACTGGGATTTTTTTAGATCATATTATTTATTTAACAGAGCCCACATGAAATAACACTGGTCTAGGGATTATGTACATAAATGTAGTTAAGAAAACTCCATTTCTTCCCTTTGAAATGGAACAGCAATTTTTGATATGCATGGATTCTAACAGCAGATCTATGAATGGAATTGAATGTTTCTAGGCAGTTTCTGAGATTATATGAAAAATTCTCTTTATATATATATTTTAAATTAATTTTTTGAAGAGAGTAACCATTGCGTTAGTCTAATTCTAAAAACATAATCAATAAGTAAATAGTTTGTGACTAAAAAACATTAGTTAACACCTTACAGAGTACCATTGTTCAGTCATGGCATTTGGGTATCAATCTAGTGCTTCTGTTGCAGAATTAGATAATAATACCTAGTGACAGTGCTACCTGTTGCAGAGCGAGCTGTTCAAAATACCTCTCTGGGTTTGAGAATGGACTGGAAAACGTACAATTAACAATCATATTGTAGTAGTTATTTGGGTATATACTTAATACATAAAGAGAATTAAAGAAAATACGCCAGGGACTAAAATTTTAACTTCTAAGATAGTCTCTAATAGTCTAATCTTCAGTGACTTCAGTGAGTTTTTGAATATTTTTATGTTGACTAACCAATCCCATCTTAGTGGACTGAACACCATTACAACAGAATAGAACCATTGTCAACCACAGTGTTGGAAACTAAGTTCAGAGAAATTTGCTGTTATAAGCTTTGATTTCTTTATATGTTGAGTTTCCCCAAGTTTTTCTCAAATATAAAATTCATAGGCAAGGAGACATTAATAGCCTGGCTCCAGTTCCTCTTCAGTTTTAGTGACCACTTTTTAAAATTTTCACAAGCTATGTGGGACTCTCATTTCAATATGTGCATTTCTATACTTAATCTCTGATTGTTTTTTCTTCCTTCTCACTCTCAGGCTAAAGATATATATATACAATAATAATGCAATCTTCAAATCCCTCTCACTTAAGAGTTATGTCTAAAGTAGCAAATGTTTTCTTTTAAACATAACCTTTTTTATACACTTTCTCGATGTACTCTTCCTAAATGCTTTTGAATACTGCCAACAGTCAAATCTTTATCATTCTATTATAATATTTTATTACACTTTGTAGAATGGCCACAATAATACTTATTTAGTTGTAAGCACATATATGGGTATTAATAAAATTTTAAAACCTCTTATTTATAATAAAAATACTTTTGACTGCCCTACGTACTATTAAAAATTCCTCTTGATTCAGTACAAACAACAATGACACGTGGAAAATGTTAAAGAGATATTTGGTAATTTACTGAAGGCATCTTTAGCAGGACCCGTTTTATATCACTGATCATTTTTAAATAACTACTATGCACAAGACATTGCAACAGATAGCCATACAAAAATTAGTACTGCACAGACAAGGTTTTAAAAGATTTTATACCTTGTTAAATCTCATTTCTTACACTTAATCATCTCAAGAGAAAAGTAGAATTTGTTATTCTATTATTAATACAATGCTTTTAATATATTTTGCATATCCCATATTTTTTCAGTATTCTGACATTTATTTACTTATTAGATATTTTAAATTATGCCCTTTGTTTTAAAGCCTTAGAGCACAAGCTGGATAAAACTTTCATTAAATATTTAAATAAGGAGAAAAAACAATCAAACAGCAAAATAATAACCAAACAAAAAACCTCTCAGCATAAAACCAGAGATCTCACTTATTAAAACAGACTCCTTATTTAGTAGAAAAGAATAGTGTGTGGTTTCTTTAACATTATGTATTATTACTTGTAAAATTCAGTACAATGAAATCTGAATTTCATACAGGGGACACTGTCTTCAATAATTAAAGTAGATCAGTTTGCCAATCTTGGCTTACCCCTTACCCAACTTGTTAAATAATTTAGGCATTTTATTAACAAAAGATGATTTATAGTTAGCTAATTTGTATGATTCATTCTAATATGATGAAAACTTGTTGAGTAATAAACCCTTTAAGATAGAGTTTTACATGTATACAGTAAATTACTTTTACTAGTATTATTAGTTGGTATACTTACCATAAGAAAGACTGTGTACTAAGACAAATGAGTGAAAGAGGAAAAGTGTACAACACTGTAAAAGCATGATTCTGCTCAAATGCCATTCTGACTAACATGGACAATTACTATGTTAGAAAAGAATCACATTTTTCCCTAAAGACTTTTGAATTTTCTTGTGAACATTTAGAATACAGGCTGGCATATAGCAGATCTTCAATAAATGTTGACCCCTTTGCACTGATTCAGGAAGGTATTTCCTGAAAGTCTTTTTTCTTTTTTTTTGCAGTACATGGGCCTCTCACTGTTGTGGCCTCTCCCGTTGTGGAGCAAAGGCTCTGGACGCACAGGCCCAGCGGCCATGGCTCACAGGCCTAGCCGCTCCGCGGCATGTGAGATCTTCCCGGACCGGGGCACGAACCCGTGTCCCCAGCATCGTCAGGCGGACTCTCAACCACTGCGCCACCAGGGAAGCCCCTTTTTAAAATATTTATTTATTTATTTATTTTTGGCTGTGTTGGGTTTTTGTTGCTGTGCACAGGCTTTCTCTAGTTGTGGCAAGTGGGGGCTACTCTGCACTGTGGTGCGTGGGCTTCTCACTGCGGTGACTTCTCTTGTGGAGCATGGGCTTTAGGCATAAGTGCTTCAGTAGATGCAGCATGCGAGCTCAGTAGTTGTAGCTTGCAGGCTCTAGAGCTCAGGCTCATTAGTTGTGGTGAAGGACTTAGTTGCTCCACAGCATGTGGGATCTTCCTGGACCAGGGCTCAAATCCATGTCCCCTGCACTGGCAGGCGGATCCTTAACCACCACTACCACCACCACCAAAGTCCCCCTAAAAGTCTTTTTATTTTAATAGTTTATGCACCACCATTGTCTCACTTGATATCTTTATATCTAAGGCCTTTTTATAGATAAGCATAGGAACTGTGTTTAGTATTAGAATTAAGATTTTGCTTAATATTATTTTATAACAAATAAACTACCTTTAATTATTTCTCCTGAGGTAAAAGTAAGGTATTTGATAAGTGATATTGGATGATTTTGCTTTTGATTTTAACTGAGGAGTACACCACAGTAGCTCCAAATATATAGATTATTTCTGAAAAATTTAAACAGTACTGTTTCTGAAACTGATAAATGTTTGGCCATTCATCCTCTGATAAAAGATCTTTTGGTTTGAACATATGAGAGCCATATTCGTAGTCAAACCAACTTAGAGATCATATGCACTGTGTAGTCTAGGAAGGATTCCTCACTTTGTCAGCAACATTTTGGGACCCAATATTATGGTCAAGTGATCTGATTTGATTTGGAAATTTCTTATGGTTTGGGTTCAAGCAAAAATTAATGTTGCATTATATAGTATTTTCATTTTTATTCCTTTTATAATTCCTTTGGCTGTTGAAACAAGGAACCCTAGACTGTGGTTTGAAAATTGTAAGCTATGTTCCCTTAGCTTCCTATTTCCAGTGAACAAAATAGAGTGTAATTTGTTGCAACTGTAATTAAAATAAATTTCATTTTGCTGTAAAGGTTGTACAATTTTATTTCTTTCAGAAAAGTTTTATAATAAACATATATATTTCCCATTCATCTCTATCACATTTTAAACTTATAAAGTATTGCCAAACAAAAAGGAATCATGGAAAAAATCACTGTTTAATTTCACTTTATGTTCTGAGCTGAAAAACACTATTCTTTAACTTTACAATACAACTTAGGCTATATTTCAAAACAATTTCTCCCAACACAAATCAGAATCCTTTGTGATAGATGCAAAAGAAGATAGCTTCCTTTCAAAGTAGAAGATACTGAAGTTTTTTCAATAAAGTTCATTTTTTAATGACTATTCTATGGGAAAAAGGAAGAAATTGAATACAACAGGCCAACTGATTGCTTCTTCTTGGGTAAGGATGACCAACTTCCAAGTTTTAGTTCTATTTTGCATAGATATGATATTAATACTTATTTTAAATATATTTTAATATTTATTAAATCTTCTGATTATTCAAGCACTATTTTATTCACCTAGAAGTACAATTCTTATTTATCTTCAAGAAGCTTGTATTCTAAATTTTCACATGATAATCCCAATATTTATAGTGAAAGGGCTATGGAGAACTTCTCTGCTGTCCCTGCTGCCTCTATTTTCCCTGCATGTCTTTATTCCTCCCTGCTTCAAACTGACCAGTGAAGGGAAGGGGGAGACGATCATCTTTTAGATGGGTAGTTCCCTTCATTGTTTGATTTCCTCTCAAAGATAGACAAGAGCATAATATCTTTAACCAGTAATGAATTACCTTCTCTCTTTGATGACACATTTATGGGTCTCTTAGCCTAGACCAGATTCCACCTCTAAGAGTCCCTTATCATCTACTCACCAGGAAGCTAGGAAAGCAGACATGGTAAAGACACATAATCTGGAAATCTTTGAAAACTTGAACAAAGGACTGCCACATATGAAGGCAGCAGGATGGGGAGAAGATACACTAGTTTCTTCAAAGAGGGCAAACAAATGAGGTAAGGTGTTCAACTGACAAACATCAATGCAGGAAAGGGAACCACATTACTATATAGTTTATATTTCTCTTCTCTCAGTGTAAGGAAGATCAGCTCTTCCTACTCGGATCACCAGTGAAGCTAATGCCACTGAGAAGCTAGCCAGGCCTCTGGGGTATAAGCCACATGCCTTTCTCACAAACTGACATTACTTTTTTAAAGGTTTCTTTTCCCTGTGCCCCAGAAATCTGCAAAAGTACTCTGCAACATGCTTTCAGCTTACTGCCCCATAAATGGGGGTATACACTGGTTACTGCATGAAATTCTGCAACCAGAGGCTTTGCATTTGATGGAGCAAGCACACTGGGGTCTGGAAGATCACCACATCAAAGAGTATGGTAGCCAAGGGAAGCTGACTTTCCACCACCTCGCACAACTATTGAAGAACTGAGGGACTTAGAGATTCATCAGGAGGGATTGCTAAAGGTGGTATCTGAAGCCTCTCCACTAAAGATGAGCTGGAAGGAATTGCAGCCATGTACCCAGAAGACAGGTGAGTTCCCCATTGATTTCCATCAGCAGACTGTTGAAACTTTCTCAGAATTCATTGGCAGGGATACGGGGACAGATCAAATCTACACTCTAGTCCTTAGCAACTTTTGTCTGGATCTATCACCAACTCTCTAAACTCAAGTTAAGAAAAAGGTGGTAGGATGGCAAGAACAGACTGTTACTCAAATTTTAATAGCAGCTATACTGTTTAGGGACAATCTAGAGAAAAAAACAAAAAAGAAAAGAAATTAAAGAGTGCAATGTTGGCTTCTTAGTTAAAACTCATTACTAATGGGAATAATTCTTATTCTGGCCAACCTATAAAAGGAAGAAAGGAGACTGTATGTCCTTATTGCAAAAAGCCAGCACATTGGAAAAGGGGTTATAGAAAGAGACTCTGGGGGATGCAGGAACTGCAAGAACAGGAAAATCAGGAAAGCCCAGAAAGTCAGAGAATGACAGTGTCTTAAAATGGACAGATTTAGGGAACCTTGGAGGTGGGAACTGGTGATATTGGTGCTACTTATTCTGGAATTTCCTCAGAAATTTCTCTTTCCATTTGGTGATGGATCAATACAAGCTGCTGGTATTTCAGGTCAGCCTTCTACTTCTCCCTTCTCCCCTGCTTTTACCATACAGCTAGGTCTTCTTGCTGAGAAACATCTGTTCTTACTTTCTCTTGATCTTCCTGTAAATCTAATTGGAGACAGACTTACTACATAACTTAAAGGCTACTATATCCTATACTTTGGAGAGAAAGCCTGTGGGGCTCCTTGGGAAAAAGGCATTTGCATTAATTAACTATGTACCTTCTGAAAGTAAAAGGTTATGACAGAAAGTGGCAATCTCATACCATCCTGGAAAAGTACCCCAAGTTACACTGCTTTGTGGTATGACAGAGTGGCACTAACACCTTGCTTGAAAAGCACTCTGATCTGAACAAATCAATGCATCACTTTGGGTCCCAGTGAATGATGAGACTCATTTAATTTGAGATATACAACAATAAAAATAGTTTACCAAAAGAATAATCCATGGTCATATGTAAAATAATATCCTTTTTCAATATCTCAGTTAAAAGAAATAAAATTATAATACAGGAATAAAAAATAAAGAAAAATTTAAATAGGAAACTCATCTATAATGCTGTATTTCCAATAAAAGAGTAAGGTAAATTTGATAAAGATGATTAACCACTATACAGAATTGTACAAAATCTTACCATTAATCTGTGTAGTTCCCAACTCTGCAACCTCACTACTGACTTGGGTAACACTGTCTGCAAAGTATTTCTCTGTAATTTATCAATGTTCTGATTTTTCTCTCTCTCTTTCTTTCTGTTCTTCTAGAGGAAGGATCTATACTATAGTTTACTTTTACTTATGACAGAGTCCAGTATTATGTCAAAGTATTCCTCAAGGGTTTCAGGACTTTCCTACATGTTTTTCTAGTTACTTACAGGAGAACTCAGAGAAATTTGTCCCACCAAGGGGATCTATAAGTGTTCAAAATGTAGATGACTTGCCGGTGTCCTCAGAAACTTGAGAGCATTGCAAAATTGATATTTTGGCTTTGTTACAGTTCTTTGCTTCACAGGATATAAGGCCTCACCAAACACATTGCAATATTGCTCAACTGAAGTCTGATATTTACAGCATCTATTGTCAGTTGTAGGCCACAGAGTTTTACAATCTACAAGTCAGCTCACTGTGCAGATAACGTACTACCAAAAAAACCCCAAACAAACAAACAGAAAACAAAACTTTAAAAGTTAAAAGAAAACCAAAAAATGCACAATTTATTTGGGGTACTAGTACAATATTGTAAACAGTGCGTTCCAGTTTTTGAAGGGAAAACAAAACCTCTGATGGAACAACTAATTACCTAGATCTTTTGGTTTGGCCCTAAAATCTTAAGAGGCTTTATAAAAATTGAAGTATGGTTGATTTACAATATTATATTAGTTTCAGGTATAAAACAGAGTGATTCAAAATTTTTATAGATTATACTCCATTTAAAGTTATTACAAAATGTTGTCTATATTCCTTGCGCTGTACAATATATCCTTGCAGCTTATTTATTTTATTCATAGTATTTTGTATCACTGGGTGTGGTGGCCTGAGCCTGTAATCCCACCTACTCGGGAGGCTGAGGCAGGAGGACTGCTTGAACCCAGGAGTTCTGGGCTGTAGTGTACTATGCCTATCAGGTGTCTGCACAAAGTTTGGCATCAATATGGTGACCTCCCGGGAGTGAGGGACCACAAGGTTGCCTTAAAGAGGGGTGAACAGGCCAAGGTCAGAAATGGAGCAGGTCAAAACTCCCGTGCTGATCATAGCATTTTGTACCTCATAATATCCTACCCATATTTTGTCCCTCCTCACTTCACTCTACCCACTGGTAACCATTACTTTGTTCTCTGTATCTGTGAGTCTGTTTCAGTTTTCTTATATTCATTTGTTTTATTTTTTAGATTCCACATACAATTGATAACATACAGTATTTGTCATTCTCTGACTCATTTCACTAAGCATAATACTCTCCAGGTATTACATATATATATCTCACATTTTCTTATTCGTCCATGATGGACACTTAGGTTGCTTCCATATTTTGGTTATTGTAAATAATGCTGCTATGAACATTGGGGTGCATGCATCTTTTCAAATCAGTGTTTTCATTTTCTGCAGATATATATACCCAGGAATGGAATTGCTGAATTATATAGTAGCTCCATTTTTAGTTTTTGAGGAACCTCCATATTGTATTGCATAGTGGCTGTACCATTTTATATTCCCACCAACAGTCTACTAGTGTTCCATTTTCTCCACATCTTCAAAATATTTGTTATTTGTGGTCTTTTTGATGATAGCTATTCTGACGTGTGAGGTGATATCTCATGGCAGTTTTGATTTGCATCTTTCTGATGATTTGGCGATGTTAAGCATCTTTTCACATGTCTATTGGCCATTAGTATGTCATCTTTGGAAAACTGTTCAGATCTTCTGCCCATTTTTTAATCAGGTTGTTTGTTTTTCTTATATTGACTTGTGTGAGCTGTTTATCTATTTGGATATTAACCCCTTATCATATTATTTGCAAATATTTTCTCCCATTCAGGTGGTTGTCTTTTTATTTTGTTGATGGTTTCCTTTGCTGTGCAAAAGGCTTTAAGTTTAATTAGGTCCCATTTGTTTATTTATGTTTTTGTTTCCTTTGTCTTAGGAGATAGGTCCAAAAAAAATTGTTAACGATTTATGTCAGAGAGTGTTCTGCCTATGTTGTCTTCTAGGAGTTTTATGGTTTCCCATTTTACATTTAGATCTTTGATCCATTTTGAGTTTATTTTTGTATATGGTGTGAGGAACTGTTTTAAACTCATTCTTTTACATGTAGCTGTCCAGTTTTCCCAGCACCACTTATTGAAGATACTATCTTTTCCCCACTGTATATTCCTGCCTCCTCTGTCATAGATTAATTGACCATACGGGCGTGGGTTTATTTCTGGGCTCTTTAGTCTGTTCCAATGATCTATGTATCTGTTTTGTGCCCGTACCATACTGTTTTGATAACTGTAGCTTTGTAGTTTAGCCCAAAGTCAGGTAGCATGTTACCTACAGCTTTGTTATTTTTTCTCAAGACTGCTTTGACAATCCAGGGTCTTTCGTAGTTCCATATAAATTTTAGGATTATTTGTTCTAGTTCTGTAAAAAAATATCAAGGGTATTTTGATAGGAATTACATTAAATCTGTAGACTGCTTTAGGTAGCAGGCACATTTTAACAATAACTCTTCCAATCCAAGAACACAGGGTATCTTTCCATTTTTTTGTATCATTTTCAAATTCCCTCACCAGTGTTTTATAGTTTTCAGAGTATAGGTCTTTCACCTGCTCGGTTAAGTTTATTCCTAGGTAATTTTTTTTCTTTTTGATGCAGTTTTAACTGGGACTGTCTTCTTGCTTTCTCTTTCTAATAGTTCATTATTAATGTATAGAAAAGCAACAGATTTCTGTACATTAATTTTGTAACCTGCAACTTTACTGAATTTGTTTATTATTTCTAATAGTTTTTTTGGTGGGGTCTTTAGGGTTTTCTATACATATTATCATGCAATCTGCAAACGGCGACAGTTTTACTTCTTCTCTTCCCATCTGGGTGTTTTATTTCTTTTTCTTACCTGATTGCTGTGAGTAGGACTTCCAATACTATGTTAAATAGAAGTGGCAAGAAAGGGCATCCTTGTCTTGTTCCTGACTTTAAAAGAAAGGTTTTCAACTTTTCACCACTGAGTATGATTTTAGCTGTGGATTTGTCATAAATGGTGTTTATTATGTTGAGATATGTTCCCTCTATACCCACTATAATGAGAGTTTTCATCATGAATTAATGCTGAATTTTGCCAAATGCTTTTCATGCTTTTATTGAGAAGACCATGTGACTTTTATCCTTCACTTTAGTGAGGTGTATCACATTCACTGATTTGAGGATGAAGAGGCTTCTTTATAAGTGAAATTGGTTACAGCTTTTCTCCCACTTTAAAAAATTGGAGCAAATTAGAGAATTTTTTTACCTCAACAAACCTACTATAGCTCTTGCAAAGTGCATAGCTGATTTGTCAGAGTTAAAGCTTTATAATTGCCTGCTCAGATATCAGTATTTCATATTAGAGTCACAGAGGTCAGAATGATGAAGTTTCTAAAGACCCTCAACAGATAAGATGATGCCTACTGCCACTGGAGAAGGCCAGCTGCCTTACTCAGTCCACAAATTCAAATGCTACTCTTTTGGAGAGATAATCTCACAGACACAACTAGAAATCATGTTTAACTAGATATCTGGTCATTCCTTAGCCCAGTCACATTGACACATAAAATTAACCATCAAAGTAAAAAACAAAAACAACAACAAAATCTGGATTCATGCTTCTCATATAATGCCAGAATCTCAAGAACACTAAACTATGGTTCTTACCAAGGACTTGAAACTTAAGTAGTCTAGAATAAGTGATATTTTTACTGAAGTCAAATGAAAGTAGCTCTTCTAGCAAATTTATCACTATTTTCATAGACTGCTTTGCTCTCCTATTAACAGTAGGGTTATTTCAACTACTTTAAGAGGCACATTTTACTAGAAAACAAACATGTTATTTGTTACATTATTTTTTCTTTCTGTACTCCCAGTTTTATGGGTTGAATTATGTTCCTCAAATATTCATATGATGATGTACGCCAATATCCTAGAATGGCATCATAACTGGAAACAGGGTGTTGCCAATGTAATTAGTTAATATGAGGTCATGTTGGAGTAGGATGGGCTCCTAATCCAGTATGACTGGTATCTATATATGTAGCTGTCCGGATTTCCCAGCACCACTTATTGAAGAGACTATCTTTTCCCCATTGTACATTTTTGCCTCCTTTATCAAAGATTAATTGACCATAAGGTGTCTATATAAAGAAGGGAAGTATGGAAACAGATACATACACAAGGAAAATGCCACATAGAGATGAAGGCAGAGATCATAATGATGCTTCTATAAGCCAAGGAACAACAAAGACTGCCAACAGAATGCCAGATGATATGTGTGAGGGATCAGAGTATCTCTCACTTCCTTCAGAAGGACCCAACCCTGCTAACATTTTAATCTTGGACTTCCAAGCCTGCAGAACTGTGAAACAATAAATTTCTTTTTTAAGCCACCTAATATATGGTACTTTGTTACAGCAGCCTTAGCAAACTAATATACTCAGTAATGGTTCTTACAATCTCATTTGCTATCACCTTTAAATTGTATTCCCAGTATAAATAGGGTCTGGATATATAACTCTTAACAATCTGATTATTGACAAAGTAAAAGTGGGACCATCTCCATTAGTAATTTTTGATAGCAACAAAGTAAAATTAATTAGCATGTGTCCAGGTACTCAAGCCCTAAATTTGACACAAAAAAATTTGATGTCTTTTGGAAGGATGATGTAGAAAGGAAAAACATCTGATTAACACACAAATAGAAATCAGACATTTATAGATAAAGACTGCAAAAAACAGGTCCAATGTCACTCAATTAACCTTGGGATGCAAATTATCTCCAATCCCAATATTGATGGATAAACAAAGGTGAATGAGATTTAGTTGGCTGTTATAATAGTATAAGTATTGATTTAGACCCAATGCCAAAAACAAAAACAAAAACAAACCAAAAGCCCATAGGGTTTGTCCTCAAGACTTAGAATGTACATAAACACCGGAAGTTCAACCTGTACATTTCAATAAGTGCTTCATAATAAGACTTTAAATATTAGATGGTGGCCTTGGATATCATTACATTTCACATCTGGGAAATAGTAAAACTGTTGGAAAAGATAGGACAATTACTAAAAAAGACTAAATTGAAATATTAATGTGATGACAGTTGTGATTGACACTCAAAATGCACTGGGTCTTGCAAGGGAAACTTCTAGTTAAAAATTTAGACTTTCAGGTTCCAGAGTTGAGCTATTCCTTAAGTTTGGATGAGATGGGACTTCATAAGGAACCACCAAATGATATTTCTATAGTTAACCATTTGAAAACGCAAGCAATAAGGATAACACAATTGGTAAATTAATGTATGGCTAAAAAATATTTGTAAATTGCTAATTAGGAAACTAATTTCACCATTCACCATTGGTATGATACATTCACAGGTTAATCCCTCAAAGCAAATAAAAGTACTGACTTTTAAAAATTCATTAATTCTGTTATTTGTCGTTCTGAAAAATGCTTTGCTTTGTATTTTACTGTGTATTTGCTGGGTATTTATCAATAGACTGCTGTAACCTGCCCAGAGAAAGACACTGACAAAAATGAAAATCATTAGAAATTGCAGTGTTACTATTTTATAGTAACACAGAGAGGAGACTGTAAAGGCAGATGCAAATTGCCAACTTTAGAACTTCAGAAGATAAGAATTGCATCTTTCTCAATTTCTGTGTGAAAGTAGGAGCCTAATTTGAGTGGGAGCCTCTCTTCAAGTTGCAAAATCACCTTTTGACATAAAGAAATGAGAAGTTTTTCATTTTTTTTTTAGATAAAGTCAAGAAGCTAACATAGATGGTCATACCAATCACCAAGTGAATTTAAGATGAACTATGCATGACAAATGATATTGTCAAGTTCTCTTATTTGAAGACTAGTTATTGTTTATCTTGAGAGCATGTATGTAATGGGTTGTGTCTGCTTGGCTATATAAAGGGAAAGATATTTTTCTGTCTTTGTGATCTCTTAGTGGGTTGCCTTTGATTTAACAACTCACAGAACTTTATATTATAGATCATTCATTTAAGTATGCAGCCAATGAAATAACATTTTAAAGAATGATGTGGGGTATAGAAATTAGTATTGAATTTTTAATTCGTGATCTGATTTTACCTTTCTGTTTATCTTCATCTACTACTGCTCTTGGTCTCAGTCCACTTGGTTTTCATACCATACTTCCACCTGCCTCTAAAAGTTTCAGCTATTGATTCTCTCAGTCTTTTGTTATGCCTGTGTCCTCTGGGGGCAACACTCAGTCAGGATAATCTGATTTCAGCCTCTTCAGCACAGTTCCTTTAATGAAAATATTTTTAAGATAAAGTAGGATTGATATTGAAATTATTGGAAGATCCACATGTGACGGAAAAGGTTGTTTGTCTACAGAATTTCACAATATATAATCAATATACATAAATTTGGAATATTTTCACCATTTTTAGGTAGAATATCTGAACATAGCTTTTGAAAGGAAATCTGAGCCATGTATTATCTCCCACCATTCTGAGATGTTGAACATGGTGACCACTAATGTCCACCAAACTAAGTAGAGATGCTGGTCAGTGAGGTCCCTTCTGCTGCTGCTTTTGGGGAAGCTCTATTACCAATCTGACACTCACTTACTTCCATCAAATGCCTTTTCTTTCTTTCTTTTCTTCCTTTCTTCTTTCTTTCTTTCTTTCTTTCTTTCTTTCCTTTTTTATAACATTTTTGACCCCAACCAGACCTGGTTAACTTGTTCCAGAGCCACACTTAACAACTGTGAACCCTCCATTATTTCTTTGAAGGCAGGCACATAGTAAGTCCTTAATATTTGTTAAAAAACTACAAAGAAAGAAAAGAGGGAAGGAGAGGGTATGATGGAAAAGGGAAAGCAAGGGAGGGAGGATCTCTGGGCAAGACCTTACAATAGACTGTACCAAAACTACAAATGAGGAGTATTCCATGTCTTCAAGATCTTTTTATATATTTTCCATAAGTATGGGAAAATTATGAATTTATTCAATGACAATCTATACTTTAACTTCAAATTAAAACATAGATACAATATATAAAATATATTTCAGACATAATTTAAATTAACTAATAATATTTCCATGAATAAACTAGCATTTGTAAGGTTTTTATATGGAAGACTTGGGATAAAGAGTGCCAAAAGTGATGGCCTAGAAATTTTACTTTAAAAATTCCACTTAATTAAGATATTTATATATTTTTTTATTTTTATTTTTTTAACATCTTTATTGGGGTTTATTGGGGTATAATTTCTTTACAATGGTGTGTTAGTTTCTGCTTTATAACAAAGTGAATCAGTTATACATATACATATGTTCCCATATCTCTTCCCTCTTGCGTCTCCCTCCCTCCCACGCTCCCTAACCCACCCCTCTAGGTGGTCACAAAGCGTATATATATTTTTAAAAGATCATACTTCATCTCCAAAGTATTTGATGTTTGGATTGACTCAAGCAGCCTTTTGGAAATGTTTTTTTAAATCAAACTTGCCATTCTACTAAGTTATTGTAAGTATTAATACAGATACTTTGTGTTTTAATTTGTCATGACAAACAGATTAAAGTTCTTTTTGTAGGTATTTCTCCCATTTTTAAATAATTATATAAAATAAAGATAAAACTTTGAGCATTAAATTGATGTGACTGCTCAATTAAAATACATGAAATATGAACTACTTTAGGCAACTGGTTCTTGATAATTTGGCACCAGAATAAATTAAAAACTATTTGTTGGCTAATTTGGAGATTCATTCAATTTTTTATCTTCTGTGAATCCTACTTTTTATGTTGTTATGATTAATGAACAGAATTTATTATATGATGTTTTATAATATACATATAATGCTTAATATAACAGTCCCAAAGCCTCCAATATTTTCTGTTCTAGACTATTCGAATTCTCTATTATTTCATTCTGCCAAGAAAAATGTTAATGTATACTTCCCATTTCAATAATTAATGGGTAAGTTAATAAAAATTATCAAGAAAAATACCTTGTCCCCCAAGGAATTCATAAATTAGTTCATGTAAAAACTAGTTATTTATCTGAGAAGTAACGTAGCATGATAGTTAAGAGCTTGAATTCTGGACTTAGACAACCCAGGCTCAACACTGTTTTGTGTTATACCATGGTGGGCAGGATCAACTCCCCATCCCGAACTGGCTCAGATGTCAAGACTGATGATGCCACAATCACCCACAACCAAAAATGTATAATGTTTTATAACTCATGTTACAAGGCTTTCTCAGGAGAGGAAGGGAGCAGCCAAGCCTGTCTTAAACGTCTTGAGCTAAAGGAGCTTCGGTTTTTATTGTGGTCAGGGGCTGTGGCTGGGGTGAGGATTCCAATGTGTGGACAGAGGTTTATACTTCAACCTCCCTCCCTCTGTTGCCAAGAGAAAGCACCTGTGCTTTCTTACTGACTTGTCCAGATGTGGAGCAAGAGGGGATGAGAGAGGTTTGGGGCCTGAATGATATCAGCAATCAGCACAAAAATGGAGTCAGACTCTTAATCACATAAACCTAACTCCATTACTTCCTAGCTGCATGACTGTGGGTAAATTACTTTACTCGCTATAATAGCAAACCCTCCCTCATAGATTTGTTTCACTTACTTCATAAATAAAATGGGGATATAAGAGTTTTTACCACATAGTTATTGTGGGGATTAAATGGGTATATGAATATATATATATATAATTTATTTTTCCTTAGAAACATTTCTAGCCTGTAGAATGATCTCATAACTGATTTTCCTTCTTATGAAACCATTATGTGCTACGCCCTTTGTGCTAAGCAGTTAACTATGTCCATTTAACTGCCATCACAAGCTCACACTGTTACCGGCGGAAAGCTAAAAATGACTAGAATTAGTGTCATAAATTAGAGAAAGGGACAGTTTTGATTTAGAGAAGGGAAAGCTTAATTATAATCATGGAGCCGCTAAAATGTGAGGTCCACTTTGAAGGCTGAGCAGTGCTTTCACAGGGAGGGAAATAGAGAAAACTATTTTTCAGACAGAAGGAATAGAATAAACAAAAACACTGAGGTATGAGAAGTGTAAGGAATAGAATGGAATGAAAACTAGAGTGCAGGCTTTGTGGGGAGGACTGGATAGCCACAGTATAGCCAGTGACCTGTGAAAGAATTCTATTAAATTGCCAAATTGTGCACTATAAATTATAAAATCTATAGGAGATTTCAAAAATAGAAGTGAATGCAAATGGAAACAACTGAAGAACCATTCATAAACATGATACAATTTAATATCTAAGTTCATGGAATTTCCCTAGATCAAAAAAGTCAGTCAAGTACATTCCACATAATAGTAAACACAAAGACAATATATGTCTGGGGCTGGAAAAGACCTTCTTGACCTAGTCAGAAAGTATATGTGGGGAGACTGTGATGAATAAATTTGGTGAAAACTATTGTATAATATTTCCAACATTCATCAAAGTGTGGAAGACTTTAGGATGATGGCACATAACAGATTGAAAGATATGGAAAAGTTCTGTCTATGAATGTGGTCAGAAAGTCAGTTGTCCATAGACAAAATGTCTACTGTCCACTCTATTTTAGTAACAGTTTTTTCTTCTTAGTTTACAGTAGTAAAAAAAAGAAATGAGGTCCTAGATCTCATAAAACCTATGATCTAACAATGAAGACAGAAAATAAATGAATAAAGAGATAGGACAATTTCAGCTGTAAATATTATGAAGTAAACAAAACAGGATGAATGATGGAAAGTGAGTTGGGAAATGTGGGGAATTTTAGAAAAGCTCTGCTGGAAATTTGATATGAAACTTCAATGACAAGACAAGGTCAGTTATGCAAAGATCTAGGGAAGAATATTCAGATACAACATGGTTATGGGGGAAAACAGTATGAGGTGAGGTGGTCTTCAATTAGTGCATGAGAAATTATAATAAAATAAGAATGTGTAAATAGAATACTCCTTTAGAGGAGAAACAAATTGGACTGCATAACTGGATAACTAGATATAGGAATGAAGAAGAAATAATATGCAATTAAGATACCAAAAAGAGAAAGCAGAAAAGATCTAATAATAATTGAGTGTCTGTGTGCTTTAATATACATTTTCCAAATAAGCTTATAGTAACAATTCAAGCCACATGATAGAACTCCTGTAACATATGTGAAAACAGTGGTTTTGAGCTATTATGGGCTTTCTCAAAGTCACTTTGTCAAAATTTGAAACAGGATCTCCTAACTTCAAAGCCCATGCTGTTGGCATTTTACCTTGTTCTCTCTTCATAAGTTTAAGTGATGTCTGGTGGTACCATTGGCACAGAGAGGACATTTAGGAAAGAAAGTTCATATACTTTCAAAATGGGTTTTATTATAGATATCTATGTGGAATTATTTACCAGGCCATTCAGTGGAATAACAAATAAGGAGAGGCCCAAGGCTATATTGACTCTAATAAATTCTATAAAGGAGAGAGTTGGGAAGAAAAAAAAAAATGAGGGCTTTGGTAATGTTTTTCCTAGTCAGTTTATGGGTGGGCTCGAAAAAAAAAAATATTGGATTTGATAAAAGCTTTATAAATTCTTTAAACTCATTTACCATTTGATTTCCAACCATGAATATTTCAGTATTTTCTGAATGAATGGCATTTTACTAGAGGAACCTCAATGCCAGATTTTCTGAGGAAAACTGATACCTTATTTGACTGCTAAACACTCTTACAAAAGTTCTACTGGGGTAATCAATTTCAAAGCAAAAATCTAATTAGTTGTAGAACTTTGGTTTAATTTAATACTAGTTCTAGGACGTGAGACCAGATAATACTTAACTGATATTTAGAGTGGAAATATTTGCCAAAACAGGATGATTTAAATAAGTAAGTTTGAGCAATTCATGAAGAGAAAAATACAATGAAAGAACCTACAATATCATCAGGGAAGGATATCTGATTTTTTTGATACACAAACTTATTCAGAGTAATTTACATGGAAGAAAAAACAATGAAGGACTGGAGAACCCTGGGAAGACTGTGGAATAGGAAGCACCAGGAATCCATTTCCTCACCTAGACAACAACTGTACTGGCAGAATCTACTGACCTCATTATTTCGAAGCTCTGGAGCCGATTAAGCCTTGCAACTTCCAAGAGAAGTCTTGGAAGGTAAATTGGGTTAACTTCGGTCAATTACATTAGCTCAGCAGTTGCCACCCATTCCCCACCCCCCAGCCCCATGGCAGGGATCCATGCACATATTCCTAGAGCAGCTTGTACATAGATTTCAGGATCCAAGGCAAGCAATAAGAACCCTATTCTCCAAATATCAGGGATGTGTGTTCTGATCAATGATTACTGCTTCTAATCATGGAGGTGCAGACAGAGGAGGGTAGGCCTTGCTCCACTCCTCCTCCATTGTTGCAAGCCCCTCCCTCTTAGGGTGAAGAAACTTCTAGGGATTCTAGGGCAGAGCCTTATTATTTCTGTCTTCATTTTTCACTCCCCAGAGATTAAATACTAGGGCATTCAAAATCAACTGCATATAAAGGGGAAACTAAAAAGTCACTGATATACCCAAGAATAGGTACAGGATCAAACTAAACTAGAGAAGACCTATAATTTACACCTCAGGCTTATCCTCAGCATAAAGACAGCCTACAATGATTAAAAACAAAAAATAACAAGAACCAAAAACAGCAAACCCTGGGGGATGGAGGAGAATTTGATTACCACATTATTAGATTAAAAATGTCCAGTGTTCAACAGAAAATCACATGATCACAAGGCACATATAGAAAGGGAAAAATATGGCCCATTCAAAGGAAAAAAAAAAAAGCAACAGAAACTATCTCTGAGAAAAACTGGATGAAAGATCAATTAGACCGTTTTTAAAACAACAGCTTAGAGATGCACAAAGAACTAAAGGAAAATGTGAAGAATGTTAAAAAAATGATATATGAACAAAATTAAAATATTAATAAAATAAAGAAAACCTAAAAAGAAATCAAAAAGAAATTACAGAGTTGAAAAGCATAATAACTGAAATGAAAAATTTACTAAAAGAATTCAAAGGCAGATTTAACCAGGCAGAATGAACCAATGAATTTGAAGACCCACAACAAGAAGATAGAAAGGGGGAGAGATATTATTTGAAGAAGTAATGGCTGAAATATACTAGGTTTTATGAAAGATATGAATATAAGCATCCAACAACTCAGTAACTTCCAAACAGGATGAACTTAAAGAGATCCATCTCAAAACACCCTTATAACCAAACTGTTGAAAGACAAAGACAAAGAAAGAACCTTGAAAGGAGAAAAAGAGAAGTAACTCATCACACATAAAGCACCTCAATAAGATTCTCAGCAGATTTCTCATCAGAAACATTGGAGGCCATAAGGCAGTGGGCTGATATATTTATTCAAAGTGTTTAAAAAAAAACACTGTCAATCAAGAATACTATACCTGGCAAAACTTTTCTTCAAAAGTGAGGGAGAGGGGAGGAGCTAGAAGATGGTGGAAGAGTAAGACACGGAGATAACCTTCCTCCTCACAAATACATCAGAAATACTTCTACACGTGGAACAACTCCTACAGAACACCTACTGAACGCTAGAAGAAGACCTCAGACCTCCCAAAAGGCAAGAAACTCCCCACATACCTGGGTAGGGCAAAAGAAAAAAGAAAAAACAGAGGCCAAAGAATAAGGATGGGACCTGCACCAGTGGGAGGGAGCTGTGAAGGAGGAATGGTTTCCACACACTAGGAATGCCCTTCATGGGTGGACACTGGGTGGTGGGGGGGGGAAGCTTCGGAGCCACGGAGGAGACCACATCAACGGGGTTGTGGAGGGCAAAGTGGAGAGATTCCCACACAGGGGATCGGTGCTAACCAGCACTCATCAGCCCGAGAGGCTTGTCTGCTCACCCACTGGGGCAAGCGGAGGCTGGGAGCTGAGGCTCGGGCTTCGGTTGGATCGCAGGGAGAGGACTAGGGTTGGCTGCATAAACACAGCCTGAAGGGGCTACTGTACCCCAGCTAGCCCGGGAAAAAGTCTGGAGCTGCCAAAGAGACAAGAGACTTTTTCTTGCCTCTTTGTTTCCTGGTGCACAAGGAGAGGGTATTAGGAGCACCGCCTAAACGAGCTACAGAGATGGGCACAGGCCGCGGCTATCAGCGCAGACCGCAGAGATGGGGATGAGATGCTAAGGCTGCTTCTGCAGCCACCAAGAAGCCTGTGTGCAAGCACAGGTCACTATCCACACCTCCCCTCCTGGGAGCCTGTGCAGCTCACCACTGCCAGGGTCCCGTGATCCAAGCACAACTTCCCTGGGAGAACACACAGCGCCTCAGGCTGGTGCAACGTCACGCAGGTCTCTGCCGCCACAGGCTCTCCCTGCATTCCATACCCCACCCTCCCCCTGGCCTGAGTGAGCCAGAGTGCCCAAATCAGCTGCTCCTTTAACCCTGTCCTGTCTGAGTGAAGAACACATGCCCTCAGGTGACCTACATGCAGAGGTGGGTCCAAATCCAAAGCTGAATCCCAGGTGCTATGTGAACAAAGTAGAAAAAGGGAAATTTCTCCCAGCACCCTCAGGAGCAATGGATTAACTCTCCACAATCAACTTGATGTACCCTGCATCTGTGAAATTCCTGAATAGACAACGAATCAACCCAAACTGAAGAGGTGGACTTTGGGAGCAATGATATATATATATATTTTTACCATTTTTCTCTTTTTGGAGTGTGTATGTGTATGCTTCTGTGTGTGATTTTGTCTGTATAGCTTTGCTTTTACCATTTGTCCTAGGGTTCTGTCTGTCCGTTTTTTTTTTTTTAAATACTTAAAAAATATTTTTCTTAATAATTATTTTTTATCTTAATAACTTTATTTTATTTTACTTTATTTTATCTTTTTCTTTCTTTCTTTCTTGTTTTTCACCCTTTTATTCTGAGCCGTGTGGAGGACAGGTTCTTGGTGCTCCAGCCAGGTGTCAAGTCTGTGCCACTAAGGTGGGAGAGCAAAGTTCAGGACACTGGTCCACAAGAGACCATCCAGCTCCACATAATATCAAATGGGGAAAGTCTCCCAGTGATCTCCATCTCAACGCCAAGACCCATCTCCACTCAATGACCAGCAAGCTACAGCGATGGACACCCTAGGCCAAACAACTAGCAAGACAGGAACACAAACCCATGCATCAGCACAGAGGCTGCCTAAAATCATAATAAGGCCACAGACACCCCAAAACACACCACCAGATGTGGACCTGCCCACCAGAAAGATAAGATCCAGCTTCATCCACCAGAACACAGGCACTAGGCCCCTCCACCAGGAAGCCTACACAACCCACTGAACCAACCTTAGCCACTGGGGACAGACACCAAAAACAATGGATACTACGAACCTGCAGCCTACAAAAAGGAGACCTCAAACACAGTAAGATAAGCAAAATGAGAAGACAGAAAAACACACTGCAGATGAAGGAGCAAGATAAAAACCCAACAGACCTAACAAATGAAGGGGAAATAGGCAGTCTACCTGAAAAAGAATTCAGAATAATGACAGTAAAGATGATCCAAAATCGTGGAAATAGAACGGAGAGAATACAAGAAATGTTTAACAAGGACATAGAAGAACTAAAGAGCAAATAAACAGTGATGAACAACAAAATAAATGAAATTAAAAATTCTCTAGAAAGGATCAATAGCAGAATAACTGAGGCAGAAAAACGGATAAGTGACCTGGAGGGTAAAATAGTGGAAATAACTACTGCAGAGCAGAATGAAGATAAAAGAATGAAAAGAATTGAAGACAGTCTCAGAGACCTCTGGGACAACATTAAACACATCAGCATTCGAATTACAGGGGTCCGAGAAAGAGAAAGGGACTGAGAAAATATTTGAAGAGATTATAGTTGAAAACTTCCCTAATATGGGAAAGGAAATAGTTAATCAAGTCCAGGAAGCACAGACAGTCCCATACAGCATAATACCAAGGAGAAACACAACAACACACATATAAATCAAACTATCAAAAATTAAATACAAAGAACAAATATTAAATGCAGCAAGGAAAAATCAACAAATAACACATAAGGAAATCCCCATAAAATTAACAGCTGATCCTTCAGCAGAAACTATGAAAGCCAGAAGGGAGTGGCAGGACATATTTAAAGTGATGAAGGAGAAAAACGTACAACCAAGATTACTCTACCCAGCAAGGATCTCATTCAGATTTGATGGAGAAATTAAAACCTTTACAGAGAAGCAAAAACTAAGAGAATTCAGCACCACCAAACCAGCTTTACAACAAATGCTAAAGGAACTTCTCTAGATAGGAAACACAAGAGAAGGAAAAGACCTACAGTAACAAACCCAACCCAATTAATAAAATGGTAATAGGAACATACTTATTGATAATTACCTTAAATGTAAATGGATTAAATGCTCCAACCAAAAGACATAGATTTGCTGAATGGATACAAAGACCCATATATACAAGAGACCCACTTCAGACCTAGGGACACATACAGATTGAAAGTGAGGGGATGGAAAAAGATATTCCATGAAAATGGAAATCAAAAGAAAGCTGCAGTAGCAATTCACTTATCAGACAAAATAGACTTTAAAACAAAGACTATTACAAGAGACAAAGAAGGACACTACATAATGATCAAAGGATGAATCCAAGGAGAAGATATAACAATTGTAAATATATATGCACCCAACATAGGAGCACCTCAATACACAAGGCAAATGCTAACAGCCATAAAAGGGGAAACTGACAGTAACACAATCACAGTAGGGGACTTTAACACCCCACTTTCACCAATGAACAGACCATCCAAAATGAAAATAAATAAGGAAACAGAAGCTTTAAATGATACATTAAACAAGATGGACTTAATTCAGATTTATAGGACATTCCATCCAAAAACAACAGAATATACTTTCTTCTCAAGTGCTCATGGAATATTCTTCAGGATAGATCATATCATGGGTCACAAATCAAGCCTTGGTAAATTTAAGAAAATTGAAATGGTATCAAGTATCCTTTCTGACTACAATGCTATGAGACTAGATGTCAAGTACAAGAAAAAATCTGTAAGGCATACAAACACATGGAGGCTAAATAACACACTACTTAATAACCAAGAGATCACTGAAGAAATCAAAGAGGAAATCATAAAATACCTAGAAACAAATGACAATGAAAACACGACAACCCAAAACCTACAGAATGCAGCAAAAGCAGTTCTAAGAGGGAAGTTTATAGCAATACAATCCTACCTTAAGAAACAAGAAACATCTTAAATAAAAAACCTAGCCTTACACCTAAAGCAATTAGAGAAAGAAGGACAAAAAAAACAAAACAAAGTTAGCATAAGGAAAGAAATCATGGAGATTAGATCACAAATAAATGAAAGAGAAATGAAGGAAACAATAGCAAAGATCAATAAAACTAAAAGCTGGTTCTTTGAGAAGTTAAACAAAATTGATAAAGCATTAGCCAGACTCATCAAGAAAAAAAGGGAGAAGACCCAAATCGATAGAATTAGAAATAAAAACAAGAAGTAACAGCTGACACTGCAGAAATAAAAAGGATCATGAGAGATTACTATAAGCAGCTATATGCCAATAAAATGGACAACCTGGAAGAAATGGACAAATTCTTAGAAGTGCACAACCTTCCGAGACTGAACCAGGAAGAAATGGAAAATATGAACAGACCAATCACAAGCACTGAAATTGAAACTGTGATTAAAAATCTTCCAACAAACGAAAACCCAAGACCAGATGGCTTCACAGGCGAATTCTATCAAACATTTAGAAAAGAGCTAACACCTATCCTTCTCAAACTCTTCCAAAATGTAGAAGAGGGAGGAACACTCCCAAACTCATTCTATGAGGCCACCATCACTCTGATACCAAAACCAGACAAAGATGTCACAAGGAAAGGAAACTACAGGCCAATATCACTGATGAACATAGATGCAAAAATCCTCAACAAAATACTAGCACATTAAAAGGATCACACAGAACATTAAAAGGATCATACACTATGATCAAGTGGGGTTTATCCATGGAATGCAAGGATTCTTCAATATATGCAAATCAATCAACATGATACACCATATTAATAAATTGAAGGAGAAAAACCATACAATCATCTCAATAGATGCAGAGAAAGCTTTTGACAAAATTCAACACCCATTTATGATAAAAACCATCCAGAAAGTAGGCATAGACGGAACTTGCCTCAACATAATAAAGGCCATATATGACAAACCCACAGCCAAACTCATCCTCAATGGTGAAAAACTGGAACCATTTCCACTAAGATGAGGAAAAAGACACGGTTTCCCATTCTCACCACTATTATTGAACATAGTTTTGGAAGTTTTAGCCACAGCAATCAGAAAAGAGATAGAACTAAAAGGAATCCAATTTGGAAAAGAAGTAAAGCTGTCACTGTTTGCAGATGACATGATCCTATACACAGAGAATCCTAAAGACTCTACCAGAAAACTACTAGAGCTAATCAATGAATATGGTAAAGTAGCAGGATGCAAAATTAATGCACAGAAATCTCTGGCATTCCTATACACTAATGATAAAAAATCTGAAAGTGAAATTAAGAAAACACTCCCATTTACCATTGCAACAAAAAGAATAAAATATCTAGAAATAAACCTACCTAAGGAGACAAAAGACTTGTATGCAGAAAATTGTAAGACACTGATGAAAGGAATTAAAGATGATACAAATAGATGGAGAAATATACCATGTTCTTGAATTGGAAGAACCAACATTGTGAAAATGACTATACTACCCAAAGCAATCTACAGATTCAATGCAATCTCTATCTAACTACCACTGGCATTTTTCACAGAACTAGAACAAAATATTTCACAATTTGTATGGAAAAACAAAAGATCCTGAATAACCAAAGCAATCTTGAGAAAGAAGAACGGAGTTGGAGGAATCTGGCTCCCTGACTTCAGACAATACTACAAAGCTACCGTAATCAGACAGTATGGTACTGGCACAAAAACAGAAATACAGATCAATGGAACAGGATAGAAAGCCCAGAGATAAACCCGTGCACACACAGTCACCTTATCTTCAATAAAGGAGGCAAGAATATACAGTGGAGAAAAGACAGTCTCTTCCATAAGTGGTGCTGGGAAAACTGGACAGCTACATGTAAAAGAATAAAATTAGAACACTCCCTAACACCATACACAAAAATAAACTCAAAATGGATTGAAGACCTAAATGTAAGGCCAGACACCATCAAACTCTTAGAGGAAAACATAGGCAGAACACTCTATGACATACATCACAGCAAGATCGTTTTTGACCCACCTCTTACAGAAATGGAAATAAAAACAAAAATAAACAAATGGGACCTAATGAAACTTCAAAGCTTTTGCACAGCAAAGGAAACCATAGATAAGATGAAAAGACAACCCTCAGAATGGGAGAAATTATTTGCAAATGAAGCAACTGACAAAGGATTAATCTCCAAAATTTACAAGCAGCTCATGAGCTCAATATCAAAAAAAACAACAACCCAATCCAAAAATGGGCAGAAAGACCTAAACAGACATTTCTCCAAAGAAGATATACAGATTGCCAATAGACACATGAAAGAATGCTCAACATCATTAATCATTAGAGAAATGCAAATCAAAACTACAATGAGATATCATCTTACACCAGTCAGAATGTCCATCATCAAAAAATCTACAAACAATAAATGCCAGAGAGGTTGTGGAGAAAAGGGAACCCTCTTGCACTGTTGATGGGAATGTAAATTGATACAGCCACTATGGAGAACAGTATGGAGGTTCCTTAAAAAACTCGAAATAGAACTACCATATGATTTGGTAATCCCACTACTGGGCATATACCCTGAGAAAACCAGAATTCAAAAAGAGTCATGCACCAAAGTGTTCATTGCAGTTCTTTTTCCAATAGCCAGGACATGGAAACTACCTAAGTGTCCATCAACAGATGAATGGATAAAGAAGATGTGGCACATATATACAGTGGAATATTACTCATCCATAAAAAGGAACAAAACTGAGTTATTTTGTAGTGAGGTGGATGGACCTAGAGCCTGTCATACAGAGTGAAGTAAGTCAGAAAGAGAAAAACAAATACCATATGCTCACCATATATATGGAATCTAAAAACAAAATCAAAAACAAAAACAAAAGGTCATGAAGAAACTTGGGGCAAGATGGGAATAAAGACACAGACCTACTAGAGAATGGACTTGAGTATATGGGGAGTGGGTAGGGTAAGCTGTGACAAGGTGACAGAGTGGCATGGACATATATACACTACCAAACGTAAAACATATGGCTAGTGGGAAGCAGCCGCATAGCACAGGGAGATCAGCTTGGTGCTTTGTGACCACATAGAGGGGTGGGATAGGGAGGGTGGTGGGGAGGGAGATGCAAGAGGGAAGAGATATGGGAACATATATATATGTATACCTGATTCACTTTGTTATAAAGCAGAAACTAACACACCATTGTAAAGCAATTATACTCCAATAAAGATGTTAAAAAAAAAACAGTGAGGGAGAGGAAGAGATCAGATGGTGGAGTAAGAGGGCGTGGATCTCACCTCCCTCAATGAACGCATAAAAAACATACCTACATGTGGAGCAATTCTAACTGAAAACTAAATGGAAACTGGCAGAAAGACTCCTGTACAACCAAGGCTGTAAGAAAAGTCCACATGTAATTGGGCAGGAAGGGAAGTGAAGTGATCAGGTCCTGACCTGTGCCCCTGGGAGGGGACTCAGTGAAAAAGGGAGATTACACAGAGATCCTCCCTGGGGAGTGAGCATTTCAAGCCACATATTGGGTGCCCCAGCCCTGGGGTCTAACACAGAAAACACAAGTCCCCTTGGCTGGTTGGAGGGCTAGTAGGACTAACAGGAGGGCTGAGGAAAGCCTGGGCTCTGCTTTTGAGTGTGTGCATACGTGCTTGCCCCTATAGCAGGGTGGAAAGGGTGAACTTAAACTGCAGAAGAGATAAGAGGCTGGCCGGTTTCCTGCCACCACTGCCATTGTGCATGCCCCAGCCTGAACTGAGCGAATGCTCCAGCCCCACTTGCTTCTTGGTGCAGGCCCACACTGGGATGAGGGCCCAGCTGTGAGGCACAGAGGCAGCTCACATCTGAAGAGATGTCTGAGCAGGGCAGGGTCAGCCATTACTGGTACTTATACAGGCAGCACAAGAGAAGTAGACGCATCTTTGTTTGTGGCCAGAGCACCACAGCCTGTGCCTTGACACACATCAAGAGCCCACGTAGGCACTGCCTGTCCTGTGGTATACCCACACCAGAGCAAGGGTGGCAGAGGCCAAAGGGAGAGCCCGGCTGTGAAGGACAAAGGAGACTCAGACCCAAAGGAGTGTTTGAGCAGGGCATAGGCAGCTATTAATGGCACTTACGTAGGCAGCTCATCAGAAGCAGTCTGGATCGCAGACCCCGCCAGATCACCACAGTGTGCACCCCAATACCTGCCAAGTGCCCACACCAGCCCCTCTTGCTCCAACACTGATCCCCTCTGGGGCAAGGGTGTCATGCTGGGAGGAGGGAGAGCAAACAAAAGGAATGAAGCTAGCTCGGACCCAACCCTCAGGGCTTTGGCTCCAGCAACTTGGGACCCAACCTTGGCCCCAATAGGGCAGTGATGGCCACTGAGCAGAAGAGAAATCCCTGCTTAAAAACTGGCTCTGGCTTCTAATCCTTCCATTTCCAAGCCCACATCCTACCAAGGTGATAGCTGTCAGCACACCCTGAAGAAAGATGTGATTTGTGTTCACATCAAATCCAGCTCTCCCACCAAAGCCACTGGGTACATCCAGACTGTATAGGGATGCTCCCACATAAAGACACTCCTTCAAGACCACAATAGGTAGCTTTTTCACCTAATTTTGTAGAGACAGAGAAAGTTAAGCAAAATTAGAAGACAGAAATTGGTCTCAATTGAAAGAGCAAGAAAAAAAACCTGAAAAAAATACACAATGAAATAGAAATAAACAACTTACCAGATAAAAAATTCAAGGCATTAGTAATAAGAACACTAACTGAATTAGGGAAAAGAATGTATGAACATGGTGAGAATTTTAACAAGGAACTAGAAAATATAAAAAAGAACCAGTCAAAACTGAAGAATACAATAACTGAAATGAAAATGACACTAGAAGGAACTAACAGCAGACTAGGTGATACAGAAGAATGAATACATGGTCTGGAAGACAGAATAATAAAAATCACCCAACTGGATAAAAATTTTAAAAAATTAATGAAAACAGTTTAAGGGATCTTTGGGATAACAACAAGCATGCCAACATTTACGTTATATGTGTCCCAGAAGGAAAAGAGAGAGAGGGTCAAAAATATTTGATATTTAGTACTTGATAAAATTATTGCTGAAAACTTCCCAAAGCTGAAGCACAGAGGGTCCCAAACAAGATGAATCCAAACAGACTCACACTAAGACATATCATAATTAAAATGGCCAAAGGTAAAGAGAGAATTCTAAAGGCAGCAAGAGAAAAACAGAGTCATATACAAGGGCACCACCCCAAGGCTATCAGCTGATTTTTCTGCAGAAACTTTGCAGGCCAGAAGGGAGTAGCATGATATATAAAAATCTCAAAGGGAAAAACCTGTAACCTAGGATACTCTACCCAGCAAGATTATCATTTAGAATTAAAGGAGAGAGAAAGAACTTCTCAGACAAGCAAAAATGAAAAGAGTTAATTAATACTAAACCTACCTTAAAAGAAATGTTAAAGGGTCTTCTTTAAGTGGGAAAGAAAAGGCTATAACAAGAATTAAGAATCTATAGGGGAGGAAAAATCCCACTAGTAAAGGCAAATATATAGAAAAGGCTGAGGATCAACCACTTACATAAGCTAGTACAAAGATTAAAAGATAAAAAATTGTAAAATCAACTATGACTACAATAATCAGTACAGCACAGCGTAAGTGAGGGTAAAATTAAGACATTCCCAGATTAAAAAAAGCTTAGGGAGTTCACAGCATTTGGCCTGTCCTGTTAGAAATGCTCAAGAAATTCCTACTGGTTGAAATGAAAGGACAGTAGATAGAAACTCAAAGCTATATAAAGAAATAAAGATCTAAATAAAGGTAAATACACAGGCAATTATAAAAGCTAGTAATATTTAAACAATGGTTTGTAACTGTACTTTTTGTTTTCTAAATGATTTATGGGACTAATGCATTTAAAAAATCAATTATTAGCCTAAAAGTTCGTATTATTTAAACTTTGATTTGTAGCTCCACATTTTGTTTTCTACGTAATTTAAGAGAGTAACACATTTAAAAACAATTATTAGTTTTGTTTTTGGACACACAATTATTAAGGTGTAATTCTGTGACATCAATAAATGAAAAGAGTGGAGACAGAGGTGTAAAGGAGCAATTTTTTACGCTATTGAAGTTAAGATTGTACTAATTCAATATGGAGTGTAATAGTTTTAGGATGTTAAATGGATATCCCACGGATACCTAACTTTACAACCCTAGGTACTAGAAAATGAAGATCAAACTAAACTTTACATACCTAGAACCCCATGAATGAAGGATAGGATGGGGTCCCTTAAGAAAGGATCCCAGTGCAATAGTAAAACCATGTATTTTAATATTTCCCCCAGCCTTCCTCAAAGGGACCTACAGTCTTTTACCAGAGTAACTGTGCTTTGGGGGAAAGGGGACTTTTGGGGACTACTGAGCACCATCTATGAACTGACACTAATTCCAGGAGACCCAAAATGTCACTGCCTCTACTTAGGAAAACAGTAAACCAAAACAATACCTCATTCTGGAGGGACTGCAGAGTTTAAAACCACCAAGGACTTGAAGGAAGCAGAGGTGATAATTTCTACCATATTCCCATTTAACTAGCCTATCTGGCCAGTGAAGAAAACAGATGGATTTTAGAGAATGACAGTGGATTTTTGTAAACTTAACCAGATAGTGACTCCAATTGCAGCTGCTAAATCAGATGTGGTTTCAGAACACATCCTCTGGTACCTAATATGTAGTCATTGATCAAATACTTTTTCCTTGATACCTGTTAATAAAGACCACCAGGAGCAGTTTGTTTTAGCTGCAAAGCCAGCAATACACCTTTGCTGTTCTACCTCAGGGGCATATCAACTCTCCCGCTCTATGTCATAATTTACTTTGGAGGCTCTTGATTACCTTTCTCTTCTACAAGACATCACATTGGTCAGTTATTTTGATAGCATTATGCTGACAGGACCTAGATAGCAAGAAGTGCAAATACTCTTAGACTCATTGGTAAGACACTTGCATGCCAGAGGGTGGGAAATAAATCTGACAAAAATTTAGAAGGCTTCCACCTCAGTGAAATTTCTAAGGGTCCAGCATGCCAAGTGTGAAGCATGTGAAGATATCCTTTCTAAGTTATAGGTTATGGGTTATGTTTCATCTGTCCCCTCCAAAAATCAAGAAAGAAGCAGAATGCTTAGTGGGTTTCATTAGATTTTGGAGGCAACATATACCTCATTTCATTGTTCTACTCCAGTTCATTAACCGAGTAACCCGAAAAGCTGCTTGTTTTGTGTGGGGCCCAGAACAGGAGAAGGCTCCGCAACAGGTCCAGAGTCAGTGCAAGCTGCTCTGTCACTTGGGCCATATGATCCAGCAGATCCAATAGTTATTGAAGTGGCGGTGACAGATAAAGAAAGCCGATACTCGAACTAATAAATGAGCTAAGCACTGTTTCAGGACACAGGACCGTAACAGACAAGTCAACTGTATTTCTATGTATTAGATAAACATACCAATTAAAAATGAACAAAATATACTTTAGAAAAATGCAAAATAAAACCATAATAAGATACCATTTCATACTCACTAGCTTATTTATAATAAAAAATACAGACAATCTCAAGAGTTGGCAAGGAGGCCTCATACGTTGCTGATGAGGATGTAAAATGTTACAGACAGTTTGGAAAACAGTTTAGCTTCCTCACACTAATCAGAAAGTACAGACTTTTTAATATTTTGGAACTCACTTAGTCTATATTCTATGGAAACTCTCACATAAACATTAATTATTGACCTCAAAAGCTTCTGAGAGTGGCCACTGTAATTCTAAATGATCTTTGGTGGAATTATGCTATTTAGAGTGATAATTCAATAAATGGCCATTATAATTAAATTATAATTTAAACAGCCTGGCTTGGAGAGGGCATGGAGTTCTGTTTAAACTGAGAAAAACTCATGAGAGTCTAGGAAAGGTCAGTCTAAAAGTTTCTTATGCAACTTGTCTTGGACATTCACAATCAAGGACTCCTAGCATATACAAAGTTTGGAAGGGAGGTTTCTCACAGAACAAGAGTCTCAAAGACAAAGCAAGACAGCCTGAGGAAAATTCTCATAGGTTTCTATAAGTTTTGGCCAAAAGTTGTTGTTCTGAAGAGTTACATTCTGAAATCCTCAGGCCCAAGAGCCAGCTCAAGAAATAAATTTATCAAGATCATCTTTTTCCCTAGGAACATCTTACAGACTTAACACTAAAAAACTGATGAAGACTGTGACAAATAGTAGTGTTGACAATACCAATACCATTTTCCACCAAAGATAAAAGTCTTTCAAACAAGAACAGAAAACCAAAGCATTCCTAAAAGGGATCTTACTTCATTGGAGACGATAAATAAAGTCTCACGTTTGGTCTGACTTCAATGAAAAGAAAATAGAAATCAGAACATCATGAGAAACAGCCTCTTCTTCCAGTTGAACAGACCCCTGAGTGAGTCTCAAGCTGCCTCACTGGAAAACACTGCTTTTGAGTCAAGAGTCTTGGGTTGCACAGTTAGGGAGTCTCATATGGATCTTGGTGTAACCTCCAAATTGTTGAATTTCCCAAAGCATCACGAGAAAACCTGTTACCAAAGCTAAATGTATCAGAATTACATAATTAAGGAAGAATGCCACTGGAATGGATTTTAATATGTCAATTTGGCCAAGCTGAACTGTGGTACACAGAATTCCCTTTCTAGTATGCTTCTGATTAGGGTAGCTACAAATGATATTCTCTTAAGAAAGCTGGAGGACAAAGACAGCAGTACTTTTGTAACAAGCAAACAACTTCCCCATTATTCATTGAAACATTACTACATACAGCTGAGAAGCAATTTGGTAGACAGGATTGAAGTTTCTAATCAGTTGGCTTTAAGTGAATCAAAAGAGCTTGAATTAATCAACTAGGAAAACTTTAAACATTAGACCTTTTAGCCCATGGACAGCAAGCTTCAGCCTGTACTTTTGAGATTCCACCCTCCTTGTGATTTTTCCTTCCTTTCCTGACTGCCTTCCCCATGGATTTTAGATTTACTTAGCCAGTATTAACAATAAGCCAGTTCTTTAAATAAATGCATACTTATATAAAAACAGATACACTGCTTATAATAAATACATGTAAGAAATGCATATGCCTTATAACTAATACACGTTTATTACATATATGTATATATGTGTATGTGTACTTGTGTGTGTGTGTATCCTATAAGATGTTCTTTTTCTCTAGTTGAACCCTGACCAATACACTCATCTCACAAGTGTTTGCTGTATTTCAGAAAGGGGAAGTTAGTAGAAATTATATATTACTCTGAGGTCTGAGCTTAAGTGGCTTAAGTTTCTAAGTACAGAAATGAACGTACTGTAGCAAATGTTTTAAAAGAACAACTTCAGATTGGCGGACAGAGCAAAGAAAGATTCTTGAAGCAAGTCATAAGTAAACTGTTATTTCATTAAATGAGTTTTTGCTCAGGTAATAAGGACTACATAACTTATATTAGGTAATGATTAGGTAATTATTTAAATAATTTTATTTAAATAATGTAAAACAATATATATCTTCCTTTTCAACATGTATCCCTTCATGTAATATTATTCTACTACTAATATAAATATTGTGAGATCATCTTTGAATATTTAGTTTCAAATTCTGACAAAATCATGCAACTCTGGTACTCTAAGCACATTGCTTATGCTGGAAAAATCATCGGTATTCTTAAAAAGATAACTATGGGTTTCCTTGCTGCCATTACCATAAGGGTAGGAGGTGGCAATTTAACAATTTTCTCTCTGTGACTAGTTATCCATTATTTGTTTGGTTTATGTGTTGTTCCAAGACACCCAGACAGGTCTGTAATTGATAGAGATTGATCCACCATTGAGTGATGCAGGCTGCCGCTGATGTCGTACTCTCTGCTGATGTCTGTTTATATATTTTGTGGGTTGGTAAGTTTATAGCTCAGATTTACTCTTGTGATATTTTTTAGTTTATCTAAATATGTCTTTATTTTTAAAAATATCCACTCATATGTCTAATGATTCTCAGATTCGTTGGTTCTAAAAAAAGCAAATGCTTTCCAGAATTGGTGGGAGAAAAGGAGACTCCTTGGGGAGTGGGGGATGTTGCTTCCTCTCACTTAAAAGATTTGAGTTCTTTCATTTTGGTGTAATGGAAGGAATTTTTGATTTGGAATCAGAAGATCTGAATTTGAGGCCTTGCCATTTAAGTATCAATTTAAGTATCAGCTCTCTGAGCATTTAATAGTATTTTAGGAGTATTTCAAAAATACAAAAATTATTTCTTAATTTCCTTATTTATAATGTCAGGATAACAGTCATTTTATCTATCAGGACTATATTGATTGCATACATATAAGACAATATATATGAAAATAATTGTTCTTAAAGTGCTATGAAAATACATAGTCATTTTCATATTGAGATTTTTATCCAAAAATAGTAATCATTATTAAAATTAACTGTGTCCAACATGCTATGAAATCTTTTACGTGCTTTACAAATATTCTATTTTCACTATAACCCTATGAAGAAAGTACAATTATTATCCCAATTTCACAGATGAAGGAAATGAGACTTTTTTCCAAGGTCATGTTACTGACAAGTGATACTTTCTAGTAATTCTAAGGATGGAAGATTGTCTTTTTCATCCAAAAGTTAGTTCCTCGGTCAGGTAATACATATTACTTAGCTGATTAGTATATCACAAAAAAGTGCCTAAAATAGTATTGCATTTTTGTTTGATGTCTTTGCCAGGTAAACTCAGAGGTAGAATAAACTGGAAAACATGCTATTGGCTGTATACCTAGAATCCCTGCTTACACTTCTTGCAGTCATTTATCTATCAGGAATTTTCCAAAAAAGCTAGAAATATTCATAGTTCTCAATACATGCAGCAATTGTTATCTTGACAGAAATCATGTGAAACTCAGAATTTTTGTTCCTAACTTCTATAAGCTAGAGCTCACAGGGTTTGTGTAGAAAGAAAATCACTTCTACAAATGTCAAAAACATTACAATTCAACTTGTGCTATAAACCCCGTAACGCTAGCTCCATCCTTGATTCAATCTAAAGCAAAAGAAATGACACATTTTAAAAGCATCCAATCTAGTAGGAAAGGCTTTAAAAATACATTTTAATTATGTGTTTTAAAATTAAATGATGTGAGAAAGTGTTGAAACCTAATTTATCAATTTTTCCACTATGAGTGACATAATCAACCTTGATAATGATGTAAATTAAACATTAATGGAGAAAATTTTTGTCTATTATGGCCCAAAAATGAAAGATCAAAGAAAATACAATGGCATGGTAGAATAACTCAAGATCTAATATATTTTGTTAGTTAACATTCAGAAATATATGATTACCAAACTACCAAGTAATAAGATAATCTATGGTAGTGATGCAAAGGAACTTGAGCTTGACCTAAAAAATGATGGGACATTTTTTAAGTCTACAAATTAGTGATTATTTGCAGTCTAAATCTAAATCCTTAAACAACATAATGCATTTGAGAATTTGAAACAGAATCATATTTGTGTTCCTAAAATTTTCTAACCTTATCTTAGCCCACAGAAATACATGTTTTAGAATAAGAATGGCAAGACATACAACCCAGATGACTAGGAAATGCTTTGTCAGGAAATATGCAAAGAGAGATGAAATATGTAAGTTTAGGCTACAAACAAGCTATTGGGACACATCTGTTGGAGGCTGCTTGTCAATATTTTCTGCATAATCACAAATAGATTAATGCATTATCACATTTAGGTAGTCAGTGTTCTATGGGAATATTATTTTCTCTAAACTGAGCCAATTCTTTTCTATTCCATCTCTCATACATGTAACAGCAAAGTTATGTATTTTGAAAAGATTGTTTCCAAGAAGACAGATAAGCTCTTTTAAGGTTTTGATGGCTTGTATAAATGTCTGCCTTGAAGCTGTAAAGATATAGCACAATTCATGTCTTCCTGAACATATTTCAAAAGTAAAATTCTAAAGCATAAGTGAAGTGCCTTATAACGGATCCAATGCATTAAATCACTAGAGGAAATTTCACCTCAGTTTTTTAAACTGTATTAAATGCTTTGTGATAATGACTGAGTGAGCATCCAGAAGAAATATAAAGGAGTGCCATCAGACTCTGCCTTTAGTCATGATCTAGTGTAAATTAGTATCCAAATAAAAATTTTAAAAACACAGATTTCCTACTTATCACATTTTTGGAATTACTGTACATAGAATCTATAAAATACAATTTTCAAAATTAAAAACATGACCCTCACACAAATACAGAACAATATATGTCAAAGATACTTATTCAAAACATTAATCAATTAAGGAACAAGTAAGATGGTAAAGCTGGTTCAAAAAATAATTTGAGGGCTTCCCTGGTGGCCCAGTGGTTGAGAGTCCATCTGCTGATGCAGGGGACACAAGCTCGTGCCCCAGTACGGGAGGGTCCCACATGCCACGGAACGGCTGGGCCCGTGAGCCATGGCCGCTGAGCCTGCGCGTCCGGAGCCTGTGCTCCGCAGCGGGAGAGGCCACAGCAGTGAGAGGCCCACGTGCCGAAAAAAAATAATTTGAGAAATGAAGATTTATATAATCACCTAGTTAAAGGAATGCTAAATTAAATATGTTAATAGAGACCAAAAAGGTTGAACTCCTACACAACATTAAAAATATAGCATTGTAATTAGCTTTTCTACTAGACAGAAATCCACTAGTTAACGTGTAACTCCATAACGTCTGGGTACTAATCACATAATAAATAGCAAAGATAAGCACAAGTGCATTTTCCTACATAATTAATAATAGTTCAGGGAATCTGTTAAACAATGCTCCATTATGACAGTGCAAGGAAATTAAGTCATCTTCTTGCTTTATTTAGGAATGTTAGTTACACACACACACACACACACACACACACACACATATACACGTACACACTTCTCCCCTTTAACAACCCACATAATGGATACTATGTGATAATTACAGAAAGCAAACAATTTTCAGAGACACATAGAAAGCATTCCATCAGGGAAATCCAAATAAAACTGCATGACATTTTAAGAAGCAGGAAAGTCGCTATAGTTTATACTATATAAATATAAAAATGACCTTATTTATACTCACTGTAAACCTAACTATAGTAAACAATGAATAAACTTTAAACTGAATATAGAAAAAAAATTTGCTGAGCAAGAGGAATGTTTCATTAAAATATTAACATTAAATGTGTTTGTTTTTCTACATTGATGACAGTTTAGGGTGAAACCTTTGCTGTCACAAAACTCTGGACAGAGTAACATAAAATGTTATTCTTAATCTATGAATTCCCATAAAGTTGGTTTGACACCCATAAGTCTTAGAGTAATAGATAACTTTAAAATAATTTCCAAACTATATATTAAACGTACACAACCAAATGCTTGCTAGTAGTTATGATTGCAAGATAATTGCCAAGACAGTTAGTTATGCTTGATATCACAATGAAAGAGAGATAACTGGTCAATATTTTTATATGTCCCTTAACTTAATTGGCTGAATATTTTTCAATTTAAGTTGATTGACCAAATCTGGAATACTTTTCATTTTTCATAAAAAAATTAAAATTAAATGAACATCACAATACAAATTTTTTAAGTTTGGATAACTTTAAAAATCCAATACATTTGTATACTAAGATTTAAGCACAGTAAAAATAAAGGGGGGGGGAGGGAATAGATCATTATCTGCATAAAATTCCCTTTTATTGACCTGTGATAGTCACAATCCTTCAATGAATATTAATAGTTATCAATATCCCTTACAAGACTTGGTACTCATAAATTTATAGGGTTGCCAAATAAGTAATATCAAATTCCCTTTTCCAAGTACTTCATATGATAGATGCTGTTTTATCTCTCTAGTATATTAAATCAATTTATTTTAGGGATAAATTGTATAAAAATTAAAATTGATATTTCCTAACACTTATTTTACTGCCATCTTGAAATTGTATATTGCTTATTTTGTTTTACATTACTCAGTAGGTAAGCCTGGTTCAATAAACACAATTAAAAATATAATTTTACTCACATAAATTATTTCTTACATATAAGAACTTAGGAATGGTTAGAGTCACTTTTATAGAAAATACCAAAAGTCCATTTTACTACTATTTTCTCATTTATACTAGTAAAATATTAAGGGAAAAAAATAAAGTTTATCATTTTACTTAATTGGTCCTACATTGGCAAGAAAATGAAATAAATGCTTGAAAATACACAAATCAAAAAAATACTTCCATAGAATTATACATAATTGCTAAACAAGAAAATTATTCAATGGTTATATAAATTTTGACAAATTTCATGTGTTCAATAGTATTCTCTAAGTAGTTAGCCATAAGATCATTTTATAGTTAGCAGGTAATGATCTACTCATTCAACAGTTTTATGTTTTGTTTAAAATAAACACTATTTTGTGACTTTTTTAATATTGGAGGATTAAAAAAAACAAAGGAGCTATATACATTGTTTGCTTACTTTTTTCTTCTTTGCCAAAATGATAGTTTGCCTCGTCCATATTGTTCAAGGTATTTTTCAATGATAACTGATTTTTTGTCACACTCTTATTTGTGAATTTTTTTCTTCAAATGGTTTAATTAACACATGTAACAAACCAATTTTGTGCTTTCAAAATTGAGTTAGACTCAGTATTCCATTTTATTTAATATTTCTTGAATATATATATTCTCAAAGTAGGATGTCATTGATGGAACACTTTTTATGAACACTGTAACTATTATAACCTGCTTCTTTGCATGTCTCATTACATTTCTTGTTATGCTGCAGTAGTAGCCAATATATATGTAGGCTCATAAAAATTATGCATTATGGCCCAGAAGGATATGTTGGTTTTAAAAATGAACTCTCAGACACAATTGGCTTCTTTCTTTTAGCTTCATATAAACCTTCTTGGTGGTTAAGCAACCTTTACTCCTGAATTTAAATGATACATGAATAAAAACAAAATCTGTTTTCACACAGAGTAGGCTTAATTTTATGTACTTAAGCACAGTTTGCCATTTCACAATACTACTAGAACCAGAATAAACATTGCATTTTAAAACTGTATGGAACTAATTTAGTGTAGGGCAGGCAGAAACTTGATCTCATGGCAGCAAAATTTTATGTTTCCATTTCAGCAATCCTGCCTAACACAATAATACCAGGCCAGCAAATCTTAAATATAAGTTAAGCTAACATGATGCATTGTCTTATAAAGCTAGAGCACCCTGTGGAGTCATGCTGAATATGCCAAGTGATTTTTCAAAATTTAATCATCCTAAATGTCAGATAAAGGTGCTTTTGCTGTCATTCTTTAAAACTGGGACAAAAATCCCAAGTGTGCCTGCAAGTTATAAAAAAAGCCTCTTTGTAATACTAGTATTAAATAAACAACATATTTTCCAATCACCCTTCATTTTGCTACTAACAGTAAAAAAAACATACTATAATGTAATAAGGCAAATTTGAGACAAATAGTTATTTTTCAAAGGTAAAAATATAGGCATCTCCTTAGCAAGACTCAAATTTGTTATAACTATCAAGTCAATCTGAATTTCTTTTTTGGTCATAACTGGCTATAATGACAAAAGTTTGGCAGCTTTAGAAACAACTTATTATGAACATAGACTCAGATGTCCTCCATGAAAATATTAGCAAATGGAATCAAGCAATAAATAAAAGGGATAATACATTACAACAAAATGGAATTCATTCCAATAATTCAAGGCAAGTTCAAGATCTATACATCAATCAATGTGATTCATCATATTAACAGACCTAACAAGAAAAAAGCTCAGAATCCTACCGATAGATGCAAAGAACGGATTTGAAAAAACAACAGCAACAATTTATGATAAACTCTCAGTAAATCTGAATTCTCCATTTGACAAGAGTATCTATAATAACCTACTATTAACATCATACTTAATAGTGAAGGCCTGTATGCTTTATCCCTAAGATCAGGAAAAATGCAAGAACACTCTCTCCTGACTCACATTCAACATTGAGCAAGATATGCTAGCCAATTAAATGAAACAAATCAAAAGCATACAAAACATAAAAGTAGAAATAATACTTTTTATATTCACAGATGAAATGACTTTCTAGGTGGAAAATCTGAAAAACTCAGAATTTTTTCTAGAATAATAAATTAGTTTATCAAGTCTTAAAATACAAAGTCAACATCAAAATATCAATTATATTTCTACCTACCAGCAATGAACAATTGGAATTTAAAAAAATATATCACTTACCATAGCACTAAATAAAATTGAAATATTAGGTTAAAAACCTAATGAAATATGTTCAGGATCTATATATTGAAAACTATAAAACATGAGTGGAAATAATTAAACAACGAATTATATTCTTGGACTGAAAGATTCAATTTCATTGAGAAATAAATTATTCCCAATTTGATCTGTAGATTCAATGCAATCCTAATTAAAATTCCAGCAGAATTTTTGTAGATATCTGTTAGCTGATTCTAAAACTTATACAGAAAAATTTTAAAACCCTGAATAGACATAAATGATTTTGAAACTGCAGAACAAATTTGAAAGATTCACAAATCTCAATTTAAATATTTACTTGAAAGCTACAGTAATCAAGACAGTGCGGTATTGGTGAAAGGACAAATCCACAGACTGATGGAACAGAATAGAAAGACTAGAAGAGACTCCCCAAAATTTAGTCAACTGATTTTTTAACAACATTATAAAGTAATCCATTGGATGCATCTCTGCCTCTCTCTCTCTCTCTGTCCCTCTCTCTTTCTGTCCCTCTCCCTCTCCACACATGCATACACACAATTTCATTTACACCCCAAAAGTTCCATCCACACCAGAAGGCCAGTTTGGTGTTTACCATCTGCAAGTTTACTTTGTGGTCCACCGGCTGCAGGATATTGTTAAAGCCATACCTGATCATCGTTGGGCGCTTCCAGCCAGGCAATGGCCGACAGGTTCTCAGGGACCCCCATGGACAGCAGCATCTTGGGCAGGAGAGTCAGGAGTTCCCAGCCTCCAACCACTTCTTCAGGCCTTGGTGGGAGCTGAACACCTCCAGGCTGGGCTCCATGTCAGGGTATTAGGCCGGCTTGAAGCGCAGCTGGGTGTCATTCAGCTTGGTGCAGAACTCCCACAAGACTCCTATGAGATGGCTCAGGGTGAGGCTGTGGTCAGCCACAAGCCCTAAATCTGGTGTAACTTGGCAAGGTGCACGGTGTCCAGGATCTAGTACAGGAACACACGGTCGAGGGAGGGTCACTCCGTGGGAGTGAAGTATTTCTTCCGGGCCAGACGCTGAGGCCATAGGCGCTGGCTGATGTGTACGTATGCGGCAGGTTCCCGCCCCCGCCCCCACCCCCACCCCCACCCCCACCCTGTGCCTCATCCCACTTCCCTGAGAGCCAGCCGGGGCAGCCCTGAGAGCAGATGTTCTTGATCCATTGGGGGGAGAAAAAAGAATTTATTATGGTTATCATTACGGTCGTTATCTTTTTACTTGTTTCTTCTGTTTAAACTAAAGTGTGTGTGTGTGTGTGTGTGTGTGTGTGTGTGTGTTTTAACGTGTAAGTTAACTCCCAAGTTGATTGGATAAATAATATTATTAGACAAGCAGGTATGTATTTAATTTGAGAATCCTGTTCTGAAAACACTAAATTACTTGGTAAACCTACAGATAATTTAAATAACTGTTTCTCATAGTATCATAAATATCAGCTACATTTTACATATAGAATACTAAGTGCAAATTTTACTATCAGAATTTTTCAACTATAGAATTTGTATTATTTTAAACGATTACTGGAGAATTTATCATTGTAGATGTTGAAAGAAAACCCAAGCCAGCTTATTTTTAAAAATATAACTGGCTGATTCAAAAAGCATAATTACTTAATTCAGTAATCATATATAAAATCAACAAAATGGTTGCTTAATTTATGTGCCAGTAATTATGCTTACATATCAACTATGTATTACATGTGCTGATTAAGCAGAATTTTTTTTTTTTTTTTTTTTTTTTGCGGTACGCGGGCCTCTCAGTGTTGTGGCCTCTCCCGTTGCGGATCACAGGCTCCGGACGCGCAGGCTCAGCGGCCACGGCTCACGGGCCTAGTCGCTCCGCGGCATGTGGGATCTTCCTGGACCAGGGCACGAACCCATGTATCCTGCATCAGCAGGCGGACTCTCAACCACTGCGCCACCAGGGAAGCCCCAGAATATTACATTTTGTAGATAAAAATATTACTATTTTTCAGAGGTAACATTACATAATCGACTTTTTTGAAGCATAATTTACATAAAATAAAAACACCCATTTAAAGTGTATAGTTTGATATGTTTTGACAAATGTATACAACCATGTAAAAACCACTATAATCAAAATATAGAATAATTCCTTGGATTCAGACACAATATATTGTTTCCTTCTAATTATTGAAATTAGTCTCCATTGTAGATTTGAGCACATCTCTCTACATTTCCACCCAGATTTCATTTTTATGGTATTGTAGAACACTAATAAGTTTGTAATAAAGTGATTTGATTCTATTTCCTTTGACATTATTTATGTACTAGATGGCTCTAGACAGGTCCTTGAATCCCTCAATTTTCCTATCTGTTAGATATAATACTTCCTATCTGTGAAGATATAATACCTGATCTATACAGAGTTTTCACGAGAATCAAATGAGATAATGCATTTAAAATATTTTTAAAGTAGAAAACAGATACAAATATGTATTATTTAGCATAATTATTAATGCAGCAAGAGGTTCATAATTAACTACTGATACAATTTCCTGACAATCAGTTTTTGCCCCCTGCTTTCCTATTCACATCTGCAAATACAGAAGAATATAGAGGAAGCATGTTAGTTCCAAATGGACACAGAAATAAATGTGACGTAGGAGAACCTTTCTAAAGTCACAGAAGTCGTAGATGAGTCCTTGTTCCTGCACTCTGCACAAAAGTTAAGAGAAGCTTGCCAATTACAGGGAGCCTAATTCTCAGCCTACTAATTCTACAAGGTGAGCAAAAATTTAGAATGAGATTCACCTGATGGTTTTTATTTGCAAATGTCTTGAAGATAATAATGCTGAGTGGTGAAAATTATGGTGAATTTCTAGGTAGGAACTCAGGAAATCATGACAAATCAGACCAAAAACTTGATTTCATTTTAAAAGTTCACTAGAAAATATTAGAAAACACAGAAGTTATGAATACAGTCTACCAGCAAAGGGAATATAGTGAGAGGTCATTAAGTCTGTTCCCCCATTATGCACAGGTGTTAGAGGATGCAGAACATTCTCACTCACCCACTGTGTTACAATGCTGTTTTCTAAAGTGGTGCCATTTTAGGGAGCTGGTACTGACCAAAATGATACAGCATGGCTCCAACAGTCACTTCATAATTGCTAAATAGTTTTCTGCAACTGGCAGTCCAAATATTTTGATGCTACTGAAGAGAAGGGTGATTACATGGGGCAGTAACATGCCTTTCCTACCCAGTTGTTACTTGGCAAAGTGAGTTTACTGTTTACAGCAGGCTTTGAAAGGTAGCGAAATTTTCATTGTGTCAGAAGTGTGAAAGCACAGAAAAAAGTTAAGGCATGAAAATATATTTATTTCCAATATATAAAACGTATTACCCATTAGAGACTGTGTTTTTCATATTTGCATCCAAGGTGACTTAAATCCCAGTTAAATATTAACTTATTATGAAAAAGAGTGAGCATGTTCTTTTTTTCAACTCCTTTAAGGCAAATTTTACCAGAACTTGGACTTGATGTCATTCTGTAATATTTAAAATCTAATTTGAGTCCTAATTCTATTTAAAAAGACGATTGTAACCTGCTAATAAAAGCTTATTTTATCCACCATGTATTGAACATTTACTACAGGGTAAGCACCTTGCTAAGCATATCCATAAAATGAGCTTATTGAGTATATTTCTCATTCAACAAAATTCACTTACTAAAGTTTATACTTTGATGGGTTTTGACAAATGAATATGGTCAAAAATCAAGCTACAGAACATTTCCTTCATCCTCAAAAGATCCCTCATGGCCCCTTTGCAGTCAAGACCCTCCTCCTAAACCCAGCCTCTAGTAACAACTGATTTGCTTTGTGCCACTATAATTTTGCCTTTTCTAGAATCTTACATAAATAGCACGAAACAGTATGTAGTCAGTTCTGTCTGCCCCTTTATTCACATAGCGTAGTGCTTTTAAGATTCATCTATGTTGGGCTTTGCATTGGCAGTTCACTCATTTTTAATCACTGAGTGGTATTTCATTGTAAGAATATAACAAAATGTACTTATTCATTCACCATTTGGTGGACATTTGGATTGTTTCCAGCTTTGAGCTAGTATGAAATAGCTGCTATGAACATTTGCATACAAATCATTGCATGGACCTGTGTTTTCTTTTCTCTTAGGTAAATATCTAGTAGCAGATTGTTGAGTGATTTGGAAATGTGTGCTTAATTATATAAAAACCAACACACTATTTTTCAAAATGACTATTCCATTTTCCATTCCCACACCCAATGTGTGAAAATCCCAGTTGCTCGGTATCCTTGCTAATACTGGTTTTCTTGGTCTTTTTAATTTTAGATTTTCTATTTTTAATTTTAGCTATTCTAGTGGGAGGTGGTCTCTCATTGGTTTTAATTTGCATTTTTCTAACACCTCATGATGGTGAGCCACTTTAAATCGGCTCATTGGCAATTGAATTATACTGTCTGATTAAAGTATCTCAAATCTTTTACACATTATATAAATTGGTTTATTATTATTATTGAATTGTAAGAATTCTCTATATAATTTAAATATAAATCTGTATAAATATATATTATATATTATAAAAATATGTAAATGCCAATCTCCTAGTCTGTATCTTGATTTTCATTTTCTTAGTAATGTTTGTAAGCATGTTTTAAAATTTTTGATGTTTATTCTATATATTTTTCTATATATAGTTAATATTCTTTGCATCCTAAGAATTATTTCCCTGACTATAGTCACAACAATATTATTGTATGCTCTTCTAGAATTTCTATAGGTTTGGCTTTTACATTTAGGACTAAGATCAATTTCAAGTTTTTTTCTTTTATATGGTTCAAGGTAAGTGTCAGCTCATCCTGATATAACAAAATACCATAGACTGGGTGGCTTAAACAACAGATATTTCTCACAGTTCTCACAGTACATATATAATATAATATATAATAATAAATATTAATTATACATATAATATATAACAATATATTATATATTATTAAATAATAATTTAAAATAAAAATATATACTAATATATAATATTAAAACAGTAAAGCAACTTTATTAAGGTATATTTTTCATATAATAAAATTCAGTCATTAAACTTTGATTTGATGGGTTTTAGTGACACTCTTGATTAATATAGCTTTATAGTAAGTCTTTAAAACAGTTCTCTCATGTTACACATGAAGTCTGTTTCTTTTGTAGATATGGGCAATTGTGATTATCTATTTCTTCTTGAGGAAACTTTCATAGTGTGACTGTAAGGAACTTTTCTATTTCATCTAATTATTCAATTAAAAACTTTTTTATAATAGACTTTTATTATCTTTTTAATGTCGTTTGGATTGGTAGTACTATCTCCTGTTTCATGCCTGATAATACTAATTAGAGTTTCTCTCTTCTTTTCTGATAGATCAATCTAGCTAGATATTTATTAATTTTATAAATCTTTTTGTGAAACCAGCTTTTGCTTTTCTACTTTGATTTCTCTTCTTCTTTGCCATTACTATTCTTTATTCCTGCTCCTTGGGTTTAATTTGCTCTTCTTTACTAGCTTATTGAGGTACACGTATAGTTCATTGAAATGAGAACTTCTTTTTTTCTTGCAATATCAGTCTTTAAAGATAGAAATTTCCCTGTAGGTATTGCTTTAGCTGTATTCCACACATTTTGATGTACTGTGTTTCCTTTCTCATTCAAACCATTATTTTCTAACTTCTAACTTATTTAAGAAAGTAAGAATATTTTCTTATTTCTATTATGACACATTAACACATGAATTATTTTAAAATATCTCAACTACTTTCTAAATACTTGGCAATTTTCTGCATATCTTTCTATTAATGATTTTTACTTTGATTCCATTATGGTCAAAGAAAATACATTGTATAATTTCAATACTTTTTTCACTGAAGCTTGTTTTATGGCCCTGAATATGGTCTCATTTATAGAGTATTTCTTGTACAGCTCAAAATAAAATACATTCTACTATTTGAGGGTTGGATGATCTATGAATATCAATTAGGTTAGTTTTAGTGGTCATTAGGCACTCTATAGTCATACTGATTTTTTGTTTACTTGTTATGTCAGTTACTGACAGAAAGGTATCATAATCTATTACTGTATTTTTAGATTTGTTATTACTCCTTGCACTTCTATATGCTTCTGCTTTTAAGTATTTTGAAGCTCTGTTATTAGGTTAATTTACATTTAATATGCTTATCTTTTGATAAATATATTTTTATCATTTTGAAACATTTCTCTTCATGACTAGTAATCTATCCACTCCAGCTTTCTTGAGTTTCTCTTAATGTTTATATATATATTTTTCATTTCCTTATATTATTTTAATAACTTTAGTTTAAAATAATTTCAGATTTACAGAAAAACTGTAAATCTATGCCATATAACAAACACCCAGTTTATTCTGTTATTAACAATTTACATATTATGGCAAATTTGTTCAAATTAATAGACCTGTGTTAATACAATGATAACTAAAGTCCATAGTTTACTCAAATGTCCTTAATTTTTACCTAATGTCCTTTTTCTGTCCCAAGATCTTATCAAGTATACCACATTACATTTAGTCATTACATCTCTTGGTACCTCTTTGTAATAATAGTTTTGAAGACTTTCCTTGTTTTTGATGACCTTGACACTTTTGAGAAGGACTGATCATGTATTTTATAGAATGTTCCTTATTTATGATTTGTTTGCTGTTTTTGTTATGATTAGAATAGGATAATGGGTTTATGGAAGAAAGACCATAGAGGTAAAGTGCCATTTCAATAATATTAACAACATTAATTAGCATTACTGATGTTAACTTTAATCACTTGGTTCAGGTTTCTCTACTGTAAAAATATTATTTTCCCACTTTGAATACTGTACTCTTTGAAATGAAGGCATTGTGTGTAGCCCACACTTAAAGACTAGGAAGTTATTCAGTTATTTGAAATTATTTTGCATTAGACACTTGTGGGGACTTCCTTCGTGGTGCAGTGGTTAAGAATCTGCCTGCTAACACAGCGCACGTGGGTTCAATCCCTGGGCCAGGAAGATCCCACATGCCACGGAGCAACTAAGCCCATGCACCATAACTACTGAGCCTGCACTCTAGAGCCTGTGAGCCACAATTACTGAGCCAGTGTGCCACAACTACTGAAGCCCACATGCCTAGAGCCTATGCTCTGCAACAAGAGAAGCCACCGCAGTAAGAAGCCCGGGCACTGCAACGAAGAGTAGCTCTCACTAACCAAAATGAAGAGTAGCCCCCACTCACCACAACTGGAGAAAGCCTATGTGCAGCATCGAAGACCCAATGCAGCCAAAATGAAAGAAAGAAAGAAAGAAAGAAAGAAAGAAAGGGAAGAAAGAAAGGGAAGGAAGGAAGGAAGGAAGGAAGGAAAGAAAAAAGAAACTAGTATATTCCCCCTCATTCATTTATTTATTCAATCATTTATTTATGTCATTGTGGACACATGGATATTTATATTATACTTCGGGATAAAATCCAGTACTACTTTAACTATTTGTTGTTCTTGCTTTCTTCCAGTTTTGGGTGATCCTGAAGACACTATAAACTATCACATGCTGGTTTCTGTGTGGACATAAGTTTTCAAATAATTTGAATAAGTACTTAGTATTCTAATTTTATGGTATACAATATTTAGTTTTATCAGAAACTGTGAAATTGACTTCCAAGAAATGTATCATTTTGTAAAGAATTAAGAGTCCTTGTTGCTGTGTGTCATCTCCAGCAAATAGTATTGTCGGTGATCTTATTTTTAAGATTTTAGCCATGATAATATTTGTGTGGTAATTGGTCTGAAAATGCTTTTATTTTGTCTTCATTTTTAAAGACATGTTAACTATGTATAGAAATCTAGGTTGACAGTTCTTTTTTCTCTTTTCTTTTACCACCTTTAAAAAATAACTCCATGCTTAGTTTCTGATGAGAAATTTTCTGTCATTCTATCTGTATTCTTGTATATAGTGCATATTTTTTCCTCTGACTTTTAAAAAAGTTATTATCCTTATCACTGCTTTATTAGCAACTTAATTTTGATATGTCTAAGTATATCTTCCTTTACGTGTATTCTACTTGGAGTTTATTTAATGACTTGGATGTGTGGATTTACACTTTCCATCAAATTTAGAAAGAATTTAGAATTTTTGAAATAGTTTTTCTGATCTCCTCTTTTCTGGGAGTCCAATTACACATGTTTTAGATTGTTAGGTATTATTCCATAGGTCTTTGAGTCTCTCTCTGTACATTTTTTTTTTTTTTGGTCTTTATATCTCTGAATTTATGTTTCATAGTTTCTTTTCTTTTTCTTTTTTTTTTTTTGGCCACACTGTGCCTCATGTGGGATCTTTAGCTCCCCCACCAGGGATCACCTGCACCCCCTGCAGTGGAATTGTGGAGTTTTAACCACTGGACTGCCAGGGAAGTCCCTATTTCATAGTTTCTATTGACGTTCACTGATTTGTCTACTCACAACTTGTTATAGGTCTTCATTGGGTGCTCACTAGGAAGACTGTAGATAGGGAATTAAGACTGAGATAGGCCCCTCATTGGAGCACAAAAAAAAAAAAAAAAATAGAAGGTAGAGCTTTCCAGTAAAGGCAACTATTTTCAATACATTTGTTTCAAGATACAGTAAATGTATAAAATAGCAATTAAAAGAAAATAGAAAAATCAAGGTTTTTTTATGGGAAATATTAGAGCCTTTTTTTATAGCAATGGGAATTATCCAGTTTAGAAGAAGAAGCTGAAAATTATGGGATATAAAGGATGTTATTGAAATGCAGTCCTAGAGTAGGTGATCAAGGAAGTCAGCATATTATAAAATATCATTTCTTTGTAGAAAGATTATATCATAGATGAAAGTTCTTAATCAATAATAGCCTAGAGATTCTAGACTAGAGAATTCATGTTTAACTGGAATATATGCATCTACTGGTCAGTTCATAAGTCATTCATCTAAAGATGATATGTAAGCCTGGAGATGGGGAGAACTTCTTCAGGGGCAGCTCTTGTAGGTAGCTCAATCAACCATGGCCGTTTAGAAAAAGCAGTATTTAACCAGAAGGGATAAGAGTTAATGGCAGAATATAAGGACCTTGAGGTAGCTGAACCTTGGAGTTATTATAGTAACCAGCATGAAGCTCTGGGTGTCTTCTTGGTTTTTTGAGGTAAAATAAATAGAAGATTTGGTTTATTACTCATGGATATTTCTCCCATTCTCTCAATTACTTTTTCAATTCTTCCCTATACATGCCATTTCTCATGCGCTATGAAAAGCACTTGTAGCTCATTCTGAAGTAGGGTAATGTGAGAGAATGGTAAAATTACCTGTAATGAACTTTAAGAACAGGCCTCTAGAGAGCAACTATAGAAACCACAGCCCTGTCTCATATTTATCACAACTCAGAATTTGAAGGTTTCAACTACATTTCAAAGGCAATCCTGGAAACTGTGGTGTGTGTAATGTAAACAATTATTTGTTCTCTGGGAAACTTGACTTCCATTCAATGAGCAGTCCTAAAATTGTCTTTTTAGTCCTATAATTATGTAAGAAACACTCCACCTATTTTATATGTCAAAGTCTTCAGTTAATCTAATTAAAGGTGAGGCAAAGAAGCCTTTATTAGAGAGAAAAGAGGAAAAGAGTGAAATACAGAATATCTTCCATAACACACATTTAGTAAATCTAATTTTCTATGAATTATGAGTAGAATATAAAAGGGATACATAGAACATAGAATTGTTAATTATTCTCTCTCTCTCTAATATACACACACAAACACCACAAAATATGATTTACACATTTTTGAAATAAGGCATTCATTACTGAGAGAACACAATCTTGTTGAGAACTACTAGAGTATCTCATTCACTTTTACATCACCAGGACATAAGTAGTTCTTGGTATTTATTCATCTGGTTCTTATTAACTGTTTGATACTTTGAAAAAATCAGTTAGTATTTCAAAATTCTAGTCCAAACCTAAAATATTTAAGGCCATTGGGGAAAATCACTTTCAAAACATCTTTTTGGCAGCAATGATACCAAATATTTGAATCTCTCAATTTCACAATGTCCCTGATATTAATCCTAAAATATTAGAATTTGGAGTTGTGACAGAAAAGAAGCTTATTAATCATAGATTTCCTGGTTTGTGAGATGACCAATATCAAATAACAGACCTTTGAAAACAGGATACACTAATTCTCTTTAATAATCTGAATGTGCTTGTTTAGGGAATCAATTAAAATATCACCATGCATCTCATAAAATACTTTATATATTTCCTCAATCAGTCTAGCTCTACCTAGGGGAATATTGAATGCAAAACAAATAGGAAACCATTAAAGAACATTTATGTGTTAACTAACCACCCTGAATGGCCTTTTAAAAGTCATTTTTGTTGATTATTGCAATACTAGAAAGGATAAATTAAAATAAATGGTGAGAATTACCAATCTTGAATTATCTTCTGATATGGCACACTTCACAAAGTCACACTATGCAGAATTCACTTACCAAGGATATATGTTAATCTGTAAAGCCTTGTGATTAGGAATAACAAAAATTACATAAATATGTGAAGAAAGTTTTTCTTGCCATATAAACGAACTAGACAATTTTCTTCTTCTGACAGTTACATAGAAAGAAAAACATTAGATGTTAAGTTATATTTTTGTGCTTTCATTCAATTTAAAATGAACATATATATTTTTGTTTAATGCAGTGTGTTAAAAAGTAATATTCTAAAATTTGTAATAAGGAAATATACTTCTTAACAATAGTTTTTGCTGTTTAGTAAATTAAAAAATCTAGAAGGATTTTTAACAATATGTACAGAATTAGTGCCAAATAATATTACTGTGTTGAGATTATTCTAACACCAAATGTTATTATGCCTTCTGTTCTGTGTACAAATTTAGAACCAATCAACCTGAGCAGCTACTATATTCTTCTGGTTAAGTTATTATAATTTATGAATGATCAATAATAACCACACAATGAGCTTAGGAAGCCACTTATTTTTAAACATTTCAAAATAAAAATATGACAGGGAAGGAACTTTATAGAAATAATTATCTCAGTAGTTCTGAATATAGGCATATTACTAAGAACTAATAGAAAAACAAAAATTTAGTAGTCAGCATTTTATGAAGTATTCAGCTGAACAATGAAAATGAAGGAAGAGGATATTACAGATTTTTTCTGTACAAATGGCTTATATTGAATAGCTTTCATTGAGCATGAAATATCATCATCCCTTCTCCCTTCATATCTGTGGGAGAATTTGTTCCAGGATCGCCATGGATACTAAAATCTGTGGATGCTCAAGTACCATAATTGGCCCTACATACCTGTGGATTTCCTGTCTAGGGATTCAACCAACTGTGCATGGTAAACAGCACATGATCCGTGGTTGATTGAATCCTTGGATGCAGATCCCGTGGGTATGGAGAGCTGACTGTATAGTTATAGAAAAACATGCTAGTATAAGTGGACCTGGGCTGTTCAAACCCATGTTGTTCAAGGGTCAACTATAAAGGGAAGCTTAAGTTCAGAAATGAGGAAATAGAAGGTAGGATATGGCTATAACAAATAAGCAGGAATGTTTTTCTATAGTCTGCAAATTAAAAGACCAAGGATAAGCTTGAAGGTAATGTATTTTGTCTTTTGGAGTATAGTCTGTAGCTCACAACACTAATTCTAGAGGGATAATGAAGACAAATATAGATAATTATAATTTTTAAAAATAGGTCACTATTCATTATATTCAGATCTTAAACATATGAAGTAATTGTCTTAAAGCAAATGGCTCATATACCTTGGGAGCTAATACTGTGTGATATTCAACCAAATATTTTTTGCCTCACAAAGTGATGTTTAGACAGACAACAAATCATAGCAGTCCTGTTTCAGTCAACTTTCTGCAATGAGTACACAGAAAATAAAGTTTAAAAATATTCCAAAGGGCTAATAAGTTTACCTATAAATGGGTTATCCTTGTTATAGCACACCTAACAAGACAGAGGTCTCTACTCTTTTTTTGGTGGAGGGGACTTTTATGTACTTTAAAATGTTTTTCTATTGAAGTATAGTTGATTTACAATGTTTCAGGTGTACATCAAAGTGATTCAGTAATATATATAAATTCTTTTTCAGATTCTTTTACATTATAGGTTATTACAAGATATTGAATATAGTTTCCTGTACTATATAGTAGGTCCTGGTTGTTTATCTACTTTATATATAGTACTGTATATCTGTTGATCCCAAATTCCTAATTTATCCCTCTCCCTTTCCCCTTTGGTAACCATACTTTCTATTTTCTATGTCTGTGAGTCTGTTTCTGTTTTTTAAATAAGTTCATTTGTACTATTCTTTTTAGATTTCACATATAAGTGACATCATATGATATTCGTCTTTCTCTGTATGATAATTTCTAAGTCCATCCATGTTGCTGCAAATGGCATTATTTCATAATTTTTTATGCCTGAGTAATATTCATATATATATATATATATATATATATATATACCACATCCTCTTTATCCATTCATCAATTGATGGACATTTAGGTTGCTTCTATGTCTTGGCTATTGTAAACAGTGCTGCTATGAATATTGGGGTGCACGTATCTTTGAAAATTAGAGTTTTCTCCAGATATATGCCTAGAAGTGGGATTGCTGGATCGTATGGTAACTTATTTTTAGTTTTTCAAGGAACCTCTATACTGTTTTCCATAGTGGCTCCACCAATTTACATTTCCACCAACAGTATAGGAGAGTTCTCTTTTCCTCACACTCTCTCCAGCATTTAATATTCGCAGACTTTTTGATGATGGCCATTCTGAGTGGTGTGAGGTGATACCTCATTACAGTTTTGATTTGCATTTCTCTAATAATTAGCAACATTGAGCTTCTTTTCATGTGCCTGTTGGCCATTTTTATGTCTTCTTTGAAGAAATGTCTATTTAGGTCTACTGCCCATTTTTTGATTAGGTTGTTTGTTTTTTTTTTGATATTGAGCTGTATAAGCTATTTGTATGTTTTGGAAATTAAAACAGTATGGTACCGGCACAAAAACAGACACGTAGATCAATGCAAGAGGACAGAATGTCCAGAAACAAACCCATGCACTTATCGTCAATTAATCTGTGACAACGGAGGCAAGAATATACAATGGAGAAAAGACAGTCTCTCCAATAAGTGTTGTTGAGAAAACTGGACAGCTACATGTAAAAGAATGAATTTAAAACATTCTCTAACACTGTATACAAAATTAAACTCAAAATGGATTAAAGAGCTAAATGTAAGACTAGATACTGTGAAACTCCTAGAGGAAAACATAAGCAGAACACTCTGACATAAATTGCAGCAATATTTTTTCGATCCGCTTCTGAGAATAATGGAAACAAAAGCAAAAATAAACAAAAGAGACCTAACTAAACTTAAAAGCTTTTGCCCAGTATAGGAAACCATACACAAAACAAAAAGACAGCCTACAGAATGGAAGACAATATTTGCAAATGATGCTACTGAGAGAGGTCTATACTCTTAACATGGTTAGATGAGAAGAAACAATGAAAATGATGAAGGATGAAGCCCCTTTTCCCTTCTTTCACATCAATCAGATAACACCATCCCTGAAACAAATAACATTGCTTGAAGGAAGGCAGAACTATTCTACTCAGGAATAGTGATGGACAAATCATATGGGTACTTATGAGTTAACTATACACAACTTACTGTTCACAACTTCTTCTTTCTCCCCATCTAAAATGATTTGAGTTTTCAGCTCAGATTTTTGTTTCTCTCCTCTTTCTTCCTTGCCCTAGAATCTGGCTATACCCTAATACAGCAGTCCCCAACCTTTTTGGCACCAGGGACTGGTTTTGTGGAAGACAACTTTTCCATGGACAGCGGGGTCGGGGGGATAGTTCAGGAGGTAACTCTAGCGATGGGGAGTGACAGATGAAGCTTCACTCACTTGCCCACCGCTCACCTCCTGATGTGAGGCCCAGTTCCTAATGGTACCAGTCTGCAGCCAGGGGGTTGGGGACCCCTGCCCTAATACAACCCCTCCCCAAAGAAAGTTTCAATATGAAGTTGGTAAAACATATTCACCGTTGGCCCATTTTCTGTTTGAATGTGAATGTAGGGCATGAAGGAATGTTAGAATTTGAATTCCAAATTGAGAATTTACATCGGTTTATTTATACATCACACGTGTTACTAAGCTAGTGCTCCAAGAATGCTATTACAACAAACTGTAATTTAATGTTCTTTTTTTTAAAGTCCAGTGGATCTGAATTATAAAATAATTACTGTAATTTTCAGTCAATTCATTTAAAAAACATTATTTTAGCTCCTACCTGGCGTCGACATTGAACATAGTATATTACCTACTGTGTTTTGAATGAAATGAATTGACATAACGTAACTACTGAAAGTAAATCCTGTCTATTTTCTCATTGTACCATTTTCTTTTTCTGTGGATTCTTTGAAACATGAACTTAGCATTTTGAGCTATTATTTGACAATAAGCTTGACTTTCCTTTTCCTTTGCAGTTAGTATTTTAAAAAATAATTACCTATATAAGTTATAAATTTTCTCTTAATTATTTCTTAACATCTGATATCATTTAATCTTCTGAGTTAATTTCTTTTCAGGTGACTAATCTTCAGGACACAAAAGAAAGCATACACCAGAAACATACACCTTGAAACAACTATTTGTCCTCTTCTGTCCAAGTAGATGCACCTGTTTGGTCTACCAGTCTCTCCACTTACACAGCAGCTCTCTGCACTTGGCACCATCAACACACAGAGAAATTAGTTATTATTCTGTAAGGTCCTCAGATACAGAATTCTTGAACTGTTCTTTTTATTATCAATATGTTACTGTAAGTTTTTTGAGGACCGAGATCCTTTCTGTTTGACTGTTTTATTCCAAGAGTTTAGATTATTCCAGGTCCACAGTAGGTAGTAATTAAAGATGTATAAAATGTCTGAATGACTAACCTGAGAATAAAGCAAAACTGTAAGAAGAGTATTCCCTGCTGAATGCTTGAGATATACGTGTGTTTCAAATCATTTGAGATTTGTGTTTTTCTTGCATTACTATTACAATTTTCTGGCAGGCATTAAATACTGAAACTTATTTAATTAACAAAAATAGTTATACTAATCTGTATTACTTATAATGTAAAGAACAACATATTATAATTATATATATATATAATTATACATAACTACATAGTAGAGTCAGCCCTCCGAATCCATGAATGCAGAACTTGCAGATACGGAGGTCCAACTGTATAAAGTATTATAGATACAAGGATTTATAATAATAAACTTTAACTATATAATACTTAGTCTCTTTGTTTTCTGGAAATATTACAAGCCAAAATTTCAAGAATCCTCTAAGGATTATCTGTTTAAAACATAAAATATTCTATATCTGTCTAGACTAAAATTCTTATACAGGCTTCTTCACTTTTCAGGAGTAAAAATTTATATTTAATTTTATTGTCATGACAGTACAATCTTTTTGTAGTAGTGACTTTTTTAGGCTTTGGTCTCATCTTGCCATCCACCTCATTATGCTTATTATGCTTCAGTCACTCTGGAAATTCCCTCACACCTCTTCACACATTATTGTCCTCTACTTGTAATAGACTCCCTGCTGGAGTGGACCTTCCTCTGAGTCTTTATCCTGTATAACCCTCCTACATTATGTCTCATAGTATGTTACCTTCTTCTGCTTCTTTGGCAACATAATCTTACTGTTACTATAGATTTATCAAATTGAATTTAACTGGTGTTTTTCTTTTTGTCTCCACTATTATATGCTGAATGGAAGGAACTGCATGTGTATTCTTATTTTTACATTTGTTCATTTCTGTGTTCCTGTTCCTAGAACATATGTTGAAATTAGATAAATTTACCCTTTATTACCCTTTATCTACTAAAGTATTTAAGTGTTAGGAAATTTTGACCTTGCCTCAAAATACAATATTTTAAATTCATTTCACATTTACATGAATTTCATATTTTTTAGATGTTCTAACAACCATTCTTACATCTAAGTGCTTCCCATCCTGGGCATCTATAGATCAGTGTGCATTTAAGTTTTAATATATGTAAGATTTTCAGTTCTTTCCTATGCATATGACAATTGATTAAAACTTGCAATCACTCTTGAAAAGGAAAAAATAAATAAGTTGTGTGAATAAAAATATATGTTCTTGCAATATTAATAATTCTATAGGACTTTCCCTTTTAGTCTCTTTAAAATATATTAACAATTAAATCATTAGTCACAGGCAGAATTAAAATCTGAATCAAATATTTCTTAAGAAAAATGTTTATATTCAAGATATATATAAAACAGCTATGTATAAAAACCTTCCTGTAAATTATTAAGTACAACCATGCTTTTAGATTTTCTTTAGCCTTATATAGTATAAATTTAAGCATAACTAACTGGTTTTAAGGTTTAAATTGGTCATACAATTTAAAATGCCATACCTATAAAGTTTTCATTATCCTTGTAGTAGCAGAAGTTTTGTTTCTGCTCCATGCCAAGCCTATTGCATCTGTCGATGGAATTTATCACAGTGGATCACAAAGCATAATCTTCTCAATTACTCTCTCCATCTCTGAGACTAAGGACAGGGTATTTCATGTTCAATTTATTCTCTTGTTGAACATTTGTTTCAGGTGTTTTATATTTATGCTTCATGTATTGTTAATTCTTTCCCATATTTCTTTTTGACACTGAAGCTGTGGACATTAATCCTGCCAAAGCAATGTTTTGTTTTCATTTTTTGAATGTATTTACCTCCTTCACATGTTTGGCTTTTATTTCATTTAGTCTATTTTAAAAAAATATTCCAGTGGAAAATTGTTCCTATTCAATCTGATTCAGAGAAAAATTTCTTCATGAAATTTACATTTTAATATTTAAAATGATATACCAGAAACAATATTTACCCTCTTATTTTTTTAGTTCTATATATTATACATTCTCAAGTTTTATCCAAACACCTTATATCAAAACTTGCAGATACTAAAAAATGCTTTAGAAATATTATTAATAATTTTTCTTGAAATGGTGAAAAGACTAACAATAATGAAAAGTAAATGAAGATTTGCTTATTTTACTGGCAATAATGCATAGAAAATATGTAAAATGTAAAATTTAGTGGTTAAAGTATTGTTTGGTGAAATTTTTGTTCCATCAAAATATTTAAGCATTGTTTTTCAGTTATTGAAAATTTGAATTATTACATACACACAGAAAAGTGTACAACTTATAATTGTAAAGCTTGATGAACTTTCACAAAGTGAATTCATCTGTTTAGCAGTCGCCTAGACCAAGAAACAGATCCTTACCAAAACCTTGTAATAAAGGAGACAATCAAAAAAGCATAACACAGTACCAGTCTTATCAGTGGTGAGAGAAACAAGAACCAAGATGGAATGAAAACCAGACTCCTTGGTGTATTAGTCAACATTTGCTATGGCAACACACACTCCCAAAATGATTATGGATAACAGTAACAAGCATTTACTTATTTGCTTTTATTTAGGAGGGCTGTGTGGGTCAGTATCAAATCTTCCAGCCTTCTCTAGGTCATCTCATTCCAGGATTTGAGATAAAGGAGTAGCCCAACCACTCCAGTGCATTTAAAGCCTTTTCAAAGAGTTAGAGTATAATCTGTATTGTTCATGTTCCACTGATCAAAACAGATTATATGGCCAAACCCAAATTTAATACATCTAGAAAATATACTCTGTCTACAGCAAGGGCAATGAGGGAGAATATAGCTGTGAACAAATAATATACTTTAGCAAAATCTGGATTAAGAGAGGAGTAGAAAGTTACATTTTCTGGAAAATATAAAATAGTCTGAAACACTTTCCCTCTAAAAGAATTAAAATAAAAAATAGTGTAAGTGTTTGATTTATACAACAAACATGCTTTTAAATACAGACTTAAGTTTACCAAAAGTTAAGGACAAAAATCCAGAACCCATAAAACAAATAGTGAACTGAAATCCAAACAGTAAGCTAACACTAAAGGTCAAGTGATCTTGGGGCCTTTTTCAAATTTTGAGACCTAGAGGCTTGGGCTTTAATGACCACATAGACTGTTAAAAACAAATACTTGGATCTAACCAATTAAGAGAGCTGTAATTCAGACCCCCACAGACACTCAAAATGCTACCCAGTGAGAGAAAAAGATGGCTACAAAATATTGTAGCCATCTGGAGAGTAATTTAAGAAAGAAAATTTTCCTTTAGTTTTGGGCTCTGAGTTTAAAAAATAAAATGGTCCTCTGAGAATTTAAAATCACTGCTCTAGCCACAAACAAATTATTACATAAAATATATATTACTGCATTATTTGGACATTATCATAACTTGGTCTTGTTACAATGAGGTGGCCTAATATATGTTCATGGGGTATGCAGTAGAAGGGGCACACTTTCAGACATATAGTATTCTCACCAACAGAACTCAAAATAAATGCTCACTTTCAAAAATTAAACCACTAACAAGAAATCAAGCCACCACAAGAATCAACAAAACCATGAAATTCCCCAATTAGACACATAAGGACTTCAAACAGAATGATCAAAAAGCTAAAATAAGATAAATTTAAAATGATTTAAAACTAATACAAAGAATTAAAATCTAGTAAAAAAAAGATACCAAAAAAAACAAAGCTTTGAAATTAAATCAAATATTACTTCTAGTAGTTAAAAATAAGTAAATTTAAAACCTAATTGATTCTGGCTTTTAGCTATTATAATAGATGCTCCTGTAAATATTCTCATATAAAGATATGTGTATATATGCATATATGTTCTCATACTTTCACGTTTTTATTTCTCTTGGTTAAATACTTAAAAACAACATTTCTTGGGCCATATAATAGATTTACACTTAATTTTATAAGAAATTAAGAAATTGTATATAAGACTGGCTTTTCTCCAAAATGGTTGTGAAACTTTGCATTCTCACCAATAGTATGTGAGTCCTGGTCACTGCACATCTGCATCAAGTTTTGGCATTATTAGTCTTTTTTAATGTTGGCCATTCTAAAGGGTGGATCACGATCATCTTTTCATGTATTACTATTTACAAACAGGTGAATAAATAAATTTTGCAATATAAATTTTAAAAAGAAACAAGCTTTTGACATATACAGCAACATGGTTAACCCTCAAAAACAATACATTAAATAAAAGAAAACAGACACAAAAGCATAAATGTGGTCTGATTCTATGTATATGAAATTTTAGAAAATGCAAAGTAGAAGATCAATGGTTTTCTTAATTCAAAAGTGGAGGGGGATTATCTGGGAAAAAAACATGAGGAAAAATTGGATGATAGAAATATTCTATATGTTGATTGTTGTGATGCTGTCATAGGTGTCAAAATTCAATAATTTATATAGTCTAAATAGGTAACATTTTGTACCCAAATAATGCCTCAATAAAGATTATTTAAATTTTTTTGAAAAGTTAAACATGCAATTATAAATAATTGAAAGAAGATCAGTGAACTAAATAGTGGAGTTTTAGAAAATTCTCAAATGCAGGCAAAAAATACAGAAACAAAATCTATTAAAGAGAAGTAAGGATACATGGAGGTTAGAATGAGGTGGTCTACTATATATCTGTTCAGAATTCTAGGAGAAAATAGTAATAATAAAGGAGAAATACTATGTGATGAGATAATTGATGATGTTTTTTTAAAGAGAGAAATGATTGCTTAGAATCAGATAAAACGTATCAAAAGTAGGATAAAGATAATTCAATTTACACAGAGGATATTAGATACATACTAATAAATCTACAGAATTTGAAATATAATACATCTTTTTTAAAAATTATATTTTATTTATTTATTTTTAAACAGCAGTTTCTTATTAGTTATCTATTTTATACATATTGGTGTATATATGTCAATCCCAATCTCCCAATTCATCTCACCACTACCACCACCACCGCCACTTTCCCCTCTTGGTGTCCATATGTTTGTTCTCTACATCTGTGTCTTTATTTCTGCCTTGCAAACTGGTTCATCTGTACCATTTTTCTAGATTCCACATATATGCATTAATATTCGATATTTGTTTTACTCTTTCTGACTTACTTCACTCCGTATGACAGTCTCTAGGTCCATCCAAGTTTCTACAACTGACTCAATTTTGTTCCTTTTTATGGGTGGGTAATATTCCATTTTATATATGTACCACATCTGCTTTATCCATACGTCTATCAATGGGCATTTAAGTTGCTTCCATGACCTTGCTACTGTAAATAATGCTGCAATGAACTTTGGGGTGCATGTGTCTTTTTTTCTTAACAACTTTATTGGAGTATAATTGCTTTACAATGTTGTGTTAGTTTCTGCTGTATAACAAAATGAATCAGCTACATGTATACATATATTCCCATATCCCCTCCCTCTTGCTACTCCCTCCCACCCTCCTCCTCCCACCCGTCTAGGTGGTCACAAAGCATCGAGCTGATCTCCCTGTGCTATGCAGCTGCTTGCACTAGCTATCTATTTTACATTTGGTAGTGTATGTATGTCAATGCCGCTCTCTCACTTCATCTCAGCTTACCCTTCCCCCTCCCTGTGTCCTCAAGTCCGTTCTCTAGTAGGTCTGCATCTTTTTTCCCATCCTGCCCCTAAGTTCTTCATGACCACTTTTTCTTTTTTTTTTAGATTCCATATATATGTGTTAGGATATGGCATTTGTTTTTCTCTTCTGACTTACTTCACTCTGTATGACAGACTCTTGGTCCATCCATCTCACTACAAATAACTCAGCTTCATTTCTTCTTATGGCTGAGTAATATTCCATTGTATATATGTGTCACATCTTCTTTATCCATTCATCTATCGATGGACAATTAGGTTGCTTCCATGTCCTGGCTATTGTAAATTGTGCTGCAATGAACATTGTGGTACATGGCTATTTGTGAATTATGGTTTTCTCAGGGTATATGCCCAGTAGTGGGATTGCTGGGTCGTATGCTAGTTCTATTTCTAGTTTTTTAAGGAACCTCCATACTGTTCTCCATAGTGGCTGTATCAGTTTACATTCCCACCAAGAGTACAAGAGGCTTCCCTTTTCTCCACAACCTCTCCAGCATTTATAGTTTGTAGATTTTTTGATGATGGCCATTCTGACCAGTGTGAAAGGATACCTCACTGTAGTTCTGATTTGTATTTCTCTAATGATTAGTGATGCTGAACAACCTTTCATGTGTTTGTTGGCAAACTGTATATCTTCTTTGGAAAAATTTCTATTTAGGTCTTCTGCCCATTTTTTGATTGGGTTGTTTGTGTTTTTAATATTGAGCTGATGAGTTGTTTATATATTTTGGAGATTAATCTTTGTTTATTCATTTGCAAATATTTTCTCCCATTCTGAGGGTTGTCTTTTCAGCTTATTTAGAGTTTCCTTTGCTGTGCAAAAGCTTTTAAGTTTCATTAGGTCCCGTGTGTCTATTTTTATTTCCATTACTCTAGGAGGTGGGTCAAAAGAGATCTTGCTGTGATTTATGTCAAAGAGTGTTCTTCCTATGTTTTCCTCTAGAGTTTTAGTGTCCAGTCTTATATATAGGTTTTTAATCCATTTTGAGTTTATTTTTGTGTATAGTGGGCTTTTTCCCGGGTATTTTATTATTTTTGTTGCAATGATGAATGGAATTATTTCCTTAATTTCACTTTCTGATCTTTCATTGTTAATGGATAGGAATGCCAGAGATTTCTGTGAATTAATTTTGTATCCTTCAACTTTACCAAATTCATTGATTAGCTCTAATAGTTTTCTGGTTGCATCTTTAGGATTCTCTATGTATAGCATCATGTCATCTGCAAACAGTGACAGTTTTACTTCTTCTTTTCCAATTTGTATTCCTTTTATTTCTTTTGCTTCTCTGATTGCTGTGGCTAGGACTTCCAAAACTCTGTTGAATAATAGTGGCGAGAGTGGACATCCTATTCCTGTTCTTGATCTTAGAGGAAATGCTTTCATTTTTTCACCATTGAGAATGATGTTTGCTATAGGTTTGTCATATATGGCCTTTATTATGTTGAGGTAGGTTCCCTCTATGCCCACCTTCTGCAGAGTTTTTATCATAAATGGGTGTTGAATTTTGTCAAAAGCTTTTTCTGCATCTATTGAGATGATCATATTGTTTCTATTCTTCAGTTTGTTGATATGGTGTATCACATTGATTGATTTGCATATTTTAAAGAATCCTTGCATCTCTGAGATAAATCCCACTTGATCATGGTGTATGATCCTTTTAATGTGTTGTTGGATTCTGTTTGCTAGTATTTTGTTGAGGATTTTTGCATCTATATTCATCAGTGATATTGGTCTGTAATTTTCTTTTTTTGTAGTATCTTTGTCTGGTTTTGGTATCCAGGTGATGGTGTCCTCGTAGAATGAGTTTTGGAGTGTTCCTTCCTCCACAAGTTTTGGGAAGAGTTTGAGAAGGATTGGTGTTAGCTCTTCTCTAAATGTTTGATAGAATTCACCTGTGAAGCCATCTGGTCCTGTACTTTTGTTTGTTGGGAGATTTTAAATCACAGTTTCAATTTCATTACTTGTGACTGGTCTATTCATATTTTCTATTTCTTCCTGGTGCATCTTGAAAGGTTATACCTTTCTGAGAATTTGTCCATTTTTTCCAGGTTATCCATTTTATTGGCATAGAGTTGCTTGTAGTAGTCTCTTATGATGTTTTGTATTTCTACAGTGTTCATTGTAACTTCTCTTTTTTCATTTCTAATTTTACTGATTGAGTCCTCTCCCTCTTTTTCTTGATGACTATGGCTAAAGGTTTTTCAATTTTGTTTATCTTCTCAAAGAACCAGGTTTTAGTTTTATTGATCTTTGCTGTTGTTTTCTTTGTTTCTATGCCATTTATTTCTGCTCTGATCTTTATGATTTCTTTCCTTCTACTAACTTTGGGTTTTGTTTGTTCTTCTTTCTCTAGTTCCTTTAGGTGTAAGGTTAGGTTGTTTATTTGAGATTTTTCTTGTTTCTTGAGGTACGATTGTATTGCTATAAACTTCCCTCTTAGAATTGCTTTTGCTGCATCCCATAGGTTTTGGATCATTGTATTTTCATTGTCATTTGTCTCTAGGTATTTTTGACTTCTTCTTTGATTTCTTCAGTATTCTCTTGGTTATTTAGTAACATAATGTTTAGCCTCCATGTGTTTGTTTTTTTAACTTTTTTTCCCCCTGTAATTGATTTCTAATCTCATAGTGTTGTGGTTGGAAAAGATGCTTGATATGATTTCAGTTTTCTTAAATTTACCGAGGCTTGATTTGTGCCCCAAGATGTGATCTATCCTGGAGAATGTTCTTTGTGCACTTGAGAGGAAAGTGAAATCTGCTATTTGGGGATGGAATGTCCTATAAATATCAATTAAAACTATCTGGTCTATTGTGTCATTTAAAGCTTATGTTCCTTATTAATTATCTGTCTCGATGATCTGTCCATTGGTGTAAGTGAGGTTTTAAAGTCCCCCACTATTACTGTGTTACTGTCGATTTCCTCTTTTATAGCTGTTAGCAGTTGCCTTATGTATTGAGGTGCTCCTATGTTGGGTGCATATATAATTGTTATATCTTCTTGGTTGGATCACTTGATCATTATGCAGTGTCCTTCCTTGTCTCTTGTAATGTATTTTATCTGATATGAGTATTGCTACTCCGGCTTTCTTTTTTGATTTCCATTTGCCTGGAATATCTTTTTCCATCCCCTCATTTTCAGTCTGTATGTGTCCCTATGTCTCAAGTGGGTCTGTTGTAGACAGCATATATATCGGTCTTGTTTTTGTATCCACTCAGTGAACCTGTGTCTTTTGGTTGGAACATTTAATCCCTTTACATGTAAGGTGATTTTCAATATGTATGTTCTTATTACCATTTTCTTAATTGTTTTGGGTTTGTTTTTGTAGGTCCTTTTCTTGTGATTCCCACTTAGAGAAGTTCCTTTAGCATTTGTTGTAGAGCTGGTTTGGTGGTGCTGAATTCTCTTAGCTTTTGCTTGTCTGTAAAGCTTTTGATTTCTTCATCGAATCTCAATGAGATCCTTGCTGTGTAGAGTAATCTTCATTGTAGGTTCTTCCATCACTTTAAATATATCATGCCACTTCCTTCTGGTTTGTAGAGTTTCTGCTGAGATATCAACTGTTAACCTTATGGGACTTACCCTGTATGTTATTTGTCATTTTTCCCTTGTGGCTTTTAATAATTTTTCTTTGTCTTTAATTTTTGTCAGTTTGATTACTATGTGTCTCAGCATGTTTCTCCTTGGGTTTATCCTGCCTGGGACTCTCTGTGCTTCCTGGACTTAGGTGGCTATTTCGTTTCCCATGTTAGGGAAGTTTTCAACTATTATCTCTTCAAATATTTTCTCAGGTCCTTTCTCTCTCTCTTCTCCTTCTGGAACCCCTACAATGCAAATGTTGGTGCATTTAATGTTGTCCCAGAGATCTCTTAGGCTGTCTTCATTTCTTTTCATTCTTTTTTCTTTATCTTGTTCTGCAGCAGTGAATTCCACCATTCTGTCTTCCAGGTCACTTATCCGTTCTTCTGCCTCAGTTATTCTGCTATTGATTCCTTCTAGTGTATTTTTCATATCAGTTATTGTATTGTTCATCTCTGTTTGTTTGTCCTTTAATTATTCTAGGTGTTTGTTCTTTTATTCTTCTAGGTCTGTGTTAAACATTTTTTGCTTCATCTCGATCTTTGCCTCCATTCTTTTTCTGAGGTCCTGGATCATCTTCACTATATTTATTCTGAATTCTTTTTCTGGAAGGTTTCCTATCTCCACTTCATTTAGTTGTTTGTCTGGGGTTTTATCTTCTTCCTTCATCTGGTATATAGTCCTCTGCCTTTTCATTTTATCTATCTTTCTGTGAATGTGGTTTTCGTTCCACAGCCTGCAGAATTGTAGTTCTTCTTGCTTCTGCTGTCTTCCCTCTGGTGGATGAGACTATCTAAGAAGCTTGTGCAAGCTTCCTGATGGGAGGGACTTGTGGTGGGTGGAGCTGGGTGTTGCTCTTGTGGACAGAGCTCAGTAAAACTTTAATCTTCTTGTCTGCTGATGGGTGGCGCTGTGTTCCTTCCCTGTTGGTTGTTTGGCCTGAGGCAACCCAGCACTGGGGCCTAACCGACTCTTTGGTGGGGCTAGTTGTGGACTCTGGGAGGGCTGACACCAAGGAGTACTTCCCAGAACTTCTGCTGCCAGTGTCCTTGTCCCCACAGTGAGCCACAGCCACCCCCCACCTCTGCAGGAGACCCTCCAACACTAGCAGGTAGGTCTGGTTCATTCTCCTGTGGTGTCACTGTTCCTTCCCCTGGGTCCTGATGCGCACACTACTTTGTGTGTGCCATCCAAGAGTGGAGTCTCTGTTTCCCCAGTCCTGTCAAAGTTCTGCAATCAAATCCCGCTAGGCTTCAAAGTCTGATTCTCTGGGAATTCTTCCTCCCACTCCTGGACCCTCAGGTTGGGAAGCCTGATGTAAGACTCAGAACCTTCATTCCAGTGGGTGGACTTCTGTGGTATAAATGCTCTCCAGTTTGTGATTCACCCACCCAGTGGTTATGGGATTTGATTTTATTGTGATTGTACCCCTTCTACCGTCTAATTTTGGTTTCTCCTTTGTCTTTGGATGTGGGGGTATCTTTTTTGGTGAGTTCCAGTGTCTTCCTGTCAGTGATTGTTCTTCATGTAGTTGTGATTCCAGTGCTCTCACAAGAGGGAGTGAGCACACATTCTTCTACTCTGCCATCTTGAACCAATCTCTAAAACTTTCTTAAATGAAGCAAAAAACAGATAGTCACAGACAGTTCTACTGATTGCAGATTTCTCAGCAAATAACTTTTGAAAAGAAATATAAAAACAAGTAGGTAAATTTGAGATTATATTGACCAGATAAATAAGGATGATATCTAATTTATTTTAATAAAAATGTGTAGAATTCATTTTCTAGGTAGAAATAGCAGCCAAATGTGTGAAGCTGGTTTTATTGGCTTTTTTGTGTCCCCTCAAAACTCACACGTTGAAGTCTTAACCTCCTATATCTACAAATGTGATCATAATTGGGGACAGTTTTAACAGAGGTACTTAAGTTAAAATGAGTTCATTAGGATGTACCTTAATGCAATATGACTGATTACTTATAAGAAGAAGAAATCTGGGCATAGACACAAAAGGAATAAAATGTGAAGACACAGGGAGAAGACAATCATCCAAAAGACAAGAAGAGAGGCCTAGAATAGACTGTTCCTTCACAACCTTCAGAAGGCACCAATCCTGCCAATACATTGACCTTAGACTTCTTGCTTCCAGAACTGTGAGAAAATAATTTTTTGTTCTTTAAGCCACCCAGTCAGTGATACCTTGTTCTGGGAGCCCTAGTAAACTTATACAGGTATTAATTAGAATTAAAGTGTTTGATGGCACTGTTAATGACAGATAGATAAATATGTTATTTATTTTATCTTTCTTTTTCTTTATATATTTTACATCAAAAATTTATGTTTAACTTTTAAAGGTGAGCACTAAAATAATAAAAATGAAGTGTATATCTTATAAACCACTATAAGAAAGTAATATATGATGTATATAAGGAATGACAAGTATAGATAAGCCATGAAACAAAATAAAAAAGATGGTATAAATAATCATAAATAAAACAATAATCATAGTAAAATTATGTGAAATAACTTTCTACATTCATGTGAAAATTCTCAATGTATATAAACCAAAACTAGTAAAATGACAAGTGGGTATTAAAAACTCTATCATTGTGGTGGTGGTGGGATGAATTGGGAGATTGGGATTCACATATATACACTAATATGTATAAAATAGATAACTAATAAGAACCTGCTGTATAAAAACATAAATAAAATTAAAAATAAAATAAAAACTCTAACCTTCTAACAGGGCATAACTTTTTGAACTAAAAACTTTTTTCCTCCCATTCTCTTCCCCACTTTGAATCTTTTTCTTCCAATTTTTGCTCTTTATTCCCTCTCCCTTTCTCTGGGAACCAAAAAACAAATAAGCAAACAAACAAAAACTATTGAAAGCTTTGTATTGAAGTTAGGATGGCTACAGTAGGTCTAGAACATTTTTTTGAATTAAAAAGTTATTTATAACTTTGATGTGCAATTTATTATTTTTTCCTTTTATGGTCAGTGATTTTTTAAATTGTGTTTAAGAAATATTGTGTATTACAGGGTTGCAAAGATATTATCTCATGTTTCTTTCTAGAATTTTGGTTTTTCTCTCCAGCTTTATTGAGGTATAGCTGACAAATAAAAATTATATATATTTTATGTGGACAACTTGATATTTTGATACACATTTACATCGTGAAATAATCACCAGCTTCTAAATAACATACTCATCACCTCACATGGTTACATTTACTTCTTTCCTTCCTTCTCTATCTCTTTCTTCTTTTCTCTTCTCTTCTTTTGTTTTCTTTCTTTTGTGGTGAAGGCCCTTAAGATCTACCCTCTTAGCAAATTTCATTTATAAAGTACAGCATTGTTAACTATAGTCACATTGCTGTACATAAAAAATAAAATAAAAACTCCATCATTATTTTGAAAGATTTTATCAGTCCTTGCTCAAGATTTAATAGCTCAAGCAAACAAAAATCAATATGGATATCAAATTTGAACACACAGTTTAAAAGTTCAATTTAATAATTACAGAATACATGTTGTCTATTTAACTAGATCCCTCTAGTTAACTGGAGAGATCCATTTAACTGGATCCCTCTGTTCCAAGCACATAAAAATTATATATATTTAATTAAACAAAACCAGAAAACTCTGTGTTCCAGGAGAAGGTTCATAGCTAAAACTGAGTGAATTTTGCTGCAGATAAATTTTAGGGATACCAAGTCTGAATAACAATGTCAAGCAGAGTTGTGTCAAATTTTACAAGACCTTTTATTTTCTGGGAGGTGAATCTTGGTTTCCTACATAAAAGGTATTATCATACACATGCCCTGCATACCTAAATGACACTGGTACCTAAACATTCCCTGGGTTTACTCTCCTTGGTACTTTTTCAGAGAATAGTCTTAGCCTGTGGATATTTTACACACTATTTAAGCCACAATTTTGTAAAAATTACTTTCTCTGTGAAAGGATAATGACACCATATACCCTTCATCCTTTCCCAACTTCCCCCCAAATAAAAGACTGAGTTCATTTGTTTAGCTGATACTACTATTGAGTTATCATTATGCTACATGCTATAGAAAGTCTCCTTATGATATAGTATAATGATTGATGGTTTATGTGTCTGCCTTCCAAAATATACTGCACTCTGCTTGTGTGCAACAACAAAATTTTCATCTTCATCTTCTTATCTAAAAGGTTAGTTCCTGTCATTTATAAACTCAATACTTAACTGTGTTCTTGAATGACTGAAAGTGTCATCCCATTTGACATGAATAATAGATTTTATTCTAAATACTCATTTTTCCTGGATAAAAATTCTTGATGCATTTGCGATGACATTTATATACCAGGTCTGTATGTGTGATTTTGATTCATTCTACTCTTACTTCTTCAAATATTTAGAAAGTTGGCTGTCAGATGCATAGCCACAGGTGAGTACCTAAATTAAGTTCACTTTAGTTAGAACTCAGCATTCATCTGAGCAAGAATGTAATACATGATGTTAAGATTCCTGGCTACATGCAAAAGCCACTCCTCCTGTGTGACTGACACAACACTCACCAGTTACAGTTGTATGGATCTGTATAATATTATATAATGACATATGTATAGGAAAACAAATTTAGAAATCCCACTTTGGAAGACCAAGAATATACTCCTTTCTTTGCAGGACAAGATGCAAGCCATAGTCCCCACCTGATAGACTCTGGTAATGTGAACGCCTCTAAACTGAAGACACCTTTAACAACACAAGTGGTTTGAGCTGTGGGAATTAGCAGTGAAGAAACTAACAGACCAGTAAGAGGGGTATATTTGGGAATCAACAGTTTGAAGTTGGTGATGATGGCAGAGATTCTAAGATGAGAAGCCGAGAGTGGGACTTCATGTAAAACTGGGCTGACATTCCAGAAGCTGGAGAGGAAATTTACTGTCTATGACCTTTGTTAAACTCTCATGGGTTAGTCTTAGTTTAAACATAACTCTGTGACCTCTCCAGGCCAGCCCATTTATACTATAATTGTCAATCATTAAATTATTACTGTAAATGGCTAATTTCACAATGACAAAAATTTCATAATTTAATTCCAGTTTGGGGAGCTTTTGAAGTGAATACATTTTTCCTTCTCTCTGAAGAACTTTTAACATATCTTGCCAGGCAGGTCTACAGGTGACAAACTTCAGTTTTTGGTTTTCTGACAAAGTCTTTATTTCTCATTCACTTTTTAAGATTATTGTGCTGGACACAGCATTCTAGGTTGGTGTTTTGTGTTTAGTTATGTGTGTGCTTGTGTGTGCGTGTGTCTGTGTTTATTTTAACACTTTAAGTAGTTCATTCTATGCCTTTCTTGCTTGCATGATTTCTGAAAAAAAAAAGTCTAATATAATTCTTATCATTGTTCCTCTATTTTGGTAAATCTCCATTTCCCTCTGACTTCTTTCAAGATTTTCTCTTTGCCTTTGGTTTTCTGTCATTTGAGTATGATATGTGTAGGTGTACATTTTTTGGTCTTTGTCCTTCTTTGTTATGTCTGAATTTCCTGGATGTGTGGTTTTTGGTGTCCCTGATGAATTTTAGACAATTCTCAGCCATTATTAGTTCAAATATTTTCTTCTTCTCCTTTCTTATTTCTCCTTTTAATCCTCTCATAATTCATACATATATCTTTTATAATTTTCTCACAGGTCTTGGAAATTTTCTTTTCTTTTCTTTTTCAACTTTTGCTACAAATCATAAACACTGTCATAGAAATTGCTACAAGTTCAAAAAATTTTTACCAAAAAATTGCTATAAATTCAAAAAATTGGTTTGTATCTATTGCAGAGATTGAAGGTCTATTTCTGCATTCTTCACTGTGAGAACCTGGTGGGGTTCTTAGTGGTAAAACTCGCAGAACATCTCCTCCCCCCTCCCACTAAAACAGAGCCCTCAGGAATTTTTAACTCAAGCTAGTCCACACTCAGCCTCTAGTTATTTGTCAGTTACTTTAAGTGTTCTTATTCATTTATGGCTTCTGCATGTTTTGTTCTTGATAAACTGTGATTCTCTATATCTGCCTGCCTGTCCGGTTTTCAGGACAATGCTTTTACCGTGACCTCAATTCCCTGATGGATCTAAGAAGAGTTGTTAATTTTCTGTTTGTTCAACTTTTTCTCATCATGAGTACAGGAGTGACAACTTTGAAATCCCATTAATGTCAGAATGTAAGGCGGAAATCCTGTTTGTTTATATTTTTTGAGAATTTTTGCATCTATATACATAAGGAATATTAGTAATAAACTGACTCCATCAATACACATACTCTTTTAGGCCATAAAAACAACGAAGAAAGGTTATAATTTTGTGAGAACAAAGTTGGTTTTTTTGGACATGGTTGTCCCAAGGCTGTGAACACTCCCAATGGATTACATACATTACAATCCATTCAGTGTTACTAGGAAACAAATGATAGTTTTTTCTGAGTATCGCTATGTATTGTTGGCAACAGAACCTCAACTTTTTTAAAAAATTGAGTATAGTTGACTTACAATGTTGTTTTAGTTTCTGGTGTACAGCAAAGTGATTCAGTTATACATATATATACCTATCATTTTTCAGATTCTTTTCCATTGTAGCTTATTATAGGATATTGAATATAATTCCTTCTGCTATACAGTAGAACCTTGTTGTTTATCTATTTTATATACAGTAGTTTGTACCTGCTAATCACAAACTCCTAATTTATCCCTCCCCCACTGCCTTTCCCCTTTGGTAATCATAAATTAGTTTTCTATGTCTGTGAGCCTGTTTCTGTTTCTTCAATAAATTCATCTGTGTCATATTTTAGATTCCACATATGTTATGTCATATGGTATTTGTCTTTCTCTGTCTGACTTACTTCACTTAGTATGAGAATCTCAACTTTTATATTACCTTATGACTGAAACTTCCCTGGGTATCTAAACCTGAAAAAAATTTGTCATTTAAATACAGTATTTAAGAGCCCCATACTCTGTGCCTTCTTAATTATTATGAACCTATAAATCTATCTGTACATGAGTAATATCAGCAAGTTCTTAGAATTTAGAATCAAACTCATAGGAATAATCAAAGATCAATTTCTTATTAAAGGTGTACCACAAACCTTGTGACAGAGACCTACCCATATTTTCTAAGAGAAATTGTAACAGCAACTGAGCTAGGGAAGTCTTCTCCATACTTGACTTTAAAATCTTCAAACGTGACAGTCTTTCATGCTGTCAGTGCTTGTTACTTACTGAAAATAGAGAACATTTATTAATCAATGGGTTTACCTCCTATGAAATTTTGTTAGTTTTCCCCTCAAATATTTCTATTTATTTGTATAAACTGTATCCTGCTATCATTCCATTCTCCAAAAGAAGGGTAAATCCATGACTGTTTATTCTCTCTGTTGTGAACTAAAATCCAGATTTCATCTTGTTTTTTGATGGATCATAACTTAAAACTGAAATAAGAAGATATTAAGCAGAATATACCATAACAGCTCTCCCTTACTATAAATTGATCTTTGACTAGAGGTGAAGTCAGCTCAGATACCAGAACTTACTAAAATTTCCAGATATTACATTTACCAGATATTGCTTAACTTGTGAGAGATTTTTAACCTATACCTGGTATCAGGTATAGTTTTGGAGTAGTCAGTGTGGAAACAATCAAGGTTTTGACCAACTGAAAATGGTATCTAATTTAAAGAACTTTCAAGGGCTCTCATATAGAATCTCATTGAAAAGGAGATAATATGGAAGCTATAGGAAATGCCTTAGCTGAACATTATGCCCTCACTGAGATCCTGGCCCCTTTAATACTCCAAGAAGTCAAATCACTGGAGATGTGAAAAGAAGCTATAATAGCATGTCACAGATCTGCTCTGGCGTCTGTAAAAACTTAACAAAAAAAAAATCTAACTAAAAATTCATGAGGATAATTTATAGTACAACATGAGAGCTGCTTGGTGGGGACAGAGACTTCAAATGCAAACTTTTAAAACTTTGCCACTATACCCAACCGATATTGGTGAACACATTGTACTAAATATTTCTGAATGCCTCCAGTACATGTTTCATCTATCACAATGACCAACCTGGCAAAAGCATGAAGGTGGAACTTGGACAATAATCCAAACCTCAGTGTCCCTTGAACATCTCTGAATAGATTTCATACAACCACCTACCTGCTATGGGTTTTGAAAATATGCTCTCTTTTTGCTTATCTTTAGGAAGATGAAACTTTTCCAGAGAATTATGGCTCTGACTGAAGCAAAAATTTGACTTGATTTTGTGTCTGGCTGGGTAGTTCCAACCTACATCTCCAGTGATAGAGACTGTCATTTTACTGAGATTTTTTACTAGGGAAATTTGAAAAGTCTGATCACTTACTAAGACACATCATTGTCCCTATCATGCTTAATACTTAGGAAAAGGAAAGAGGGCCAATGACATTTTTAAAATATATTAGCAAAGTTAGCAGACACTTGGGCTTCTTTAGACAAGAGTGTTGCCTCTACCCTCATGTACAGGAGACCCACACTCTCCAGGGCTCGTGACTTTCACTATCAAGTTTAGTGCAGGTCACCTATGGGCTTGGATATTTCACTCTTGATTTTGAACCCTAATTTACCTAAGGAATGCCTCACAAATTATGCAAGACTTTTTTTGCAATATATCCAGTCTTATCATCGAGGGGTATAAGCTTCCTTTCCTCACATTCTTGCAGTATGCTCTAAATGGCCTCAGACTAAAGAAATTATCTCCTGGAAAATATACCAGAGGGAGAATATGTCTTAGAATCATGTTGGAAAACACTCTATTAAATACTTTTGAACACTAAAGCTGAACTCAATCTTCAGACTATTGATCCATGGCTAAATGTGTCCTAGCTAAAAAGATATAAGACATGGGTTGCCATTATATCAGGAAATGTAAAACTAAGAGTCTTAATAATCCTCCATTAATAGACAGCTTTAGATGGTATATCAGTCAGAGTTTGGTCAGGAGAAAGAAACCACAAAGTAATTTGAACAGGGAAAAGTCAATAAAAAGAATTATTAACCATTACAGGGGATTGGAGTAACATGGAACTGGTTGATAAAGTAAAAATAACTATATAGAAAATAGAAAAATCTCAGATCCAGAAAATATTGGAGAAGGAAAGGTGGTGGCTCTCTGAGGAGCAAAGATATTGCTGTGATGCTTGATGGCTGAACTTGCTAGAAATCAAGTGCTGTAAATCCACTCTTAGGACCTAGAGAAAGCTAGAGGCACTCTGCTACAAGACTACCTTGGGAGGAGGTTGTCCTGGGGGAATCCACTGGTCTCTAGGTACTGCTGTGTGTCATGCACTGAAGGTGCTGGGTGCTGGAGAAGCCACCCACACAGCAGGAATTGGATAGTTGGTAATCTGTGTGCTGCAGAGGCCAGCCAAGTGAGTGACTGGAAAGAGGAAGGAAAACTTTCTTGCTATGTCCCTCTAATAACCTCTACTGACAATGCTTAACATTATGACAGCTGGCAAAGGAAAAATATTTAAAGTACCCAGACCCTACTTCACAAAGCAGGAAATGAAAAGCGAATTTGGAGCTGAGAGACAATAAATAGGTAACTGGCATAGAAAGAGACAGGGCTTGACAGGATCTTTGTATCAAGAGAACAATTGCATTACATGGGCAGATCCCAGTTAAGATCTACCAAACAAAATCTACATAATGGTAGTCAGAAACTTCATTCTTTAATTGACATACTGTTATTCTTTTATTTTCCCTTTGCCGTTAGCAATTTTTTAAAAAATTTAACCATAGGGCTTCCCTGGTGGCGCAGTGGTTGAGAGTCCACCTGCCGATGCAAGGGAAACGGGTTCGTGCCCCGGTCCGGGAAGATCCCACATGCTGCGGAGCGGCTGGGCCCGTGAGCCATGGCCGCTGAGCCTGCGCATCCGGAGCCTGTGCTCCGCAACGGGAGAGGCCACAACAATGAGAGGCCTGCGTACCGAAAAAAAAAAAAAAAAAAAAAAAAATTTAACCATAATATTTATAAAGTCTCTATACTTAAAATTTTCTTTTATGCGTTTAGTCAATCCTTGGTATGAGTCTAAGCATCCATTTCAATTTTTTTAATGATTTGATTAAATATTAATTCAAATAGCATTGGTTTGCACACATTTTTTTTTTCTGAGTTCCAATCAACTCCTTCTAGAACCAATCAATTGTTTTAAAAAGTTTCATAAGTAATTGGACTCAACTACTATTTGATTTTTTATATGTAATATAGCAAGAAAAGTACCAGGCAACCAAAAATCTAAAACCATTTTTGTATCATTTTTATGACAAGAAAAACAATGAAACAATACTCAGGGGTCATTTGTAGAAAGCTGTTTCTGTAATCAAACTTTCTTACAGGTAAGGCTAAGAAAGGAAACAGAAAAAGATGACATAGGTTTAATAACAATCTTACATAGAAGTCTTAATGTCTAGTACGTAAGTTTTCCAATTCTTTTCTTCAGATCGAATCCTTCATCTATCTGATTACCTCTCCTTTTTATATTTTGCCTACCTAACTAGGCTCCTAACTATCTCAGAATGATACCAAAACTATACAATAAAATAGATCAGCCTTTGTAGGGGGATTTGGGCTGAAAACAGGTTATTGTGTAGCCTCTAACAGCTAGTATTAGATTTGTGGCACAAAAACCTGTTCAATACTAAATGCAAATTAAGTATGTACCTATTACTTGAAAAACTACTGCTGGTCTGAAAAATAGCTACTGATACTGTGATGTCACTCATAGTTCATTTAGGCTCAATACTTTTCTTTTTATTGAGAGAAAGGGAGAGAGAGAGATTGAGAGATTGCTAGATAACTTAAATCAAGGATAAAAACTGGGTTCTCACTGAGATTGCTAACTCAGAAATTCTAGATGGCTTTTTTTCTATACTTAAATCTCCTCATATAATGTTATGGAAGAATCATGAGACATGGAAAAAATCTTATATGCAATAGTTTATATATTTACAGGGGCTAGAATGTCATTAAGGTGTTATAACTTCTCACTAAAAAAAGGTTAACAATAATGGGCAGAAATAAGGGCGAGCAGAAGTAGATATGATATTGTCTTTGCAAAAGGTATATCTATCATTTTAGGAGAATGTTTCATTTAAACACCCACGGAACTCTCTCAGATCTTAATATTATTAACAAGATTCAGAAAAAAAGGAAGAAATTATGAAATTAAGCACATGAAAAGATGCTCAATATCACTAATTATTAGAGAAATGCAAATCAAAACTACATTGAGGTACCACCTCACACCAGTCAGAATGGCCATCATCAAAAAATCTGCAAACAATAAATTCTGGAGAGGTTGTGGAAAAAAGGGAACCCTCGTACACTGTTGGTGGGAGTGTAAACTGGTGCAACCACTACGGAGAAAAGTATGGAGGTTCCTCACAAAACTGAAAATAGAGTTGCCATATGATCCAGCAATCTCACTCCTGGGCACATATCCAGACAAAGCTATAATTCAAAAAGATACATTCACCCTTATATTCATAGCAGCACTATTCACAATAGCCAAGATATGGAAGCTACCTGAATGTCCATCGACAGATGAATGGATAAAGAAGATGTGGTACATATATACAATGGAAAACTACTAAGCCATAAAAAGAGAATGAAATAATGCCATTTACAGCAACATAGATGGACCTAGAGATTATCATAGTAAGTGAACTAAGTCAGACAGAGAAAGACAAATACTATATGATATCACTTATATGTGGAATCTTAAATATGGCACAAATGAACTTAACTACGAAACAGAAACAGACTCACAGATGTAGAGAACAGACTTGTGGTTGCCAAGGGGTGGGTGGGGGAGGGATGGAGTGGGAGTTTTTTTGTTTTTGTTTTTTTTTATTTTAAACATCTTTATTGGGGTATAATTGCTTTACAATGGTGTGTTAGTTTCTGCTTTATAACAAAGTGAATCAGTTATACATATACATATGTTCCCATATGTCTTCCCTCTTGCATCTCCCTCCCTTCCACTCTCCCTATCCCACCCCTCCAGGCTGTCACAAAGCACTGAGCTAATATCCTGTGCCTTGCGGCTGCTTCCCCCTAGCTATCTACCTTACTACGTTTGTTAGTGTGTATATGTCCATGACTCTCTCTCACCCTGTCAAAGCTCACCCTTCCCCCTCCCCATATCCTCAAGTCCGTTCTCCAGTAGGTCTGCGTCTTTATTCCTGTCTTACCCCTAGGTTCTTCATGACATTTTTTCCCCTTAAATTTCATATATATGTGTTAGCATACAGTATTTGTCTTTTTCTTTCTGACTTACTTCGCTCTGAATGACAGACTCTAGGTCTATACAAATAGCTCAATTTCATTTCTTTTTAAGGCTGAGTAATATTCCATTGTATATATGTGCCACATCTTCTTTATCCATTCATCCGATGATGGGCGCTTAGGTTGTTTCCATCTCCGGGCTATTGTAAATAGAGCTGCAATGAACATTTTGGTACATGACTCTAGAGTGGGAGTTTTTAATTAGTAGATGCAAACTATTATATATAGGGTAGATAAAAAACAAGGTCTCACTGTGTAGCAGAGGGAAGTATATTCAATATCCTGTGATAAACCATAATGAAAATGAATATGAGAAAGTATGTATATATATATATATATATATATACATATATATATGTATGTATAACTGGATCACTTTGCTGTACGGCAGAAAGTAACACAACATTGTAAATCAACTATATGTCAATATAAATAAATAATAAGTGGTCTTCATCTAAAAGATCACATAACCCTGACATATGAAGTAGATCAAATAACTGCCACCAAAAATCTGGTATACAATCATGACTATTCAAAGAGTGGGGGGAGATCTGGAATGATCACTTCCCCAGTTGATAATGACCTATCATCATACTCACTGAAGAATGACTATGATGGGGGACTGAGAATCAAGACTATACCTGTCACTATGACTTAAATATGACTGTGGACTACTTAAGTCAGTATTACTTAGTTGTTTCAGGAAAATTCTGCCACAGAGAATTGAAGCTATAAGACAAATAATTTCAATGTGTGATAAAGGAAATCCCTACAGATCAATATTCTAGTCATCTGGGCAAGCAGCTAATGTATAAAACAGAAGTATTTTTCCATTCACATCAAGACGCTGAGACCTCTAATTCTAAACTGTTATATCATAACTTTTGCCTAATTTCAATCTGATTTTGCCTTGAAAAATGCATGGTAAACCACTTGAGCTCAGACTCCAAAGCCTTATCAACTTTGTTTATATATGTAGCTTCCCTTTCTGAGACACAGCTCTGCTAAGGTGATATTTTTTCTTAAAACTTTTCTTTGTTAACAGATTTTGTTGTGTTTTGGAGAATTCAATAATCCTATTCTTTGTAATTTGAAGTCCTCATTTAAAAATTAAATCATTTAAGCAAACAAAGTGTTTTCCAAAATGTGTTCTTCAGAAATGTTATGAATTAAAATGTTGATAAACAAATTTTAAAATGTTTTACTCCAAGTATTGAAAGTCTTAAAAAAGTCCTTGATATGTTATTATGCATTATGTAATACCAAGTAGGGTATTACATGAAGTAATTCCAAATTTTGTTTTATTCTTAAATGTAAATTTGTGAAATATCAAGTGGAATAAAATTCACTGGAGACAAGTTGGGAAATATCCAGATTCCTATGGGTATTTCTGATTCCAGGGACTTAAATTCTTTCATTTAGCAATAGGAAACCCATCCTTATTTATATGTTTTGACCTGGTAATAGTTTATACAATGTGTTTATCAATATATTTATTCAATTATGACTAATTTCTAGTTGCTTGCTTTTCTTTATGAGTTAGCTGGCTGCTCATAATGAAGAGCATTGGCCATGGGTACCAGTGAGAGGGAAGGGAAGAGAAGAAAACTGTAAGGGGAATGCTATATGTACATTCCCACAAATTTTGCACTGCATAATTGCTCTCTTTTACAATGTTGGAATACAGATGTATACAGTATATGAATCGTATTTTTTGCAAGTGCATATCTCTGCACATAAAATTTATCTCCTTTGTTTCTCTTGTGAAGGATATAAATTTGATTTGCCATTAAAATATTAATATAATAACTTTTTTATATTGTGTGACTAAAATAGATATTTAAGGATTACACATAAATTGGATATAATTAATTAGTAGGCAGCTCACTGTGGATCTATTTTCTTAATATCAGTGAGAATATGGCTGAACTGACTATACCTTTTTTTTCTTTTTAATTTTTTTCTTTTTAATTTTTTTTCTTTTTTAACATCTTTATTAGAGTATGATTGCTTCACAATGGTGTGTCAGTTTCTGCTTTATAACAAAGTGAATCAGTTATACATAGACATATGCCCCCATATCTCTTCCCTCTTGCATCTCCCTCCCTCCCACTCTCCCTATCCCACCCCTCCAGGCAGTCACAAAGCACCGAGCTTATCTCCCTGTGCTATGCGGCTGCTTCCCACTAGCTATCTATTTTACGTTTGGTAGTGTATATATGTCCATGCCACTCTCTCACTTTGTCCCAGCTTACCCTTCCCCCTCCCCGTATCCTCAAGAGCATTCTCTAGTAGGTCTGCATCTTTATTTGCATCTTGCCCCTAGGTTCTTCTGACCATTTTCTTTTTTTTTTAGATTCCATATATATGTGTTAGAATATGGTATTTGTTTTTCTCTTTCTGACTTACTTCACTCTGTATGACAGTCTCTATGTCCATCCACCTCAATACAAATAACTCAGTTTCGTTCCTTTTTATGGCTGAGTAATATTCCATTGTATATATGTGCCACATCCATATCTTTTTTATTTAGTTTCACTTGTGAGACAGTTGTCTGGACCTGGGCAAGGATAGAATTTACCTCTGGACTAAGCCAACCACCCTGAAATGGGATTGGATACTTGAATCTCTAGTAATTTTAACATTATAATTATTATGGCTAACTTAGATGCACTTCTCACTTGGTCAAAAATTATCTTTAGGAAAGCTCTCCAATCTACTCTCTATTGTATGTCAAAATAAAATTCATGTCAAAATAAAATTCCTTGCCAGAGTCAAGCCCACACTTTTACAGTGACCTATTCTGTTAGATCTGAAAACTAAGCACAAAATGCAAACATGTTATAGAATATTTAATGTTTCAGAAGACTGAAAGACAATGATAACTGATTTCCTAGGAGGGAGTTTGGATTTTTTCTAGTAACTTGATATATCAATATTAATACTTCTTTTGAGGATTCTAGAATAGAAATTAGTTTTTACCTTTAATAGTGTTTTTATATTTACTGAGATAACATCCTGTGTGTCCTACTAATTATAAGACCTTATGTTTTTCTCTTGTCAGGCTAGTTTCATCTTGTGTTGTTTCTTTTTCCTATTTTGCATGGTATTATTGCTAACACATTAATCATACCAACTCACTGAAAATACATTAGAGAATTAATAATGTTAAAACTTTCATCAAGGTGTGAAAAGTCTTTGACAATGCTACTTTTAAATTTTGTTTTAAAAACGTTCTTGTTATAGGAAATTTTATCTGTTTTTATTGTTATGTATCAATAGATTTGTATACTGTGTCTCTTTATAGGAAATATATTTGAAGATTTTGGTTGGAACACATAAAGATAGAGACCACATATATATACTTTATGTCATAAAACAAGACCACTTATATATTTTTTTATGTCATAAGACAAGCTTCTGTGTGCTTATACCTCTTGAGAATATTTTATCTTCCTTTGATTGGTTTTCTTTCATTGAATTTCATGTGTTATTTACATCTATATAACCCACCTTTGTTTTGGATGCCTCTAGCAATGGCACTAAAATTTATAGACTATAGGTTCGGAGAATACTTCTTTACATTATTAGCATGACAGATGTCTTTTGAAAACTGTAGGTTGTTCTATCTTATTTTAACAACCAACAACAATATAAAATATAATACTGTATATTCTTTACACCAATGCTGTTTCTGTGATGATGGAAATGCTCTAAAGTTGCACTGTCTATATGATAGACTAGCCACATAGAGCTACTGAGCATTTGAAATGCTTCTAATGTGACTGGGGAATTGACTTAAATTTTATTTAATTTTAACTAATTTTAATTTAAACTAGTACAAGTGACTATTGGGGAACCAATGAAAGGGATTTAGTCTTATATGATAATAGATGATTTGCTGATAGTATAATAGAAATTAGGCTGGAAAGAGTCATTTTTTTTCTTCAACAAAAATTCAAAATAATTGTTCTGGAGCTTTGTTTGGCATGTGCAGACATTCATGATTCAATATTTGGATAATGGTAGTAAGTGCTGCTTTTTATTTGGGGAACAACTTTCTTCTGCAATCTGATTTGTGAATAAAAATTGTCTATTATCTAGGACTGCCCAGTTCCAAATGTTACTACTTTGTACAATTAAGCCTATCAGCAAGCTGGGAGATTCTATGAAACTTTCCAAGACTGCCTCCAAAGGAAGATCTTTTTTATGAATTTCATTTATACTATTTAAACTTTTATTGTAACACTCATCAGATTTGTCACTTTACTAATTTCAATGAGAGAGAAAGATTGTGGTTCACTCTCTAGAGTTTCTCAGAGTCAGGAAAAATTTTGAAAACACTATTTCTGTTTTCTTATTATTTCTTCTTTTTCAACATGAATCCTGTTAAAGTTGAATTTGTATCATAGTTGAGAAATACCATCTATTTAAATGTCTTTGAGCTAAATAAATGAAATTAGACATCAATTAATTAAGGTTAAAAAAAAGTAAATGAATGATAGCTCTTCTTTAAACCACACACACACACACACACACACACACACACACACGATGACCTAGGTGCTTCTAAATATTTTTCTGTAATTAAACTAGAAAACCCAATATATTTAGTGACCACTGTAGGTTTTATTTTATTTGATTGTTTAACTCAAGGTGAAAAATTCAAATTAATTTTTCTTCTGTATTCATAGAAATGAATTGACATCAGTCTTCATAAAGGCTCACTCCTATTTTACTTGTATATTTATCTGTTTATTCACTTTATTCATTGTGTCCTATCTCCATGCTCCTATTTGATCATCTGTTCTCATGGCTTTTGTGGGTATCCTTTTACTGATACATGTCCTTGTTAAATATTTAGTTTTTATACTGAATTAGTTTTTGTGCATGTATTTTTATTTAAAAATGACATTGTGCTATGGATGTCTTTTTCTTTATCTCTCAGCACGATACTTTTAAGATTTGGATACCAATGTTTATAGGTACCTTATATTTTGCTCTGAACAACTGCATATTATTTCATGGGGTAAATGCACCCACTTTCTTTATTAATTGCCCTAGTGATGGAAACCAGTTTTCCTCAACTCTCTATTACTACAATTAATGAATATCCTTTTATGGACCTTGGTGAGACTTTTTCTCAGAGGTAGACCACAGGGTTACATGGACACAAATGTTTATATGTCTACCAGTATGTATAAGAATTCCTGTGCTGTCATATCCCACTTGTTGGCCTTATTCACATTTATAAGTATTGCCAGTTTGAGGGTTTAGTCAATTAAGTTAGGATTTGAGCAGCATATAGATTTTGTTGTTGCTATTACAACACTCAGAGCACCACAGGCTTTAAATATTTCTAGAGTTCCCTTGTAATGTGTTTAGAGGCTGGCTTGCAGTGAATTGTACTTAATGTTTTCTCTCCCTTCAGCTTCAGGTCTTCTTTTTGTATTGATAATTGCTTCTCAGAGAACATCTCTTTCCTCTTTAACTTCCCCAACAATAAACTGCTGGTACATGTTACTTTATACTTGTTAGCCTGGATTTGGAATGGAGTGCAAGGAGAGGATGCATTCTCTGTTGCCATGTTTCACCTTCAGCCTTTTGTTGGATATCTGATCCTGGATATCGGTGGTGAGGCTCTCTAACTGACTACCCCTACCCCTGCTACAGGAGATCTCTAATGTTCTGGGCCTAGAACCTTACCACATTCCACTGGGTCTCATTTGTGCCCTATGGGTAATGGGTTTGCTGCCCTTCCACAAGTAGCTTAAGGCTTTTGTTCCATAGGGAATATAGGAGAGAGCCCAAATGGGTAATGCCTTATACAGCTGCTGTTTTCTTCCCTGGGAGTAACCATGTTGGAGACTTTCTCAGACTTCCATTCAACTCCCAGTCTTTCTTGTGAAAAACCAGGTAGAGTTTGTGGTGTAGAAACCACAAATAAGCATCAATTCCCTCTGTGTCTGTGACTTCCAGGACTTCTATACTGTCAGTCTAGTCTACACTTGGCTTTTAAAAATTTATTACAAATTTTAGGTGAATTCTTTTTACTGATTTCCATGCTGTCTGGATTTCAACATCTGCCCCAAGCAATACTCATATCATCTCTCCTCTGTAGTCACCTGTCTTTCGAGTTTCAGGTTAGTTTTCCTGTAATCACAGCTTTCTGATACATTTAAGAAGAGTTGTGTTTTGTGTATTGTAAATGTGAGGGTAATGCCATTTTCAGGCTTTCTGCAACCTAAGTAGAAGCTGAAAGATTATCAATGTTAATATTAATTTTTCCACATGGAGTGAGCAATTTTTTTTAGCATTGAGTAAAATATATTCCTTCTCTTCCTCATTTATTAGACAACGCAAATTTATCATATATCAAGATTTCACATACACATGGTCTATCTCTGTGTTATCTAACCTAATACTGTGGCATCTACCATGTGTCCTTAAGTAGTACCAAAATATTTGTGTTACTATAACTTCATAGAATGTCTTTAGTAAGGCAAATACCATTTTTTGCTCTTATTTTTCCAAGTCTAATTAACAAATCAGGAAACTTAATCCTTTCCTAAAAAATTTTTGGACAAATATATTGGGTTATCCAAATTAAATACACATATAATTTTTTAAAGTAAACTCCATTGACTTATAAAACAATTTGGGAAGAATGAACTTTTAAAAGTTCAGCCATATGACTGAGGAACATAGAAAGATTCTGTACAAGAAAGGCATCACTTGCTCCTCCAAATTCACTCTCTGCCTTTCTGCACTCTGTTTTCTGTCTCAGGAGGTTGACCTCAATGTAGTTCAGGAACCAGGATCTCTTGCTCTCTAGTTTCTGTTTAGATTTTGTCATAAGGAGCTACCATCTGAAAATCAGAGTGTGTGAAGAGGAGAGGTCAGGAGAGGTAATCCCCTGGTTATGACCGTGCAGGAATGAGACCTTGGCCTCATTCCTCTATTGAAGGCCACAGCTTCTGTTGGAGAGGCTTCTCCTATAGTGATGGTTTTCATGGGGTTGTAAAATCTGTTAGATCATGTTGCCCCTTCAGTTTTTCTAATAAGTTTCCCTTAAATTTGAGCAGAATGTATATAGTCTTCAAAGTCAGTCATCAACCAAATCTCCTATATCCTTAATCTCTTTTCAGAATGATCCCTTGGCTTTCTCCCTTTAACTGTGTTCTGGCTTGCCTCCTTAGAACTATCATTTCCCTTGCAACTTTCCCACTATGGGACTATTTCTTTTCTCACTATCTAAAATGTGAGTAGATTGCTTCTAACAGCTACGTTTTGTTTGCAGATGTTTCTTCTTCCTAAAAACAGGAAACTTTGAATCTCATATCAGTTTACCCACTGATGTACCTACTTATTGTCATCATAGAGTTTACTTCATTCCTTTAAATTTACTGGCTCTTGGCATACTATAATTCTTTCCAACTAAATTTACCTTACATTTGACATCAATAAAAATAAATATATTTCCAAACCTCTGGGGTCTTAATTTCTTCATTGTTTCCCCTTCAAATATTGCTTTCCCCACCTTACCTAGTAACTTGACCCAGTGGTCCAAATTTAGACATATCATTGCCAGTAAACATAATGTCTCCAATAATTCAACACAAGCATATATCTTTGTGGCACTTCCTTTTAGTTTTCCTTTGCAATTCTCCTAGTAACCCAGCTCCAACCATCCATTGACTCCATTGAGTCATATTAATTAATACCATCAATTTCTCCTACTCTTTCATTCAATCATTTATTTATTTATTTATTTAACAAATGTTTAGTTTGCACTTACTATGGTAGAGGAATTTTCTAGTCAGTAGAAATAAAGCAGTGTTTAAAATGATAAAAATATATGCCTACTTGTAAGCAAATTAAAAGAATAAATTAGGTGTTTTTAGTTAGCAATAAATATGAAGGTAATAATAAATAAACAAAATTTTAAAAGGGGACTAGAAATGTCAAGAAGGTAAATGGAATTTTACACATGGTGACATAAGAAGGCCTCAATAAGGCTAAATAACTTACAGCTTTACTAATGTGTAATTGCTGTACAATAAACTAAATGTATTTAATGTATACAATTTAGTGAGTTTTGATGTTTGCAAATACCCATGAAATCACTATCACAGTCAAAATAATCAAGACATCCAATACTCCTAAATAATTGTTCATGCTTCTTTGTAGTCCTTCCTTCACTCCTTTCATCTCTCATCCTTGAGCAACTACTCCTTTCTGTCTATATTAATAAGCTTTGTAATTCTAGAATTTATATAAATTGATTCCTATAATATTGATTGATTATCTGGCTTCTTTAACACAGTGTCATTATTTTGAAGTTCATCCATGTTTTATCAGCAGTTCATGTATTTTTAAGAGTGAATAGTATTCTCGTATGTAGAATAGTATGTAGTTTGTTCATCCTTTACCCTCAAACAATTTTTTTCTTCATATTGTGGTTACTAAAAATAAAGCTATTATGAAATTTCATGTACAAGTTATGCACATATGGTTTCATTTCCTTTTGCTAATTGCCCAAGATTGTAATGGTTGGGTCATATGATGGATATATATTTAACTTTTTGAAAAACTTCCAAACAATTTTCTAAAATAGTTATATCATTATATATTCCTACCAGCAGTTACTTCACATCTATGGTAGTATTTGCTATAGCATCTTTTTAAAATTTAACAATTATATTGGATAAGTAGGGATATTTCATTGTGGTTTAATTTGCATTTCCTCAAGTATTAATGATGCTGAATATATTTTTATGTGCTAATATTCTATCTGTGCAATTAATAGAATATTAGTTTTGCTAATTTTCCATTCAAAACTTTGGCAAGAGAGACCTTCAAGATGGCAGAGGAGTAAGAGGTGCAGACCACCTTCCTCACCACAAATACAACAGAAATACATCTACACGTGGAACAACTCCTACAGAACACCTACTGAATGCTGGCAGAAGACCTCACACTTCCCAAAAGGCAAGAAACTCACCATGTACCTGGGTAGAGCAATAAAAAAAAAAGAAAAAACAGAGACAAAAGAATAGGGACAGGACCTGCACCTCTAGGAAAGAGCTGTGAAGGAGGAAAAGTTTCCACACACTAGAAAACCCCTTCACTGGTGGAGACAGGGGTTGGTGGGAGGGAAACTTTGGAGCCATAGATGAGAGCACAGCAATAGGGGTGCAGAGGGCAAAGCAGAGAGAATCCCACAGAAAGGATCAGTGCCGACCAGCACTCACCAGCCTGAGATGCTTGTCTGCTCACCCACTGGGGCAGGTGGGGGCTGGGAGCTGAGGCTCTGGCTTCAGAGGTCAGATCCCAGGGAGAGGACTGGGGTTGGCTGCATGAACATGAACACAGCCTGAAGGGGGCTAGTGCACCACAACTGGCTGGAAGGGAGTCGGGAAAATGTCTGGACCTGCCTAAGAGGCAAGAGACCATTGTTTCAGGGTGGGCAAGGAAAGGGGATTCAGAGCTCCACCTAAATGAGCTCCAGAGACAGGCACAAGCTGCAGCTATCACTGTGGACACCAGAGAAGGGCATGAGATGCTAAGGCTGCTGCTGCCGCCACCAAGAAGCCTGTGAGCAAGCACAGGTCACTATCCACACCTCCCCTCCCAGGAGCCTGTGCAGCCCACCATTGCCAGGGTCCCGTGATCCAGGCACAACTTCCCTGGGAGAACACACGGCTCGCCTCAGGCTGTTGCAAAGTCACACCGGCCTCTGCCATGGCAGGCTTGCCCCGCATTCCATGCCCCTCCCTCTCCCTGGCCTGAGTGAGCCAGAGCCCCCTAATCAGCTGCTACTTTAACCCCATCCTATCTGAGTGAAGAACAGACACCAGAGGGCGACCTACATGCAGAGGCAGGTCCAAATCCAAAACTGAAACCCAGGAGCTGTGTGAACAAAGAAGAGAAATGGATATCTGTCCCAGCAGCCTCAAGAGCAGTGGATTAAATATCCACAATCAACTTCATGTGTCCTGCATCTCTGGAATACCTGAATAGACAACGAATCATCCCAAAATTGAGGCAGTGGACTTTGTGAGCAACTGTAGATGTGGAGTTTGCTTTCTGCATCTAATTTGTTTCTGGTTTTATGTTTATCTTAGTTTAGTAATTAGTTTATTATCATTGGTAGATTTGTTTATTGATTCGGTTGCTCTCTTCCTTTTTTTTAATATATAGATATATATATTTATTTCCTTTTTCTCTTATTGTGAGTGGGTATGTGTATGCCTCTTTGTGTGATTTTGTCTGTACAGATTTGTTTTACCATTTGTCCTAGGGTTTTGTCTGTTCGTTTTTTTTTTTTTTTCTTCTCTTAGTATAGTTTTAGTACTTGTTATCATTGGTGGATTTGTTTTTTGGTTTGGTTGCTCTCTTCTTCCTTTCTTTTTTTTTCTTTTTTTATTATTTTAAAATTTTTAGATTTTTAAAAGTTAAAAATAATTTTAATAATTTTATTTCATTTTATTTTATTTTATTCTTTCTTCTTTTTCTCCCTTTTCTTCTGATCCTGACAGGATCCAGCCAGGTGTCAGGTCTGTGCCTCTGAGGTCAGAGAGCCGAGTTCAGGACATTTGTCCACCAGAGACATCCCAGCTCCACATAATATCAAATGGCGGAAGCTCTCTGAAAGATCTCCATCTCAATGCTAAGACCCAGCTCCACTCAATGACCAGCAAGATACAGTGCTGGACACCCCATGCCAAACAACTAGCAAGAAAGGAACACAACTCCACCCATTAACCAAGAGGCAGCCTAAAATCATAAAAAGGTCACAGACACCCCAAAACACATCACCGGATGCAGTCCTGTCCACCATAAAGACAAGATCCAGCCTCATCTACCAGAACACAGGCACCAGTCCCCTCGACCAGGAAGCCTACACAACCCACTGAACCAACCTTAGCCACTGGGGGCAGACAACAAAAACAAAGGGAACTATGAACGTGCAGCCTGTGAAAAGGAGACCCCAAACACAGTAAGTTAAGGAAAATGAGAAGACAGAGAAACACACAGCAGATGATGAGCAAGGTAAAAACCCCCAGACTAAACAAATGAAGAGGAAATAGGCAGTCTATCTGAAAAAGAATTCACAGTAGTGATAGTAAAGATGATCCAAAATCTTGGAAATAAAATGGAGAAAATACAAGAAACGTTTAACAAGGACCTAGAAGAACTAAAGAGCAAACAAATAATGATGAACAACACAATAACTGAAATTAACAAATCTCTAGAAGGACTCAATAGCAGAATAACTGAGGCAGAAGATGGATAAGTGACTTGGAAGATAAAAGTGTGGAAATAACCACTGTAGAGGAGAAAAAAAAAGAATTGAAGGACAGTCTCAGAGACCTCTGGGACAACATTAAATGTGCCAATATTTGAATTATAGGGGTCCCAGAAGAAGAAGAGAAAAAGAAAGGGACGGAGGAAATATTTGAAGAGGTTATAATTGAAAACTTCTCTAATATGGGAAAGGAAATAGTCAATCAAGTCTAGGAAGCACAGAGAGTCCCACACAGAATAAATCCAAGAGAAACATGCCAAGACACATATTAATCAAACCATCAAAATTAAATACAAAGAAAAAATATTAAAAGCAGCAAGGGAAAAACAACAAAGAATATGAAAGGGAATCCCCAAAAGGTTAAGAGCTGTTCTTTTAGCAGAAATGCTGCAAGCCAGAAGGGAGTGGCAGGAAATATTTAAAGTGATGAAAGGGAAAAACCTACAACCAAGATTACTCTACCCAGCAAGGATCTCATTCAGATTTGACAGAGAAATTAAAACCTTTACAGACAAGCAAAAGCTAAGAGAATTCGGCACCAGCAAACCAGCTCTAAAACAATGTTAAAGGAATTTCTCTAGGCAGGAAACACAAGAGAAGGAAAAGACCTACAATAAAAAACCCAAAGCAATTAAGAAAATAGTAATGGGAACATACATCTCAATAATTACCTTAAATGTAAATGGATTAAATACTTCAACCAAAAGACATAGACTGGCTGAATGGATACAAGAACGAGACCCATACATATGCTGTCTACAAGACACCCACTTCAGACTTAGAGATACATACAGACTGAAAGTGAGAGGATGAAAAAAGATATTCCATGCAAATGCAAATCAAAAGAAATCTGGAGTTGCAAATCTCATATCAGACAGAAGAGACTATAAAATAAAGACTATTACAAGAGACAAAGAAGGACACTACATAATGATCAAGGGATCAATCCAAGAAGATATAACAATAGTAAATATTTATGCACCCAACATAGGAGCACCTCAATACATAAGGCAAATGCTAAGAGCCACAAAAGAGGAAATCGACAGTAACAGAATTGTACTAGGGGACTTTAACACCCCACTTTCACCAATGGACAGATCATCCAAAATGAAAATAAATAAGGAAACACAAGGTTTACATGATACATTAAACAACATGGATTTAATTGATATTTATAGGACATTCCATCAAAAAACATCAGAATACACTTTCTTCCCAAGTGCTCATGGAACATTTTCCAGGATAGGGCATATCTTGGGTCACAAATCAAGCCTTGGTAAATTTAATAAAACTGAAGTCATATCAAGTATCTTTTCAAACACAATGCTAGGAGACTAGATTTCAAAACAGGACAAAATCTATAAAAATTGCAAACACAGGGAGGCTAAACAATACACTATTAAATAACCAAGGGATCACTGAAGAAGTCAAAGAGGAAGTCAAAAAATACCTAGAAACAAATGAAAACACAATGACCCAAAACCTATGGGATGCAGCAAAAGCAGTTCTAAGAAGGAAGTTTATAGCAATACAATCCTACCTCAAGAAACAAGAAAAATCTCAAATAAACAACTTAACCTTACACCAAAAGCAATCAGAGCAAGAAGAACACAAAAGCCCCAGTTAGCAGAAGGAAAGAAATCATAAAGATCAGATCAGAAATAAATGAAAAAGAAATAAAGGAAACAATAGAAGAGATCAAGAAAACTAAAAGCTGGTTCTTGAGAAGATAAATAAAATTTATAAACCATTAGCTAGACTCATCAAGAAAAAAAAAGGGAGAAGACTCAAATCAATATAATTAGAAATTAAAAAGGAGAAGTAATAACTGACACTGCAGAAATACAAAGTATCATGAGAGATTACTACAAGCAACTATATACCAATAAAATGGACAACCTGGAAAAAATGGACAAATTCTTGGAAAAGCATAACCTACCAAAAATGAACCAGGAAGAAACTGAAAATATAAAGAGACCAAAAACAAGCACTGAAATTGAAACTGTGATTAAAAATCTTCCAACAAAGAAAGCCCAGGACCAGATGGCTTCACAGGTGAATTCTATCAAACATTTAGAGAAGAGCTAACACCTATCCTTCTCAAACTCTTCCAAAATATAGCAGAGGGAGGACCACCCCCAAACTCATTCTACAAAGTCACCATCACCCTGATAACAAAACCAGACAAAGATGTCACAAAGAAAGAAAACTACAGGCCAATATCACTGATGAACATAGATGCAAAAATTTTCAACAAAATACTAGCAAACAGAATGCAACCGCACATTAAAAGGATCATACACCATAATCAAGTGGGGTTTATCCCAAGAATGCAAGAACTATTCAATGTATGCAAATCAATCAACATGATACACCATATTAACAACTGAAGGATAAAGACCATACGATCATCTTAATAGATGCAGAAAAAGCTTTTGAAAAAATTCAACACCGATGTATGATAAAAACCCTCCAGAAAGTAGGCATAGAGGGAACTTACCTCAACATAAAAAGGACATATATGACAAACCAACAACCAACGTTTCTCAATGGTGAAAAACTGAAAACATTTCCTCTAAGATCAGGAACAAGACAAGGTTGTCCACTCTCACCAATATTATTCAGCATAACTTTGGAAGTTTTAGCCACAGCAATCAGAGAAGAAAAAGAAATTAAAGGAATCCAAATCAGAAAAGGAGAAGTAAAACTGTCATTTTTTTTTTGCAGGGGACATTATACTAAACATAGAGAATCCTAAAGATGCTACCAGAAAACTACTAGAGCTAATCAATGAATTTGGTAAAGTAGCAGGATACAAAATTAATGCACAGAAATCTCTTGCATTCCTATACACTAAAAACAAAAAATCTGAAAGAGAAATTAAGGAAACACTCCCATTTACCATTACAACAAACAGAATAAAATACTTAGGGAAAAGCCTACCTAAGGAGAAAGAAGACCCGTATGCAGAAAACTATATGACACTGATGAAAGGAATTAAAGATGATGTAAACATATGGAGAGACACACCATGTTCTTGGATTGGAAGAATCAACATTGTGAAAATGACTCTACTACCCAAAGCAATCTACAGATTCAATGCAATCTCTATCAAATTACCAGTGGCGTTTTTCACAGAAATAGAACAAAAAATTGCACCATTTGTATGGAAACACAAAAGATCCTGTATAGCCAAAACAATCTTGAGAAAGAAAAACGGAGCTGGAGGAATCAGGCTCCTGGACTTCAGACTACACTGCAAAGCTACAGTAATCAAGTCAATATGGTACAGGCACAAAATCAGAAATATAGATCAATGGAATAGGACAGAATGCCCAGAGATAAACCCATGCACATATGGCCAACTAATCTCTGACGAAGTGGGCAAGGAAATACAATGGAGAAAAGACAGTCTCTTCAATAAGTGCTGTCTGGAAAACTGGACAGCTGCATGTAAAAGAATGAAGTTAGAACACTCCCTAACACCATATACAAAAAAAACCCTCAAAATGGATTAAAGACCTAAATGTAAGGCCAGACACTATAAAACTCTTAGAGGAAAACATACACAGAACACTCTATGACATAAATCACAGCAATATGATTGAAAAAATTCAACACCCATGTATGATAAAAACATACAAAGTGAATCAGCAAAGTGAATCAGATATGGGGATATATGTATAGCTGATTCACTTTGTTATTTGACCCTTTTTGACCCTCTTCCTAGAGAAATGGAAATAAAAACAAAAATAAACAAATGAAACCTAATGAAACTTAAAAGCTTTTGCACAGCAAAGGAAACCATAAACATTCTGAGAACTCTCAGAATGAGAGAAAATATTTGCATACGAAGCAACTGACAAAGGATTAATCTCCAATATATACAAGTAGCTCATGCAGCTCAATATCATCAAAACAAACAACCCAATCCAAGAATGGGCAGAAGACCTAAATAGACATTTCTACAAATAAGATATACAGATTGCTAACAAACACATAAAAGAATGCTCAACATCACTAATCATTAGAGAAATGCAAATCAAAACTACAATGAGGTATCACCTCACACCAGTCAGAATGGTCTTCATCAAAAAATCTACAAACAATAAATGCTGGAGAGGGTGTGGAGAAAAGGGAACACTCTTGCACTGTTGGTGGGACTGTAAATTGATACAGCCACTATTGAGAACAGTATAGAGGTTCCTTAAAAAACTAAAAATAGAACTACCATATGACCCAGGAATCTCACTATTGGCATATAACCTGAGAAAACCATAATTCAAAAAGTGTCATGTACCACAATGTTCAATGAAGCTCTATTTACAATAGAGGACATGGAAGCAACCTAAGTGTCCATCGACAGATGAATGGATAAAGAGGATGTGGCACATATGCACAATGGAATATTACTCAGCATAACAAGAAACGAAATTGAGTTATTTGTAGTGAGGTGGATGAACCTAGAGACTGTTCTACAGAGTGAAGTAAGTCAGAAAGAGAAAAACAAATACCATATTCTAACACATATATATGGAATCTAAAAAAAAAAAAAAAAGGTTATGAAGAACGTAGGGGCAGGACAGGAATAAAGATAACAGACGTAGAGAATAGACTTGAGGACACGGTGAGGGGGAAGGGTAAGCTGGGACGAAGTGAGAGGTTGTCATGGACATATATATGCTACCAAATGTAAAATAGATAGCTAGTGAGAAGCAGCTGCATAGTACAGGGAGATCAGCTAGGTGCTTTGTGACCACTTAGAGGGGTGGGCTAGGGATGGTGGGAGGGAGATGCAAGAGGGAGGAGATATGGGGATATATGTATATGTATAACTGATTCATTCTGTTATAAAGCAGAAACTAACACACCATTGTAAAGCAATTATACTCCAATAAAGATGTTAAAAAATAATTAAATGAAAGAAAATAAAAACTAAAAAATAAAACTTTGGTAAATTTTTAAAAATTGCCTTCTTTTTTTATGAAAGTTATTTACATACTTTACAAATTCTTTTGAAATATATATGTGCTACATATATTTTATCTTCTTCTTTCACAACTTTTTCCCAGTGATATTAGGGGCAAGCAATTTCATTATGTTTGTTAGTTTTCAAAAAATGTTCAAAAATATCATATGCAGATTCACCCACTCCTTGCTTCTTATAAGTGGCTGATTAGGAGTATGCAATGGAAATATTTTGCATATCTCTATTTCCAGATCAGGCCATGGACTATCAGTGCTCTCTCTTCTATTGGAAATGGAGTTTTTAATATCTTTAAATCTAATCAGATTAGAGAGTCTATTCCAGAACTCCAAAACCTATTCAGAAAACTTGCCTTAAAATTCTGTTCCTCTGGAATCACTTTGGTACCAAAGTCTGTATTAGTTTGAATTCTCCAGAGAAACAGAACAAGTAGAATATAGATAGATATAGATATAGATGGAAACACACACACACACATACACACACATACACACACACACCCATGCCTTAGTGTGTAAAGATAGCCTTTTTGTACTATTCAGGCCTTCAACGACTGGATGGCCACACCGCCTTCCCCCATCAGACACTGGGTAGGGCAATCTGCTTTACTCAGTTTACAAACACAAATGTTAATCTTTTCCTGAGATACCCTCATAGACATACCAGAATAATATTTAACCAAACATCTGGACAGCTGGGGCCCAGTCAAGTGGACACATAAAATTAACTATTATGGTTACCAAGGAATTATATGTATTGAATGTATGTATTGATTTCACTATATCAATGGGATATATGACAATGATATAAAATATCTTAAAATTTTCTCACTATATACTGTGATTTAAAGTACTAAATGTTGAAACACCATTATGAGCAATGAAACTTTGAAACTTATGAATTATGATTAGTTTGCTTTGGTCAAGTTTAACTCAAAGAATTCCTAATTTACTGAAATATATTAATAGGTAACAACAAAATTTAGGAAAGTCACTTTAGCTTGTTGCAGATACACTTCAAAGGGAAAGGGGCTGCTTTATATACTTCTCTGCTTATATATGAGCACAAGTATAAACACAAGTACTTAAATACAAATACTTTGTATTTGAGAAGGGTGAATGCATTTGAAACTGATATTATTTAAAAATTTATTGACTAACATTTAAAACAAAGAAAAATATTATTCATTATAAATACTATTTTTATGAACAAATTCTCCTTATCCTATCATATTAAGAGATCGTTTCTCATGCAGTTCATGATTTCAGATAATTAAATACATATTTTGAAAACAAAAACATTTCCTCAAATATGAATCATTTAATATAAAACTAGCTATATAATTGTCATTGTATTAAAGTTTGAAATAAAATTTGAAATTATCATTTTTGAATTTTTTAAGACGTACTGTCAAGAAAAACAATTTTTTCAATGCTCATTTTTTTCAGGTAATACAGGCAATAACCTGACTGACATTCCAATAATTGGCTTCAAGTATCCAGAATATAGAGGAATTTCTACCAGAGCAGGAACTAGAGTCTCACATTCAAAATTCCTAAATCTCCAGACAGTGGTCATAAATAATGGTAATGAATAAAAACTGTAATAATGCCAAGTTCCATTTAATTGATATAATTTTAGAGCTAATAAGAAGCTATATCTCATTTTCCACCATTCTTCATATTTTCCTGTCGGTTGATAACTGAGGAGCACTCTTCCCTTAAAACATTTTTACCTTCCTGGCTTTCTTAATTTTCTTCTCTCTTTGTTTCTTCAATCTTAGCCTCCTCCTCTGCTTTCTCAATCTCCATCTAGTCAGTGTTTCTCAGAAATCTTTATTCTGTTTTCTTTATGTGACTGTGTAGGCTCCTTATATACTGACTAGGGAAATAGTGATCACAACAAAGTTTACGTATCAGCCCAAATCATATGTCTATTGTACTATGCAAACATTAAAATCCATGAAGTAGACTAGTCATATGGATATGCCACAGACATCTCAAACTCAATATATTTAATCTTATCATTTTGCTGTCTTCAAAAATTGTCTTCATCATTCCCCATCCCAGTTGGCTAGGTGTTGAGATTCTAATTTCTTAAAATCTTTAACATCCATCTCTTTCTTTTTCTGCCCACTGCTTAAGTTAGACCTCCATCATTTTTGCAAGACTTTTGATAAGCTTCTGAATTAGACTTACAACTCCAGCTTTGTACCAGTTGGCCAGTTTGGTGTTTCCCACTTACACATTTTTTTCTGTAAATAATTGCCAAATATTACATTTTCTTTAATACTTAAAACAAATTTTTTCCATACAGGATTAATGTTCTAAATTATAGTTATAATAATTGAAATATTATCATGCCTTACAGTATGAAAGGCAATTTAAAATGTGTCATCTCTGACAGTTGTTTCATAGTAAAGATTGTTTTTAATTTAAAACATCAAAAGAAAATTTCAAAGTCTGGAAACAAAAGTATATAAGTTATTGTTGCAGCTGTGCCACCATTTAGTCATGAATTCCTGTGAAATTAACTCTCATGAACTTTGATGACCTTACTTGAGAAATGAACAAGTGTCCTAGATGGCCTCAAATATTTCTTCCAGATTTAAACTTTCATAATTCTACTTATGAAGAGATTGGAGTCAAATTATTTACATTACAAATAAATCTATCAAATACCCAAAGGATCCTTAAAAAAGTCATGCTTAAACTCAATAATCAAATTATATTGATTTAAATGTTTAGTTGATTTACTGTGGACGTAGACTGAGAAAGAAATTAACTTTTTTTTCCCTCATAATTGAACCACTGCAGCTTTCATTCTAGGTACTATTTGGGGAAATTAATCTCATTTTTTCTCTGCATCTATCCAGTAGAGCTTTGCCTCAGCATTAGCAAAGTAGATTAATTCAGTACTTCACTGTGTTTACTACCTAATATTTTAAATTCAGCATGTCTCCAATGGAGTAAAACTGTATCACATATAAAACCAATCCTATTTGAACAATTTTACACTGTCATGGTTGAAAGTGCGGGAAATAACTGGAAAATGATTGTTATAATTCCCTTTTTCCCCTGAAAGATAATTTTAACACAATCACTTATGAATATCATTTTAAAACTTCCAGATAATCCTCAAGTAACTTCTGAGGGTTGACTTCTGCTCTCTATGTGCATATTACAAAGCATTATACCATAAGAGTAGGAGCCATAAATTGATAATTTGAAATTTCATATACCAGGGATCCACAGATTCCGTAAGCACTAGAATGCAGCTTTTTCAAGAGCCACTAGCATTTTAAAACAACTTGTCAGAAAAAGTTAAATGGTTAATTTGTTGTTTAAAAATGGAAAAGGATAAAATGTAAGAAGTGGGGAAAGAGAGAGAGAGAGAGAGAGGAAAACAGATGAAAAAGGAAAGGAACAGTTCAGATTTGGGTGGAAAAAAACAAAAACAAAACATATCTCTTTGTGTCATGTTTCAATGAATCAGAATAACTCCAGAAGAGACTGATCACCTGAAGTACCAAAAAGCAAAAAAAGAAAAGAAAGAAAAATAAACAAATGGAAAATCAATCTGAGGCAGATCATACCTAGAAGTGGTTGTTGTAAACTGCCATGCATGGAACATAGTTAACCCCAGTTAAATATTTCTTTGGCCTGTTTTCAAAGAGCTTATGTGTGCTTCTATGGTCCTGGCATATCTTTATTAAAGTGTGTGTGTGTTTGAGAAAATAAACAACTGTTTATGTGTTACTCTCACACATATGCCAGAGATTGTGTCATCAGTTAATTAATTCATTCGATTTCTTCTAGATAGATATGAGAATCACATTACCTTAACATTATAATTTGGTTTCTTACTATCTTATGGCCATATATTTAAAAATAGGCAGGTTATTTTTACTTCCAGTCCTATCCATATTAATTTATCCACACTGTCAATGCATGTAAGTAAAATGGTGGTAAATAGGATAAAATCACAGAGTGATATTAACTGAGACATGTTACTCCTAAAACTTTCCTAATGATATCTATTTCTAGATTTATTAAGACAATTTTAATGAAAAAAATCAACAGAAATAACTTCACTCTAGTTTCTTTGAAAAGTAACACTCACAAAGATGCCATATTCAAAATTTCACTCCCACTAACCTTTAATAAAATTTTCCAAATAGTGAAATATCAACATGCATCATTTTTGGTGCTAAACTAAAAATAAAAAGTGACATATGGATTTTTACAGTATAAGAAAGAGTGGCAATCTATTATACTTTATTTATATTTTTTCCTTTTTTCTCCCAATTTTAAAGAAATTTTGCAAAAGTATTTAATTTTAAAAATATAATGTTCATTATCTGGAAGTTTAAGATACATAATGTCTAGCAACAAATTTGTTGCAATAGATCACTGGTCAAAGAAAATGTTAGGGGCCTGCCCTTTTTTCCTGATTTTTTGCCAATAGAATTTTGACAAGCTTACACCTTGACAGTGGATCATGATTGATCTAAGCCAACTAGGATTCTGTTCTTCCTTTCACTTTTCCTTTCATTCCTTTCTGCTAGCAGTAACCATGTGACCCAGTTCTAGCTAATGACGCATAAAGGGAAGTCTTTTAGAAAGGAGGTTATCTTGGAAAACTTTTGCTTTCCTAGTAAAAGAAATAGACATGCTGGCATCACTTTCTCTAAGCACCTGTTATTCCTGCCTTAAATAGCTATATGAGCTACAAAAGTCCAGGTACTTTTAACATACATCTTGCAAACACAAGTAACGTAACCTGAAGTCATTTGCCAAGATATTGTTGAATTGCTGAATGAATATCACCTGGACACAGATAGACAGACTTCTTTCGATATGCGGGCCTCTCCCGTTGCGGAGCACAGGCTCCGGATGCAAAGGCCCAGCAGCCATGGCTCACGGGCCCAGCCGCTCCGCAGCATGTGGGATCCTCCCAGACCGGGGCACGAACCCGTGTCTCCTGCATCAACAGGCGGACTCTCAACCACTGCGCCACCAGGGACGCCTTAGACAGACTTCTTGATATTTGAAAATATTAATCTTTAATTAAGCCACTATCAATTGGATTTTTGTTTTTTGTCCTTTGCTTTCCAAAGAATTTTTCTCTAAGGCAATCACTAAAATTTGGCAGAAGTTAATATTACAACACTGGCATTTGGCTACACATGTATCTAATATGTACAACCAAACACCTGTCTCAAAATTGAGATTTAGCTTCTTTTTCATCTCCTGGTATAAATCTCTCAGGTAGGTAGGTCCCTGCCAATCTCAGGCTCCAATATTCTCACAGTGATGCCCTTATATTTCATCAACATCTCAACCGTTCATATTCAATTGGTTTCCTTAAATAGCTGATATGCAACCAAACTAAAAATCTCTATTGTTTTCTGTTTTAAGAAACGTCATATTTATTTTTAAATAATATAGACATGAATAAAGGATGCCAAGTGAAGGATGCCATAGAGATGAATAAAGGATGCCAAGTGAAATTAGAACTGCTCAATCCCTCTTATTATTCTGATTCCCATTTTATATTGTTCATTTTATGTAGCTTGAAGATAAGGCTTGCTCTGAAGAAAGGGTGGTGACCACTGGATTTTATCAGTGGATCAAATTGACACGCCATTTTGCATTGTCTAAGAAGCTTAGAGGAAGTGCCCAATTTCTGATAAAAGTTCAGTGGATTAAACTGCTACCTGAAATATCAAAACTAAATTTTAGGCAAGAGATGCTGGCTCACAGCACTTAGGCTAAAAGGTAGGGAAAAGGCTTATATATACACCAGAGTTCATATGATGTACATGTATGTGTGCATATATATAGGTATTTGTAGTTGTGTATCATCTGGTTAGTGAATATTTTGGTTATTGACTATTTGCTACTACTATTTCTGAAATATGACTGTACTCCTCTTTACTTGAAAAGGTCTAATATCTTGTTTAAGTACTAAATATTTATTTTGGTTCAGATTCATTTTAAAAATTTCTGTTATTTGAAATTCCTAGTCAGTTATACCAATTTTAATCTAAATATGCTCAATTTTATAATTTCAACAACTCATTCTCTTTATAGATAAATATATAAAATATATGTATTTTATTATTGGATCAATTCAAATAATTTCAAAAGTGTGCTTTATTATTGAAAAAGAAGTCATGGAAAAATATTAATCAATATTGATCAACATCAATATTACCACTTTTAAGCCATTATCCTTTTAATTAAAATAATAAACATTAATTAAACATGAAGAATTTGAAATTTTTAGGGTTTAATTTGGAAGTTTTCCCAATTACATAAAGGCTTTGGATAATTAGAGACAAATATATTTAAAAATTTTCCAACTTTATTAAATATATGCATTAATATAACATTTAACTCAGTAAGATTATATTTCTCAAGGGAATGAAAATCACATTTATGAAACAAACTTTGATATCTGATGGGCAAATTAAGAAAAATAAGTTTAGAAACCTTTTGTCATTGTTCTTAATCAAGGTCTGATGACTTGTTTGCTGAACTAATCTTTTAGAGTAATTATAAGAGGATAAACATGTGTTGGTAATCTATATCTATCAGGGACCCCTGTTGACTCTAACTGAACAACAATGACCGAAAAAAGATTCTCATTTTGTTGAACTAACGATTTGTAATTAAATCACAGGATTGAAAAAAAGATTAAATACTAATTAGGTGTGAATTATGGATTATAGGGTCTCCCTTTTACTGAATTAGCATCAAATCCTACCAGTATTCAGGAAAAATATTCATTTGTTAATGATATTTATTAATTGGTGGTCATAGACAGTGCAAGGTTATTGCTTATTGCTTTACTAAAATACTATTTCAGAAACATTTAAAGCCTCATCAGTATTTGGCTATCAGTTCTGAAATTCTTTGCAAAGAGCAATTAAAAATGAAGTCTGAGATCAGACGATATCGGGCGCGTTCAGGGTGGTATGGCTGTAGAAGGGGGTGGAGGCCTACTACTGGGCATATGCCCTGAGAAAACCATAATTTAAAAAGAGTCATGTACCAAAATGTTCATTGCAGCTTTATTTACAATAGCCCAGAGATGGAAGCAACCTAAGTGTCCATCATCAGATGAATGGATAAAGAAGATGTGGCACATATATACAATGGAATACTACTCAGCCATAAAAAGAAACGAAATTGAGTTATTTGTAGTGAGGTGGATGGACCTAGAGTCTGTCATACAGAGTGAAGTAAGTCAGAAAGAGAAAGACAAATACCGTATGTTAACACATATATATGGAATCTAAGGAAAAAAACAAAAATGTCATGAAGAACCTAGGGGTAAGACAGGAATAAAGACAGAGACCTACTAGAGAATGGACTTGAGGATATGGGGAGGGGTAAGGGTAAGCTGTGACAAAGTGACAGAGTGGCATGGACATATATACACTACCAGACATAAAATAGATAGCTAGTGGGAAGCAGCCACATAGCACAGGGAGATCAGCTCGGTGCTTTGTGACCACCTAGAGGAGTGGGATAGGGAGGGTGGGCAGGAGGGAGATATAAGAGGGAAGAGATATGGGAACATATGTATATGTATAACTGATTCACTTTGTTATAAAGCAGAAACTAACACACCATTGTAAAGCAATTATACTCCAATAAAGATGTAAAAAAAAAAAAAATGAAGTCCCATGTTGTCATCCAATGTAAAAAATATTTTGTTGAGAGCTATCCTGTAATGGTCTTGTGGGTTTCCAAAGGGAAAAACTGAAATTATTTTATTCTTAAATCTTCTTACTAACATATATAATCACTGAGTCCATCCAGTCTATTTCCTAAACATTTATAGAACAGAACTGCTCACCTCCATCACCATGCTCTTAAACTCAACCAAGTTCTCATCATCTTCCTGAATTTCAGCAAGAACCTCCCAAAAGTTTTCACTTTCAGACTTTTTTTCTTATAATTCATTTAACCTACTGTTGCCTAACTGCTCTTTCTAAAGGACAAATATGATGTTATACTCATGCTTAAATTATGTCGGCAGCTCCTTACCTTGTGCACTTTTATAAAAGGTCTTGAATGATTTGAACTCTATCCTTATCTCGTGTTGTGATATATCATGCTTTACAGTTGGTGAACTGCTTTGTGCTTCTTGAACATATGACATTTTTTTAAGAAAATGTGTTTTGAGAAGTGACACATGAGCTAATTCTTAGAAGATAAACATCATCTTGTATAATATTCATCAACTTTGCTAAAATATGTGGTCTTTCCCTAAACAACTCATACTTCCTTATATTTTGGAACATGTCATTCTCTTGGTCCGAAACATTTTTTGTCCATATCTTTCAGCATCTGACTAATTTTTACACGTTTTTCTAGCTTGCAAGCCAGTTTTTCAAAGAAATAGTTTGTAATGTTCCTACTGTGGGTTCACTGTCCCTAAAAAATTAAAGTATATTATCTAAATTTCTGTTTTTCTCTCTCCCCCCTCTTTTTCTTTCCCTCTCCCCTGAACCCCCGGTCTGAGTGTGTGTGTGTGTGTGTGTGTGTGTGTGTGTGTGTGTCCCTCTAAACATTTTTCTCCATCATTCTCCCTTTTCTACATTATATAACTAGACCTGAAATGAGTTGAATTAAAGATCTAATTTAGATTATTAACGGCATTAAATCTATGCCCCAATACATCACAGGAATCACAGTTAATCAGTCTGTAGTTTTATTTTGTGAAATGTCATTGATAAATTGTGAATACAGCATTGTGGTGGTCTCAGAAAACTTTGGAAAGCTACCTCCTTTTTCATTCTCCAGAACAGTTTGTTCAAGATTGTCATTTCCTTCTTGTGGAAATGTTTTTAAAATATATTGGATTTGTTTAATGTACATTTTTCCATTTAGATTTTCTATTTCTTTGAACTTTGGTACCATGTACTTTTCTAGAGATTTCTCAATTCCATATATGTTGTTTTTACTATTTTCTTAGTAGCCTTTATAAATTATTAAATCTGTAGGAATTCCCATTTTCCATTTCTAGTGTAGGAAACTTGTCTTCCTTTTCTTTTTCTAAATCATTACTGTTAGCATGTAAACAATTTTATTAATCTCTTCAAAGAACCAAAAATTAACTGTGTTAATTATTTGTATTTTACAATTTTTTTCTTATTTCATTGACTTTTGCTGTCATATGTATGTCTTCTATTTTGCATTCCTTGGTTTTGTCTTATTGTTATTTTCCTAACTTATCAAGATCAAAGTTAAATAATTGATTTTCACCTTTCTTCTTCTTTCCTAATGTGAATTCAAGACTATGTATTTCTCTTTATGCACTGCATTGGCCAAACTCCCCAAATTTTAAAGTGCTGTTTATCACTATTTTTCAGCTCTAAAAACTTCTAATATAATTTTGCTTTCTTTGACAAATGAATTATATAGACATGTTCTAGCTGGTTTTAGAAATGTAGCTTTTTAAGTTACCTTTTTCTTTTTAGTGTATTAATTTCATTTTTTCCATATGAATTTCATTGCTGTTAAAGAATATATTCCCAATAATTTCAATATTTTGAAATCTGTTGAGGTACCCCACTTTATTTCATTATATGTTCCATGTACACTTGAAATAAATTAAAAGCTCTTTCATTGTTTGTTGCAATGTACAATCTTATATCAGTTAGACTATGTTTATTAATTTCATTGTTCATCTATTGTCAGTAGACATTTTTCCTGCATTTTTTAATTGGAAAATTAAAATCTCCCATACTGATTGCAGGTTTTTCTATCTTTCTGCTTGGTGCTGTCAATTTTGTTTTCATATTTTGCAGCTATGATAGATACATTTAGGTTTGTATTATCTTCCTATTGCATTGACCCACTTTTAATTATGAAGTATTACTATTGATATTTATCATTTGAAGTGCTTCTTGCAATTTGCCTGATAACACTATAGTTTCCATACACAATTTGGATAGGATTTTAATAACATATTTTTTATCATTTTAGTCAATCTTTCTGTGTCCTGTATTTAAAATGTTTCTTTTAAGCAGTATTTTAGTTCTTTTCTATTAATTCCAGCAATCTTAGCCTTTTATTTGAAATATTACTGCATTGATATTTAAATTAGTTATTAATATATTTGTGTTTATATTTATTATTTCACTATTTATTTTATCATTGGCCCATCTATTTTATATTCCCTATTTTTCCATTTTTACCTACTTTTCAATTAACAAGTTTAATTATTCAATTTTTTATTCTATGAACATGCTCATTATAAAAATTTTACAATTTTTAATTGCTACCATGTAGATAAAAAAGCATTTTCCATACTTATGATGATTTTATTTTTTTAAAAGACCATGAATTTACAATATGTTGTATGTATGTCTTATGCTCTGATCTCCTTTCCCCCATCATTTGTTATTTTCAGTGCTTCTCTTTGAATGTTGTCTATGTTTTGTTTACAGGTAATTAATCTTTTGAACAACTGTGTTCAAACTGCTATAATAACCATTGTTCAAAATATGAATTTCAGATATTTGGTTTGCTTTCTGGAGTGCTCATCAAATTTTTCTTTTTTTATAAATTCTACTTTTCTGGTAAAACTCTCAATCTCCTCATTTTTTTTTTATCTCTGCCTCTCTTTTTTTGGCCTTATAATCAAATTATTTGAAAATACTTTGTGCTAAATCTAATTTTGAATCAACTACAGATCTGCTTTTATTTTTATATTTTTCTCTTGATTATAAGTCATATATTCTTACTTCCATACCTTATAATATTTTATCGTACACCAAATATTGTACATAAAAATAATATACATTCCAAATGGTATTGTCTTCCATTAGAGAGGTTTTCCCATTTCTTTGCTTGAGAGATAAGGTCAGAACCTGATCATCTCAATCTAATCAAGGATTGTACTTGGCTAGTATCCAGGTGGCACTATTAATAGAATTCACTTTAAGTCTGGTTTAAGCCTGACTCTTGGGTATAGCCTCTAGGCTATAACAAAATTCCACACACTGAGTGACTTAAACAACAGAAATATATTTTCTCACTGTTCTGGTGGCAGGAGTCCCAGATCAAGGTGCCAGTAGCATTGGTTTCTGGTGAAACCTCTCTCTTGGCTTGAAGATGGAGTCTTCTCACTGTGTTATTGCATGGCTTTTCCTCTGTGTGGGTGTCCAGAGAGAGAGAACTTTAGTGTCTCTTCCTTTGTTTATGTTCCTATATTCCTTTCAAGCATCCACTGAAGAAAATTGCCTTTACTATAGCTTAGAACACAGTTAGGAAAGAATTTCTAACACTCCAAAAGTCAGTGGTGAAAATCTATTTGGGAATTGAATACTTTTCAATGCTCTTCAAATTGCATTCATTCAATCAGTTACTTGGCATCTACGACATATTAGGCATTGCTATGGTCTGAATGTTTGTGTCTCCCCAGAATTAATATGTTGAAATTCTAATACCAGATATGATGGCATTAGGAGGAAGAGCTTTTGGGAAGTGCTTAGGACATGAGGGTAGAGCCCTCATGAATGGGATTAGTACCCTTATAAAATAAGGCTCAGGGAGCTTGCTAGCTTCATTCCACCATGTGAGGACACAGTGAGAAGCTGGAAGTCTGCAGTCCAAAAGGAGGCTTTCTATTGACTATACTGACACGCTGATCTCAGACTTCCAGGCTCTAGAACTGTGAGAAACAAATGTTTGTTGTCAATAGGTCACCTAGTCTATAGTATTTTGTTATAGTAGACTGAGTAGTAAGCTACAAGGATATATTGTACAACACAAGGAATATAGCCAATATTTTATAATAACTATAAAGGGAGTATAACCTTAAAAATCGTGAATCACTATATTGTACACCTGTAACATATTATGTTGTACATCAACTATACTTCAGTTTTAAAAAAAGACAGGCACCTTCCTAGCTGTTGATGAGGATATGAATTTAGCAGACAGGTCTCTTCCTCATACATATAGAAGTCTAGTCTGAGATAAATACAATAAATAAAAATCCATATATTAGCTGGTAGTTGTGTTATAAAGAAAAATAAAGCAAAGTAAGGAGATGGTGAGAAATGGGAAAGATATTCATTTTAGGTAAAGCAACTCTCAAAAGGAGACATTTGAGTAGACACCTGAAGAAGCAAAACAATGAGCCATACAGACATCTGGAGGATAACATGTCCTGCAGAAGAAAGAATGTGTACAAAGCTCTGTTTGGGAGCATGTGTTACATGAGGAAAGGATGTCCTATAAAACTCCTCAAATGCTTCCTCTGCTCTCTTTAGTTAATGAAGGATTGACTCCTGGGATAGAGTTGCATTTTTCATCTTAGATAAAGATATTATTCTTTTTTACTTTTAATTTATATCATATTATCATCATTCATTATTGCTGAATAATGGTATAACAATTATTATTATTATATAATGAAAGTTAAGTAAAATTATAGTAGCTAATATTTATTCAACTCTTATTATATGTCACGAGAAGGAAAGAGGGGTTAATTTTACATACAAAGTTAAATTTCCCAAAATGTAATCTCCCTTGATCATTTTGTGGAGAAAAATATCTTTAACCTCATTTTTAGACAAAGAAAAAGCTAAAAAGAGGTAAAATTTTTCCCAATTTTGTGCAAATAGAAAATTGGGGAAGTGAAAACATTGTGTGTTCAGGACTGTGTTGAGAAGGGCAGTTATACAAATAAGACTTTTGTCCTGCTCTTGAGGGATTCATGATCCATTAAGACAGACAAGTAAAGAGACAGTTAAAGTGTGAGCTAAGCAGTGCAGAAGTTGTGCATAGAGCTGATGTAGCATCATTAGGCTTCCCCTACAAACTCATAGCTCTGCTGGGTGAGTGAGGCTGATAAGTTTGGGTCCCAATCAGAGAGCCTGAAAGAAAGAAGAGGCTGCCAGAACAGAACACAGGCATGAAAGGGCTGCAGACCTTGATATATAATAGGAATGAAGATATTCCAATCACGACTGTAGCAGAGGATTGTAGAGTTAAAGCAAGAGAAAGAAGTTGAAACATTTATACTGTAGATTCAAGAGCTTTGATTACATTCCTCGCAATGATAAGCTATCCAAAGTGCGTGAGCAGGGAAGTGATATTCTTTGAATTTTTGTTTTAGAAAGATAAGCCCATTGATTTTGTAGATGATAGATTGGAAAATGAATAAACTGATCTAAGGATAAGTATTGAAGTATATTTTATACCAGTAGAGTCGGGGGACAAGTCACGCAAAGCACCCATCTTATGTATGAGCAATATTTATTGAGCGTTTTTCCTTTTATGTGTAGCTTTTTCCTCATATTATTTTTAAAAACAAAGAAACACACTATACTTTTTTCACACTAAAATAACTTAAAATGCTGTGTGTTAGATTGTGACTGAGTTTTTAATTAGAATTTAATTTATAATATTGATTATGTTTATGGAAATTAATTCCCTTAGCCAGCAGATGTTGGCCTGAAGGAGTTTAGTTTTGTTTTCAATTAAGCAGTGAATATAGTCATAAAAATATAATGAAGAGTTAATGAGTATATGTATGTTTTAGGCTTATCAGCAATATTGACAAATGAATAAATTTTTAAGATGGTATTTTCCTATTTTATCAGGTAATTACCTGAAAATTTAGTTAACGCATAAAGAATGTCATAGTATATTGTAGCTAATTTACAGATACAATACATACACTTTTCTATACCAGTCTAAAAATTTCTCAGATTCATATATTTAGTCAGGATTATGTTAAATATGTCTTTTTTGCCCAAACCATGCAATTATTTAATTCGGCCTTTAGCTTAGACTAGTAATCAGAATGCTTAATTGACTGAATAAACAATTTTAGGCACATTTATTCATTAGAGAATTTTTTAAATGGCCCTAATCAAATAGGTATTTCAGACTTTAAAAACCAGGTAACTGTTTAGAGATAATTTTTACTGTAAGAAAATACACTGATTTCATGGTATAAACTGTGATACTATAAGAATTTAACATTAAAAAAAATATTGTTCTACAGGCTTATCTTTAGCTATTCAGTTTCTGTCTTTTCCAGTGAGATAATCTAAGGATAAATGAGGTAACCTTTTGAAGAATATTAATGATGAATTTTATCTACACAACAACTTTTCCCCCTATCATGTTAGTAGAGATAAAGGACAGCAGAATCAGGCTTTTATGGAAATATGTTCTAATTAGCTCATTGTTCAGGAATTCCTAAAACACATATTACATAATCTGCAAATAAGAAATATGTACTCTATAAAATTGTTCAATGATTAGTTATTTTAATTATGATCAATTGGTTTAGTATATTTTGCTACCAACCACACAGTGGAGGCTCTCTTTTTATATGTTAAAAATTGAAAAACCTATACACATATAATTGTTTATTTCAAAATTATGAATCGAGCATTTACTATGTGTTAGGTTGTAATCTAGGCACTGGAAGCATAGCAGTGGACAAGATCCAGTCTCCACCTTCGGTGAATCAAAGTAAGGGGATCTACAGTCAACATCATTCTCAATGGTGAAAAACTTAAAGCATTTCCTGTAAGATCAGGAAAAAGACAAGGTTGTCCACTCTCACCACTATTATTCAACATAGTTTTGGAAGCTTTAGCCATGGCAGTCAGAGAAGAAAAAGAAATAAAAGGAATCAAACTTTTAAAAGAAGAAGTAAAACTGTCACTGTTTTCAGATAACAGAAAATCCTAAAGATGACACCGAAAACTACTAGAGCTAATCAATGAATTTAGTAAAGTAGCAAGATACAAAATTAATGCATAGAAATCTCTTGCATTCCTATACACTAACAATGAAAAATCAGAAAGACAAATTAAGGAAACACTCTCATTTACCATTGCAACAAAAAGAATAAAATACCTAGGAATAAACCTACCTAAGGAGGCAAGAGACCTGTCTGCAGAAAACTATAAGACACTGATGAAAGAAATCAAAGATGATACAAAGAGTTGGAGAGATATACCATGTTCTTGGATTGGAAGAATCAACATTGTGAAAATGACTATACTACCCAAAGCAATTTACAGATTCAATGCAATCCCTAGCAAATTTACCAATGGCATTTATCACAGAACTAGAACAAAAAATTGCCCAACTTGTATGGAAACACAGAAGATCCCAAATAGCTAAAGCAATCTTGAGAAAGAAAAACAGAGCTGAAGGAATCAGGCTCCCTGACTGCAGACTATACCACAAAGCTACAGTAATTAAGACAGTATGGTACTGGCACATAAACAGAAATATAGATAAATGGAACAGGATAGAAAGCCCAGAGATAAACCCATGCACAGATGGTCACCTTATCTTTGACAAAGGAGTTAAGAATATATAATGGAGAAAAGACAGCCTCGTCAATAAGTGGTGATGGGAAAACTGGACAGCTGTATGTAAAAGAATGAAATTAGAACACTCCCTAACACCATACACAAAAATGAACTCAAAATGGATTAAAGACCTAAATATAAAGCCAGACACTATAAAACTCTTAGAGGAAAGCATAGGCAGAACACTCTTTGACATAAATTACAGCAAGATCCTTTTGGACCTGTCTCCTACAGTAATGGAAATAAAAATAAATAAATAAACAAATGGAACCTAATGAAACTTAAAACTTTTGCACAACAAAGGAAGCCATAAAAAAGACAAAAAGACAACCCTCAGAATGGGAGAAAATATTTGCATACAAAGCAACTGACAAAGGATTAATCTCCAAAATATAAGTGCAGCTCATGCAGCTTAATATCAAAAAAAACAAAAAACAACCTAGTCCAAAAATGGGTGGAAGACCTAAGTAGACATTTTTCCAAAGAAGACATACAGATTGCCAAGAAACACATGAAAAGATGCTCAACATCACTAATCATTAGAGAAATGCAAATCAAAACCACAATGAGAGGGTTTCCCTGATGGCGCAGTGGTTGAGTGTCCGCCTGCCAATGCAGAGAACATGGGTTCATGCCCCAGTCTGGGAAGATCCCACATGCAGCAGAGCAGCTAGGCCTGTGAGCCATGGCCGCTGAGCCTGCGCGTCCAGAGCCTGTGTTTTGCAATGAGAGAGTCCACAACAGTGAGAGACACGCGTATGGCAAAAAAAAAAAAAAAAAAAAAAAACACACAATGAGGTATCACCTCACACTGGTCAGAATGGCCATCATCAAAAAATCTACAAACAATAAATGCTGGAGAGGGTGTAGAGAAAAGGGAACACTCCTACACTGTCTGTGGGAAGGTAAATTGAAACAGCCACTATGGAGAACAGTATGAGGGCTCCTTTAGAAACTAAAAATAGAACTACCATATGATCTAGCAATCCCACTCCTGGGCATATATCTGGAGAAAACCATAATTCCAAAAGATACATGCACTCCAATGTTTCATTGCAGCACTTTACAATAGCCCAGACATGGAAGCAACCTAAATGTCCATCAATAGAAAAATGGATAAAGAAGATGTTGTACATATATACAATGGAATATTACTCAGCCATAAAAAAGGAACAAAATTGTGCAATTTGCAGAGATATGGATGGACCTAGAGTCTGTCATACAGAGTGAAGAAAGTCAGAAAGAGAAAAACAAATACCGTATGCTAATGCATATACATGGAATCTGAAAAAAGGGTACTGATGAACCTAGTAGCAGTACAGGAATAAAGACACAGATGTAAAGAATGGACTTGAGGACACGGTGTAGGTAGGGGAAGGGAATCTGGGATGAAGTGAGAGAGTGGCATTGACATATATACACTACCAAATGTAAAATGGATGGCTAGTGAGAAGCTCTTGCATAACACAGGGAGATCAGCTTGATGCTTTGTGACAACCTATAAGGGTGGGATAGGGAGTATGGGAAGGAGGCTCAAGAGGGAGGGGATATGGGGATATATGTATACATATAACTGAGTCACTTTGCTGTACAGCAGAAACTAACACAATATTGTAAAGCAATTATGCTACAATAAAGATTTTTAAAAAAGTAAGGGGAATGAAATAAGTAAGAAAACAATTTCAGTACAGGTAAAGATATTTAAGATATAGATATAAGAATATTGAATTGTTAGATGAAAGATTAAAAACATGACTATTTATGTTTGTTTTGAAAACAAACTAGCCAAAATAAGGTCTGCATGCTATAGATACACATCACTTAATATCTGAATATGGACCATTGTACAAAGTTTAATCCCCTTAAATTCATAGTAGCTAATACTTGCTAAACTCTGTTCTAAGAGATTACATGTTTCAGTTACTTATTTCTCACAATAATTGAATGAGGTTAGTACTATTATTATCCCCTTTTTGCAAGGGAGGACACTGAAATCTAGAGATATTAGATAACATCCTCCAATAAGGAAGCTAGTGATGGAAGTGGGTTGTGCTTTCTCAGTTTGGGTCAAGATCATATGTACTTAAGAAAAAAAGAAAAGATCATATGTGCTTAATCATTTACCTGTTGCAAAAACAGTAGATGTGTTACACAGGTAGACTGAATGTTTTTGTTAAAAATGTATTGAAGGCATGATTTAATAAAGTGAATTGTTTGACAAATCCAATTCCATTTGATTAACCTATCCTAAAATATGACAAATACTGCCTTTTTATGAAGGAGACACTTCACAAATCACTTGGTCAGAAATTTGACAACATTCTCAAATTGTATAATAAAGTTTGAAATACTATTTTTTCTCATTAGAAACATTTCTTTAGCTTTTAAAAAATAAGAGTGAGTTCTAAAATCTCCCTAAACATTCTCTGTGTGTGCATCAGTCTTGTAATTTATTCAACTCATAATTCAACACCTACTGGTAATTTGTACATTGGAAAAATGATTAGAAAGTGTTGGGCATTATCCTGATCCCTATGGAACTGAAAATCAAAAAAGCATAACTTTTTCAGAAAGGTGTGAAAGAAAAGGCTCTAGGGAAATTTTGTAGGAGCTAATTAGTTCAGTCTGCCACAATAATGTTGCAACATTTACATTATAAGGCTTCTTTCTGAAAATTAGATGTTAGTTTTGAAGTGTTAATATATTAAAATTCATGCAAATTATCTCAAATAGTCACTAACTAATATGAATTTTCATTTCATTACAACAGTTATAGGTTTAGAGAAATAAATATGAAATGCTGGGTGATCTAAGAAAAAAATTCTTAGGCATGATTAATTGCCAAATTCTTTTATCTGAAAGAATCTCGATGAAACTAATTTCATTAAGATTATTTGTGCTCATTTAAATTGGTGAACTGATATGCTGAAATTTAAGTGGGCTAAAGCATAGCAAAGTGTGATACTGAAGTGTTTGTTATAGTTATTCAGGATAAAACAATCACCTCTAAATATATGCTATTAATTAAAGAATGGAGGAGTTTTCAGAGCATTCATCACAGTGTGCTGCTAAATTTATGTATAGCGTTTTGTCTAAAAATAGCAATTGATAAAACATTGGAAATATTGGATACTTAAAATATATTAATATTTTAAGATTTGTTGATAATACAATGTGGGAGAGAAAACCCTGGTTTTAGAGTTAGACAAAATTGGCATCAAATCTTTATTCTCCTTCAATGTGTAACAGGAAAGGGAAAAGTAACAGTCATTGCCACTATCTAATTGATCACTTACTATGTTCCAGATGTTTTCCTAAGGGCTTTGCATATAATTTATATACAAAAGAAAGAGGATTTCCAATAATCCTCATGCAAAATTTGGGAAAATAAACCTCACTTTAAGGTGAAAAAACTGTAATAGGAACTCAACAAGAGAGTAATCATATATTCGTTTTCACTTGTTTGTTTCAATATAGTTCATTGTATCCTGAGTTAGACTCAAAGGTGTATGTCTACTATTGCAGAAAAGGTCCTTTTCTGAATTTCCATTGTTTCATTTCTCTTTTTATGTAGATGCAGCTGGGGATAGAAAGGAATGTGTTTCGAAGGCAGCAAATGCCAAACTTATGTAGGCATACTACATTCTCATTGTTTTAAAAACTCAGAGATTGTTCTAGTTTCTTGGCATTCCAGAAAGCAATTCCTTTGAGATAATTGGATATGATCTTCTAAAGCTTTGTCTTCAAAGATTACTTTTAATGGAAATATTGACTAATAATATTAGTCCCAAAAAATGATACATATAAATGACATTAAAACCTTTAGCTGAAATAGGGGAACACCTCAAAGTCACGATTGCATCTATATGTCAGAGGAATCTGCCTTGTGTGAAGTGCATACACAAAGGATTACTCCAGAACAATTGAGAGAGCTGTCCTAGCTATGTATTTCTTAAATGGTAGAAATCATCTGTAATGTGAATTGCTTAGAAGTCAGAGATTGGTCTAAGCATGTGACTTAATTGTTAATATTAGACACAAGAAATTTGACAAATGATTCTAGGAATAGAGTTTGTGTATAAAGTTGTCATTTTGAATGAAAAGGTGGTAAATAAAAGAGGATAAAGAACCCTGAGTCACCAGCATAATCTGAGGTAGACAGCTGTTTGGAGTGTGTTCACCTCATTGAGCAATCTGACACCATGGAACCTAGAAGACACTCCCACACACTTAAGCATTTAGTATGGTGGAATATTAAGTTATGCAGAATATTAAGTTATATAATGTGAAAGTGAAGCCATTGGCTTTTTCATAACAGGCTTTAAGAGCTAACTATAAACCCTGGGTAGCAAGAAACTGTCTACGTGTAAAGAATAATAAAGATGTGAGGAGATCAATGGAATGAAAATATGCCTCTGTTTTCACATATCAACAACCAAACACATGAACAGAGCCTTAGCAAGGAGTGTAATTAAGCATATTACTTATATAATAAATTAACATACTGGTATTGAAACAAAGAGTTAAAGGATCCAAATTTCACAAAAGCATTAGAAAAATAACCAATATAATTGTGGAGGCAAATGTTCACATTCTTACTAGCCAGACTTGCAGTATAGAAATGACCAAAAAAGGAGACTTATTAGGAGATACAATGACCATTTAGTTCCTTTGTGGATTATTATATCAATCATTATAGCTGTACTTTATTATTTTTATATATGGAAAGTAATCCTGGCCAGAGCTCTAGGATTTGCACAAATATATCGTAAGCATAGTTCCTCAAGCAACAATAAGAAATTTAACATCCCACGGTTTGAGGATTTTGTGATCTGATGCTACGAAGTAAAAACACTTCTCATCAGTAAATGAAGGAGTTTGTTGTTGCTGACAACTACAATTTCTTTAAGATGCTTATTGTAATTCTCTTGTGATTACATAGTTAACATGGTAACAGATTCAGTATGTATACATGGCATGATTTTACTGCGTGAATATTTCTGTTGTTATTTAATATTTTTCCAGGTTGATATATCATTATGGAAATTATGTGTATCTATGTAAATGTTCCTTTTGAAACTATCAAGACATTCTTTCATAATTTTGATATTAATATAATGGTTATTTTCACATTCATTGTGAACTCTTCAGTGATCTATTTACCCATAGTACCTCAACAATTTACTTAATGGTTACATGCTGGAGTTTTTAATTATAAGTAATTGCACTTCATCTAAAATCTTGATTTTATTTTAAGCATCAATTCAGACAGGTTACTGTCTTCCAACATTTCATTTATTTTTATGTAGGAGATATAACTGATAACCTTCCCAAGACTTTTTACCTGATTAGAATCTTCTAATTTGTACATGTATACTACTACTTGTTCATTGTTTATTACCCCTGCTATGACCTCACTATCTACCATATTCTTAGATATTTTAGATCATCATTATCTTTATTCCTTTACCGTTGACTTTCTTATGTATCTTATTTACTTACTCTAAAAAACTCCACATCTGGCTAAGCTTTTCTTTCTCTTTTTTTTTTTTTAACATGAAGTCTGAACTCTGGCAACTGAACACAACTTGGAATAAAATCTACCCATATTCATTGGTTTCACTTTAAATATATGATCACACATTTCAAGGGATTCTCTGCTGAAATCTAACATCAATTTACTTAATAAACTTAATTTTCCAGTCCCTGAAATGAATATTTTACACTTTGTTCACTATACTTAAACCTCCATATACCCTTCCTACTTCAATATTTTCATAATATCTTTGCTTATTTCCTGACTAAAATAGAAGCAATTGTACGATAACTATCTAGTCATACCAACTCCAAAATACAAACTTATTGGTATCATTATTTATATAATACTCATTTACCTCCTATTAAGTAGATAATCTACCCTGTCTCCTTTCTAAGGCCAAATTTTACACATGTTCACTGAATCTCAATATCACGTATCACAGACTTCATTCTAAAAATTATTTCACTGTTTCGTATATCACACAATTTTCCTTCCTTTCTGTGTTTTTTGTCATCAGCAAAGAAATGTATTTTAATATGTTGCTGTTGCATCCAAAAATAAAACAAAGCCCATAAGACTATCTCTCACTTCAGCTATTACTCTATTCTTCTGCTCTTTTTATAAGCAACTCAATACAAAGTACTGTCAATAATCACCACTCCATTTTTTCCCTACAAAATTCTCTTTTAATCCCTCCAAACAAGACTCATAGTAACACTCTGTTCACTTCTGTAGTGGCTCTCCTCTTCTTAAATAAATTCATTTTTCTCTCAGCAGCATGTGATCCAAGTGACACTTCCTCCATCTTGGGAAACATTATTTCCATGGATGATAGGATACTACACCCTTCTATTTTTCTGTCGGTTTCACTGGTAGCTTTTATATAATCCTTCATATTTTTATCTGGCTTATCATTTTTCACTCAGAAACTGGATTCTCAGAATTTTTTCTTGCTCCTATGTATCAGTTTTCCCCAAGATCATTCTCAGATGCAATGATTCACTAGAATAATTCACACAACTCAGAAAAGCTATTATACTCATGATTATGTTTTCTTACAGCAAAAGGATACAGATTCACATCTGCAAAGACCAAAGGCTCATAGGGTGAAATCCAAGCACAAGATTCCAGATGTCTATTCCAAGTATCGTCCTACAGATAGTGCTTAATTCTCCTAGCAGCAATGTGTAATAATATGTATGAGTATGACTATCCAGGGAGAAGCTCACCTGAGCCTTGGTGTCCAGGATTTTTATTGGGGGGTAGTCATGTAGGCATGGACTGCTGGTGTAACTGACTAGTTACTCAGTCTCCAGTTTCTCCAGGGGTCAAACGGATACAGCATGACCCAAGTCTACCATAAATGACAGAGTAAACTGGCTGACAAAACCCCACACATACAAAGACACTCTTGTCATACAAGATATTTCAAGTGCTTAGAAGTTAAAACCCAGTAGCTGGTCAAGGGCTACTTTTTTCTTTGTAATGTGCAGGGTTTGAACATTCTAAGCCTGCTGAATTAACTCTTAACTGTACAACTATTTTCTATCTACACTCACTTTCTTACTTCCCCATAAAATTCCATGGCTTAAAAACTATGTATATGCTAAGTAAGAACAAGCTCTATTCCAGACATCTCCACTAAACTCCAAATAGACATATATAGACTATTAATTACTGAAGATTTAGTGATCAGCTCTAATTTTTCTCCAATTTTTTAGCTCTGATATTCACACTCTTGCTATAGCCTTGTTATTAATATAATATAGCTCTCCACTTCTTGGCTTTGGGCTTGCTTAATGTGTCTTCCTTTGGTCAGTGCAATGGCATGAAAGTGATGGTGTACCAGTTCTGAGCTTAGGCCTTACTCCCCTTGCACCTTTGTTATTTACCACAAGAATGTGCTTTGGATTAACCTTCTGGTATCAGACACAATCAACTGGGCCTATTTAGCCCATAGGCCTACAGGGAAAATCAATCACTTCACACTCTGAAGTCTGAAGCAGAATCTCTTAGCTTAGCCCAGCCTAGATCAGTTGAACCCAAGCATATCCACTAAACCACAAGATACATAAATACTGTATTAAGCCTCTGAGTTTTGAATGGTTTGTTTCTCAGAATTATTGTGAAAATAGTTGTCAAATACATTATTTATCATCTCTACTGGGAAGTAAATATGAAACTAATAATCAGTTTTACTGACATCTAAAAGGTCAATGCTACTTTGATGCCAAGAATAAGCAGTTTCTTAGCTCTCTAGTTACTCAGAATTCCTTATCTGTAAATTAAGACAACAGTAAAACCTATCTCAGATGTCTTGTGAGAATCACATATGAATTAATGTAAAGTTCATAGTATATTGTTCATCATTCATAATGATGAATATCTTATTTTGAAATCATTTTTGTCAATGCTTTGTAATCAAGTTAAAGTTTAGTTTATCTCATTTATTTTTAATTTATTTTATTTTTTAATTGAATATAGTTGATTCACAATGTTTCAGGTGCACAGCAAAGTGATTTAGTTATATATATACATATATATATATATTTATCTACACACTCACATATATATATTCGAGAGCAGACTTCTAGCTTCCCTTCTCCAACCTCTTCATCTTCAATAAAATGTGAAAATCTACAAAAATTAACACTTCAGTAAATAGGGCCATGATATATTCTATTTATGAAGCCCCAAACTTAGAAGTCTGATTCCTTTCTTACCATCAATGCTAACATATCTTTAATCCAAGACAACTTCATCTATTATCAGTGATATTTCAATAGCTTCCAAACAGATTTCCCTAATTTCTGCCATCCTCTCCTCCACTGTAGTGCCTCTACCTCAGAATTTCATTCAGTATCACATTCAAGCATATCAGTCAAAAAAATACCACAACAAAATCCTCTAATGGTTGCCCTTATCATTCAAAATAAAATCTAAGGTCTTTACATAGAATTCTAAGCTCTATGTTAGCTGGATTCCCTTTACACTCATTCTAAAGGGGAATAGGTGAGACAGATGTTAAACATGCAAATCATTACATAATATCTTAAAATAAAGGCAAGTAGTGATAAATGATACATAGATAAATATAGAAGGTAAGGAAATATGGCCCATGTGGTGGAGATGAAGAGCTATTTACTGATAGATAGGATGGGCAAGGAAGACTTTCCTCAAAACTTGCTGATTGACAAAACATTCAAATAATATGAAGAACAAGAAAGAAACTAGAACATACTAATGCCTAAAGTCATAGTAACATTGACTGAGACCGCAGGATAACCTGTAACTGTAACAGGCAAAATAACCTGTAGTTACAACACAGTGAGGAATCAGAGCAGTGATAGGTGATTATGTGAAAGGTGATCAGGCTAAATTATACCCTGGTCAGTTAAATTCAACTTTCTACTCACTTCATGCCTGCAACCTCGCAACTTGTGGAATCTGGAAAAAATCCACAGCAATGCTGACTGCCTCAATTTAAAGTAATTATCATTAACCTCAAATGTGTCCCAGATGCTACCTGCCAATCTCACAATATTGTCGTAGCACATTCAATGTTTCACCCTCCTGGTCATTAATTTCATAGCCTTTTATCTCTTGTCAAGTTCACAATATCTCCTTCCTTATTCTAACTCTCAGCTCCTGAACTTGCTTTAGATTTCAGAAAATTGAAACTGTAAGAAGAAAACTTCCATAAGTCCTATTGTTGTATCTACCTAAATACTTGCATCTGTGCTCATACTCTTTGTAGGCACTCTTGCTACTATAGGTGGACAATCCTTTTTTACAACAAAAGCCCACCTCTCCATTAGTATACTAGCTCCAGTAACTTCCCACCACCCCAAATCTAATCAAAGATAACTATACAACAATTTTTTGTCTTATTCTGAATCAGTCAATGTTTTCTTCTTGTTTGGATATTTTGCATCATCCTACAAACACATTTAACACCATCACTCGACCCCTCTTCCTTTCTAGCTATCACCAACATTTCTTTCATTATCTTTTTAGAAAGTCTCAGATTGTCTCCAATACCTCTGCCCACATTCTCTCTTCAACCTACTTCCTCCAGACTTTTAAGGCCTATACCACACTAAAACTGCCACTAATTAAATCACAAGTGATCCTGCTGTTGCAAAACCTAGTGGTTAAAACCTGGCCTTTATTTTATTTGACTGATGATTGGCAGTACATGGCCCAGATGGTTATTCTCTCTTTCCTGAAACATATTCTGCCCTTATCTGCAAAAAAACACAGTACTAATTGCCCTCCTCCCTGCCTATTTCTTCCTAACCTCCTTTGTTGGTTCCTCGTCATCTTGCCCATCTCTAACCATGGAGTTTTCTAGGATTCATTCTTGGTTCTCTCCACTTATTTACTGAATTCATCCATTTTCATGTTTTTAAATGATGTAATTATACTAATCTCCCTCATATTTATATTCTGACCACTCCCTGAACTCCAGGTTCAAATGTTTGATAGCCTACATGGTATTTCCACCTGTAAGTCTACTTAACATATCAAAACGTGAAATGTGGTTCTTTCCCCTATAGTCAGCTCTCCCAGTTCTTTTCTCTATCATAATAATGATAACCCCATTCCACAATGTTTTTAGGACAAAAACTTCACAGACATAGTTGACTTCTTTCTTTCACAGCTTATATTTGATCCATCAGCAAACATTATAAGCTTTACCTTCAAAATATTTTTAGAATATTCAATGAACCCATTTCCACTACAGCCATTGCTACTATCTGGAAAAAGGAACATAAAATCTTTCTTAAATTACTGCAATATTTTCCTAAATGTTTCCCCTGCTTTGAACCTTGTGGGGTTTTTTTAGTCAATTCTCAACATAATACCTAGATTAATCCAATTAAAATAGTCTGATCAAGAATATGAAAAATAATATATATGTATAAGTGAGTCACTTTGCTCTACAGCAGAAATTAAACACAGCATTGTAAATCAACTAAACCAATAAAATTACAAAAAAACCCAATCTGATCAAGACAGTCTTTGGCTCAGAACCCACCAATGGCTTTCCTTCCCACTCATAGTAAAAAACAAAGTCTAAGCATTAATTTAGAAGGGCCTGAATGGTTCTCCTACCCTCTTAATTCTTGAAATATATCTCTCTTTAATTTTTATTGTTGTAGTTTTGTTTTGCTTTTAATTTTATTGAAGTATAGTTGACTTACAATCTCGTGTTAGTTTCAGGTGTACAGCACAGTGAGTGTTTCATATATATATCCTTTTTCAGAGTCTTTTCCCTTGTAGTTCATTACAAAATACTGAGAATAGTTCCCTGTGCTATTATACAGTAGGTCCTTGTTGGTTATCTATTTTATATATCATAGTGTGTATGTGTTAATCCCAACCTCCTAATTTATCCCCACCTTTTCCTTTTGGTAACCGTAAATTTGTTTTCTACGTCTGTGGGTCTCTTTCTGTTTTGTATATAAGTTCATTTGTTTCTTTATTTTTTAGATTCCACATATCAGTGATATCATATGATATTTATGTTTCTCTGTCCGGTTTACTTCACTTAGTATGATATTCTCTAGGTCCATCCATGTTACTGCAAATGACATTACTTCATTCTTTTTTATGGCTGAGTAATATTATATTGTGTATATGTGTGTGTGTGTGTATACACACACACACACACACACACACACACACACACACACCACATCTTCTAAAAACAGAGTTACCATATTATCCTGCAATCCCACTCTTGGGCATATATCTAGAGAAAGATGTAATTCAGAAAGATACACGCACCCCAATGTTCAAAGCAGCACTATTTACAATAACCAAGACATAGAAGCAACCTAAATATCCAATGACAGATGAATAAAGAAGATATGATATATCTATATCTATACACAATGAAATATATACTCTCCCTTTACCTTCTTTTTTAATCACACTGCTCCAGCCACACCAGAGTCACCTTGACCTCAGGAATTTTGAATTTGCATTTCCCCTTGACTCATTCACTGATTTTCACATGTATCTGTCCCTTGACTCTTTCAGGTCTATACTGACATATCACCTTCTCTATGCCACTTTTCCTGACTATATTCATTTTCTGGAGCTGCCATAACAAATTTCTACAAGCTGGGTGACTTAAGTTCTCTTACAGTTCTGGAGGCTAGAAGTCTGAAATCAAGGAACTAATCAAGGGTTCATTTTTCCTGAGAGCACAAAGGGAGAATCTCTTCATGTGCCTCTCTTAGTTTATGATGACAGCCAGTAATCCTTGGCATTCCTCAGCTTATAGATGCATCACTCCAATCGGGGCCTCCAGCTTCACACAGCATCTTCCCAGTGTCTCTGTTCTTTCCATAGCTGTATTCCCTCTGTGTCTTTTCCCTCTTACAAGGACACAGTCATATTGGCTTAAGGGTCCACTCTACTCCTGTATGACCTCATTTAAAATAATTACAGCTGCAACAAACCCATTTCCAAATAAGGTCACTTTCTGAGCTACTGAGGATTGGACTTTGACTTTTTATTTATTTACTTATTTGTTTGTTTGTTTTTGGTGGACACAATTCAACCCATGACACTGACCATCCACCTAGAATTGCACTTGGCTTTTTCTATTCCTTTTCCTCATTTATTTTTCTCTGTGTTATATGCCACCATCTTTCATTCTATATATTTCAGTAATTTTTAAATGTTTATTATCTGTTTCCTCTCGCTAACTTTTAAGCTCCTTCAGGGAAGAAGTTTTGATTTATTTTGTTCCATGTTCTGTCAGTGCTAAAAATGGAATGTAGTTGTAGATTCATCATAAATATTTGTTTAATGAATTGACTAATGAAATTTAAAACGATTAATGAAGGAATGAGTCCCTGGACTATACCATACTTTATTCTAAGCAGTGGAAATATAATAAAAAACAAATCATATGCAGTTTTATCTCTAACACTGGAATATATTAAATATAAGTACATAAATCTTCACCTTCTCAAGCACAGGTTGACACCATCAATGCTTTTTCATCAACAACGTGAACAATAGTCACATAAAATTAAAAATTTGTAGTATTTATTATTTACATTTAAGAAGACACTACCCTGCATAAAATTTGTGCTTACAGTATAATATTTATTATGTATTAAACCACAGTTTATATTCATTTCTCTGATATGTGTATGGTAACATGGATGCATCAACCCTAATAAAAAAAAATCACTTGGTACTAATTCTTCCTCCACAGTCTCCCAAATGCCATGCAAGTAATGGAAGCACTAAAACTGAGAGTAGCATGTAATATAATTTTATTTTGACATCATTGTCCATTTTGTTTTGCAGGTTTACTCTTTCACAGACATTCATGATGTTAATGTAATTTTTATTGCTCTGTATGTCTTAGTCCTGTGGAATTCTAAAGAGGACCTGGACCTATATATCACGTGTTTGCTTAGAAGCAAAAAAAAAAAAGTTTGATTTAATGATAAATTTCTTTATTTATCGAAGTCATCTGAAAACTATTCAAAAATAGTCCATTTTCATTCCCTATCACTTTTATGGCTTCAAGACAGTAAGAGATATTAAATTTGGACATTGGCTTTTTAAATTACATCATTGTGCAATGTTAAGATAGAAAATTAGAAAAGAAAAAAAGAGTCATAGATAACTTGAAATCATTAGACACACAGTTGTGGATCTGTACTTCCCCACTTTTAAAGTGATAACAATACAACAGATTTAGATGAAGATTTTCCCTTGGAATATTTTGACTTCATCTTACTCATCTTACTGGAAACAAATATGTACAGTAGAATGTGTTCCTTAATATAAATAAGCCAGGTAAAATGTAACGTAATGAAGGTCACACTTTCAGAGACAGATATGATCTGAACTCTCTCCTCTTTTTACTCCTATGTACTTGGGCATATCACTTAACCTTTCTGGGATTTGGTTCCTTCATCAATTCCTAAAAGGTAAAGCTAATTGTGAATATGTGGATGTGGAGCTATGGATTTAGCTGTTAATGAGTGTCAGTATGTGCCACATTCTGAAATCAATATATACTTATATAATGACTCTGGTAAAAATAAAAATTTCATATATCTACACACAAATGTACATACATCTTTCTCTCTCTCTCCCTCTCTCTATATATTTATTTATTTAAAATTTTTATCATGAGCATAGTTAAAAAGCCAAAGAGTCCTAAAAATCTTTTAAAAGAAAATGACAGTTATTTTCCCACTCTTTACCATTCCTCAATCTCTGCTTCCCAGAAGCTGTCACTTTTATTTCTTTCACTGTTTCTTTTGGCATTTATCTCCATGTCTCTTAAGAATGTGCTTATATTGGGAATTCCTTGGAGGTCCAGTGGTTAGGACTCTGTGCCTTCACTGCCTGCTGCCCAGGTTCAAGCCCTGGTTGGGGAACTAAGATCCTGCAAGCCCTGTGGTGTGGCCGAGAAAAAAAAATAAAAAATAAAGAATGTGCTTATATCTTAATGCATTGAGTTTTCAGTGTTATATGTTATCTACTGTTTTCTTCCTGTGGAAAGCCATAGTTTATCTTTGTCACACTCTACCAGTCTCCACCTCTACCTGCAATATAAACATTCATGCTCACTTCTCTTTCACAATCTGCACAATTACTTTGAGTTTCATCTTTATTGTATTTATATGATTATGACTATGTAACATTTCTCACAGTTGGCTAACATAATGCTGAATAAATACAGGTATTGCTTTGTATAGTTTTTATTTGCCCAGGAGTTAGTAATTGCCTCGTTGGCCTTATTTAATTTTCTATATACCCATTCTGTATTCATTCATGGACTAACTTTCAGAATTTTAAATCTCTTCTGAATACATTCATAAAGATCAGGGATTTACCTTTTTTGGGAGTGTGGGGAGACACATCTCTTGGAACCTTCCATTCTACTCCTCAAATATACACTAGTTGCTTTTTGGCCCAATTGTACAGCAGCACTTCTCTATTGTGGTGTGTTTCATTTCTCTTATCTCCTGTCTTTTTCTTTCTTGGTTTATTCCTTAAATTATTTTAGAAACAATTTTTTAGAATTATCTTAGAAATAACTACCTTGCAGACTTTTGAATATTTGTGTTCCTTTGCTTCTAGGCTTCAGTGTTGTTTCTAAGAAATCATATGTCACTCTGATTCTCAACCTATTTTATATGACTTTTAATTCTCTTAATAGTTTCTCTCTCTCTTTTTAAAGTTTTTTCTATCACAATGTTTGTAAAATTTGATGATGATATGATTTTCTGTAAATCACTTAAAATTGGAAACTCATGGCCTTCAGTTAAGTTAAATTTTATATATTACTTTTATATTCTAAAATTTTCTCATTTCTTTTTTGACTCTTTCTAGCTCATATTATTTGGATATTGGCACTTTGATCTAATCTGTTAATTTTATTTGGTCTATTTTTTACTTTCTGGAAAGTATTCTCAATTTTTAATTTCTAATTTCTTTTGAAATTTGAAACTTCTTCCAAACTTTTTGTTAATTTTTCTTTTCTACTATCATAGTTTTCAATACCTTTTCCTAATTTTAATATAATATATATGTTAATTTATATTGATTATAAATTAATTAATATATTATTAATTATATTAATTAATTTATAATTAATCTAAAATATAATTGCTTATTTATGTATTTCTGTTTTTGTTTTATGAATAGATGAATGTTTGCAATAGAAATTACAATTCTGACAGGCAAATGCCTGATATTGATTAAATCCTAAAGCAATCTTCCAGCAGGCAGTGGGCTGCATGTTCTACGGTGGAACATTCTCCAGTGCTCATTCCTCATAGTTCAATAGAAAAAGAAGAACTTTCAGAAAGGAGAATGTAGGTGCCACAAACGACATTTTCAAGTCACTTTCTGACAAATAATAGAAGCAGTCTCTAACCAAGTATCCTATTTCACTACCAGGATATAACCACTTGGAATCAGTGCCTAGCAAGATTTCATTTTGACAAAGAACAAGTGGCCACTGAATTCTTCCTTTTTTCTTTCTTTCTTTTATTTTCCTGAGTGGAAGTTTTTTGTGTGATTATCTTCTTTATTTTTACTGTTCCTTATTGATTGTGAATGTGTGCTGGAGATTGCAGTAATAGCTATTTGTTAATAGATTGTTAGATTAGTGAGCCATGTCAGACCTTTTGGGAAACACTGTGCAGGACTCAAAGATCCTGAATATTGAACTGGATGAATAAGTTTTTCGGGGTCTTTGGCCTCTTTAGTAAGGAAGGAGTGAATTTCATGTATGGGAAGAAGGGTATACACGAAAACTTGAGTGGCCAAAGGAAGACCTCTGCCAATTTAGTGACTGATTTCCTAGCCTTCCTTTAAGACTCACGTGTTCATGTGACTAAATTGGTGTTAATAAGATGCGAATTGAAAGAAGGGTGTAATTTCTGGATTGTTTCATTTAAAACAAGCCACTTGCACTATATTTTTGTTCTACTCTTCCTCTGAGTAAGAAAATGGATATAAAAATGAACATTTATCAAGAGTTGGCTGGATTTCATTTGAACAGCTTCTAAAAACAAGGAAAAACCTTATATAATTTTGGAATATATACAAATTATGATAAGATTTTTTTAAAGTTTGATATGTTTATCACAAATGTCAGACTACACTGGTGACTAGCACAATGGTAGAGAGAAATGTACAATGGGGGAGGGAACATGAAGAGGGATTCTAAGGAACCACATTCTATTACTTAGTCATGTTGAAGTAAAATGAGTGTTTTTACCTACTTTTTAAAGTGAACACATATTTTACACTCTCTTTTGTGAATTATTGTGCTATAAGAAGAAAACATAGTTTGATTTTCATCATCATAAGATGTTTTATACTGAACACATATTATACCTATTTATCTATTGTACATGTGTACAATGTTTGACATATGATATAAGATGTGTATGAATATAACACACATATAATATACAGCACGAAATTTACTGTGCCAGTTAGAAAGGCTAATGGAGCAAACATTAATTGGAAAAGTTCTTAAAAGGCAGTTGCATTACTTTACAAATTCAATCCTCTGAAGCTTCAATGAAGTTTGTATAAATTAGTTTGAAACTTGCAAAAAGAGCTCCTCCTGTGAGTCACAGTGGTCTTTCATGTAACACAGGTAGGGAAGTACCTGGGGAATAAAAAAGGCACTGTGATTAGAGATTTCTTTTAACCTGGGGAAAATACAATTATGAAAAGCCCTGTAGAAAAGCTTTCCAAAACCCAGTGAAAGCCATAACACTCTCTGAACACATGGAGAGGCATTTTGCTTCACTTCACTTAAAGTGCATGACAGTCAGAATCTGATTCTGAGAGAGACTTGATTTTTGTTTGTCTCAGCAAGCAATTTAATTATAACACAATGCTTGGCTAAAAAAGGTCTGTTTTTATGCAGCTGTGGCCTTCTCTCATTTATGGATGTTTAACTGTAGTATTTACTTTTATTTCTTTGTTCACAACATATACCATTTTTATGAGTCATATTCCATTGTGTTTTATAATGTAAGGTTTCTTTATCTTAAAAGGGCAGCTAACTTCAGTTTACAAGACCACATTAAATAAGTTGCTTTTCTGTTCACAAAATCATCTCTTTGTAATGATTATATTATTAAATGTTTTTTTATGATTTTTTTATGATTTTATGATTATGTCACAAAACATTACTATATGTGAGGTATCTAGGATAGTTTAAGACAGAACAGATTGGAGAGAAGGAAATTAATATTTATCTTAAATCACTTATATCTCATCCAAAATAATCCTTTAATTCTCCTCCAGTCCAGAGGGAAGTGATCACTGAGGATGCTTACCTTCAGGTTGCATTCCATGCTATAATCATTTTAACTTTGAGAGCCCTAACTAGGCTGATTATTTTCTGGAAAAAAAATACACAAATTAATTTGTCTGGATAACATCTAGAGTCTAGATTAGAGTCATAAGAAAACTAACCTGAAATTTTGATTAAGTCAAAAATTGATATTGGATACATGTGGGGAAATTTAAATTAATTTCATTATTTCTAGGTTTCCTAAATATTTTGAGTAGCACATAAAAACCTGAGTAAGCCAGTTATTGGATGTATTTGTGGTTTTCTGAAGAAGCAAATTGATAAAGATTTTCTTTCTTATAGATATCCATGTAATATTTTAAAGTAAGTACAGAGGTTTAATTGACCTCAGCTCCCTCTCTACCTACTCATCCTCTTTTGCACTCTATATCCTAGAAAATGAATAAAGGGATTATAAACAAAATGACAGAACCTTCCAATACGATTAAAAACTAGGGAATGCAGATAGGATGAGTTTGATGGAAGACATGAGGACTAGATTTGTAATTACCCCCTCTGAGAATCAGTAATGTTAATAGACAGGAAAAGAAGAAAATGCCATAAGTCAAGTAATACCCATAATATAGAAAACAAGGTCTGCTAATGAGGGTATTTGGGTCACTTGGAGGAAAATACCCCACTAGTATGCCATTTTACTACTAGAAATCAGCCACAATTGAAATGCTGGAAATAGGAAGCCTTGGGGATTAATTAAGGAGTCCACTACAGAACTGACTCCATCCCAGTCTTCATCCCCCAATTTTCAGGCTACTGTATCATTGATATATTAATATAAATTTATAGCAATTGGCAGAGCATTATAAATTTTAGAGGAAGATTTCCAGAATTACTAAAGTGAAAAATAATGAAAGCAAAGGAAATCCACTCATCCCATGGGCCAGCTAACATCAGGCCAACACTGATTATTTTTTTTCTGATTCAAGGTATAATAAACAAACAAACAAAAACAAAGCTAAGACTGATGAGAGGAAACTACAGCCAAAAAAAATAGTGAGAATATAGAATATCCTTCAGAGTAATGTTTCCTTGGAGACTCAGAGTAACGTTAAAGGAGAGAAATATTTTGCCTAGAAGAATTATTATTACTACCTTGATCATCTAGAGCCTCCAAGCATTAGGTAATACTCCATTTCCAACCTCATCTGAAGGAAAATTCTTCCTTATGAATATATTGACTTTACTTACACCATTCCATTTGCTCACCTCACTCACTCATCATGAGGAATTACAAATGTGGTAGGAAGAGAATTTTACATCCTGATTTGTTCAGAGACTTTACCTTAATCAATCATGACATAAATATAACCATAGCATCATCAGTTTCCAGGAAAACAAAATAAAATTTAGTGTACACTGAGGGTAAAAACTCTTCACAAAACAGAAATCTGTATGTATACTTTTAACTTAAAATTTATCTACCTAAAACAAATATTAAACTCAATGTTGAAATACAAGAATCAGAGTGTCTGGGGGTTTCTCTGAGGGCCAACATCATCATAGGGAGAGGGAGGTGAATAAACTAAATAAGGTGTGTTTGAGACCCATGTATAATAGTAGCGTTCTCTACCCTAATGTTCACCCCACATTCTAAATTCATATGAAGTAGCACAAAGTCAGGTTTAGGAATTCCCCTCTCTCCTCAGACATGAATGACTATGTAATGATGTAATACATACCATACATGATAACCGCACAGGAAGAAAGTAGATTATCTGAAGAGTACAAGCACCATGAAGAAAGATAACAAACTAAACAACTGAATTTATTAACAGGGCAAACAATAACTTTTTATAAAAACCTAACAAATATGCCCAGAAAGGATCAGATTACAAACTTGCAACAGGAACAAGCACTATGGGACAGAACCAATTTAAATTATTGTGTATAAAATTTTAATTGCTGAAATAAAGATCTCAATAAATGTGTTAGAAAGTGGATATGGTCATCAGATGGAATTAATGAACTGGATGATGAGGTAAGGGAACAATCCCAAAATAAATGACTTAGAAATGTCAGCATAAATCTTATGAGTCACCAAATAAGAGAAAAAATAAAGGGGGATGGAAATATTTAATGATATAATAACTAGAATTTCCAAGAATTAAACATAGAAATGACAAGCAGGATATATAAGGGCAAAGCAAGTGCACATACATGTACATACACACACACACAAACACACAATTAGAAATATTATTTTTAAATTTCAGAACCTCAAGGAAAACATCCCAGAAACAATCCCAGAACTACCAGAAGAGAAAAAATGTTTACTGAAAAGAGACAGAAATCACACTGACTTCAAATTTCTCCCCAGATGATACTTCAAAGCACTTAAAAATATTGATAGTTTTTTAATCACTGAGCATCACATTTTACATACAAGTAAAGTATCATTTGAATATCTTAGCCAATTCAACAGGTTCTCAGAAATATAAGTCTCAGAAAGTTTATTACTCAGTGGTATTCTTTGGCAGTGTTCACAGTAGAAGTACATCTGCAAGAATAGAAATAACTCCAAGTAGAAGAACAATAATATTGAAAGTGAAGATGAGTAAATAACTCAAGACATTTCATTATCTAAATAAGTAGTGCCAAAAATGCTAATATTAAGAGAATAGTTGGCAGGGGTCAATAGTGGATCCTCAGTAGCTTCCCTTGTTTGGAATGAGGCTATGTGGTTGGTCCTTGAACAACATGGGGGATAGGGGTGCTAACCCTCCTTGAAGTTGAAAATCTGTATATAATTTATAGTCAGCCTTCCATATATATACGTGGTTCTTCTGTATCCGCAGCTCTGCATCTGTAGGACTATTGTATTTACTATTGAAAAAAAATCCATGTATATATAAGTGGACCTGCGCAGTTCAAACCCATGTTGTTCTAGGACCAACTGTAGTTAATTATAAGTATTAGAAATCTAAACTAACATGTAAATATAAATACTGGGTAGTAATAAACTAATGACTAATGAAGAATAAAAGTAAATGTATAAATAGCAGAGAAAATATAAGTGATCCAAGGACAGTTAAGGAGAAAACACAAAATCAAAAAGAATATAAAATAAATGTAAAACAAAAAAGTAAGTTAACAGAGAATACCTCTAAAATAACAGTAATTGCAATACACATACACGAATTAAACTTGTTATGAAAAGACAAATTCCAAATTATATTAAAAATAAACAAAGATCAAGCAATCTATTGTCTTTATTTCTGTGAAAATACAAAATATTAATTATATTAGCATGGATGGAATCAATATATATATATTTCTTTTTATGTGGTATGTCAGTAAAAGTAAACCTGAAATAGCTTGTAAATTGTTTTAATATCAGGCTTAATATAATTTAAATATAATTTTAAAGCTAAAGACAGAATAAGTAATGAAGAGATATGGTATATACTAATAAAAGATAGTCAAGAACAGATAATAACCGCATTAGAGCCAATTACCAAAATGTCTCTCCAGTATCCTCTTTAAATATTTTTCTCTCATGCTAAATATTTTAGTCATATTATGTCTATTATCTATTAATAAGCCCACTGGAAAGTTTAAAGAAACACGAAGGTGAAAAAAAAAAAGGGGAATCAACATCACTATTGATAAAAGAGAAGGGCAACATCAATGGATCAGATCTTTGAGGATCTTCTTACTCTGGTGAAGATGGTAGCCAATAGAAGAAAATTAAAATTAGCTTTTTGATCATAACAAGGAGAGGTCCATGAGAAATGAAAATTTTCAGTTAAGTCAAGAAATTCTTTATTTTAGGAATACTCACTAATGAAAATTGTTTCTCTAAATACCAGAAAAAATAAGAAATGTCAACTTGTTTACAAAGTATCTTCAACGAATATGATGTGTGACAGATTCAAACCATCAATCACCAAGATAAGGGAACAGCAGGAAGCCAATCCAGGGGCATTCTGAAAGCCAATCAGCAGATTACAGAATGTGCCCAAAGTAAGTGCCAGAATCATGAAAACAATAGTCAGTGCGGCTTTTTTTGGAGTGATGTGATAAAGGGTTTTAGAAAAGCCACAGAAAAGACGTGGGTTATCTCTTTATAAATCTAGTTTAAAACTACTGGTTGGGAAGTGGCTGAAAAAGAGAAGTCATATGAATAAGCCAGAGACAGTTATTGAAAGAAAAATTAGGTAATAATATATATTTTCAAGAATGCAAGCATGTGCTATCCCTGGGGTGGGGTGGGGGTGGGGAAGCTACTTATATTGAATTTCAGCCAATGATAGAGGTCTTTTAGTAAAACAACTGGTGGTGAATCCAATTTAATATAAAAATAAAAGTCATGGTTAAATATACGAATATAAATATTAATCTTGAAAATATAAAAGTAACAAGTAATAAAACCTGGAGAAGTATGCTGGAGAAGTGGAGGTATAGAAATGTGTAAAATCCCTGTGTTTGTTATCTTTATTATTGGACTATATAATTTGTAGTGACTTCAACTTTATAAAAGAAAACTTTAAAGGAATGATTTTAGAATAAGCATCTATAGGAAAGAAGCATTTATTGAAAGGCTAGCAACTTTCTCATTTTTACTTCAGATTGATTTTCTTCAGCAAAATTTAACTAAAGTAAAACTTTGTTATACTTTATTAAAGTAAGCTATAGTATGATCCATTTTTAATGATTTATATGTATACACCTGTTAAAAGTAATTCAACAAATATTGGGTGGGGCAAAAACTGCCTTCGGTTTTTTAAGTAAAAAATAAAAGACACATTTTTCATTTTTACCAAGACCTTTACTGAACAACGTATTCACCCTTTTGTTCCACTACCTTCTGCCATTTTTCAGGCAACTTCATAATTACATCTTCCCAAAACTTTTTATCTTTTTGAGCAGAGAACTGTTCCAGGTGCCTTTTACAGTCTTCCAGGGAATTGAAATTTTTTCCATTAAGAGATTTTGTAAAGATCGAAATAAATGGAAATCCGAAGGTGCAATGTCTGGTGAATACGGTGGATGAATCAGAACTTCCGGCCAAGCTGTTGACAGTTTTTGCCTGGTCATCAAAGAAACATGTGGTCTTGCATTATCCTGATGGAAGATTATGCGTTTTCTGTTGACTAATTCTGGACGCTTTTCACCGAGTGCCGTTTTCAGTTAGTCTAATTGGGAGCAGTACTTGTTGGAATTAATCGTTTGGTTTTCCGGAAGGAGCTCATAATAGAGGACTCCCTTCGAACCCCACCATATACACAAACTCACCTTCTTTGGATGAAGACTGGCCTTTGGTGTGATTGGTGGTGGTTCATTTCACTTGCCCCATGATCTCTTCCATTCCACATTGTTGTACAGTGTCTACTTTTCATCACCTATCACAATTTGTTTTAAAAACAGAACGTTTTCATTACATTTCAGTAGAGAATCACATGCGGAAATATGGTCAAGAAGGTTTTTTTTTTTGCTAAACTTACGTGGAACCCAAACATCAAAGCAATTCAACATAACCAAGCTGGTGCAAATGATTTTCAGCGCTTGACTTGGGTATTTTGAGTATGTCAGCTATCTTCCACTTGGTATAACATTGATTGTTCTCAGTTATTGTTTCCATTTGATCACTATCAACTTCAACTGTTCTACCTGACCATGGAGCACCGTCCAGCGAGAAATCTCCAGCGCGACACTTTGCAAACCACTTTTGAAACGTTTGATCTGTCACAGCACCTTCTCCACACACTGCACAAATATTTTTCTGCATTTCAGTTGCAGTTTTACCTTTCTCGAAATAATAAAGCATAATATGCTGAAAATGTTGCTTTTCCCCTTCCATCTTCAATATTAAATGGCTACACAAAAATTCACCAGTTTTGATGTCTTTTTTTAAATGCACACTGATGTGACAGCTGTCACATACAATCTAACAAAATTGTTTCGAATGAAGTTAAAGACAACTAAGTGCTACTAGAGCCATCTTATGGAAAAAAAACTGAACTAACCTTTTGACCCACCCAATATATACTGAATACTATTAGGAGCCCACATCTTTTATAGGTACTGAAGGCATAACAGTGAATAAAATAAATGAAAGTCATTGCTTTCACAAAGTTATGCTTAGTTGAAGTAGCAAGAGGCAAAATATGCATAAAACAAGTTGTACATTTAACAGTATGTATAAAATAGAAGGTGATGAGTATTATGTAGAAGAAGCAGAAAGGAAGGAGGCACAGGCCAGGGAAAATGGAAAGTTTAGTTACAATAAATAAGGTAGGCCAGACCAGTTGGTGCCTGTTCAGAATCAAGAGAAGACAGCCACATTGAAGAGATTTCTGGGTGGTGGAAAATGTGGATACTGGAAGAGGCAATTGGGACCGGAATGAAAATAAAAGAGAGGGTTAAGAAATGACATCTATAGGGATAGAAGGTTGTAGATTATAGCTTGTTTAGGAACTTGAAGGCCATTCAAGGCATTTTAGTTTTATATTCTGAGTTTACATAGTTTTATATTCTTTGTAAAAGAGGGAACTACTGGAGAATATTGGATAGAAGACTGACATCTTACCTATGTTTATATCTAACTATCTATGTATCTATCTATCTAACTATCTATCTATCTATCTATGCATCTATACTGATTGACCTTACTTGAGTCACATCCCTACACTATCCTGCCTTTTGGCTGGGATTATTCTTTCATTTGGGTTAATATGCTTAAACCTGTGATGAGGGCAGAGTTTCACTCTAATCACTACTACTCATCAGACCCACCCAGTAAGTGTAAAGGTGGTAAAAATTGCTATTACCTGAAAAAAAGTGGGAGGGATGCTGTAAACTTGATTGAACAGTCAAAAACAGCAGCTATCTATAGAGGAAATAAAGCTGAAACAGGGATGGGAGACAGGTCAGAGTGCTAAAGTTTAGGTTCCCTTGAGCCTGCAGTCTCTAGCATGGACCTCTGACCAGCAGCACTAGCATCCCCTGGAAACTTGTTAGGAATATAAATTCTCAAGCCTCATCTCAGACCTACAAAATCAGTAACTCTGAATGTGGGGCCTAGTAATCTGTGTTTTTGCAAGCCTTCCAGATGATCCTGACACACATTAGAGTTTGAGAATTAGTGGCTTATATAAATAGAGTTCTTGTTGCTCATATGCAGCCTCAGTTTACCAAGACTGATGCTTTGTATCTGTGATAAAAGTTCCAGTAATTATCAATAATGAAATATGATTTCGATGGTGTATAGTCAGTGCCTCTATACTCAGACAGTAGAGGAAATGGTTATGTTGAAAAGATGTGGCTTGCTAAGGATTTTTGATTCAGATTTCTTACCTTCTTTTCAAGGGGGACCCTTAGAAACCAAAAGCCAAACTGTACACATACATATACACTTGGGAAGTATGTTGTGTGGTGGAATGTCTAGAATTAATACAATTTTTAAATATAAAAGATTAACTGGATAATGATGATAAGGTAGGCCACAGAGAGCCCAAGTTATAGTAAAAACACAAACAAATAATAACAATAAAATAAATATTTAAAATGAGCAAATATTAAGGCATAATAGAGACAGGATGCCCAATGCCCAGACACAGCTTAAAAGTAAGTCAGTAACTGACTACAACTATTTCTGACACACTGTATGGAGGAAATAAAACCCCAGTTGAGCCATTTTGACTCCCCAGGCTGTCTCCATGAACACTGCTGGGAACTTGTCTCCTCTTCATGTCACATGCCACGGGCTGGCAGTCATCACTGCCTAATTGCGGACCTCCACTGAGTGGGTAAGGAAGACTGTTAGTCACTTGTGGGCTAATGCGTATCTGAATAAGGGCTGCCCGTATATGCCTAGATAAAATATCAGAGGGAAATAAATATTTGAATGGTGAAATATTTATCTTATTTTCTTCTGCTTTCTATATAGTCTGAATTTTCCATAATATGAAAAAATTTAAAAATTTTAAGGAATACATTTTATTGAAGTAAAACATGCATTTTTAGAAGTGTACAGACACATATATAGCTCAATATAGTTTCACAACATGAACATTCTTGTGCTACCATGATATAGAATGAGACAAAAAATATTCCTCTACTAAAAAAAGCTCCACTTGTGTTCTATCCCAGTAACTAACCTTGCAAGGATAACTGTGTTGACTTCTATCATTGCAGATTAGTTTTGCTTATTTTTTACCTTTATTCAATAGATTCATGTGATATATGCTCTCTTTTATCTGGTTTCTTTTGCTCAACATATTATTGTATATACTTGTACTTTGTTCTTTTTTTTTTTGTAAGTTAAGTTGTTTTGTTTTTTTTGTAGTTCGTTCTTATTCATCACTATATGAATAAGCTATAATTTACTTATGCATTCTCATATTGATACAACTTTGTACATTTGAGTGCTTTTCAGTTACTAATGATGCCATTATGAAAATGTATGTGCATATATTTTTGTACATATATGCTTGCATTCACATTAGATATATAATAGGAATGGACCTGCAGTGTCATAGTGTATACATAATTCAGCTTTAATAGACATAGTCAAAGCATTTTGGAAAATAGCTGTGCCCATTTATATTCATACCTGGAAACTGAGAATTTCAGAGGTTCTGAATCTTAATAAAGATGTAATTTAAATTTTCCGGACTAAAACGATGTTGTACAGACTTGTATAATTTACTTGTATGTTGGACCCTTTTTGTCCTACCTCATAACCTGAGCTCATCTTTTTATTTCAGTCACTGTCATGGAAAACAGATGCTTGCTGGATTAATCTGGTAGCATACTGCTTCAGCTGTGTCCTGTATTTTTTTTTTTTTTTTTTTTTTTTTTGCGGTACGCGGGCCTTTCACTGTTGTGGCCTCTCCCGTTGCGGCGCACAGACTCCGGACATGCAGGCTCAGCGGCCATGGCTTACGGACCTAGCCGCTCCGCGGCATGTGGGATCTTCCCGGACCGGGGCACGAACCCGTGTCCCCTGCATCGGCAGGCGGACTCTCAACCACTGCGCCACCAGGGAAGCCCTGTGTCCTGTATTTTTGTTTCCTGTCATGGACCTGGGGTAGTGGGGAGATGTCTGCTAGAATCTTATCAGCCATTCTGACACATGTGCAAGGGATTTAATACCACATGGGCCAAGCATCGGCCATAGGGGAACATGAGTTAGTGGATAAATATTTCTTTCCTCTTACTTGGGTAGACGATGCCATGGTGCCAATCTACCTGACTTCTCAGCACTCCTAACAATTGTTCCCAAATTGGCCATAGCAATAACAGACTCAATAACATGTCCCTTTCCTTTCATCTTTTACACTTTCCAGGATCCTAATCATATTCTCTTGAATTCTGTCCTAAAGTAAACTACTTGCACAGCCATTGTTTTTTATGGGGAAACCCAAGCAAAGAGAATTGGTTATTTGGAGATATGTGTTCAAGATTTTGTAAGCTTTTACTGTTTCTTTTTTTGTGTTAATTTGTAGATGTTTGTGGTAGGCCACATATAGCCACCTAAAAGGTATCCACATCAAATCTGTGGAATGTGTTAATGTTACCTCGTTTAGAATAAAAGGATCTGTGCAGATGTGATTAAGGGAAGGACTTTGAGATAAGGAGATAATTCTGGATTACCCAGGTGGGTCCTAAATCCAGTAACAAGTGTCCTTGTAAAATAAAAGTAAAGGGAGATTTAAGACAGAAGAGAAGACAGAGAGATGACTATGTGAAGACAGAAGCAGCAATATGAGTCATGTGGCCCAAAACCACCAGAAGCTGGAAAGGGAAAGGAATGATTCTCCCTTAGAGCCCTAAAGTGAGAGTGGGGCCCTAAAGAGATCTTGATTTTGGAGTTTTGCCCCCCAGAACTGTAAGTCAATGCATTTTTGTTCTTTTAAACCACCCAGTTTGTGGTAATTTGTTTCAGTAGCTCTAGGAAACGAATATAATGCTTTATACATATTGTGAATATGAGTTTTTTGTTGGATATATGTGTGCTAATGTCTTCTAAATAATATCTTTTGATGAATGGTTGTTCATTTTTTAATTGGTTAAATTATCCATCTTTTCTTTATGGTTTTGTATTCTGTGTCTTAAGAATTATTTGTCTATCTAAAGGTCTTTGTAATTTCCTCCTTTGTTATCTTCTCGTTGCTTTATTGTTTCAACTTTAAAATTTAGATATACCAAATATCTCACATTGTTTTTTTGTCTTTCATTTATTTGTGTGTGTGTGTGTGTGTGTGTGTGTGAATTCATCTATTAGTATTATAGATAACCTTTTGAAACCACTGTACATTTTTTCTTTGGCTGCTTTAAAAATTTTTCTATTTGTTTTTGCTTGTTCTGTTTTGTTTGCTATTTATATTTGTTTAGTCTTTTCTCAAGAATTTCACATGGTTTGCCTAAATGTTTTTTGTGTGTGTTTTGCTTGCTTCTGTTTTATTTTACCCTGCCTGGTATTCATATACTTTCTTGAATCTGTGGCATGTTATTTAAGTCAGTTTTGGAAAACTTGTGCCAAAAATCTAGTCAAGTATTACTTTTTCTTTCTCTCTGTCAAGACTTCAGGTATGTTAGACTTCTTTTTTAACTGTTTCTCATATTCTCTTAGGCAGTTTTCTGTACTTCCCATTTGGACTATTTTCATGTGAGTCCTGTGAATGTTAAAAATTGGCAAATGCCTTGAAGGGAAAATCAGCATAGAGCTCAAACTCTCTCTCTCAAGCTTTCTTATTAATTTGAGTTGGTGACATTTTAATTTCTGCCTGACACGCATGGAACCTCTCAAGTAAATTTCATTCTGTTCTTCTAGTTATATTTGTTGGGAGGATTAGTCTGATCCATCATAATCTAAAGCAAAATTACTACTTTTTAAATGTGTATTTTTCATTGAAGTATAGCATTGAAAATACATTGAAGTATGTACAGAAAAAGTACAAAATATATAATTGTGCATAGTCTGTCCAGCAAATATAACCAGCTCATAGATAAAGAAACAGAGAATTTCCAGCAATTCAAAATACTCTCTTGTGCCCCCTCCCTATTACTAGTCACCCAAGAGACATAAATATACTTCTAGCCTTATATATTACTTTTGTCTGTTTTTGAATTGTGGAGAAATAGAATCATATATTAGAATGGATTTATGAATTCAATATTATAGTTGTAATATTTATCCATATTATTGCATGTAATTCCAGATAGTTACTTCTCAGTGATATAGTGTATTCCATTGTTTAAATACACCACAATTTATTATTCATCTCTCTGTTGGTGGACAGTTGGGTTGTTGCTAGGTTTTAGTTATTTTGTATAATGCTGCTATGAAAATCCATGTATGTGTCTTTTGATAAACAGTAGTATACATTTCCTTTGCTTATATCAATATTTGATTATAATTCACTTAAGGGTGGAGTTGTTGGGTCATAGAATATATTAATATTTAGATTTAATAGTTAATAGTACCACCAGACAGGTTTCCCGATTTATATTTCTTACCAGCTAAGTGTTACAATTACAAAAATTTACAAGCATGCTTTGCCAAAATTTGCTTTTCTTTGTCACTCTATTATGTGCTATTCTGGTATGTGTCTGGTGGTAACTGCTTGCGATTGACTGCACTTCCTTGAAGAGTAATGAAGGCAAATAAATATTCACAAGTTGACTTGAAATTCGGACTCATATTTTTGGACTGTCATTTGTTTGTTTATTTTTCTATTAAATTGCTTGCCTTTTCCTTACTGACTTCTACAAGCTCTTTATATATTCTAGTTAGGAGCACTCTTTTGAATACATGTGTTGCCAATATCTTCTGCTCATCTCTGGATTGATTGCCCTTATTTAATAGTGTCTTTAAATTAGTACAAAGTCTTACATTAATATTATTATTTCTTTACCTCTTTTTCTTCTCTCAACTTCATTATCTCCAACAATTAACCCTCCTGGAATTAATGTTTGTATATTTGTGATGGGGCAAAGGAGATTAATTTTCTCCCATATTGATATACAGTGGACCCAGAATCATTTATCGAAAAAAATTTTTTCTTTATTGTGCTATAGTAATGCCTTTGTCATAAATTAGAGAATCATATGCATTGGTCATTCTAATAATGTTTTGTTAGTGCATCATTTCATTTTATTAATTGCTATAACTTGATTTGTTTTGGAATAAAGATCTTGATTTCTGATAGAATAAGTCAACTAAATTTGTTCTTCTTATTATATATTGTCTTAAATATCTTAGCCCCTTGTTATTTTGGAATTAGTTTTTAAATCAGCTGTTCAATTTATACAAGAATGTTCATCTGGAGTTTTGATTGATGTCTCATTGATTCTGTGAATAAATTTGGAAGGGATTGATGTTAATAATATTGAGTCGTCTCATCCTTGAACATGGTACCTGTAGGTCTCCTTTTATTTAGCCCTATTGAATTTTCTCAAAAATTTTTTGTGGCTTTCAGTGTAGAAAAATAGCTCATATTTTGTTATACTATATTCACAGTTATTTGGTGTTTTTGATGATATTGTAGATGATATAAATGTTCCTTTTTAGTTTGCTAATTTACTGAAGTGCAATCAATTTTTGGATATTGACCTTGTGTCTGGTGCCCTTTCTAAACACATAATAATATTAATATTTTTTCTATAAGTGCTTTGGGATTTTCTTCTGTACCAATCATGGTCCATTCAGGAAAATAGAGACGATATTTGTTATTTTATAAGAAAGAATATATTATAGGTGGTCTTTAAATGAATATAGAGAAACTGAAAAGTTGAAAAGGGGGCAGTAGAATAAAACCTGTAAGAAGCAGTAAAAATACATAGGACAGCGGGAACAAAGAAAATAAATTGGATTATTTTAATATAAATTATTATTTTAAAAAAATGTAGCTTTGTAGATTCTTATTACACACCATTTTTAGTTAAATATTTTTTGCTTTTTTATTGCTTCCTTTTGCTGCATTAACTTTTAATTAATGTTTCTAGCTTCATGAGATATTTACTTATATCATTAATTCATTATCTATTTTTCTAATTTATAGTTTTCTAATATTCCTATTACCAAGTTTGTCTCTCTAAGCACAATTTTAACTCTAATCCTTGATGTTTTGACATCTAATGTTTTCATTATTATTCGGTTAAAAATTTTTCTAAATTTGATTGCTTTTATTTCTTAATTTCTAAAGTCTTGCAATATTCTAAGTTATTTATTTTAATTTTTATAAGAGTCATTACATTTTGAACCAAATTTCATCATTTTGGCTACAGGAAGTTGTCTAGATCATTCTAATTCTTGGAAATTTGTTGAGGCAATTAAATTTGTGCAATTTATTTCAAAGAATGCATAGTCTGTGGCTTCTGTGTTCTATATATAAAAGGGGGTGAGAATTGTTAACCATGTTTTTCAGAACTTCTATACCGTTGTTAATTTTTTTCTGCTTCTTTTTTCAGTTACTGAAAGAGGTGCATTTAAGTTTCCATTGCAATTGTTGATTTGACTATTATCATTGGCTGGGTCTAATTTTGCTTTGGGTATTTTGAGGCAGTGCTAACAGCTATGTGCCCTTTTGGGATTGAGATTTCTTCCTGTTGGTTTGATTATTTTATCAATCTGTTAAGTTCCTCTTTATCTCTAGTATTACTTCATAAAATGTACTTTGGTGATGAATCTCTCCAACCTTATTTTCTCTTTTGTCTACCCCATGTGTCTGTTGTTTAATTTTTTAAGCTTGATTTTGAATGATATTTTCCTATTTCTGGACATATTTAGTAATTTTTGTTTGAACTCTGAGTATCTAACAAATTGTAGAGGCTGGTCTTGATATCCTTCTCTAGAGAGGTTCACCATTTCCTCTGCTAGACAGCTAAAATGGGGGTTAATAGCTATAATTCAATTAGAGACTGAACTGAATGAATTGAGAGTGGTTTGCAGTTTTACCAGATCTTTGTTTACCTAAATTATAGCTCTCCAGTGATTTAAAGGTGAAATCTTGGTTTGTTGACATTTACCATCCTCCTGGCAAGTAGGGATCTCATAGTCTTTGTCTCTGTGGCAAGCTAAGACTGCCAACAACAAAGTTCCACTTTTCAGAACTGGTTTTTCTGTCTCTCAGAAGTAGTCCCTTGCCAGCCGGACTAAAGCCTAAATACCTACCCTCTTGCTCTGTGCCCGTAATTGTCAAATGTACTCAGGGAAAATGCAGCTGCAGTCTCCTCACATTGTTACAATTCTCCACTATCTAGAATCTTAGGTTCTAATACCTGATGTTTTAACATCCACTGTATGAATTTTCTTAAATTTTATGGCTTTTAAAATTGTTCTAAGATGACCATTCCTTCATAGCTATAAGTAAAAGTCCTTTTTCCAGGATTTTTTATCATGTTACCAAAATTTAAATTTTTAAAAAATATTGTTTGATTCTGAATTTGATACTAAGATTATAAAAAAACAAAATATTGCTCCTCAACTATCAATCAGCAATAAAGTTCATTTGCAGTAATAGAAATTACTTTTCTCTGATCATTCTCCCACATTAAAACATATGAATATTATCATAGATAGACCTGGATTCAATAGCAATTGGAAGTGAGAATGATCAAACTTAAAATACTTTATACAAAATAGAAATATGTTACCTCATATGTATTGTGCTGGAGATGATCTGCTCCTTACTGAGCTACATGGAGTGGATCACTGTTGTTTGGGTTCTGTATTTCTCCAGCCGCCTCTTGTCTTTGCTTCACTGTATTTGTCTTTTAATACTAGAATCGTTTCTTCTTAGTTTAGCTGGCTCTGCTATGAAAAACATTACTGAGCTTGTCCAGGACTGACTGCCTAACCAATGAGAAATAAACATCAACATCAGCATTCAGCAGCTGATGGAGAAACAGTGGTGATAATCAACATCCCATCCTTCACATTTTTCCCCAGGTTATCTATCCATCACCTAAATTTCGGTGTGATTGTTACATTATCTCATGAAAGATTAAGAGTAGCTCTAAACATCACAAAAATGGAACAGCCAACTAGCAAGATGAGCAGAGGCTGCAGATTTAGTTACAGTTAGATCAATATGGGATTGCTATATATAGTTCTCTCTTGTCCTGTAGACTAAAACTTATGCATACTCAAGCAAGTCTTTATTAAGCTGTTAATTTAGATGAATCTTTTCTTTCTTGACTTGGCAGTCAGACAGCAGCTCTTCACTAGCTCTTTTTACAGTGCCTCTTAACAGAAATATCACCATCAGAATAGTTTGTAGCAAAATATTATTTCCAAAGTCTGATTAATTTATTTGAGACTGGCTGTTACCACCCTCCCACTACAACCCCATTTCCATTTCTACACAATATTTTAGATATCCACAAACTCCAACTTTTGGTAACTTGTAAAAATCAAGATTCAAAATCAAATGCCTTATATATTTTTGTTTCACAAACTAGGGACTAAATATTTGTTGATAAATTATACAAACTATATATTTAATTTATTAACATTTTGATAATTATTGTTCTATTGTTTTGCTATTATCAGTTTTTTATAAAAAGGAGCCATCAACTTAATTATTCCAATAGAGTTAATACTGTAAGAGAGAGAATGAAGAGAAAATCCTTCATTTTATTACAGATTGCTCCTCTGTTTTTCACAACTTGAAATATTAAAGCTTAGGCAATGTTTAAACAAATAAGTTATTAAGTCTTTTGGCAAAATGTAGTATAATATATTCTGGTACCTAGTATACTGGTAAATCTCTCTTAAAATTCCAAACTGCTATCATTGAAATAATAACATGAATGTCTGGATAATATGGATGCACTTGTGAGTGTGTTTGTGTGTGTGTGTTTCCAGAAGCCCTCCACATTTTCTCAGTTCAATAGCAGGATTGTCCTTCTCCTGGTTATCAGATTGTATGCTGGCTGATGCTTTTATAATGCTGCTAATAGCTTAGCAAAATGTTCTTTTCTCAAAGCAGCACTTATGACTTCTACGAATGTCATAGATACGTTAAAATTTTGCTGTGTTGAAATCTTTATGTGCTGCCGTTTGTTTTCTCCAATCCCCTACCAGCTCTGGAGTATGTAAAGCTGAAAACAAATGTTAGCCCAGGTTTTAATTCCTTTCCAAGATAATTTATTCATTATACTTTTAAGTGAATGAAAAATACTATTTATTCTAAAATTTGGGACTCAACTCATTGATTTTAGTAGGAACATGGAGCTCCATTTCCTGCAGGTAATTGTTTGTCATTACTCTTTTTTCTTTAAAATGATACCAATAGAATCAACAAGCTAGATTTTTACCTGGATTCTAAAATAACTAAATAAGTCTATGAAGAAACTTTCCTCCATCCATAGAAAGCTCTCTTTTTCTCTATTAATGCATTTAAAACTTCAAGCCTTTGTACACTTCCCTTCAATACTTGTTTGACTGTAATCTATGCAATAGGCATTGTCTTAGGTTCTGGTGATGATTAAACAAACACATATTTCTTACTTTAAGGTAATTATGTCAGTCAGAAGAGACTGATATTTTTTAAAAATTACAAAGTAATGTGAAAACATAGTAATAGAAATGTGAACAATAAACTATGTGAGAACCATCCATCATTATATTAGAGATCACTGCCATAAGGAGGTGAGGCAAAGATTGGTGTTAAGGAATGCTTAAGAGATTAACAGGAAAAAAAAAATAGTAGCACATGATGCATTTTTTGGTAAATTCAAAGTAATATATAATCAATAAACATTTTCAAAGATCCTTGAATTTTATGTTTCAAGCAGGAAACAATGTATAATGGTATAGGCAGAAGCATATAAAAAGCTATTGATGGCTTATCTGGGTATAGAATTCCAGGATGGAAACTATTTACTCTCATTATTTGGACAACACTGCTTTTGTGCTTTTTTTTTTGCTATTTATACACAGTGTTATTCTGATTTTTGATGTACGTGATCATATTTTTTACCCACTGGAATTTTTAACATTGTCACTTATTTCCAAGTTTTCTGTAATATCACAGTGACATGCCTTGTTCTTATTTCTTTGTTCATAAACTATGTTCAGCTTTCATTGAACACTTTCTTTCTATAAAAGTCATATATTTCGTTTCTTAAAAGTTTTTTCTTGCACATTTCATCCCTATTTTTACTTTATTCTCTATTTTTGGTACACATATAAGTCCCCTATGAAGTGTCCTGATATACTTTTTAAATTTTACTTACCATCCTCTATTGTTTTAAAACACTGCATCACTACCTACTTTCTCCTATATGTCCTAAATTTTATTGTGTAACATTTATTTTAAATTTTTGTTGGAGTAGTAATATTCTTAATATCCAAGAATCTCTTCGTTCCTTTTTTTTTAACTATAATTGGGGATTTGTCTTTTATTTTTAAAAATTTTTAAACATCTTTATTGTAATATAATTGCTTTACAATGGTATGTTAGTTTCTGCTTTAAAACAAAGTGAATCAGTTATACATACACATATGTCCCTATATCTCTTCCCTCTTGCATCTCCCTCCCTCCCATTCTCCCTATCCCACCTCTCCAGGCAGTCACAAAGCACTGACCTGACCTCCCTGTGCTATGCGGCTTCTTCCCACTGGCTATCTATTTTACGTTTGGTAGTATATATATGTCCATGCCACTCTCTCACTTTGTCCCAGCTTACTCTTCCCCCTCCCCATATCCTCAAGAGCATTCTCTAGTAGGTCTGTGTCTTTATTCCCATCTTCCTCATAGGTTCTTCATGACCTTTTTTTTTTTTTTAGATTCCATATATATGTGTTAGCATATGGTATTTGTTTTTCTCTTTCTGACTTACTTCACTCTGTATGACAGACTCTAGGTTCATCAACCTCACTACAAATAACTCAATTTCGTTTCTTTTTATGACTCAGTAATAGTCCATTGTATATATATGCCACATCTTCTTTATACATTCATCTGTTGATGGACACTTAGGTTGCTTACATGTCCTGGATATTGTAAATAGAGCTGCAATGAACATTTTGATACATGACTCTTTTTGAATTATGGTTTTCTCAGGGTATATGCCCAGTAGTGGGATTGCTGGGTCATATGGTAGTTCTATTTTTAGATTTTTAAGGAACCTCCATACTGTTCTCCATAGTGGCTGTATCAATTTACATTCTCACCAACAATGCAAGAGGGTTCCATTTTTTCCACACCCTATCCAGCATTCATTGTTTGTAGATTTTTTGATAATGGCCATTCTGACTGGTGTGAGATGTTATATCATTGCACTTTTGATTTGCATTTCTCTAATGATTAATGATGTTGTGCATTCTTTCATGTGTTTGTTGGTAGTCTGTATATCTTTTTTGGAGATATGTCTATTTAGGTCTTCTGCCCATTTTTGGATTGGGTTGTTTGGTTTTCTTGATATTGAGCTGCTTGTAAATTTTGGAGATTAATCCTTTGTCAGTTGCTTCATTTGCAACTATTTTCTCACATTCTGAGGGTTGTCTTTTCATCTTGTCTATGGTTTCCTTTGCTGTGCAAAAGCTTTTGAGTTTCATTAGGTCCCATTTGTGTATTTCTGTTTTTATTTCCATTTCTTTAGGAGGTGGGTCAAAAAGGATCTTGCCGTGATTTATATCATAGAGTGTTCTGCCTATGTTTTCCTCTAAGAGTTTTATAGTGTCTGGCCTTATATTTAGGTCTTTAATCCATTTTGAGTTTATTTTTGTGTATGGTGTGAGGGAGTGTTCTAATTTCAATCTTTTATATTTACCTGTCCAGTTTTCCCAGAACCACTTATTGAAGAGGCTGTCTTTTCTCCACTGTATATTCTTGCCTCATTTATCAAAGATAAGGTGACCATAGGTGCGTGGGTTTATCTGGGCTTTCTATCCTGTTCCATTTAACTATATTTCTGGTTTTGTGCCAGACCATACTGTCTTGATTACCATAGCTCTGTAGTATAGTCTGAAGTCATGGAGCCTGATTCCTCCAGTTCCATTCTTCTTTCTCAAGAGTGCTTTGGTTATTCAGGGTCTTTTGTGTTTCTATACAAATTGTGAAATTTTTTGTTCTAGTTCTGTGATAAATGGCAGTGGTAGTTTGATAGGGATTGCATTGAATCTGTAGATTGCTTTAGGTAGTACAGTCATTTTCACAATGTTGATTCTTCCAATCCAAGAACATGGTATATCTCTCCATCTATTTGTTTCATCTTTAATTTCTTTCATCAGTGTCTTATAATTTTCTGCATTCATGTCTTTTGTCTCCTTATGTAGGTTTATTCCTATGTATTTTATTCTTTTTGTTGCAGTGGTAAATGGGAGTGTTTTCTTGATTTCACTTTCAGATTTTTTATCATTAGTGTATAGGAATGCAAGAGATTTCTGTGCATTAATTTTGTATCCTGTTACTTTACCAGATTCATTGATTAGCTCTCGTAGTTTTCTGGTAGCATCTTTAGGATTCTCTATGCATAGTATCATGTCATCTGCAAACAGTGACAGCTTTACTTTCTCTTTTCTGATTTGGATTCCTTTTATTTCTTTTTCTTCTCTGATTGCTGTGGCTAAAACTTCCAAAATCATGTTGAATAATAGTGGTGAGAGTGCACAACCTTGTCTTTTTCCTGATCTTAGTGAAAATGGTTTCAGTTTTTTACCATTGGGGACGATGTTGGCTGTGGGTTTGTCATGTATTACCTTTATTATGTTGAGGAAAGTTCAATCTTTGCCTACTTTCTGCAGGGTTTTATTCATAATAGGTGTTGAATTTTGTTGAAAGCCTTCTCTGCATCTATTGAGTCTTCTTTACTTTTGAATTTCACTTTTTTTTTAAGGGACATTCTATCTTTGACTCACAAATATAATTTATTTTCATTATCTTTGTATATTGATTGTGGTGATTTTAGTTCTCTTTTTATATTCTCTTCCATTTCTTGCATGTTCCAGTTTTATATGATCTATTTTTCATCTCTTTATATATCTTGTTCTTACTCTTTCATCTTAGAACCTCCTTTCAAAGGTTATCTGATTATTGGTTATCTTCCCATATTTAATAGTGAATCAATTTAAAACTGAGAAGACGTTCTGTATAAACTGGTGGAGCTGGTGAACTGTTCGATCTTTTTATTGATGTTTGAATGGGAAACTGGCTGTGTCTTTTGGGAGCTTCCAAATATCCATAGGAATTTCTTTCTGAGTCAGGAAATTAGCCCAGTGAAAATGATCCAATATCTTGATATGGGTGAAAGGAAAATGTAGGGCTAATCTAGTAGCTTCTAGTTTCATTCTATAATATCCAAATATCCACTTTCATCTCTCAACGAGTGAGGGTCATATCTGCCCAGAGTTGATTTTAAAGATCATCTGTATCAACCTTTCCAAACAGCAAAACCTCTGTCTTCTGCCTAAGTATGAGAGAGTTATTTGCTGGCTGTGCAGGTAGAGGAATGGAATCAAGGAATCTCACTACATTTTTTTTTAGATTTCAGTCAAATTCTTCTGTTTTCAGCTCCACCAAAACCTTGGCCTTCAGAGATAACTAATGTCTCTAATTTCTGAATCTTTCTGAGAAACTGTATTATAAATTACTTTGTTTTTTGTTGGTTCCTCCTTTGAGGGTATTTAACCAAATGAAGAAAGCTAAAACATAAATCATTTAGGATTTCTCATCTAATTTTCAACATCACAATTTATGTTGACATCACTTCAGTTTTATTTTCTTTATTGCTATTCTTATGGGGTTCAGGAAGGAATAAAAACAAATGCAAATATTATATCCACTATATTTAACGAAAATTCATTATCGGAAAATTCAATCCTTTGTGTATTACTTTAAGTGAGGCACAACAAATTTCAATTATTTTTGAAAAAATTTTCCCAAACACCATTTATTATTGCTTTTGCCCTAAAAACTTTATCTCATTTCCAACAAAGTCATTTTGGAGGAAGGTATATATTTTTTATATCTAAGTTGACAAACTGAAAAGAAGACATTGAAATGTAATTAATCAATAAAGTGATTATCAGTTCTATCAATTCATTAGAATAAACTGTAAATATAATTTTTTTTTAAAACTTCCAAAAGCTCAAACCAAAATAAGTACATCAGTGTTTTATGATGGTGGTCATTCATCTATTTTTTTTAAAGCTTTAAATATTAAATTGAGGGCCTGTGTTCTATAAATATATAATTAGACAAAAGTATTCCAAGGTAAAGTAAGCACCTGCACACATTCCTGGTTTGCTGCTCATGGAGATTTAAAATAGTCCAGAGGGAGGAAGATGACTAATTGTTATCTCATTTGCTTTCATTGTATTGATATAACTAATAAAGCTTATCTGTAGAAATCTTGGTATAGAAGTATTATACCACACTTTCACTTAAATATATTTCATATAATTGTAAATGATTACAATATTAACTGAGCATTTTAAATTTGCTGACTCTTCCTGTGAATATTTTTGAAGATTAATAGATAATTATTAATAATTATCTTGAATCATTGCCAAAAGTTTTAATTCAAGTGTTTTTATATACTTGAAATATGTTTGAGATCCTAAACCTCAGATGACAATTCAAGATTAGGAAAGCCTCTGTGGCACTCTTAGGCCATCATGGTTTGGGAGCCAGACATGTTTAAATGATGTTGGCCCATCATTTATTTAAATTTAAGGCTAAAAGATATTTCAAATTGGCTCTATGCTTTTAAAAACTTAGAGTGTTTTTTTTTTTTCTTTTCCTTTCTCTCTCTCTTTGAGTGGGGACCATCTGTTCATCATGGAAAGTCAGAAAATAATATTTGATATGAAATTTTCACTACAAATTTGACATCTAAGTTAAATGGAGTTTTGAAAACTAATTATCTATAATGTATCTAATTCATTTATATTTTAATTTCAATCTATAAATGTCAAATGAAATAAATTATTTCAGTTTCAATTTCTGATGATCTTAACAAGCTTCTGGTTGCTGAACTGGAGACTATGTCATGCTGTGTAGTGATGGTCTCCTGTATTAGCACAGCTGTCAGTATTTCATTCTTATTTTTTCTCTTTAAATTACTACTTTACACAAGCTCAACACCTTTAATTATGACATTGAAATATTGTCAGAAACAACTTAATAAAAATATATATTGTTTGGAAAAGGTCACATATAGCTGAATGAAAAATAAATTCCAAGGTAAAAGAACAGGCCAAGTAATCTTATATAAGTAGAAAACCATACTACTTAAATCAAATGTTTGCCACTCAGTAATCAGAAGCAGTGTTTGTATGGAGAGGAACAGATAGTGGAAGACACTGCATGTATGAAGCATTTGAAGCTCCTTCGTGCCTATCATTAAATTTGATGTTTGAGGGATGCAAGCAGAGCAATTTCAGAAACACCAAGCTGTGAGGCTCAAATACCAAGCAGTGAAATATGTGACCTGCTGTGGAATATCTGAGTTCTAAATACTGGAGAAATTTACAATAGCTCATCCAGTTCATGATATTAGTGCTACTGAGAGTGAAGTCAACATAGTGTTAAGGAAACATGACCATCTGGTAATAACTTTTATGATTCTTTCAATTTAAATAAATATAAATTGGAGTCAAATCCTCAAGCCCTTGAATCTTAACAGGAAACTAATGAGAATAAAAAGAGAAATTGTAAAAAGAAAATAAAAATCCAGGCCTATTATCTGATTTGGAATCTCTGGTTGGTTAGCTGAATAGGAATAGCATCCAAATCTAAGATTCAGTATTGGATCCCCATATCCTTCCCAATCTCTAACAGACAGAGGCAGTTAGCTTCACTCTGTTCTATGACTGCAGAGTGCATCTGTTGCATGAAGAAAGGGCAATTTTTACCTTATTTATCATCATATCTCTAGCAGCTAGGTTGTGTGGATACATGGTGGCTGTCCAATATAATATGTATCAGTGAAAGATTGGATGGTTTAATTAAAATCCTCAGACAAGAGAGAACACAATGTGCAAACCCTATAACCACTAACAGCTACTTTGCATAAATAGGGGAGAACTTGCAGCATAGCAACATCTTTTTTATTCAAGGGACAAACTTGGTGCCACTTGATAAGACAAAAAAAATTATAGTGAAAGGTAGTTCAAAGAAGACAAGAGTATATGTAAATTTCCCAATAAGGTTCATCGACATAAAAGAAAAACAATGCATGGTTCACTTTAAAGAGAGTGTATAATAAATTTATTTGTACCAATATTCACCAGAGAGTAAAATACTGGATAGTTGGGGTTCTTTCCAAAAACTTAACTATCAATTAAAACCATAGGTTATTAACTTAGCAGCCTGGTAAAATACCCAGGACTCTGTAGTAGTGCCTTTTACGTTCCTAACTCTTGAGAAAATGAGCTCTTTAGATGTTTCATATATTTTTAATATGCTAAACACATAGGATATATTTACACAACTTGTTTTTGGTAAAATAAATTTGTCCCTCAGAGAAAAAGTTTCTTCATATACCAGACTAATTATAATATGTAACATTTAAATTATTATAATTATGAAAGCCAGTAAATCAATTATAACAAATTGAATGTTACCTAGCATGTTTAATTAAAATGTTATAATAAGTGTGGTAGGGGTCCAAGGCAGTGGACCGATCCTGAACTCCCCTCCCCATGTGGACACACTGAATCTGTACCTACATATAGAGCAATTTCTCCTGAAAAAGAACTGAGGGCTAATTGAACAGCTTCTGCACAGAAAACAACAGAGGGATCACAGAAAGACAGGTAACAGATATGGAGATATGGTATTGGCTGGAACCCCACCCCCAACCTCTCAACCTGCAGTAGAAAGGGACATCACTGAGGGGACCCTGCACAGACTCATTTGCACAGAAAACAACAACAACAACAACAACAGTGGTTTAAAGGGCACCTAGGCTATACATAAAGGAAATCTATTTACTAACCCTAGAGCATCTGCCAAATGGGTGGGAAATTGCTGGAAATCTCTCCAGGGTCAGAGGCACCTAAAAGTGCCATTTTTGCCTACATGATAGCATGGACGGTAACACAATACAGGTACTCTAGACGGCAGCCAAGCCTGTCCCAGTATGCTCCACACCCCTGACCCGCACCAGCTATAACTGTCTCCCAAGAGAGGCCCCCGTGCACGCACTCCAGCTCCAAACATTCTGCCAAGTCATCTCCGGCATGACACTCCCGGGAATCTCTGAGGGCACCAGCTCCATCTGTCCCACCAAGGCGGCCAGTGTGGCATTTCCTGGGACTCCCCAACCTGCACCTGCTGCAGTTTCAGCCATCCAAAAAGCATGGCATGGAGTATCCCAGGACGCCTTGGCCCACGCCTACCCCAGATCCAGCCATACTGTCAAGGTAGTCCCGAAGCAGTGCATCTCAGGACCCCTAGGCAGCACGTGCTCCAGCTCCTGCCAGTCTGCCAAAACCACCCGGCACATACAGTCTACACAGAGGATGCTCTTACACAAAGCCACACCTTCAAGACCAGGAAAAGTAATTGTTTTGCCTAATTCATAGAAGCACACACAGAAAGTCAAAATGAGGAGACAGAGGAATACATTTGAATTGAAAGAACAAGAAAAATGGCAGAAAAAAAAAACCTCAATGAATTGGAGATAAGTAATTTATTATACAAAGAGGTCAAAGTAATAGTAATAAAAATGTTCATCAAACTCAGGAGAAAAATGATCACAATGTTATGAAACTAGAATCAATTACAGGGAGAAAACTGGAAGATATAGGAATACATGGAGACTGAACAACATGCTACTAAACAATCAATAGGTCAATGAAGAAATCAAAGAAGAAATAAAGAATACTTAGAAACAAATGAAAATGGAAGTATAACTTTCCAAAATCTATGGGATACAGCAAAATCAATTCTAAGAGGGAAGCTCATAGTGATATAGACCTACTTCAAGAAACAAGAAAAAATCCAACTAAACAATTTAACTTTACACCTAAAGGCACTAGTAAAAGAAGAAAAAACAAAGCCCAAAGATAGTAGAAGAATAAAAATAATAAAGATCATAGAGGAAATAAATTATAAATAAATGAAATAGAGATTTTAAAAATAGTAAAGATTAATGAAACTAAGAACTGGCTTTTTGAAAAGATAAACAAAATAGATAAACCTTTAGCCAGACTTATCAAGAAAAAAAGAGAAAAAGGCTAAATATAAATTCAGAAATGAAAAAGGAGATATTACAACCAATATCACAGAAATACAAAGAATCATAAAAGACTATTATGAAAAATTATATGCCAACAAACTAGACACCCTAGAAGAAATGAATAAATTCCTAGAAACATACAATCTTCCAAGACTGAATTAGGAAGAAATAGAAGACTGAACAAATTGATAACTAGTAATGAAATTGAATCAGTAATCAAAAAACTCCCAACAAACAAAAGTCTAAGCCCAAAATTCTTCACTTGTGAATTCTACCAAACGTTTAAAGAAAAGTTCACACCTATCCTTCTTGAGTTATTTTAAAAAACTGAAGAAGAAAAAACATCTCCAAATTTATTGTACAAGGCCAGCATTACCTTGATATGAAAACCAGACAAAGACACTACAAAAAAAAGAAAATTACAAATCAATATCTCTGATGAATATAGATGCAAAAATCCTCAACAAAATATTAGCAAATTAATTCAACAATATATTAAAAGTATCACACATCATGATCCAGTGGGATTTATTACAGTGATGCAAGGATGGTTCAATATTCACAAATCAATGAACATGATAATATCACATTAACAAAATGGAGAATAAGAATCATATGATAATTTCAATAGATACAGAAAAAGCATTTGAAAAAAATTCAACATACTTTCATGATAAAAACTCTCAAGAGAGTAGAGGGAACATAATAGAGGTCATACATCAAAAACATCTTACTCAAAGGTGAAAGGCTGAAAGCATTTCCTTTCAGATCACAAACAAGACAAGAATGCCCACTCTTGCCACCTTTATTCAACAGTGTATAAGTCCTAGTCATAGCAATAAGACAGGAAAAAGAGATAAAAGGTATCCAAAATGGAAAGAAAGAAGTAAAAATGTCACTATTTGCAGATGACGTGATACTATATAAATAAAGCCCTAAAGACTCCACCAAAAAACTAATAAGTTTATTCAGGAAAGTTGCAGGATAAAAAAACTAATATACAGAAATCTGTTGCATTTCTGTACACTACCAACAAACTATCAGAAAGAGAAATTAGGATAGCAATCCCATTTACAATTGCATCAAAAAGAATAAAACCCTGGTGATAAATTTAATTAAGGAGGTGAGAAAGACTTGTACTCTGAAAACTATAAGACGTTCATGAAGAAAAAATCAAAGTCTACAAAAAAAAAAAAAAAGGAAAGATATACTATGCTCATGGATTGGAATAATTAATATTGTTTAAAATGTGCATACTACCTAAAGAAATCTACTGATTTAGTTCAATTCCTGTCAAAATACCCATGACATTTTTAACAGAATTAGAGCAAATATTCCTAAAATTTGTATAGAACCACAAAAGGCCTTGAATAGCCAAAATAATCTTGGGAAAGAGCAGTGCTAGAGGTATCACACTTCTAGGTTTCAAAAAATTACTGCAGAACTATAGTAATCAAAACAGCAGTGTACTAGCACAAAAACAGACACATATATCAATGGAACAGAAAGAGAGCTTAGAAAGAAATCTACACTTTTATGGTCAATTAATCCATGATAAAGGAGGCAAGAATATACAGTGGGGAAAAGAGTGTCTCTTTAATAAATGGTCTTGGGTAAACTGGATAGATACATGCCAAAGAATGAAACCAGACCACATTCTTACACTGTATAAAAAATAAACTTAAAACGGATTAAAGAGTTGAAAAAGCTTTGTACAATGAAAGAAACCATGAACAAAACCAAAAAACAACCTGCTGAATCGGAGAAGATATTTGCAAATGATATGCCTGATAAGGGATTAATATCAAAAATATATAAAGAACTAATACAACTCAATATCAAAATAACAATCTAGGGGGAAGGGTGAGTTTTGACAGGGCGAGAGAGAGGCATGGACATATACACACTAACAAACGTAGTAAGGTAGATAGCTAGGGGGAAGCAGCCGCAAGGCACACGGATATTAGCTCGGTGCTTTGTGACAGCCTGGAGGGGTGGGATGGGAAAAGTGGGAGGGAGGGAGATGCAAGAGGGAAGACATATGGAAACATATGTATATGTATGGCTGATTCACTTTGTTGTAAAGCAGAAACTAACACACTATTGTAAAGCAATTATACCCCAATAAAGATGTTAAAAAAAATCTAATTAAAAAATTCGCAGAGGACCTTAATAGACATTTTTTTCCAAAGAAGATATACACATGACCAACAGGAACATGAAAAGATGCTCAACGTCAATACTCATCATGGAAATGCAAATCAAAACCACAATGAGGTATCAACTAACACACTTCAGAATGGATATCATCAAAAAACAACAAATAACAAGTATTTACAAGGATGTAGAAAAAAAGGGAGCCCTTGTGCATTGTTGGGAATGTAAATTGGTGCAGCCACAATGGAAGACAATATAGAGTTTTCTCAAAAAATTAAAAATATAGCTGCCATATGACCCAGCAATTTCATTTCTGGGTATTTACTGAAGAAAAGTAATATACTATTTTGAAAAGATATATGTACCAAAGTGTTCATCACAGCATTATTTACAATAGCTAAGATATGGAAGCAACCTAAGTGTCCATCAATATATGAATGGATAATTGATGAAGATTAATGGTCCATATACAATGAAATATTTTTCAGCCATAAAAATGAATATCTTCCCATTTGTGACAATATGGATGGACCTAGAGAGTATTATGCTAAGTGAAATAAGTCAGACAGAAAAATAAAAACAACATATGATTTCACTTATATGTAGAATCCAAAAAACAAAACAAATGGACAAAAAATAACAAAACAGAAACAGACTCATAGATACAGAAAACAATCTGGTGGCTGTCAGAGGGGAGAGGGTAGGGGGAAGAGTGAAATAGAGGAAGGGGATTAAGAAGTACAAACTTCCAGTTATGAAATAAATGTCATAGGGAAGTAATGTACAGCAAAGGGAATATAGTCAATAATATTGAAATAATTTTGTATGCTGACAGATGGTGACTTATCATGGTGATCATTTCATTAATGTACAGAAATATCAAATCACTATGTGGTAAAAACAAAGCAAAACAAAACAAAAAGCCACGGAAGAAACCCAACTTGATCACTGTGGGAAGTTCACACTGGGGCAGTATCATGTCCCCTGCATCGGTGGTGCCCACTGTCCTTGTAGATCTAAGCGCTGAGAATAGATGAAGCCAACCCTTCTTTTCACAACTGTACTGTGTTCTCCAAAGCCACACAGGAATGTCTCACAGTTTCTGTAAATAATCTGAGGCTTTTACTGCTGGACCAAAGAGCACATATGTGGACCACTGGCTTAGAAAATCCGGAAGCTGGAGGCTAAAAATCTCAGCTCCAAAAGGACATAGCTGTCTTCTCCCCAGATGGGTCTCCAGCACCAATCACATCATCTGGATTCTGCTGAGGTTCAGAGAATATTTTTGAAATGCAAGAATAAACTGACTCCCAGTTTTGTCCACCCTCATCATGGGCCAGACATTGCAGGTGCTAAGAATGAAGCACATCTGTGTGGAGCGATTAGAGAAATCCAGTTGTGTTCCCACTCCCACGTGTAGGGGATGAGGGAGATGAACATAAATTACATAAAATTATTAATTCACATTTTCAATAGTTAAATTCATAGATACAGAAAGTAGGGAGGTGGTTGCCAGAGGATTTGGCCATGAAGGAATGGGGTGTTAGTGTTTAATGGGCACAGAGTTTCTGCTCCAGATAATGATAAAGTTCTGAAGATGGATGGTGGTAATATTTGCACAACAACATGAATGAACTTACTGTCACTGAACTGTACATTAAAAATAATTAAGATGGTAAATTTTATGCTGTGTGTGTTTTGCCAAAATTTAAAAATACCCAGTATCTAAATAAAACTATCAAAAAATAAATAAAATGAAATATAGCATTAATTTTAAAAATATAATAATAATAAAGAGCTATAATTTAGTAAGTTTTACATAAATATGCAAAAACTAAAATGAAGAAAAAACAAGACATGAAGTAGTTCTAGTGAAAAAGGAATTCCTTAACACATCCTTTTTTCTTTGTTTCTAAAATTAAAAAAGAAAAGAAGATAACTAAATGACCACCACAAAGAATGAAATTGTGTTATAATTAATTTGCAAATAATAGTCAAATAAACTGTATCTAGGCACAGAAATTAAAGGATATAGTGGTAAGTTATATTAGTGCACACTAAAAATGATTTAAACATTCTGGTGATAACTGCTAGAAGTTAAAATTGTGACAAGAGTAGGATTATAGGATAAGAAATGGAATTTTTTTTTTCTAATTTTGAAATGGAAATTGATTTTTCTTCTAAGCTTCAATATATCAAATATTAACCTTTTTCAAATTTTATTCCTCACATCCATCCCCTGACATTTTTAACAGAGGTCCAAAAAAAAAAATACTCTTAAGTGCACAGAATTTTACTTTAAATTATCGTACTGTATAAAAATTTGACTTCTTTCTGCTTAAAGGAAATCTCGTGAATGGTGCTTAACGATATGAAAAATAAGAAACTAAATAACTTTTTCTTTCCTTATTCCATTTTAAAAATATATTATTGGCAGAAAAATAGCAGATTGAATACTCAAGTCATCATTACATCAGAAAATCAAGATTAATAGTTTTTTTTATGTCAATGACATTATAATACTTTTTCATTAAATATTGTATATTATTAGACTTCTGCAATGTAAATACTGAAACTCAATTTAAAACCACATTTATATGTGTCCAATTTCCTTGGTTAGGATCTTAGCTTTAAATATATTTTTTGAAGAGTTCATGACAATCTAGAAGCTTATGAATCATAATTTTCTAATTTAAATATCAAATGGGTATGTTGACAAGATGGTATTTCACATCAATAATTTTAGTATACTCTCTTACATGACTAGCAAAATACAGTACTTAATGTTTAACCATTGATGTTTCAAAAAAGTAAAGTTGCACTGTTAAAAAATTTAAATGGTAATTCATCTCCTTCATCTTCTATAAAAAATTAATGAGAATTACTTTTGGGGGAAATAATGTAATGGCTGCAGGTTTTACATTATTGTTATTTTTTAATTTGAAAAATCAGGATTAATTGTATTTAATTTGTAACACTTTTTAGCAATGCATGAGTTTCCTATTTGGCTTTTTTCTCAAAATATCAACCAGTTTTTAATTAATTCTTTACAGTAATGGGAACTTAACTTGCTCTGAATCAACCTTATTTCTTTTTTGACAGTTCAGTTTGTAGATGGTTCTAGTTTATCGTATGATATGTTATTTTATTTCTGAGCCAAAATGCATACAATGTCACACAAAACACAGTGCCAGAAAATTCTACTTTCCTAACAAATATTCTCATATTATTGAGAAATATTCTCATATTATTGAGATGGTCTTAGATCACATTCAACTTTCAAATAGTCTCTTTAGTATTTAGTCATTCTAAATTTACAGTTCAACTTGAATTTCTCAATTGAAGAAATCTGCTAAAATGAAGTTCATTTCCTAAAAAAAAATTGTGCTTTGATTATCTTGACTTTTATTCAGCTTAAAGTTTTAAAGCCAACATAGATTGGAGATACTGATATTTATTCCAACTGAACATATTTATGTTATTTTATGTTTAGATTATTTTGTGATTTAACATCCTTTTTTTTTCCAGCTCTGCATATCTGCTAGCAGAATTTGTTTGAACTTTTAAAACATTCAGTTCAATTTAAGTATTACTTCAAACTAAAATATCATAACTGTTCATTTTTGGAGAGAATGTGTAGATATATTAACCATGAATTGTAGCATATACAAGTAGAACTTGTTGCTAAGTAACAAATACCTATTATCAGGGAAATGACATTACACCTTATTGAACACAGACAGAGACAGGAAATGATCTCTGAGGAAAAGGATCAGTCACAAGTTTATCACAAACCTCAGATGGTACAGGAAAAGTAATGGTCTAGGTTTTCTGGCTTAATAGGTTTCAGTCCCTATCTTCTGGAAAACATGCATTTCAATTTTATCAACTCTGAATCACCATAGCACTTTAAAAGATTAAATATTATGGGGTCTACAGAATGGTAATTTAGAAATAAAATATTCCTTTTGCAGGTGCAGCTTGTCAAGTTACTAACATTTAGTTAAGCCCTTATAGTCCACAGAAAAGCTTTCTGGGAAAATGAAGCCTGCAATTGTGGTAGTTGCCTTAAGCCATGCTTTGTATAAGCGTCAGAGGCATTGCCAGTTTTCCCCTGGATCAGATATGATAACTGGTGCTTATATATATGTACCATTAAACATACAATGAGTAACAAAGAAATGTCTCTTTTTCATAAGAATTATGAAATGTTCTTTTTAATATTATCCCTACCCATGTATAAGTATGAATCTTATATAAATAAGAAATAATACCCTAGTCTAATTCCTCATATCTTTTACTCCATTAATTCATCAATTCAACGGATACTTATCTAATGTCAAATGTTTACTCTTCCTGAGGCATAGTTTTGAACATGAGGGGTCACCACTGTATAGGCCAAAAAACCAATAATTATTATTCTTAATATTGAAATGGCAGAAATGTTTTCTTGAAAATCATATCAAGGCAAATATGCAACTATTATCACTTCCAATGACATCGTAGTGGAATTTCTAGCCAGTAAAAACAAATGCCTGAAAAATATATAAAATGATAGATATTAAGATGGAAAAGAAAAAACAAAACCTGCATTACTCCAATCACATTAATACTTCAGAAAACTTTCAACTTATCTCAGATATTTATTATAATTAATGGCAGAACCTACTGATAATGTTTGCTATAAGTTCAAAGCACTAAAAAATAAATGAAATTTAATATAGCACCAATAAAGAGTTCAGACCATAGGCTCTCTTGTCACCAAGGGCAGACCAGCACAGGTCCCGTGCACCACCATAAAGGTTCACAATCACAGACATCAAGCTAGAGCAGCCTGGAAAATGAACTCTTCAGGAAACAATGAAAATTTTGAGGGCAGTAACTCCAGACCTTTCTTTTATGTGCACCCTATGGCCCAGCAGCCTCTCCTGGGTCCCTGGTACCGGAATCCTGCCTATAATCCAATATGCGTTCCTGGGGCAGGTTTCACAAGTGGAAGTCTGTATTTTCCATATCCTGTGGTGCTCAATGAGTATCCTGTCTTCCTCGTCCCTCAGTCCCCATTGGCCACAATTCTCAACCAAAGACCCATGATTCCTATGTTTTATAACATGGCACAATTCTGACAACATGGTGGCTATTGGAAAGAAATGAAAATGAAAGACACAGAAACAGAAACTGAACCTCAACAGGCTGAAAACTTGAATGACAAACGAGATGTGCACTCAGAAAGCAACAGCTGTGACATAGGAAGGGTGACCTTTATCCCTGCTAATACATTCTCCCCTGAGAATGTGGGTGAAAAGAAAGAGGTAGGTAGCATTAGCTACCTGAGGGAGGTATTCCCTTCCCTAGCTAGTTAGCTCAGATCAACAAAGTTGATGAGGCCGTCCAGGGTGACATGGGTCAGTGTTATGACACACAATCTGGGAAATCCCCTGAGTCCTCATTAGAAAGCAGTATAAAGGGACCACTTTCCCATGGTGGAAGTATAGGGACCTCTTTGAATTTGATGATGATGATTATGAAAACCTCTATGAGGGGTATGATACCTCCCTTGCAATGCCCTCTGATTCCCCCCTGCCAAACAAAGTAACTGAGGGCATGCAACTGGAGGAATACCCCTAGCAAATGCCTTCTGGAGGTGACTCTTATAGCCTCCATGAGGGGCGTCATTATTCCTCCCTGCTCCCAACCCTATACAAAGTAGATGAGGGCATGCAGTGTGACATGAGAAATGGAGCAGAGCAGCTGGAGAGTAGGAACCAGGATGAAAATGAAGATGAATACGAAGGTGGGGTAGAGAACAAATGGCTATGAGCAGCACGGTTTCTCCCCTACCTGGTTGACCCAGTTCAACAAAGTGGATGAGGGTATCCAGTATGACATGAGAAATGGAGCAGAGTAGATGGGGAGTAGGAACCAGGATGAAGATGAAGATGAAGGTGAGATAGAGAATAACTGTGAAGGGAACCTGTCCTCCCCTACCTGGTTGGCCCAGTTTACCAAAGTAGATGAGGGCATCCAGTGTGACATGTGTTGGTATGAAGCACAAGTAGAGAAATCCCCCCCAGAAAATGCCCTCCAGAGGTGAATGGACCTCACCAGACTGCAAAACCAAGGGGTCATGGAAAAAGCCAGTCACATATAGGAAATTAAGTGCAGACAAAGATGAAGTGATCGTGAATGATGAGATTGGGAGGTGTATAATGAGAACTTGAAAAGGTGTGCAAAGATTAAAAAGACTATGAAAGACAGGAAGCTGAAAGACCTGAGCAGCTTCTCAAATGTTAAGACAGTCTATTTGTTGAAGAAAAGTGCTGTCTTGACCATTGTACTTCCTGAGGATTCAGAAGACTCTGAGTTGGAAGAGGAAGTTGAAATGGATGAGGTAGAATGTCTCTTTGAAGAAGTGAGACCACAGGGCCATCTGATATCTTCCAAAGAAAGGTCTTATCAGAAGGCTGGCAGCATAATCAGGATGCCACTTGAGTGCTTTGTTCCTCCCCAACTTGTCTGGTCCACCAGAAATAAGTACAAATTATTACAAACTCGTGGTGAATATGAGCGTTTGCTTGTGGTTTGCCAATTGAAACGACAGGATGACTGTGAAAGCACTCGTGGCCGGCTCCGAAGCAAGCAAGCCATGGCCAAGCTGGAAGGACTGCACTGCAGGACAGCCTCTCACAAATCATTGGAAAGCCTCTGACCTCTTCCATCAAGGGCAGGAGCACTCCTATCCAGTCAGACGTCCACCGGTAGATGCTCAGCAGAGTGTGCATTGAGGGGCCTTGGAAAGATCTGACACACCCATCAACATCCTTCGAGGATGTCACCATTGAGTGACTTTGGATCCTGAAGGTTTTACCATTGACAGTGTTGAATATTACCTGAAAATAGCGACGGTGGAGAAATCCTCAATCCTTTCATGTCCTGGAAAATAGCTTACAACACAAAAAAACACCCTTTCCCAGATGACAAGGATACCCCTTTGTCTATCTATGACAAGGGTAGACACCAGCACTACAAATCCCCATTTCTTGCCTCATAAATGATTAGCTGAACTCTTTTATCCACACTGATCAATTGGAAAAAATGCTTGTTATCCAAACTCTGGTTAAGCTTCTCTCCTTCCTCCAGGCCTCTGAATTTTGTTCCACTCTCAGCCTGAGCCAGCATACAGCCTTTCCTGAGAATTGGCTGCACTAAGGGTAAGATATTCTCTGATCGCTATCCAATCATGCCACCCTTTCATTCCACTTCCCCATATGCAGTTCTTTCTAGGCTTGTTTACCTCTCTCAAAAAAAGAAAACCACTTTCTGCCCAACTCTTTACACACTTGCATTCTCCCTATGAAAATAGTTTTTTCCACCCTTACAATAATCCTTTCAAATAAAGTCTCTCCTTACTAAGAATAAATAAATAAATAGAGTTCAAAACCATAAATTTAAAAATATAACTTCACATTCATATAAAAATTCAAGTACATTAAAATAAAGATACTATAATGTGTACAGGACCTTTATAGAGAAAATATAACATTATTAAAGGCTACAATAATGTTTAAATGTATTTTCTGATAAATTATGGTCATGACTAGACAGAGTTAATATTGTAATGATAGCAACCATTCCCAAATTTATATGTAAAATTACTGAAATTTGAATTAGTACCTCAAACAGTTCTTACAAAGACATTAACGTTAATACTTTTGTGAAAGAGGAAATGGGCATAATGAACCAAAGTATTCCTGAATAAGAAACACAACATGAGGACCTATCATGACAAGAATATTTGATATACCTATCAAATATCAAGACATTATAAAACTGTTAAGAAGAGAGTGTGTCAAGCACACACATGTCCTTATATACAAACAAAAGGACAGACAACCCAACAGAAAAAAATGGGCAAGAAACTAGAATAGAGACTTCACAAAAGAGGATATCCAAATGGCCAATAAATTTATTTGAAAAGCATTTAACTTCACTAGTCATCAGGGAAAAACAAATTTTAAAACACAATATACTACTATACCCTCACCAGAATTATTAAATTTAAAAGATATAGAATACCTCATATTGGTAAGGAAGTGAGGGAACTGGAACTCTCATACACTGCTGGTGAGATTGCAAATCAAGCCAACTATTTTGGAAAACTTTTTGGAACTATCAAGAAAAGCTGGATGTGTTCATACCCCCATGACTCACCACTTTAATTCTTAAGAATATACAGAACAAAACTGTGTGCTCCTGGACACCAAGACATGCAAAAGAATATTTTCATAGCCCCAAACTAAAAACAACCTAAATTTCTATTGACACAATGGATTGGTTACACACATTGAGTATATACAGTCATACAATGCAATACTAGCAATGAAAATGAGTGAATTACAAGGTATTCAAAATACCTTGGATGAATCTCACAAACATAATATGTACACAATAAGTCTGACACCAGGATAAACACAGTCTAATTCCAACACAGTCTCAGTCCAATTCCAAAATTCAGAAACAGTCAAAACAGACATCTGGTATTAGAAGTCAAGGATATTGGTTATCTTTGAGCAGAAGGGAAGAGTAGCTATTAGAAAAGGAAAAATCTAATAATGTTTCATTTCTTGAGCTGGGTTGTGGTTACATGACTATGTTCTCTTTGTGATCATTTAACAAGAACGAAATTTGTGCACTTTTCTAAGTGTTATATATCAATTAAAAAATTTTAATGCAAAAAAAAGTGTGGTATTAAGGTAGAGGTAAAAGAAAATCAGCCATTGGAAGAGGCTGTAGATCCTAGAAATAAACCTATGACACCCTAGACAGATGGAAGGTGGCTTTGAAGATTTCTGAAAAAGAAAGGACTATCCTAAAAATGGTGGTAGTAAAATAGGTTATTCTTATGGAAGGAAAAGGAAAGGAGAATGAAATCACCCTCATACTCTACACAGATATTAATTACTAATAGATTAAATATTTAAATGTTATTTGTAAACTATATAAACTTTGACTACGGTAGAAATTCCATTTGTCTTGGGTTATGATAGGATTTCTTAAGAAACAGAAAGTATACAAATCAGAATAATAATTAATGAATTTTACCACATAAAAGGGAAGATATTTTGTTTGTGAAAGGAAATAAACAGGAGTTAGTCGAGTTGAAGCTGGAAATGTTGCAATGTATCTAAGTTTTAAGGCATTATTAGAATATATATATTGGTTTTGAATATAAGAAAATATTTCAGAAAATTAAAACAAACTTTAAAATTTCAGAAAAGAGGACCACAAATGGTGACAAAAATAAAAATGTATTAAATATAAGTAGCAGAAGTATGAGAATTAAGAGAAGAATGAAGTGCTACTTTAGAAACATTAGATTTGTCCAAAATTAACAAATTTTAAAATACAAGGTAACAGAAAGGATGTGAAAAATCTACATACGACTGATGGAAGTGTAAATTGGACATTTTATGAAACTACTAGACATCATCTAAAATTGGAGATGAACCACAAATTTTATTTAAATGACTCTCCCTTGAAGAAACCCATGCATATATGATTTAGGAAATATATTCATTGGAAAATATTTTTTATTTTTTTTAACATCTTTATTGGAGTATAATTGCTTTACAGTGGTATGCTAGTTTCTGCTTTATAACAAAGTGAATCAGTTATACATATACATATGTTCCCATATCTCTTGCATCTCCCTCCCTCACACCCTCCCTATCCCACCCCTCTAGGTGGTCACAAACCACCGAGCTGATCTCCCTGTGCTATGCGGCTGCTTCCCACTAGCTATCTATTTTATGTTCGGTAGTGTGTATATGTCCATGCCACTCTCTCGCTTTGTCACAGCTTACCCTTCCCCCTCCCCATATCCTCAAGTCCATTCTCTAGTAGGTCTGTGTCTTTATTCCTATCTTACCGCTAGGTTCTTCATGACATTTTTTCCCCTTAAATTCCATAAATATGTGTTAGCATACGGTATTTGTCTTTCTCTTTCTGACTTACTTCACTCTGTATGACAGACTCTAGGTCTATCCACCTCATTACAAATAGCTCAATTTCGTTTCTTTATATGGCTGAGTAATATTCCATTGTATATATGTACCACATCTTCTTTATCCATTCATCTGTCGATGGACACTTAGGTTGCTTCCATGTCCTGGCTACTTGTAAATAGAGGTGCAATGAACATTTTGGTACATGACTCTTTTTGAATTATGGTTTTCTCAGGGTATATGCCCAGTAGTGGGATTGCTGGGTCATATGGTAGTTCTATTTGTAGTTTTTTAAGGAACCTCCATACTGTTCTCCATAGTGGCTGTACCAATTCACATTCCCACCAGCAGTGCAAGAGTATTCCCTTTTCTCTACACCCTCTCTAGCATTTATTGTTTCTAGATTTTTTGATGATGGCCATTCTGCCTAGTGTGAGATATCTCATTGTAGTTTTGATTTGCATTTCTCTAATGATTAATGAAGTTGAGCATTCTTTCATGTGTTTGTTGGCAGTCTGTATATCTTCTTTGGAGAAATGTCTGTTTAGGTCTTTGGCCCATTTTTCGATTGCGTTGTTTGCTTTTTTGTTATTGAGCTGCATGAGTTGCTTGTAAATTTTGGAGATTAATCCTTTGCCAGTTGCTTCATTTGAAAATATTTTCTCCCATTCTGAGGGTTGTCTTTTGGTCTTGTTTATGGTTTCCTTTGCTGTGCAGAAGCTTTGAAGTTTCATTAGGTCCCATTTGTTTATTTTTGTTTTTATTTCCATTTCTCTGGGAGGTAGGTCATAAAGGATCTTGCTGTAATTTATGTGATAGAGTGTTCTGTCTATGTTTTGCTCTAAGAGTTTGATAATGTCTGGCCTTACATTTAGGTCTTTATTCCATTTTGAGCTTATTTTTGTGTATGGTGTTAGGGAGTGATCTAATCTCATACTTTTACATGTACCTCTCCAGTTTTCCCAGAACCACTTATTGAAGAGGCTGTCCTTTCTCAACTGTACATTACTGCCTCCTTTATCAAAGATAAGGTGACCATTTGTACGTGGGTTTATCTCTGGGCTTTCTATCCTGTTCCATAGATCTATATTTCTGTTTTTGTGCTAGTACCAGCACCAAACAGTGCTGATTCCTCCAGCGCCATTTTTCGTTCTCAAGATTGCTTTGGCTATTTGAGGTCTTTTGTGTTTCCACACAAATTGTGAAATTTTTTGTTCCAGTTCTGTGAAAAATGCCAGTGGTAGTTTGATAGGGATTGCATTTTATCTGTAGATTGCTTTGGGTAGTAGAGTCATTTTCACAATGTTGATTCTTCCAATCTAAGGACATGGTATATCTCTCCATCTCTTTGTATCATCTTTAATTTCTCTCATCAGTGTCTTATAATTTTCTGCATACAGGTCTTTTGTCTCCTTAGGTAGGTTTATTCCTAGATATTTTATTCTTTTTGTTGCAATGGTAAATGGGAATGTTTTCTTGATTTCACTTTCAGATTTTTCATCATTAGTATATAGGTTGCCAGAGATGTCTGTGCATTAATTTTGTATCCTGCTACTTTACCAAATTCATTGATTAGCTCTCATAGTTTTCTGGTAACACCTTTAGGATTCTCTATATATAGTATCATGCCATCTGCAAACAGTGACAGCTTTACTTCTTCTTTTCTGATTTGGATTCCTTTTATTTCCTTTTCTTCTATGATTGCTGTGGCTAAAACTTCCAAAACTCAAAAAATACCTAGAAACAAATGACAATGGAGACAGGACCACCTAAAACCTATGGGATGCAGCAAAAGCAGTTCTAAGAGAGAAGTTTATAGCAATAAAATCCTATCTTAAGAAACAGGAAACATCTCGAATAAACAACCTAACCTTGCAACTAAAGCAATTAGAGAAAGAAGAACAAAAACAACCCCAAAATTAGTAGAAGGAAAAAAATCATAAAGAACAGATCAGAAATAAATGAAAAAGAAATGAAGGAAATAATAACAAAGATCAATAAAACTAAAAGCTGGTTCTTTGAGAAAATAAACAAAATTGATAAACCATTAGCCAGACTCATCAAGAAAAAAAGGGAGAAGACTCAAATCAATAGAGTTAGAATTGAAAAAGGAGAGGTAACAACTGGCACAGCAGAAATACAAAAGATCATGAGAGATTACTACAAGCAACTCTATGCCAATAAAATGGACAACCTGGAAGAAATGGACAAATTCTTAGAAATGCACAACCTGCCAAGACTGAATCAGGAAGAAATAGAAAATATGAACAGACAAATCACAAGCACTGAAATTGTAATTGTGATTAAAAATCTTCCAACAAACAAAAGCCCAGGACCAGATGGCCTCACAGGTAAATTCTATCAAACATTTAGAGAAGAGCTAACACCTATCCTTCTCAAACCCTTCCAAAATATAGCAGAGGGAGGAACACTCCCAAACTCCTTCTACGATGCCACCATCACCTTGATACCGAAACCAGACAAGGATGTCACAAAGAAAGAAAACTACAGGCCAATATCACTGATGAACATAGATGCAAAAATCTTCAACAAAATACTAGTAAACAGAATCCAACAGCACATTAAAAGGATCATACACCATGGTCAAGTGGGGTTTATTCCAGGAATGCAAGGCTTCTTCAATATACGCAAATCAATCAATGTGATACACCATATTAACAAACTGAAAGAGAAAAACCATATGATCATCTCAATAGATGCAGAGAAAGCTTTTGACAAAATTCAACACCCATTTATGATAAAAACCCTCCAGAAAGTAGGCATAGAGGGAACTTTCCTCAGCATAATAAAGGCCATATATGACAAACCCACAGCCAACATTGTCCTCAATGGTGAAAAACTGAAAGCATTTCCACTAAGATCAGGAACAAGACAAGGTTGCCCACTATCACCACTCTTTTTCAGCATAGTTTTGGAGAATCTTTTTTAATTTAAAATTCTTTTAAACAAGTCAAATGTATATCAATACATTGTGACCTATTAACAAAATGACATATAACACAACAATGGAAGTGAATGAACTGCAGGGACACCAATGACAGGGCTGAATCCCTGAAATATTGTGTTTAAAAACCATATTTTAAAACATTATTAATGTGTTATATAATTTCATAGAGCTCAAAAACCAGCAAAACTAGTTATACACAATTTAAAGCATAATATTTTAAAATACATAAAAGTACTTTATGCAAAGGAATATATTTTGGAAAATATCTCCCATCTGAAAACAACTAGTAAAGATTTGAAGACGTGACCACTGCTTCAAATGTGAAAACAGTAAGTGCAAAACTCCAAGAAACATGAAGAATCAAGGCAACATGTCATCACCAAAAGATAACAATAATCCACCAAACTCAAAGACACAAAATCTTGTGATTTAGCTGAAAAATATTTCAAAATAGCTGGTTTTAAGAAACTACACAACACAAAAAGACAACACAAAAAGACAATTCAAAAAAAATCAGGAAAACAATACATAAAATAAGAAATTTAACAAAGATATAGAAATCATTAAAAAGTATCAAGCAGAAATTCTGGAGCTGAAGAATTCAGTGAATGAAATGATAAATCACAGCAAAATAGAGCAAACAGAAGGTAGACAAAGTAATCTGGAGATAAGAAGTTAGAAACAACCCAATCAAAGGAAATAAATTTTAAAAGAATGAAAAAGGGTGAAGAGAACCTATGTGATCTATGGGACACCATCAAACGTACAAATATTAGAGTAACTGAAGTTTCAGAAGGAGAAACATGGCAGGGGGCAGAAATTTTATTTAAAGAAATAATAGCTGAGAACTTCCCAAACCTGGGGAGAGATTTGGACATCAAGTTTACAAAGCTAATACTTCACCCAATTAACTCAATGCAAAAACAACTTCTTCAAGATACAATATAAAAAAATGCTCAAAAATAAAAAAAAACAAAGAATCCTAAAAGCAAAAGAGAAAAAAAGATTGTAACCTGCAAAGAAACCCCCAATAAATTATCAGCAGATTTCTCAGCAAAAACTTTCAGACCAGGAGAGAGTGGAATGATATATTCAAAGTTTTAAAGAAAAAAAAATTGCCAACCAAGAATAAAACATTCAGCAAAGTTATCCTTCAGATATTAAAGAAATAAAAACTATCCAGATAAGCATTTCAGCTTTTCAAACAGAATGAAAAGATGTTATTTAGTAGCATGAAAACATAGGAAAATATACAGCATACTGGTAAAGGTAAATATACAATCAGATTTAGAAAACTCTAATTCTGTAACATGGAGTGTTAGCCACTTAATTATAATATAAAAGTTAAAGAGTATAACTATAGCTACCATAATTTGTTAACAAATATACAATATAGAAAGAGATAAATTGTAACATCAAAATTATTTTTAAAAGTGGGAGGAAAATCTTCAAGCTTTTCTATGCAATTGAAATTAAGTTACTATCAGTGTAAAATGAACTATTTTATCAGTACGATGTATTATGTATATAAGCCTTAAGATAACCACAAAGCAAATATCTATAGTAGATTCACAAAAGATAAAGAGAAGAAACATAGCATACTACCTGGAAAATCACCAGTTTACAAAGGTAGGCAGAAACAGAGGGGAAAATAAAGAAGAGAACTACAAAACAGTCAGAAAATATTAATGATGGTAGTATTAAGTCCCTGCTGGTCAATAATATCTCTAAATATAATGGATTAAATTATCTAATCAAAAAGCACAGAGTGGCTGGCGGTTTTTTTTTTTTTTTTTTAATGCTGCCTAAAAGAGACTCATGCCAGCTTTAAGGACACATAGACTTTATGTGAAGGTATATAATGATATTTTAAGCAAATGATAACGAAAAGAAAGCAGAAGTAGCTGTACTCCTATTAGAAAAAAGTAGACTTAAAAAAAAGTAAACTCAAAATGGATTAAAGACTTTAGTATAAGAAAACAGAGGGAAGAAGACCCTTTTATACATTGGTCTTGGCAATGATTTTTTGGAGATGATATTCAAAGCAAAAGCAACAAAAGCAAAAATCAAGTGGGACTACATCAAACTAAAAAGTTTCTGCATAGTAAAACAATCAACAAAATGAAAAGACAGCCTACAAAGTGAGAGAAAATATTCCCAAACCATATATCTGATAAGGGATTAACATATAAAATATAAAAAGAACTCATATAACTCAATCACAAGGAAACCAAAACTGTGATTAAAAAATGGGGAGAGGAAGGCACAATATATATTTTTTCAAAGATGTACAAATGGCCAACAGGTACATGAAAAGATGCCCCAAATCACTAACTATCAGGGAAATGCAAACAAAAACCACGATGAAATATCACCTCATGTTTGTTAGAATGGCTATCATGAGGAAGACAAAAGTGCTGGTGAGGATGTAGAGAAAAGGGAACACTTGTACACTGTTGGTGGGAATGTAAGTTGGTTCATTCACTATAGAAAATGGTACAAATGTTTCTCAAAAATTAAAAATGTAAATACCATGTGATCCAGCTTAGTGACTAGTCAATATTATTGGATTATATACTTCAAATTTGTTAAGAAACTAGATCTTATATGTTCTCTCTACAAATTAGAAATAATAATTATGTGGCATGACAGAGGTGTTACCTAAAACTTCGGTAGTAATCACATTACAATATATGAGTATCAAATCACTTTGTACACATTAAATGTATACAGTGTTACGTGTTGGTTATATCACATTATATATATATATAATATTTATATTATTAAAAATGTAATAAGAAACAGATAAATTAAGTATGATACTATGTTTTATTTAACCCAATTTATCCAAAATATTATCATTGTAACATACAATCAATATTAAAAACATATTGATAAAAAAGAGAAGTCCTCCACCACAAGAATAGAACACAATAGAAATTTCATGAAAGTAAGAAAAGAGAGAGGGAGAATGTCTGAACCAGGTTTCAGGCACCAATCCACACTGCCTCCAAAAAAAAAAAAAAACCCAAACCAAAACACCACATAAATTATGAATAATGTGAATCAAAATATGCAAAGGTAATTTATGGGGATCCCTTAAAATAATATGAATCTTTCCTCTTATGTGTATGGATGCCATCCTGAATTCTCTGAGTTCCCTGAAAAATTCAAATCTTTAGCTTTGCTTATTTAGGTTTCATCATTGTGTAGAACCATTCAATAATTCAACACTATTATGTTACATTATCGTAGATGTGAAAATAGAAAAATGGCATACAGTTCCCTTTATACTTCTTTAAAACTTTTTCCCCACATGATATTCTTTTCCTCTAGTGAACTTTACTGTATGTGTACATTCTTGTCCACATTCAGGAATTTATATACAGTTTCTTTCAGTTAACATTTTTCCAAGGATCTCATCTATGCAGGATGATAGCATATAAAGTGAAATAAAATACAGTCCCTGCTTTGCCAAACCTTACTGTTTACTCTTATTATACATGTACAGTAAATTGTATACATTTTCATGAGTACAGAAAGTATATTATGGTCTTTGAGACTAAAAGATAAATAGTTCTCCTTGTGGAAAAGATAAGATATCTCCAAGCAGGTTTATCTGAAAAGAAACTTTAAAGATGAATAGTCATTGCTAGCAGACAAGGAGTTTAATTTGTCTCTATAACAAATGACTGCTATGAATCTGACTCACATGGCAAACCAGAGTCAGTTCTGTATATTTTTATCTCTTTACCAATAGAATTGGTTAATAACTGCTTTCACCTAGATAACTAATAAGCCATTGTGACCGCATTTTAGTAATTTTACCTTAAATGTCCTTAAATCCAAAATCTGAGTAACACACTTTACCTGCGTAATATTAGAAAAATATTGGAAGTTAATACAGTCGTGTTATTTCAGATGCCTATCCCATTAATCATTTTAGCTATTAAGATCTGAAGTTTTATTGAAAATGATCATTATACTGCTGTGCATATGTGCATATATCTCTTCTTCCCTGTCTAAAACTTTTCTTAACTCCTTAGAGAAGTATGAACACTTACACAATTATTCAAATTTGTTAATTTTTGCTTTAATAATGTACTATGAATTTTAAAGTTTATTAAAGTATGACATTTTTGAAGTAATTAAAACTTTTAAAATGTCATATTATATATTTAGTAGAAGTATATAACCTATAATATTCTTTTAAAATTAATATATATGTATAGGTATATGTCACTAATATCTTCCTTATTATTCTGTTTCAAAGCATAATTAATCATGATAATGAAAGTCAAATATTGTCTTATCTTTACAAACTTTGACCTAATTTCTCAACTATATGTCATTTACATTTTTGAGAAATTGTACTATTGTTATTCGGCAAATATATACTTCCCTATAACTCTGTTGGGACAGGACCCACTAAATTTAGCTAATGAAATGTTAGCCAGTTGGTACAAGCAGACTGATTAAACGTACCTGTATGAACTAACAAGCCCCTTGTGCATTTGTGAACCTCCATGAGAAGAATATATTCTAGTTAAAGTCTGATTGTGATCTGAGGGGAATTTGGAGATAAGAATCTTAGATGCAGATGAGAATCCAACTCATAATTTGGATGTACAGCTTAAAGGAAAGCTGTTCCATCTGACCTGCATACTAGAGAATGAAAAAAAAAAAGTGTGTGTGTGTGTGTGTGTGTGTATATATATATATATATATATAGTAAAAAAATGTGTGTGTGTGTGTATATATATATATATATATATATATGTATGTATATGTATCTCCTTGCTATTTTAACTTACTGGATTTTGCGGTAGTCTATTATACAGCATTATCACGGCAACAGATAATTAATACTAGGTCTTATATTTTTATCAAATTATGTATTACCAATTTCCTCTCATCTTTAACTCTGGTAGACAGGAAACATAATTGATCGTTCCGATCTAGAGGAAAGTATATAGTAGACACATCTAAAACTTGGAGTGTCTAGAGCCTGACAATGCTATCTCCTCTTCTCTCCTAATATCTTTTTTTTCCTCTTAATTTTCTTATCTCGGGAGTTAATCCACCTAGTCCGTTGCTACTTCCCTATTGGTATCAATTTTTAGGGATGATGGAACTCCCTTTCTAAAGAAAAAAAAAACAAAAACTACTTCTCTATTTTACATGTATCAAGACACTTTTTATTCTCATTGTGTTCTTCAGGGCAGTAGAAAATTCACATAGTATATCTGATAGGGGTTTATTTTACTATTGTGTGTGTGTGCGTTTGTTATGTGTGTGATATGCAATAAAACTGTAGTGTAAAGTTTAAACTAACTACACTTCTATTCAACATCATTGGCTAGAAATTGGGTATTGTCAATAATCTTTTTTTTTCCTTTTATTGTCAATAATCTTCATATCTCACCATATTATACCCCTCTACCTCCTCCTAGAATTAAGCACTAATGCAGCTTTTGGGTATATCATATCTTAACCTTTAACCTTTTATGATATCATTGCATATGTATGTACCATTAAAATTATTTTAATATTTTTAAACTTTATCTTAATGAAATCATACTTTATGTATTTTTTGGTGACCTCATTCTTTTTCTCTATGTTAGTTTTGTGAAATACATCCATGTTGATGTTTGTAGCTAAAGATTTTCTATCGCTATAAAATATTCTATGAAATAATTGATCAACTATTAACTTGTTTCAAGTTTTGAACTATTAAAAACAAGGGTATTTTGGACATGCTTGCATATTTTTGTTCGTGTGGTGACCAACAATTTTTTTCTAAGTATTGATATGTCAAAGCCATGTAGATCTTAAAATTTACTATATGACAATGAGCTGTTTGCCAAAGTAGATGTATCAATGATAAATTTACCTACAGTGTTTCAAATTCCTCTATATATTTGCCAACGTTAATATTGTCAGACATTTTAATTTTCGTAAATCATTTAGATGTGTAATCGTATCTTCATGGTGGAAATTGGAATTTGACTGATCAACAAAGATTTTGAGTATATTTTCATGTTATACTATTTTGATTTCCACTTTTGTGAATGGCCTGTCAAGTAGATTACAGTCCCCTGTTTCTTTTTTCATATAAATTTGTTAATATATACTTTACATTCAATAAGAAGCATTCATTTTAAGTGTGCTGTTGGATAAGTATGATACATATCAGCAAAACCATTAGTATGGTAAAGATACAGAATATTTCCATTGCCCCCAAAAAATTTTTCCTGCCCGTCTGCAGCCAATCACTCCCCTACCCCAGCCTCAGGCAATCACTGGTAATATTTCTATCAAAATCACATTACTTTGCCTATTCACATTTGTATTCTTTCTTATCTGGGTTCTTTGTCTTAGTAAAATGCTTTGAGATCCATGTTGTTGTATGTCTCAGTGGTTTGTTCCTTTTTCTGGCTGAATATTATTCCATTTTATGGATGTATCACAATTTGCTTATCCATTCAAATGTTAATATATATTTGAGTTGTTTCCAGATTTGGGTTATAATGAATAAAGCTGATATGAACATTTTTATAAAAATCTTTTTAAGAACTTATGTTTTCATTTATTTTACATAAATACCTAATAGTTGAAATGATGTTATAAGGTAATTTTTGTTTAATTTTTAAAGAGACTACAATATTTTCCAAAATGTGTGTAGTATTTTCTATTCCTACTAGTAATAAATGGGTACTAGTTCTCTTATGTCTTCACCACCACTCAGTATTACCAGTGTTTTCTAATTTTAGCCATTCTAGTGGGCATATAGTCCACTGTATAATCTCACTGTAGCATTAATATGAATTTTCTTGATGAATAGTTATAATAGGTAATTTTTAATGAGCTTATATATATATCACATATATTTTAATTATATATAACATAAAAAGTATACATATATATGTACTATTATATATATATATATAATACACACACATATACAGCCAACTCTCAGTATTCAAAAATTGATATTTGTGAAATCTCTTACTAGGTAAAATTTATTTGTAAACCCAAAATCAATACTCACAGTCATGTGAAGAGCTGTGAAAAATTTTAATCTCGCAACATGAATGTTCCTTGGTGAAGGCAAACAAAACTATACTCTGCTTACTTGTTTCATTTCTTATACTGTAAACAGTGTGGTGTCCATTACACAATCAATTTAGTGCTATGATTTTTTTCATTTTTATGCTATTTGATGATTTTGCTGTTTAAAATTCCACGAGCTGTAGTGCTGTTGTCCTGTGTTACAACACTTGTCCTTCTTGTTAACTGCAAGAAGGCTGTGATATACATTAAAGAGAAAATACTTGTTGGGTAAGCTTCATTCATGTATGAATTCAAGTGCTGTTGGCTGCAAATTTAATGTGTTATATATATTGAGTGTATATATATATATATATATATATATATATATATATACACTCAACTATATTGAGTAGGCATCTTTAAACAGAAACACACATAAAACAAGGTTATTTATTAATTCAGTTGATGAAATTGTTGTGATTAAAGGCTCACAGGAAACTAACTGTATTTCCAGTAAGAGCAATAATTCAATATTTTCTATTTCAACTTTTCTGGAGATTTTACAGACCATAACTATCACAGTAGTGAAAATAAACTCTGTATTACATGTGTGTGTGAACACACACACGTGTGTGGGTATTCTTAGTGAGATGTCTATTCAAATATTTTGTTCAAATTTAAACTAGATAGTATTTCTTCATATTTTAAAATTCTATATGTATTTTAAGTACTAAACCACTGTCAGATATAGGTATTGTGGATATTTTTACCTAGTCTATGACTTTCCTTTTATTTTCATAACAATGATTATTGAAAAGCAAAATATTCCAATTATGATGGTGCTCAGCTCATTTTTTTGGTCTCTTATAATTTGTGATTTTTGTGTTCTGATATAAAAATTTGTGCCTATCATTGGTTTGTTTTTTAATTTAACAAGTAAAGCTGATAATATGCATTAGAAAATGTTTTTAATTGACTTATGACAATATGTTTATTGTGATATAGCTGAATCAGTTCTTAGAGGAACTATCATAGACCTATATATTAGACAAAAAAAAAAATCTGAAATATCAATGCTTTAATCTTTCAGCTTAAGAGATTAAGGGAGAGAGCAGGGAATTACCTGAAGAAAAAAGAGGATAAAAATAATAAGCATAAAAACAGAGACCCATGAAATAGTAAATAAGCATACAATAGAAAAAGTGTCAGGCATAAAATTATATCTTTCAAACGGTAAATTAAATGGATAATACTCTACCATGTTTGATCAAGGAAAAAAGAAAAGTATAACTCAACAGTATCAAGAAGGAAATAGGGACATAACTAGAGTTTACATAAATATTAAAAAAATAATAGAACAATATAAAAATTTTATGCCAATGAAATTAAAAATATAGATGAATTTGAAAAAAGTTTAAAACACAAAATTTTCTAAATTAGATAAAATAAATTAAATAAATTGAAAATAATGCAAGTTCTTTCTTTGCAAAATGTAATGTTCTAAGGATATTTATTGTATTTTTAAGAGAGCCTATATCCTCAGTGATATTTGCCTGTTTATGCTGTAAGCTATTGAGACAATCGTGTTAAACTTACTGGGTTTCTTTAATCATATGAATTAGCCTTTCCAATGTACTAACTGGGTCTTTTGCTCTTTCTTTGCACTTCTGCTAAAAGTACTATTCTTTTTTTTTTTTTTTTCTAATTAGGGTATAGTTGCTTTACAATGTTGTGTTAGTTTCTACTGTACAGCAAAGTGAATCAGCTATATGTATATATATATCCCCTCTTTTTTGGATTTCCTTCCCATTTAGGTCACCACAGAGCATTAAGTAGAGTTCCCTGTGCTATACAGCTGGTTCTCATTAGTTGTCTATTTTATACTTAGTAGTGTATATATTTCAATCCCAATCTCCCAATTCACCCCACCCCCCTTTCCCTCCTTGGTGTCCATATGTTTGTTCTCTATGTCTGTGTCTCTATTTCTGCTCTGCAAATAGGTTCATCTGTACCATTTTTCTAGATTTCACATATATGCATTAATACACGATATTTGTTTTTCTCCTTCTGACTTATTTCACTCTGTATGACAGTCTCTAGGTCCATCCACATCTATACAAATGACCCAATTTTGTTCATTTTTATGGCTGAGTAATATTCCATTGTATATATGTACCACATCTTCTTTATCCATTTGTCTGTCAATGGACATTTAGGTTGCTTCCATGTCCTGGCTATTGTACATAGTGCTGCAATGAACATTGGGGTTCATGTGTCTTTTTGAATTATGGTTTTCTCAGGGTATATGCCAAGTAGTGAGATGGCTAGGCCATATGGTAGTTCTATTTTTAGTTTCTTAAGGAACCTCCATACTGTTCTCCTTGATGTCTGTATCTAAAACTTTTTGATATTTCTCTTAGGGTAGATTTTGTAGCAACACATTCTCTGTTTTTGTCTGAAGTCATTATTTCATACTGTTTTTGAGTTTGCTTCCTCTGAGAACAGAACTCTAGTTTACAAGTTTTCTTTCAACATTTTAAAGACACTTCCACTTTTTGTACTATCTATATTTTCTAATTAGGTATCAATTATCAACTTTGTTTCTTTAAAGGTAGCATGACAACTTCTGGTTTCTAGGTCTGCATACAAGGAGCTTGGAGGTCATCATTCTACCCTAACAATAAGTAAAAAGCTGAACAGAGTAAAAAAATTTTAAAAACTGTTCTAGAATCCTTAAGAGAGGTGAGGACACATAGCAAATCTCTACCCTCAATACTGGAGGGACAGACAGGTTAATACAGGGAATCATGGCTTACCAGAACAGAAACTTTCAAGCTGAAATTACCACAGGAAACAGTGATGGGATAGGAGAATCTGAACTGTAATTGACAAATTTCCAGTGGCTCAGTGTGGACAAGTCTGAGCGTTAAAAACTCAGGGAGACTAGTCATGGGGGATGAGGCAGAGTTTTCTGAGTTTTACCAGGTTCTCACAGTATATGTTGGAGAAATATCCCTTCATGTTTCTGGCAGAGAAAGGGGAAAAGGAACCATTTTTAAATATACCAGAACTCTCTGTTCTTCTGAACAATGTTTGCCCTCAGGGAAGTTAACTTAAAAAGAGCCTAAATTGCTGAGGTATTATCAGAGCCTAACTGACCTGGTGGAAGGGAAATACACAACTCCAGCCCACTGTAGCCACACTTTCCCAAGTATAGGGAAAGAAATAAACTGAGAAATTCTTGTGAAGTTTACAGTCCAGAGGCATAGGCACGCTAAAGACTCAGACTTAATCATAAGACTATTGAATATTTCCTCTTCTCCCAAACCTCACCACCACATTACTAAAGTCTTATTTACAGCAATTCCTTCTACTCCTTATATCACATCCAGCTATCAAGAAAAAATTACAAGGCATAACAAAATATAAAACACACACACACATTTTAAAAGCACAGAGTATGCAACAGAAGCAGACATTACAGGGATGTTGGAATTATCAGACCAAGAATTTAAAACAATTATGATTATATATGAAGGTTTCTAATAGGTAAAGTAGACAGCATTAAAGAACAGATGAGCTATATAAACAGAACAGTAGAAATATTGATATTGAGAAAGAACCAAAAACAAATGTTAGAGAATTAAAAAAAAAAACACTGTGACAGAAATGAAGAATGCCTTTCATGTGCTTACTAGTAGACTGGACACAGCTGAGGAAAGAAATTCTGTGCTACAGGATATAATAATAGACTCCTCAAAAACCAAAAAGAACAAAGGAATGAAAAAGCAGAACAGAATATCCAAGGATTGTGAGACAACTACAAAAAGTGTAACAAACACATAATGAAAATACCAGAAGGAGAAAGAAACAAAAGAAATACTTGAAACAATAATGACAGAGAATTTCCCCAAATTAATGTCAGACACCAAACCATGGGTCCAAGAAGCTCAGAGAACACCAAGAAGGGTAAATATTTTTTAAAAACCCATACCTAGGCATATAATTTTCAAATCCTAATGAATTATTTTTTAAAATCCTGAAAGAAACTAGTGGGGAAAAAATCTTACCTATAGAAGAGAAAAGATAAAAATCTGACTTCTTTTTAGAAACCATGCAATGAAGAAAGATGTAGAGTGAATTATTTTGTGTTGAGAGAAGAAAACCACCAACCTAGAATTCTGTGCCCTGAGAAATTCTCTTTCAAAAGTGAAGGCAAAATAAAGACTTTCTCAGAAAAATGAAAATTGAGAGAATTTGTTGCCAGTAGACTTGCCTTGCAAGAAATGTTAAAAGAAATTCTTTAGAGAGAAGGAAAATAATATAGGTCAGAAACTCAGATCTACATAAAAAAAAAAAAAGAAGAACATCAAAGAAGGAATAAGTGCAGGAAAAATTAAAACTTTCATTATTCTTATTCTTAATTGATCTAACAATATGTTTTTTCAAAATAATAATAGCCACAATGTATGCAATTTTGTATGCTTATATATATACCTATGTTTATGTACATTTATATACAAGTGAAATGAATGACAATGATAATACAGGGGATGAGAGGGAGAAATTAGGTTTATTTTGTCATAAGGTACTCACACTACTCATGAAATAGTATAGTGTTATTTAAAAATGGACTTGGATTAGTTATAAATGTATATTGCAAACTCCAGGGCAACCCCTAAAAAAAAGGTAAGAAAAGAGGTATAATTGATATGCTAAGAAAGTAGAGAAAATAGAATCATAAAAATATGATCAATTAAAGCCACGAAAGGCAGAAAAAGACTGGAGGACAAAAATAGGAATAGAGAACAAGGGCAATAAATAGAAAACATCAATGGATAAGGTAGATATCAGCCCAAATATATCAGTAATCACTTTAAATATCAGTGGTCTAAATGAACTAACTGAAAGAAATTTTCAGAGTAGATAAGAAATAAACCCCAAATATGTTGTCTACAAGAAACCCACTTTAAATATAAAGATATTATAAATATGTATATATATAAAGTAAATGGATAGAGAAAAATATACCATTCTAGTTGAAAGAAAGGAAAAACTATATTAATTTCACACAGAGCCACCTTCAAAGCAAGTGAAGTCATCAAAATAAAAAAGTGTATTACACAGGGACAAAGTGGTCACTTCTAGAAGATATAATGATCCTAAATGTGTGTGCACTGACAATATCAAACAATGCAACAAAAGCTAATAGAACTGCAGGGAGAAATAAATGAAGCCACACTCACAGTTGGAGATTTCAACACCCTTTTCTCAGAAATGGACAGATCCAACAGGTAGATAATCTGTAAGGATAAGGCTGAAGTCAACAATAGCATCAATCAACTGGATATAATTAACATCTATAGGCTATTTAACAGCAGAATGCACATTCTTCTCAAGCTCAAATAGAGTGTTCACCAAGATAGACCATATTCTGGGCCATAAACACTCAACAAATTTAAAAGACTGAAAATCATACAGTGTCTGCTCTTATACCACAATGAAATAAACTAGAAATCAATAACAGAAAGAAAAGTGGAAAATCCCAAAAAATGTGGCAATTAATTTCTTAACACATGGATCTAAGAAGAAATCTCAAGGGAAATTAAAAAGTATTTTGAACTAAATGAAAATGAAACCACAATTTATCAAAATTTGTGGGAATCAGTAAAAGCAGAGGTTAGAGGGAAATTTATAGCATTTAATACACATATTAGAAAAGAAGAAAGATCTAAAATAAGTAATCTATGTTTCCACATTAGGAAACTAGAAAAAAAAAAGAGCAAATTAAATCCAAAATAAGCAGAAGAGAAGAAACAATAAGAATTTGAACAGAAAACAATGAAATTGAAAACAGGAACTCAGTAGAGAAAATCAACAAAATTAAAGGTAGTGTGCCTTTGTTCCTTTGGATTTTAAGATTTTCTTTTTGTCATTAGTTTTCAGTAGTTTTACTATAAGCTGCATAGGTATAATTTCCTTGTATTTATCTTCCATTTTGTTTAGAATATCTTGAATATGTTGTTGATATTTTTCATCAGTTTTCAGACACTTGTAAACTTTATCTCTTCAAATATTACTTCACCTCCATTCTCTTTCTCTTTTCTTCTGGAATACCAAGTACATTTATGGTAAAAATTTTCAGTATATAAATGTCTATTATTATATTTTCTCTATTTTTCATTATTATTTGTTCACTCCTTTCTTTAGTCTGTATAACTCTCATGTGTCTTCCAATTTCTTTTTTATTTATTTTTATTTTTTTAACATCTTTATTGGAGTATAATTGCTTTACAGTGTTGTGTTAGTTTCTGATGTATAACAAAGTAAATCAGCAATATGCATATATATATCCCCATATGCCCTCCCTCTTGTGTCTCCCTCCCACCCTCCTTAACCCACCCCTCTAGGTGGTTGCAAAACACCAAGCTGTTCTCCTTGTGCCATGCAGCTGCTTCCCACTAGCTATCTATTTTACACTTGGTAGTGTATATATGTCAGTGCTACTCTCTCACTTCATCCCAGCTTAATCTTCCCCCCCCCGTGTCCTCAAGTCCATTCTCAAAGTCTGTGTCTTTATTCCTGTCCTGTACCAGATTGATCAGAACCATTTTTTTTCTAGATCCCATATACATGTGTTAGCATATGGTATTTGCTTTTCTCTTTCTGACTTACTTCACTCTGTATGACAGACTCTATGTCCATCCAATTCACTACAAATAACTCAATTTTGTTTCTTTTTATGGCTGAGTAATATTCCATTGTATATATGTGCGAAATCTTCTTTATACATTAACCTGTCGATGGACACTTAGGTTGCTTCCATGTCCTGGCTATTGTAAATAGTTCTGCAGTGAACATTGTGGTACAAGACTCTTTTTGAATTATGGTTTTTTCAGGGTACATGCCCAGTAGTGGGATTGCTGGGTCGTATGGTAGTTCTTTTTTTAGGAATTTCCAAACTGTTCTCCATAGTGGCTGTATCACTTAACATTCCCACCAACAGTGTAAGAGGGTTCCCTTTTCGCCACACCCTCTCCAGCACTTACTGTTTGTAGATTTTTTGATGATGGCCATTCTGACTGGTGTGAGGTGATACCTCATTGTAATTTTGGTTTGCATTTCTCTAATGATCAGTGATGTTAAGCATCTTTTCATGTGTTTGTTGGCAATCTGTATATCTTCTTTGGAGAAATGTCTATTTAGGTCTTCTGCACATTTTTGGATTGGGTTGTTGTTCTTTTGATATTGAGTTGCATGAGCTGCTTGTAAATTTTGGAGATTAATCCTTTGTCAGTTGTTTCATTTGCAACTATTTTCTCCCATTCTGAGGGTTGTCTTTTTGTCTTGTTTATGGTTTCCTTTGCTATGCAAAAGCTTTTAAGTTTCATTAAGTCCCATTTGTCTATTTTTGTTTTTTATTTCCATTTCTCTAGGAGGTGAGTCAAAAGGGATCTTGCTGTGATTTATGTCATAGAGTGTGTGGTCTATGTTTTCCTTTAAGAGTTTTATACTGTCTGGCCTTACATTTAGATCTTAAATCCATTTTGAGTTTATTTTTGTATATGGTGTTATGAAGTGTTCTCATTTCATTCTTTTACATATAGCTGTCCTGTTTTCCCAGTACCACTTATTGAAGAAGCTGTCTTTTCTCCATTGTATACTCTTGCCTCCTTTATCAAAGATAAGGTGACTATTTGTGTGTGGTTTATCTCTTGGCTTTCTCTCCTGTTCCATTGATCTATATTTCTGTTTCTGTGCCAGTACCATACTGTCATGATTACTGTAGCTTTGTAGTATAGTCTGAAGTCTGGGAGCCTGATTTTCCTCCAGCTCTGTTTTTCTTTCTCAAAATTGTTTTGGCTATTCGGGGTCTTTTGTATTTCTATACCAATTGTGCAATTTTTTCTTCTAGTTGTGTGAAAACTGCCATTGGTAGTTTGATTGGGATTGCATTGAATCTGTAGATTGCTTTGGGTAGTAGAGTCATTTTCACAACGTTGATTCTTCCAATCCAAGAACATGGTATATCTCTCCATCTATTTGTATCATCTTTAATTTCTTTCATCGGTGTCTTATAGTTTTCTGCATATAGGTCTTTTGTCTCCTCAAGTAGGTTTATTCCTAGGTATTTTATTCTTTTTGTTGCAATGGTAAATGGGAGTGTTTCCTTAATTTCTATTTCATATTTTTCATCATTAATGTATAGGAATGCAAGATATTTTGTGCATTAATTTTGCATCCTGTAACTCTACCAAATTCATTGATTAGCTCTAGTAGTTTTCTGGTAGCATCGTAGGAGTCTCTATGTATAGTATAATGTCATCTGCAAACAATGACAGTTTTACTTCTTCTTTTATGATTTGGTTTCGTTTTATTTCTTTTTCTTCTCTGATTGTTGTGGCTAAAACTTCCAAAACTATGTTGAATGATAGTGGTGAGAGTGGGCAACCTTGTCTTGTTCCTGATCTTAGTGGAAATGCTTTCAGTTTTTCACTGTTGAGAACAATGTTGGCTGTGCCTTTATCATATATTGCCTTTATTATGTTGAGGTAGGTTCCCTCTATGCCTACTTTCTGGAGAGGTTTTATCATAAATGGGTATTGAATTTTGTCATAAGCTTTTTCTGCATCTATTGAGATTATCATATGGTTTTTATCCTTCAATTTGTTAATATAGTGTTTCACACTGATTGATTTGCATATACTGATATCTTCCAATTTCTTTTTCTAATCCTCTTTGCTACTCCTCTAATTCATTATGTCCATTCTGTTCTTAAACCTATTTGTTTTTTGAAATTTCAATTTTTGATTTTATTGCTTCTAAAATTTCTATTTGATTGTATTTCTAAATGTTTATTTCTATAGGAATATAGTACATCCTCAAAATTGTCTTCATTTACATTACTTATAAGCATATTTTCTGTACCACATTTGTATAATGAAGACATAAATAAAATTGACAATATGCAAACACACATGTACACACACACAAATTGTTTTCTTCTCTTCCTAAATAAACATATATATATAATGTTATTTATATATATATACATACATACGTAAATATGTATATTAAAGGAAATGTAAGGTACACTCATAACATAAGTAGCAAGAAGTTAACATTTTGTTACTTATGGGTGTAGCTACATTTCCATTCCAGTTACGTTTCTCAGAAATTAATCTATTGTAGTTTATAACATAAAATATCCTTTTTAGTAGTCCTCCCACCACTGATGATTTCAAATTATAGACAAATGAATTGAGTAACAATAAGTGATTTATACGATAGTTTGTCCATAAGTAATTTAAAAATAGAAACATCAAAGTTATAGGTGAATCAATATTAGAGTATTTAATAAGCATTGATTTTCTAAATCCATGATTAGATATAAAACAACAAATGAAAGAATTAAAACAAGTTTTGGTTAATCAAATGAAACCTATAATGAAAACTTTTATATTAAGGAAATTATAATTTTATGATGGCAGTTTTAGCAATAGGATTTTAGGTAACCATTGCTAATATTATATATTACCATAGCACTTGCTATTTGGAAAAAACAGACATTAAAGAAACACACCTTTAATCAGGTAGTTTGAAATTATACTTATAAAATTCTGAAACTTCAATTAAACATAATTCAACTATCAACTTGGCCTTATAAGTTATAATTGTAAAGGACTTTGAGAAGTCATTCATACCAATCAAAAGACCAAAATGTAGTATAAAAATATCTAAAGACTTGGAAGAAACATAATTGCTTATTACTTCCCTGTTTTCTGTTCCCAAAGCATCTCCAACTGTGCCTTAGAATCTCTATTTAAGACAAAATTATAGCTACTTAAAATGTACTTTTTACCTTGGTACCTGAAAGATCAATCTGCCAAAGTTTAGCTGGTGGTGCAGAATCTGTCTTGCTTCTATCCTCTGGCTTTAGTGCTAGAGTAACAAGAAAAAATTTCTTTGATAATTTTACTACTAGAAGTTATTTCTCTGTATCAGTTGTACAGATTCTTTATTTTCAAATAAATATGTTAAAATACAGTATCCAATGTTATCAAATATCTTTGAGTTCTTATTTTGTATTCACAGGTATTCTTGGCACCATTACTACTTGTTATCATTTCTAAATGTATGAATTCCTTATAAACAAAAATATTTGTATTATCCCTATTTAATTAAGCATCTTTTATTTGTCCAGTTCTAGAAACTAATTTTAATGAATGTTTAATCAAACTGCATCTTAAAAAATTTTTTAAACACTTTAAACAAGTACTAACCATGAAAATTATACCCTGAATGCATGTGTTTGTTTGGAATGATAGAATTTTTATATTAATATAGAGCTTTTATATAATCTAACATAGAAAAATTATGCTTATTAAAAATTGTGTGATTTTTCAAATTTTGTAGGCTATCAGGATTTTTCCCTTTCAATTGAATCAATCTTAATGTTTTCTGTTTCCATGTTAGTTAAAATTAAATTAATATTTCTATTTTTACAAAGAATTGGCATGTGGAACAATTTGATGTTTTATTGTTAGTATATTTGGAGTTCAAGCATGTGTTTAGTAAATCAATGGAATTACAAGTTCTGTGCATGTTGGTGAAGCACTTGTGTAGTTTCCTTTTTTGGCACAGTGGTTATTCCCAGCTGTGATTTCAAATAGCTTCAAGAAGAAAGCACTTTTAGGGCTTCAATTACTATTTCCTTTGCAAACATACAGCAACTAAAAGGAAACTATGTGGGAAAGTACCATGTAAAGATAGCAGATAGATAGATTAGATGTATAGATACATAGATGATAGATACACAGATAAGATGGATAGATAAACAAATGTCATATATAATGTATATGAAATGTTACCTGTATATATGAAGGTATTTAACCTATGTAATTAAATTTCATTCCAGTACTTTATTTTTAATCATTAAAATAGTGTACGTGGAAAAAAATGATGTAGAATGCAAGTGGCTTCCTAACCCATTTTAATTTGCTGTCCCATAGTCCCTTAAACTTAACTTAGTCAATAAGGCCTTGGGTGATTAAACTGAAATTTTAATTTTCTACGTATATATATTTATAGTTATTAAACACTACATGTGAAATAGTAATAAAAAATTACTACAGCAACAATGAAAAGAGTTCCAGTGAAAAGAAAGTTAATTAAAACTTAATTTAATTAAATTTTAAGGTATTTATTTGTATTAGTATCTAACTGGAGGGTTTTTTTTTTTTTACACCTTTATTGGAGTATACTTGCTTTACCATGGTGTGTTAGTTTCTGCTTTATAACAAAGTGAATCAGTTATACATATACAAATGTTCCCATATCTCTTTCCTCTTGCATCTCCCTCCCTCACACCATCTCTATCCCACCCCTCAAGGTGGTCACAAACCATCGAGCTGATCTCCCTATGCTATGTGGCTTCTTCCCACTAGCTATCTACCTTACATTTGGTAGTGTATATATGTCCATGCCTCTCTCTTGCTTTGTCACAGCTTACCCCTCCCCCTCCCCATATTGTCAAGACCATTCTTTAGTAGGTCTCTGTCTTTATTCCTGTCTTACCCCTAGGTTCTTCATGACATTTTTTTCTTAAATTCCATATATATGTATTAGCATATGGTATTTCTCTTTCTCTTTCTGACTTACTTCACTCTGTATGACAGATTCTAGGTCTATCCACCTCATTACAAATAGCTCAATTTCGTTTCTTTTTATGGCTAATATTCCATTGTATATGTGTGCCACGTCTTCTTTATCCATTCATCCAATGATGGACAGTTAGGTTGTTTCCATCTCCGGGCTACTGTCAATAGAGCTGCAATGAACATTTTGGTACATGACTCTTTTTGAAGTATGGTTTTCTCAGGATATATGCCCAGTAGTGGGATTGCTGGGTCATATGGTAGTTCTATTTCTAGTATTTTAAGAAACCTCCATACTGTTCTCCATAGTGGCTGTATCAATTTACATTCCCACCAACAGTGCAAGAGGGTTCCCTTTTCTCCACACCCTCTCCAGAATTTATTGTTTCTAGATTTTTTTGATGATGGCCAATCTGACTGGTGTGAGATGATATCTCATTGCAGTTTTGATTTCCATTTCTCTAATGATTAATGAAGTTGAGCATTCTTTCATGTGTTTGCTGGCAGTCTGTATATCTTCTTTGGAGAAATGTTTATTTAGGTCTTGGACCCATTTATGGATTGTGTTGTTTGTTTTTTTGTTATTGAGCTGCATGAGCTGCTTATAAATTTTGGAGATTAATCCTTTGTTAGTTGCTTCAATCTCAAACATTTTCTCCCATTCTCAGGGTTGTCTTTTGGTCTTGTTTATGGTTTTCTTTGCCATGCAAAGCACTGAAGTTTCATTAGGTCTCATTTGTCTATATTTGTTTTTATTTCCATTTCTCTAGGAGGTGGGTCAAAAAGGATCTTGCTGTGATTTATGTCATAGAGTGTTCTGCCTATGTTTTCCTCTAAGAGATTGATAGTTTCTGGCCTTACATTTAGGTCTTTAATCCATTTTGAACTTATTTTTGTGTATGGTGTTACGGAGTGATCTAATCTCATACTTTTACATGTACCTCTCCAGTTTTCCCAGCACCACTTATTGAAGAGGCTGTCCTTTCTCCACTGTACATTCCTACCTGTTTTATCAAAGATAAGGTGACCATAGGTGCATGGGTTTAGTCCTGGGCTTTCTATCCTTTTCCATTGATCTATATTTCTGTTTTGGTGCCAGTACCATACTGTCTTGATTACTGTAGCTTTGTAGTATAGTCTGAAGTCAGGGAGCCTGGTTCCTCCAGCTCTGTTTTATGTTCTCAAGTTTGCTTTGGCTATTCATGGTCTTTTGTGTTTCTATACAAATTGTGAATTTTTTTGTTCTAGTTCTGTGAAAAATGTCAGTGGTAGTTTGATAGGGATTGCATTTTATCTGTAGATTGCTTTGGGTAGTAGAGTCATTTTCACAATGTTGATTCTTCCAATGCAAGGACATGGTATATCTCTCCATCTATTTGTATCATCTTTAATTTCTCTCATCAGTGTCTTATAATTTTCTGCATACAGGTCTTTTGTCTCCTTAGGTAGGTTTATTCCTAGATATTTTATTCTTTTTGTTGCAATGGTAAACGGGAGTATTTTCTTGATTTCACTTTCACTATTTTCATCATTACTGTATAAGAATGCCAGAGATTTCTGTGCATTAATTTTGTATCCTGCTGCTTTACCAAAGTCATTGATTAGCTCTACTAGGTTTCTGGTAGCATCTTTAGGGTTCTCTATGTATAGTATAATGTCATCTGCAAACAGTGACAGCTTTACTTCTTCTTTTCTGATATGGATTCCTTTTATTTCCTTTTCTTCTCTGATTGCTGTGGCTAAAACTTCCAAAATTATGTTGAATAAGAGTGGTGAGAGTGGGCAACCTTGTTTTGTTCCTGATCTTAGTGGAAATGCTTTCAGTTTTTCACCACTGAGGATGATATTGGCTGTGGGTTTGTCATATATGGCCTTTATTATGTTGAGGAAAGTTCCCTCTATGCCTACTTTCTGGAGGGTTTTTATCATAAATGGGTGTGGAATTTTGTCGAAAGCTTTCTCAGCATCTATTGAGATGATCATTTGGTTTTTATCCTTCAATTTGTTAATATGGTTTATCACACTGATTGTTTTGCGTATATTGAAGAATCCTTGCATTTCTGGAATAAACCCCACTTGATCATGGTGTATGATCCTTTAAATGGGCTGTTGGATTCTGTTTGCTTGTATTTTGTTGAGGATTTTTGCATCTATGTTCATCAGTGATATTGGCCTGTAGTTTTCTTTCTTTGTGACATCCTTGTCTGGTTTTGGTATCAAGGTGATGGTGGTCACGTAGAATGAGTTTGGGAGTGTTCCTCCCCCTGCTATATTTTGGAAGAGTTTGAGAAGGATAGGTGTTAACTCTTCTCTAAATGTTTGATAGAATTCGCCTGTGAAGCCACCTGGTCCTGGGCTTTTGTTTTTTGGAAGATTTTTCATCACAGTTTCAATTTCAGTGCTTGTGATTTGTCTGTTCATATTTTCTATTTCTTCCTGATTCAGTCTTGGCAGGTTGTGCATTTCTAAGAATTTGCCCATTTCTTCCAGGTTGCCCATTTTATTGGCATAGAGTTGCTTGTAGTAGTCTCATGATCTTTTGTATTTCTGCAGTGTCAGTTGTTACTTCTCCTTTTTCATTTCTAATTCTATTGATTTGAGTCTTCTCCCCTTTTTTCTTGATGAGTCTGGCTAATGGTTTATCAATTTTGTTTATCTCTCAAAAATCCAGCTTTTAGTTTTATTTATCTTTGCTATTATTTCATTCATTTCTTTTTCATTTATTTCTGATCTGATTTTTATGATTTCTTTACTTCTGCTAACTTTGGGATTTTTTGTTCTTCTTTCTCTAATTGCTTTAGGTGCAAGGTTAGGTTGTTTATTCGAGATGTTTCCTGTTTCTTAAAGTAGGATGGTATTGCTATAAACTTCCCTCTTAGAACTGCTTTTGCTGCATCCCATAGATTTTGCATCATCGTGTCTCCATTGCCATTTGTTTCTAGGTATTTTTTATTTCCTCTTTGATTTCTTCAGTGATCACTTCGTTATTAAGTAGTGTATTGTTTAGCCTCCAGATCTTTTCCTGTAATTGATATCTGGTCTCATTGTGTTGTGGTCAGAAAAGATATTTGAAACAATTTCACTTTTCCTAAATTTACCAAGGCTTGACTTGTGACCCAAGATATAATCTATCCTGGAGAATGTTCCATGAGCACTTGAGAAAAATGTGTATTCTGTTGTTTTTGGATGGAATGTCCTATAAATATCAATTAAGTCCATCTTGTTTAATGCATCATTTAAAGCTTGTGTTTCCTTATTTATTTTCATTTTGGATGATCTGTTCATTGGTGAAAGTGGGGTGTTAAAGTCCCCTACTATGAATGTGTTACTGTCGATCTCCCCTTTTATGGCTGTTAGTATTTGCCTTATGTACTGAGGTGCTCCTATGTTGGGTGCATAAATATTTACAGTTGTTATATCTTCTTCTTGGGTCGATCCCTTGATCATTATGTAGTGTCCTTCTTTGTCTCTTCTAATAGTCTTTATTTTAAAGTCTATTTTGTCTGATATGAGAATTGCTACTCCAGCTTTCTTTCAGTTTCCATTTGCATGAAATATCTTTTTCCATCCCCTTACTTTCAATCTGTATGTTTCAGTAGGTCTGAAGTGGGTCTCTTGCAGACAGCATATATATGGGTCTAGTTTTTGTATCCATTCAGCCAATCTGTGTCTTTTCATGGGAGCATTTAGTCCATTTATATTTAAGGTAATTATTGATATGTATGTTCCTATTCCCATTTTCTTAATTGTTTTGGGTTCGTTATTGTAGGTCTTTTCCTTCTCTTGTGTTTCTTGCCTAAAGAAGTTCCTTTAGCAGTTGTTGTAAAGCTGGTTTGGTGGTGCTGAACTCTCTCAGCTTTTGCTTGTCTGTAAAGGTTTTAATTTCTCCATCAAATCTGAATGAGATCTTTGCTGGGTAGAGTAATCTTGGTTGTAGGTTTTTCTCCTTCATCACTTTAAATATGTCCTGCCAGTCCCTTCTGGCTTGCAGAGTTTCTGCTGAAAGATCAGCTGTTAACCTTATGGGGATTCCCTTGTGTGTTATTTATTGTTTTTCCCTTGCTGTTTGTAAAATGTTTTCTTTGTATTTAATTTTTGACAGTTTGATTAATATGTGTCTTGGCTTATTTCTCCTTTGATTTATCCTGTATGGGACTCTCTGTGCTTCCTGGCCTTGATTTAGTATTTCCTTTCCCATATTAGGGAAGTTTTCAACTATAGTCTCTTCAAATATGTTCTCAGTCCCTTTCTTTTTCTCTTCTTCTTCTGGAACCCAAATAATTAGAATGTTGTTGCATTTAATGTTGTCCCAGAGGTCTCTGAGACTGTCCTCAGTTCTTTTCATTCTTTTTTCTTTATTCTGCTCTGCAGTAGTTATTTCCACTATTTTATCTTCCAGGTCACTTATCCATTCTTCTGCCTCAGTTATTCTGCTATTGTTCCCATCTAGAGTATTTTTAATTTCATTTATTGTGTTGTTCATTGTCGTTTGTTTCATCTTTAGTTCTTCTAGGTCCTTGTTAAATCTTTCTTGCATTTTGTGTATTCTATTTCCAAGATTTTGGATCATCTTTACTATCATTATTTTGAATTTTTTTCAGGTAGACCACCTATTTCCTCTTCATTTGTTAGGTCTGGTGGGTTTTTATCTTGCTCCTTCATCTGCTGTGTGTTTTTTTGTCTTCTCATTTTGCTTATCTTACTGTGTTTGGGTTCTCCTTTTTGCAGGCTGCAGGTTCGTAGTTCCCGTTGTGTTTGGTGTCTGTCCCTAGTGGCTAAGGTTGGTTCAGTGGGTTGTCTAGGCTTCCTGGTGGAGGGGACTTGTGCCTGTGTTCTGGTGGATGAGGCTGGATCTTTTCTTTCCAGTGGGCAGGTCCACGTCTGGTGGTGTGTTTTGGGATGTCTGTGGACTTATGATTTTAGGCAGCCTCTCTGCTAATGCATGGGGTTGTGTTCCTGTCTTGCTAGTTGTTTGGCATAGGATGTCCAGCACTGTAGCTTGCTGGTCGTTGAGTGAAGCTGGGTGCCCGTGTTTAGATGGAGATCTCTGGGAGATTTTCGCTGTTTGATATTATGTGGAGCTGGGAGACTTGGAGCTGGGAGCCTCTTCTGGACCAGTGTCTTGAAGTTGTCTCTCCCACCTCAGAGGCACAGCACTGACTCCTGGCTGCAGCACCAAGAGCCTTTCATCCACAGGGCTCAGAATAAAAGCGAGATAAAGTAGAAAGAAAGAATTAGTAGAAGTAGAAAGAAAGAAAGGAGGGAAGGAAGGAGGGAGGGAGGGAGGGAGGGAGGAGGGATGGAAGGAAGGAAGGAAGGAGGGAAGGAAGGAAAGAAAGAAGGTAAAGTAAAATAAAATAAAGTAAGATAAAATATAATAAAGTTATTAAAATAAAAAAATAATTATTAAGAAAAAAAAATTTTTTTAAACACAAAAAATGGACGGATAGAACCCTAGGACAAATGGTGGAAGCAAAGCTATACAGACAAAATCTCACACAGAAGCATACACATACACACTCAACAAAAGAGGAAAAGGGGGAAAAAATCATAAATCTTGCTCTCAAAGTCCACCTCCTCAATTTGGGATTATTCGTTGTCTATTCATGTATTTCACAGATGCAGAGTACATCAAGTTGATTGTGGAGCTTTATTCCACTGCTTCTGAGGCTGCTGGGAGAGATTTCCCTTTCTCTTCTTTGTTCTCACAGCTCCCAGGGGCTCAGCTTTGGATTTAGCCCTGCCTCTGCATGTAGGTCGCCAGAGGGCGTCTGTTCTTCGCTCAGAGAGAACGGGGTTAAAGGAGCCACTGATTCAGGGCCTCTGGCTCACTCAGGCTGGGGGGAAGGAGGGGCATGGATTGCGGGGTGGGCCTGCGGCAGCAGAGGCCAGCGTGACGTTGCACCAGCCTGAGGTGCGACATGCGTTCTCCCAGGGAAGTTGTCCCTGGTTCCCGGGACCCTGGCAGTGGTGGGCTGCACAGTCTCCCCGGAAGGGGGGGTGTGGATAGTAACCTGTGCTCGCACACAGGCTTCTTGGTGGTGGCGGCAGCAGCCTTAGCCTCTCATGCCTGTCTCTGGGGTCTGCGCTTTTAGCCGCAGCTCACGCCCGTCTCAGGAGCTCCTTTAAGCAGCGCTCTTAATTCCATCTCCTTGCGCACCAGGAAACAAAGAGGGAAGAAAAAGTCTCTTGCCTCTTCGGCGGGTCCAGACGTTTCCCTGGACTGCTTCCCGGCTAGCCATGGTGCACTAACCCCCTGCAGGCTATGTTCACGCCACCAACCCCAGTCCTCTCCCGGCGCTCCGACCAAAGCGAGCCTCAACTCCCAGCCCCGCCAGCCCCGGCAGGTGAGCAGACAAGCCTCTCGGGCTGGTGAGTGCCGGTCGGCCCTGATACTCTTTGCAGGAATCTCTCCGCTTTGCCCTCCGCACCCCTGTTGCTGTGCTCTCCTCCGCAGCTCCGAAGTTTCCCCCCTCCACACCCGCAGTCTCCGCCTGCGAAGGGGCTTCCTAGTGTGTGGAAACCTTTCATCCTTTACAGCTCCCTCTCCCTGGTGCAGGTCCTGTCCCTATCCTTTTGTCTCTGTTTATTCTTTTTTCTTTTGCCCTACCCAGGTACGTGGGGGGTTTCTTGCCTTTTGAGAGGTCTGAGGTCTTCTGCCAGCGTTCAGTAGGTGTTCTGTAGGAGTTGTTCCACGTGTAGATGTATTTCTGGTATATCTGTGGGGAGGAAGGTGATCTCTGTGTCTTACTCTTCCACCATCTTCCCGGAAGCTGGCTAACTGGAGTTTTATTTAAAAGAGTTTCTACTACCCCAGTTCTTTGCTTGGAATAATATTTAAAAGCATAAATGCTATTCTTTCTTGCTTGTGTTGAAATCCCCATTTGTCACTTAGTGATCAGAATAGAGTCTGCAACTGTCCACAAAAATCTATTTCTCCTCATCTGACACAGCAAAATTCCATTTCCATGCCTCTGGTGTAGTTAAGTGTGGCCCTGTACCAATATCTCTATAATAAAATATGAGTAAAAGTAATGTGTTTCTCTTCCATGGCAAGGTCTTTAAGAACGTGCTTTCTTTGTCCTTTTTATTTTCCCACGGTAGACTGAAATTACAATGACCAGACTAACTTTAGAAGCCAGATGTTAGAGATAATTCATCCATCAGCCTGGATTCTAGAAATATTACATGAAATAGAATTGCCTGTGACCCAAAAACCGTAACTTGAACAATTATGTGACAAGAAACTAAACCTTGATGGGTTTTGCCACCAAATTTTGAGGGTCTATAACCATTTATCCCACCCTACCTAATAAGCTAGCTTTGTAATGTCAGACAAATTATTTTACCTATGTGCCTCAGTTACCTCACCTAAAAATGCAGGTTGTTTTGATTGAAAGTGAAATATTGATTTCTGTAGATTCCAACTTTGTAACTTCCTTTGAATAACTTGCTTTTCCACCATTAGCAAATATAGTTTTATGTGTCCTCACCAATTTTTGTAACATTCTAAAATTTAATTACTAGATATCTTTGCTTTTAGGTTATCCTTTGGTCATTACATTCAAGAATATTTTTTGCCCTCTGCATCTGGCTTTTTTCACTTAGCATAATGTTCTTCAGGTTCATCCATGTTGCTGCAAATACTACATGATTCCACTTATATGAGAAATCTAAAATAGTGAAGCTCATAGAGGCAGAGGGTAGAACGGTGGTTACCAGAGGCTGGAGAGAGGGGGAAATGAGGACGTATTAGTCAGAGGGTACAAGATTTAGTTATACAAAATGAATTTGTCCTAGGGATCTACTGTACAGCATAGAGTCTATAGCTAACAATCCCGTACAGTATACTTAAAAATCTGTCAGCAGGGTATATCTTATGTTAAGTGTTCCCATCACAATAATAATAATAAATAAAGAGGGCAGGAATATACCCTGAAGGTGATGGGTATGTTTATAGCATAGACTGTGGTGATGGTTTCACAGGTGTATACTTATCTCCAAACTCACCAAGTTGTAAACATTAAATATGTACAGCTTTTTATGTCAATCATATCTCTGTAAAGTGGATTAAGGAGGAAAAAAAAGAATATCTTTTACCATACTGTAACAAGATAAACTTCCATAGAGAAGCATTATAATGATGTCACTATTTTTTTAAATTGCAGTGGCATCCCTTTACTTAATAATAAAACTTTAAATCCTTAGCTTTGCACTCATTGTCCTTTTAAAATCCAAATAAAGACTCCCTTTTCAGTCTTATTTTGCCACCAACCTATAAATATATTATACTCCGTCCAAAATGTACTACTATCTTTTTGCTAACTATCCCATACAATTTTTTGAATCGTTTTCAACCACGTTGTTTTCTATTTAAATATTCATTTCCTTTACTATATTTTTAAATTGTATTCATTTTACACTCATCTTGAAGACTTCCAATGATATTCCCAGATAGAAATTATCATTCTGTTTGAGGAATATACATGTTATTTTTTTTTTTTTTTTTTTTTTTAACATTTTTTTTTTTTTTTTTTTTTTTTGGCCGTACGCGGGCCTCTCACTGTTGTGGCTTCTTCCGTTGCAGAGCACAGGCTCCGGACGCGCAGGCTCAGCGGCCATGGCTCACAGCCCAGCCGCTCCGCGGCACGTGGGATCTTCCCGGACCGGGGCACGAACCCATGTCCCCTGCATAGGCAGGCGGGACTCTCAACCACTGCGCCACCGGGGAAGCCCCTATACATGTTATTTTTTCTCTTGTTAATTTTATTAATTCTGCCTTAGCCATTTTTGAAAATCCAAGAGAGTACCTTACAGGATATAAATACAAATGCAGAAAGTGCTCAATAATACCTTATATTTTGATACTCATGATTCTGCTGTGGACAGAGCAGGCATACAGTGAGCAGGTAATACTTCATAGGTAACATTATTGATATTTTTATTGATCAATATGATGTTGGCTTACATTCATCTAGAGCTCCTGTCATTTCTTTTTTTTTTTTTTTTTTTTTTTTTTTTTGCGGTACACAGGCCTCTCACTGTTGTGGCCTCTCCCGTTGCGGAGCACAGGCTCCAGACGTGAAGGCTCAGGGGCCATGCCTCACTGGCCCAGCCGCTCCGCGGCATGTGGGATCTTCCCAGACCGGGACACAAACCGATGTCCCCTGCATCGGCAGGCGGACTCTCAAGCACTGCGCCAACCAGGGAAGCCCTCCTGTCATTTCTTAATTATAGAATTGGTAATATTAAATTTTTTTTCAACTTCCAATAAATCTGCTTTTCTTTTAGATGAAAGCAGCAAAATATAAAATTATTTAGCTCAATCATATAGTTAATTATGTGACTTGCATGAATATGTGCTGGATACTCAAATGATAAAATGGAAATAAATATAAAAAATACAAAGGCAGATATTCATGTTAGATGGTGCAGGTTTTAATTAAGATACAGTTGTTAATATTATTCAATATATTTTGAGCAGCCTTGATAAATACAATAAGTTCTTCTAAATTCTTTATTATTTATTATTCTCAATTCCTTCCTGCTAATATAAACTATCTAAATAGAGTATAGATTCACTGAAACCAGGACATGCAATTTATAGTTCTCTTCTTATTTCTCTTTATAAAGTATTAATTTACTTCCACATGTTTATCCCTTAGATTAAATGACAGGTAGCATTCTCTGATGAGTTAGAAAAATTATTCAATAATAAACCTGAAATTCTTAGAAAATCACCCACAGACACTGAGATTTTTGTCTTGATAATACACGTTTGTAGAATATAATAGCCAGGAAAATCTTCTGTGACCTATGATAATTATTGGTCTTTCAAAGACAATCTCATGCACTTTTGTTAAATGAGAGATGGACATGAACATAGTAAAGTTTATCTTGACAAAAACCTCAATACAGTAAGATGTACTTTTAACTGAAAATGGGCAGTGGCATCTCAGGAGGAGTGAAAGGACAGCTGGCATGACAACACATGACATCCTGTGTGTAATTGGTTTTGAATGTTTGATAGATTTTTATAATGGTACAGAAGCACTCAGACTGGCAGGTAACTGTTGGGAATAAATTGAGTGGTGGTTAGGCCACTTTCATTTAACTCTCCCATGAGAATCCTTTAGATGAACTTCACATCAAAGATATATTCTAAGTTCAAGAGCCTCCCTACTAGTATACCCCATTTCATCAAATTCAAGAATCGAACAACTTAGCCTTCAATAATTATTTAATTGGTTCTTTTTTCCCTTTCCTTCCACATTCATGGTGGAGGTCAGGCATAGCCTGGAAGGGAAATTGTATTATTGAGAAACAGGGAATAAACACTTTTATGAGTCTAAATTCTATTTATTAACCAAGTGTCAATAAATGGGTAGCATAGTTTAAACCAGTGCCAGAAACATTTTACTCATCACAATATTAAACCTTAAATAAGGAAGGTGGACTTATTGTTAATGGAAATTTATAATCATCTTGAAAATACACGAGAAGATGATACTTAAATTATAAACTGTGGTGTAGAATAAAGAAACCTGTATATAGGGTCATAAAGCCAAGATTTAAGCTTAAAGTTCACTATTTTCAGCATGACAAATTCAAATGTCTATTCTTTCATCTATAAAGTGGTAATGATGATAATACTTCCCAAGGTTGTATGAAAATTACATCAAGTATATATATAATCACTATATAAATATTTTTATTATTAAGCAAGCTATTCTCATCTTAAATATTCATTAAATTTTTTCACCAATTCTTGCACAGCTTCCTACATTTTGCTACTATTTTATTTTGCTTTTTGAGGGAAAGTGAGATTTATAGTGATAAAATGATCAATATCTTAAGATTATCAATGGCTCACTAGTTTTTCCAGCCTGGAAAACTCAGTAATTTGTGGCCTCTCCCTCCACAATTAAAATGCCATTATGAACAGGTTAAATTTATTAACAGGTGGCTAAACTTCAACAGAAAACAACACTAAGTTTAAAAAGTTACTAACGTCAGTAAGATATAATTCTAGCATTACAGGGCTCACAATAAATATTTGATAAAAATAATGACTATAGTATAAGGCAGACAATTTAGTGCTCTAAAAAGCATAAAAATAGTATTCTAGGCATTAAAAGGAATGAATATTAATTACTGACTATATAAAAATTGATAATTGTTCCATAGAAAATGAGATGTTTTAGGTGAGACCTAAATGGACAGAATATAGTCAGAAATGAGAAAAGAATGCAGCAAAAGAAGCCTACTCTCAGGAAAGCAAGGATTTCTTAGGAAAAATAAAATATCACTAAGGCATACAAAGATGAGTGATTAGCCAGTATGTTCTATCCAAAGTGTTTTTAACATCCATTCCCACTTACTTTCTATTTGCTCTGACACCACTGTAGCCTGAGCCCTCATTATCTACTTTGATTGTTAGTGAAGGCTCTTAATTGGTTTCCATTGCTCTTAGACACTGTTCACTTAAATCTCTTCAAAAACAATTTTCAGATATATCTTCCAAAATGATAATATTAATATGTTCGTACCCATTTAAACATAACATTTGCTCCTTATTTACTCAAAGTTTATCAAAGTTGAGTCAAATTATCTTCTCAGAGTTATTGGACAGTTATCTATTGTCCATTATTCCTCACCATTTCCAGAATATTCCATTATGTCATGTTCTACCAGTCCCCAATCCCCCCAGACATCCCATACATATACCTAGATCACCTCCTGTATCCTGTCCTTAAAATCTAGATCAGTTTTCATCACCAGAATTAAACCATTCCTTATTACCTTAGTTGTCATTCATTTATTCATTCATTCATTTAATCAGATTTAACAATATTTATATTACATGAAAGGATTTGTGATATGCATAAAGGATTGAAATTTTCCCCAGCCCTCTTAATGCTTCTATTCACATTGGTAAGGACAAATTAAACAATGAACATATTTATGCCTTGTTCCTCTAAGCTTATAGTCTTTACTGTCTAGTCCATGCATTTGTACTTTTCTTACACATGAATTCTTTGGAATCTTGTATGCAACCAATATATAAACATTCTGTAATGGCTCCCAACTTTTAAAGAGAAAAATATCGCTAAAATTCACATCACCCTGCCACTACTGTTCATCTTCATGTTACTTTTAGAACTCTGCCATCGTAATCGAGACTAGTCTGCTGAAGAATAGGAAATGAGATTTCAATTAACCTCATCATCCAAACTGACAGACATTCTAATTATACAAGACGTGAATGAGGCCATCTTAGGTAGGAATTCCCCAGCTCACCTACCAGCAGAGCACAAATGTATAACCAACTCCAACAAGGATCAACAGAGGGAAACTAACGTTGGGCAAGGCCAGCAGAATACCCACATGACCCATAGATATGTGAATGATAAAAAAAAGTTGTTGTTTTAAGCAATTAATTTTGAATTTGGTTTGTTGCTCATCAAAAAAGGATATAAAAGAAGAATCACATTATCCTAAGTTTATGACATATCTTCCTGGAAAAACTTACAATTATATTCTGTGTTTAATAACAATAAATTATTTGAATCTATTAATATATGTATCACTCAGTGGTTATCTTAATGATAGTAAAAAATTTAATTTGATTAAAATTTGATAGATAGCTAGCCAACCATTTAACTATGTGAAGATTAATTCTGCAATTACTAGACATTTTATGGCCTGTAAATTCCAGTTGACCATATGATAGATACACATAAAATAAACAAATAAAAAATAGCATAAAAATCCAATATGAGCTGAATAAAATATTGTTCACATGTGTCACTAGCAAGCTTAAAAACAGTGTTAGAAACATTTCTGTGTCCTCAGTCTGATAAAGGTCACCTTCAAAATTCCCACAGCTAACATCATCCTTAATGGTGGAAGACTGAAAGTATCCCCTCCAAAATAAGGAAAAAGACAAGAATATTCACTCTTACTACTTCTCAGTAACATACTGAAGTTCTAGAGAAGGCAGTTAGGCAAGAAAAGACATCCATATTGGAACAGAAGATGTTAACTCTTTCCAGTTGAAAATGACATAATCTCATATGTTGAAATTACTAAAGAATGAAAAAAAAAAGAAACTAGATCTAACAAACATGCTCAGCAAGTTTACAGGACACAAGATTAATATATAAAAATCAACTATATTTCTATACACTAGCAATGACTAATCTAAAAATTAAATTTAAAAATAATTTCATCTACAATAACATCAAAAATAATATAATAATTGGGAATAAATTTAGCAAAAGATGTATGAGATGTTTACACTGAAAACTACAAAGTAACAATGAATAAATTGAAGATGTGGTTAAATGGAAATGCATTGCATGTTCTTGAAAACAAAGATATAATATTGCCTTAGCCCATTTGGGCTGTTATAACAAAATACCAGAGGCTGTGTGGCTTATAAATGACAAAATATTATTTCTTACAATTCTGGAACCTGAGAAGTTCAAACTCAGGGTGCTGGCAGATTTTACTTTTGATGAGACCCTGCTTCCTAGAAGGCTGGCAGTCATTTCACTGTAACATCATGTGGTAAATGGGGCAAGAGAACTTTCTCAGGACTCTTTTATAAGGGCACTAATGTCATTCATGAGGGCTCCGCCCTCATGATCTAATTAACTCTCCAAAGCCCCACCTCCTAATACTGGTTTTAACATATGAATTTTGGAGGAACACAAACATTCAGACTATAGCAATTTTTAACAAGAAATTGCTATGTTAATTTTATTAAGAAGGTAATATTCCCCCGATTTATATAGAGATTCAGTGCATTCTCCATCAAAATCTCATCTGCTTTTTTTTTTTTTTTTTTGCAGAAGTTGACAAGCTGATCCTAAAATTCACATGGACATACAAGGGTCCCATCATAACAAAAACAATCTTGAAATAGAAGAGCAAAGTTGGTGGACTCAAACTTTTCAATTTCAAATTTTAATACAAAGCTACAAAAATCAAAACACTCTGGTGCTGGCAAAAGGATAGGCATATAAATTAATAAAACATAATTGAGAATCCAGAAATAAACCCTTACATATATTGTCAATTGATTTTCTAGAAGCTATTCCAATAAGGAAAGAATAGTGTCTAATGTTGGTAATGGGATGACTGGACATTCTATCTCACACCATATACAAAATAAATGAAGTTAGACCTCTATCTCATATTATATACAAAAGGTAACTCAAAATGGATCAAAGACTTAAATGCAAGAGCTAAAACTATAAATATCTTAGAAGACATAAGGCAAAAGTCTTTATGACCTTGTATTAGGCACTGGATTTTTAGATATGATACCAAAACCATAAGTAGCAAACGAAATACATTTAACTTCATCAAAATTTAAAATCTTATGCTTCAAAATTCACCAACAAAAAAGTGAAAGAAAAAAAAAACACAAATGGGAGAAAATCTTTGCAAATAACATAGATAAGGAACCAGTATCCAGAATATACGAAGACTTACATCTCAATAATAAAATGACAGTAGCCCAAATAAAAAAAGGGCAAAGGATTTGGATAGACATTTCTCCAAAGAAGATAATCAAATGGCCAATAAGCACATGAAAAGCAGCTCAACCTCATTTTTTATTAGGAAAACACAAGCAATGATAAAAATAGCAATGAGATACCATTAAAAAAATGAAGAATTGATACAACCAAGGAAGCTTTTTAAAACATTAAGCTAAGTGAAAGAAACCAGACACAAAATGCCATATATTACATGATTCCATTTATATGAAATTTTTAGACTAGGCAAAGCCATAGATATATAAAGTAGATTAGTGATTGCCAGGACCTGGAGGGAAAGTGACTGCTAATGAGCATCGAATTTCTTTTGGAGATAATGGAACTATTCTGGAATTGAGGCAGGAGATAGATGGGCTACAGGCTGAACAGCTGGAGTTCCATCCCCTGTGGACAGATACTCCAAAATAGCAGGAAGGAGGAGAAGTCCTGCCCAGATAAGAGGTAAAGACCACATATTCCTCATTCACAAAGTCAAGGAGACATCCTGACAACACGTGCACAGAAAAGCTCATTGAAGGTCAAAAAGGGAGGGGGCACCACCCCACAGTAGGTGATATCAACCTACCCATAGGCCTTTTCACTAGAATCACTTGGCTAAGAGATGTGCGTGTACACATGGGAAGACCCTGAGTTATACCAAATATGGACTCAGAACCAAGCAAAGCAAGATGATTGGCCAAAGGAAACCCGGAAGAAATGCCCCATAAAAATGATTCAAACTATCAAGAGGGCACGACTTCTCTCTCTGAGCCCGCCCCTGTGTCTATCCACTCGTACTCTTTTTCCTCCTAATAAACACTTTACTTTGTTTCACTATTTTATGTCTCTATGTCAAATTCATTTCTACACAGCTGATGGGCCAGGGCCTTGTCACTGGCCACTGGTCCCTGATGGTCTAGTGGTATGCAAATTATATCTCAATAAAATATTTCTATGGTTGTATAAAATGATGCTAAATATCACAATTCGGTGGATAATTTAATCAAGTAACAATTCCATACTTAAAAAGTCTTTTATATGGAATAGACATTTGTTTGAATTAAATACTCAATCAGTCAAATGACATGTTTTTGTGCAGATGGTAAGATTATCTTAGAACATTTTAAGCAAATTGTTGAACGTTGTTTGTAAATTATATGATCCACAGGAAAAGTAAGAATTTTGACAAGAAATCTAGATCAGATTTTACCAGCAATTGCCTTGAAGATTCATGTAATACATGAGAAATTTGGCTGATGCAATTTTAATATCTATTCCATTTGCTAATAACTACGATATGCAATTGACTCTGGGGAAATACTGGCAGGTATTTTAAGCTTCATCCTGTAGATGGCTGTAATGCTGTAATTTCAAATACAAAGAATAGCTATATATGTTCATAGAAAAAATGTAGAGTGTTAATTCTGGTCTAACAATAAAGCTTAAAATTTATCCTGAATATGTATATAAATATATCCACTTCATATATTTACGAAAACAGAAAATAGGAACATAAACTTTAGCCAAAAAGTACAATTAAGGAAAATAAAAATAGTAAAAATAAAACCAGACATTTTTTCAGTTTTTAAGAGAAATTAAATACTAGTTGGCCATTGTAATAATAACTTTCCATTTTTCTGTTTTTAAAATGTAAATATTAAACAAACAAAAATAGAGATAATTAAACAGGTTACATGATAAGCTGAATACCATCGTTCAGATTTATCAAATGTTAAACTTTTAAAATATTTGCCTAAGACTTTTTCTTAAACAAACTATTACAACTACAGTTGAGACACAATACACCATAGAAAACCTCATGACTTCTATTCCTTTCTCTCCTGACCAGAGGCAATCACTATTTAGAAGTTGGTGTAAAGCCTTCTCAACTACTCTTTTAAATATTTGTATTACATATATTAATAATTCTAAAATATTAATATACTTTTGTTAAAAACATTAACTAAATGCATCATGTACAAATATATCTGTCTATTTTAACAGTATTTAAATTGTTTCTCCAATCCATGTATATAAGAGTTCATATCTTAAGAGTTTCTCTATTCTAGATAGAGAATATACCTACCACTGAAATTGTTGAGTAATGGCTACACAGAGAGGCTACCGTGTTCTGCTAAACAGATTGTCTAATACACAATTCTGTATCACTGTTGTCTATGTGAAGGACGCCACTTTGTGATGTGAACAAAGCTGACAAACCTGTTTAGTCTACTTAGCTGGCCTACTCAGTTCCTAGACATTGCAAATTTGCTTTTCAGAACTTTTGCAGGTAAATATACCTCCACTAGCTGTATGAGCTCCCATGCTCCACATCCTCTGCTATTCCTAACATTAACAGATGTAGAAAATGTTTTGCCAATCTAAAGGTTATAAAACAATATATGATTTCTTCCGTTTTTGCTTAATTCATAACAAATTAACTAAATATATACTTCCTGTTTATTTGCATGCAGAGTTTCTCTGTTGAAGGTACCTAGTCCTATCCTTTTCACTATTTAAGTGGAGTTATATGTTCTTTCAAAATGTATTTTGGGAATCTTTGAATGTGTTGGATCCAAATCCTCTGCCTGATATATAAATTGTAAATATTCATTAATGTAATTATTTAATAAAATAAATACAATGATGTTAGAGTGGCAAACTAATTAATATTTAGCATTTATGTAGTTTTTCAAACGTCACAGAATTTATTGATAATCTGATGATTTTCTCACATTGTATTAATTAGATTTTGGTTTGGATAAACTTTACACATTTTTGACAAATATTTTACATTTTTAAAATATTTTCATATATTTGAATATAAAAACATCCACTAGTTCATGTTTAAATGTTATTGTTTGTCCTCTATAAAGGACTTCCAAATTCTTTATAGACCTGAGATTTTGAAAGAAGAAATAAACAATTCTGAAAGAAAGGCAGATGAGGTTGAGAACAGGTGACCTGCATCATTGCCGCTGGGTACTATAAACTGAAGCCCGATTATAAACAAAAGGTGTAATATTTTGTGGTATATTGTAAATGAGATTTCAAAAGAAAATGGCTGAATAAGAAGACTGTGTATTGAGCAAAAAGTTGGTATAGTTCCTAGCTAGCAGATTTTGCTCAAGAGCACTGCAACCTTGCTTGAAAAACATTTCTTTCATGCTTTTAAATGGACACTTTAAAATTTGGCTTCCATTCAGAGAGCATTTAAAATGGTTCAGTGTTATTCAGAGTGAAAAAGAAATGAGGTATCAAGCCAAGAGAAGACATGAGGAACCTGAAATGTATATCTCTATGTGAAAGAAGCCAATCTAAAAAGGCTACAATACTATGTGACATTCTGAAAAATTCAAAACTATGGAGACAGTAAAAAGATCAGTGGTTGCCAGGGTTTGGGGAGGGGAAGGGATTAATGATGGAGTACAGACGATTTTGTAGGGAAGTGAAAATACTCTGTACTGTATAATACCATAATGATAGATAAATGTCATTGTACATTTGTCCAAATCCACCCTATATACCACACCAAGAGTGAACTGTAATATAAACTATGAACTTTGGTTGAGTATGATGTGTCAATGTAGATTCATCAATTGTAACAAATACAACACTCTGGTGGGGAATGTTGATAATGAGGGAAGCTGTGTATGTGTGAGGACAGAGAGTATATGGGAAATAACTGCTCTACAAAAATAGAGTCTTTATTTTAAAAAATGTTTCAAAGCTTACCAAAGGAGTTAAAATAATTATTTTTAATTGGATTACTCTATGCAAGAGTTAGATTTATTCATGACCAATATTATCCATAGATAACACTATTTTTTTGATCCAAAATAAACAATAATTAATAATTAAACCAATAAATAGCTCAGGTATATTTTGAGCCTGTGAATGTTTCATATATTAAGAACTAATACTAATAGCTAAGACTTTAATGCTTAAATACACACTAGGCAGTTTCTAAGTGCTTTATATTTTAACTAATTTGATGCTTGAAAGAACTCTTTAAGACAAGAATGATTATTCCACTATTATTATGACTACACACATTTTTCAGATATGGTTTGTGAGAAACAAAGAGATAAGTAACTTGACAAAATAAATAGCAGTAGGTTGTAGAGCTGTGATTCAAACCCAGGTAGTTTTCCTCCAGAGTTAATTTCTTTTCTTTTTTTTTTACCTCCACAGACATTTTACTCAGTATATTCAGTGAACTTGTATGATCTAAGAACTGTTTGTATCCATTTTTATAGTAAATAAGTACAGAGATTAAGGTTAAGCATTTATAAACATAATAGCTATTGACATTGATGTGTCATTTAAATGCACGATTGGTTTCTAGTAATACATTTTTATTACATGTGAGAAATTATTGGTCTGCATGAGTTGGAAACTAAACAAACAACCACATCTTTCACTCTAAGTTAAGGATAGGCAAACTTTTCCTGTAAATGGTCACATAGTAAATATCTCAGAATTTGGGGGTGATATTGTCTCCTATGCAACTACACAACTCTGGTGGTATAGCATGAAAGCAGCCCTATACAATAGTAAATAAGTAAATGTGACTCTGTTCCAAAAAAATTTAATTTACAAAAGTAGTGCACTATTATATTTATTATATTAATTATTATATTATATTATAATTGTGGCAAAGAGTGAAACTGTGTTCTAGTGGAAAGCACTTTAAATTGGGAATATATAATCCAGAGTTGTATCCCTTCCCTTGCCACTAAGTAGTTATGCAACCTTGGCATGCCAACCCAAGTTTTCAAATTGTATCCTCCACCTTGAAAAATCAGGAAAGGAAACAGAGTAATGGGATGTTTTTAAACTCTAAAATTACATGTAAATTTATTCTTTTGACTTTTATCAACTTATCAATGAACATGCATTTTCTGTTTTCCTGAAATGTATGATACAGTTGCATCATTCTTATATAAACTTAGATCCTTCCCATTCTCACCTTAGTTTAACTTAAAAGATAATGTATACAATAAGATTGTGACTAACTAGCCTTGCTTACTGATTTTCTACAGTATCTCTTGTAAGCTTATAGTACAACATCTGCTCTTAGACAGCTAAACTTTTATTGTGTTAAGGGGTTATCAAAAAATACTTAACACTGTTGCCTCTTTTAGTGAGTTCGTGTACCAGCCAGTGGTTCCATGATCCATGCCATGAAGCAGCAAAGTTGTCAGATGGTTGAAGCGACAGGAAAATTTTTCATTATATCTTAGTTGAAATATGTGTGAGAAATAAAACTTAAGTACAATATATAGATGGCAGTCTGAATACTCTAATTATTGGGACAGTAGTTTATATTAAAGTATAAGTCTATAATTATTTCTATTGTGCCAAATTCACAATATAATTTTTATCTTTTCCATCTATCATGGCAGCTATATGATGTCTTGAACACATGAAACAAAGTCTGCTGAAGAAATATTAGCATCTATCTCAAAAGAAATAAGTACTTTCAGAATATCCCCCCAAAGTATTTAAAGCATGCAGCTAAAACAGGTGATTTATAGATCAAAAGAATATAAAAAAGAACTAAAAATCTTGATATAAACTCAAATTATATTTAAGACAAAGAAGAAATATAGAGCATTAAGACCTGAAGAATTGTCAGAAGAAATATTTTGAAAGAAAAATATAGATATACAAATATAGAAAAGAAGAGAAAGGACATAAGGGAAATATTTTAACCTTTAATGTAAGTACAAGTGACATCCAAGAATGAAAGAAGACAGCAAAGATTAGAATGAGGCTTTTCTGAAATGATGAGAAGCACCATTCTAGGGATTCAAGAAGCCCTATGTGCACTAAAAGGGAAGCATTACATAAACATACACACACAACATCACCCACACACAACACACACACACACAATCTATCAAAAGCTGCAGCTTTTACTCAATCCTCTATGTTATACTTCAGGCTTTATTTTTCTCCATAGCACTCATTACATCTTTCTATATATTTTCTTATTTATCTTGATTTCTGCCTTTTCCCATTCATAGAGTATAAGCTCCATGAATAGCAGTTATTTATGCAATTATTTTATTTATTATCATATCCACAATAAATATTCATTGAATAGATGAATGGATGAGTGTTCTAGACCTTGCATTTCTCAATAGCCTCCTTGGGAATGTCATACCCATAAGTTATGTGTAACATATGGCTCGCTACATTTTGAATTGTGAATTCTTGTAATTTATAGCAAAATTTTATTATAGAATGTCCTACTTAAAGCAGGAGTTGTTAGTGCCACTAAGATCATTTAAATTTGTATTTTGAAATTTGTTCAGAATTGCTTAACTTTGGATCTTATCATCTGCAAATTCAGTAACTGCTTTATTCATACAAAAATTGTTGCATTTGACTAACCAAAATAAATTATTAAATTGTTATAAGATTGTAAATAGTTATATATTAAATCTCCATAGATCCACAAGGACTCTGGAAATGATCTGAGTGAATAACATATTCCTAAATTATAGTTTCTGCTTATAGACAGTGCTACCTCTAAGTGATTGATGTTCTCTCCTACTACATACATTGACAAGATAACAACAACTTCTAATAAGCAATTATCATTATTTTCTTAGGACTACAAGTTCATTTAGAAATGGTAGACATAAGAGACATGTGGCAAAGAATGAAAGGAAACTACCATTGAAATTTGTTGGTAGTTTGCAAATTATTTCTATTATTATAATAAATACTTCATATACTATAACTATTTTTTAAAAGTGTACTCATCACATCCTTTTGAATTGCTCTTCAATTTCTTTCCCATTAATTTTTACGTATAGCCTGATTCGGAATGGTCTATATTTATACATGCATTTTAGTGTAATAATTTAAAACTAGCTAGAATATCTAGTTGAAAGGATTGTTTGTTTTGCTGTTAGTGTAGTATAAGTCATCTAAGTCCTTAACATTTGAACATAGTTTTTGGAGGAACACGTGACTGAAGACATACAGGGTTCACTGGAGGCCACAGGGGTGGGAGATACATATCAACTGTGCAGTCCTCAGATAAGATATCACTGGAGGAACATTTTGTAGTTGTATTAAACTTGTATAAACAAAGCAATTAAAAAACAATTAGTGAAGGGCTCTGGTCAGCCCAGGCTGGGACAAATTCCCTGACCTTAGACTGAGCACTGCAAACAATGATTGAAAATATTGAAATAGTCCACTCTTGGGTCAGGAAGATAGGTTCTCTTGGGTCAACAGAAGTGGGAGAATTTGTAGCCTCAGAACATTAGAAAGTGGCAGTCTAGGATATTTATATCTTCTCCCATTACAGATTATGAGGCCCAGTGAATTATATATATCTTTTCAAATGACTTTAATTATGAGATCACCACTTAATATCTGAAAACAAAACGCTGAATGTATTGCTTCCTTAAATAAAAGATTGCTATGCTGGTCAGCCATGACATCCTTGAGCAAAGCTTACTGCTCTCTTATAAAGTATTTGGAAAGCCTTTGCTTTGAGGTTGTGTTGGTGTGAGTTGGCATCAGTCTTGAGAATGTGGCATGTAATAGCTCTTATTTTGGGGAGAGATACATGAGTTTGATAACACTACCTTTAGAATAATGTTCACTAAAGCAAATCCACTGAATAGGTGACTTTCAGAAAATGAGGTAGACAGTGATTGGCTAGCTTTCAGAGGTGTGTTCACTAAAGTGAGTGTCACTGTTTCATTGAATAGATGGGTTTAAAAGCATGCTGTCATGGACAGGGAATTATAATGGCCATAGAGCTGATATATATTGATTAAAAAGAGTTATTTGGTTAATGACTTCATACCTACAAAACAATAGTCTTGTCCTAAATAAGTAGGGCCTTATTAAAAAATGTCTGAAAAATAATTCTGGATTTATACAAAAGTTGCAAAGATATTACAGAGTTCACACATCCTTATCATTCAATTTTCTCTAATGTTAATATCTTAATAACCATGGTACATGTATCAAAACAAAATACATAAATTTTAAAAAATATTATTTGATAATTCTTGAAATGAAAAATAGTTTAACATTTGGAAAATTATTAATATTATATAATCTCAACAATAGAATAAATTTTGAACATATAGTCATTTCAATAATAAACAATGACTTGGATTATAAGAATTAATACTGTTAAAATGGCTGTATTACCCAAAGCAATCTACAGATTTAATTCAACCCCTATCAAGTTATCCACATCATTTTTCACAGAACTAGAACAAATAATCTTAAAATTTATATGGAACCATAAAAGACCCAGAATTGCCAAAGCAATCCTGAGGAAAAAGAACAAAACTGGGAGGCATAACCCTCCCAGACTTCAGACAATACTACAAAGTTACAGTAATCAAAACAAGGTGATATTGGCACAAAAACCAACATATGAATCAATGGAAAAGAATAGAGAGCCCAAAAATAAGCCCACACACCTGCAGTCAATTAATATTTGACAAAGGTGGCAAGAATATACAATAAAGAAAAGAGAGTGTCTTGAACAAGGGGTGCTGGGAAAGATGGACAGCAGCATGTAAATCAATGAAGTTAGAACACACCCTCACACCATATTCAAAAATAAACTCAAAATGACTTAAAGACTTAAATATAAGACATGACACCATAAAACTCCTAGAAGACAACACAGGCAAAACATTGTAGCAATTTTTTCTTAGGTCAGTCTCCCAAGGCAATAGAAATAAATGCAAAAATAAACAAATGGGACCTAACCAAACTTATAAACTTTTGCACAGCAAAGGAAACCATAAACAAAATGAAAAGACAACCTACAGACTGGGAGAAAATATTTGCAAATGATGCAACCCACAAGAGCTTAATTTCCATAATATACAAACAGCTCATACAACTCAATAACAAACAAACAAACAATACAATCAAAATATGGGCAAAAGATCTAAATAGACATTTCTCCAAGGAAAACATACAGATGGCCAATAGGCACATGAAATGGTGCTCAACATCACTAGTCATTAGAGAAATGCAAATCAAAAGTATAATGAGGTGTCACCTTACAATGGTCAGAATGGCCATCATTAAAACATCTACAAATAATAAATGCTGGAGAGGGTGTGGAGAAAAGACAACCCTCTTACATTGTTGGTGGGAATGTAAATTGGTACAGCCACTATGGAAAACAGTATAGAGGTTCCTTAAAAAAACTAAAAATATTGATAGAATTGCCATATGATCTAGCAATCCCACTCTTGGACATATATTCAGAGAAAACTCTAATTTGAAAAGATATATGCACCCCAATGTTCATAGGAACACTATTTACAATAGCCAGAGACATGGAAGCAACCTAAATGTCCACTGACAGGTGAATGGACAAAGAAGACGTGGTATATATATACAAAGGAATATTACTCAGCGGAAAAAAAAAAGAATGAAATAACGCCATTTGCAGCAATATGGATGGACCTAGAGATTATCATACTAAGTGAAATAAGTCAGAGAAAGACAAATATCATATGATATCACTTATATGTGGAATCTAAAATATGATACAAGTGAACTTATTTACAAAACAGAAATAGACTCATAGACATACAACATAAACTTATGGTTACAAAGGTGAAAGGGACTGGGGAAAAGCTAAATTAGTAGTTTGGGATTAGCAGATACAAACAACTATATATAAAATAGATAAACAACAAGGTCTTAATGAATAGCTCAGGGAAATATGTTCAATATCCTATAATAAAGCATAATGGAAAAGGATACAAGAAAGGATATATATATATATATATATATATATATATATATATATATATATATATAACTGAATTATATATATGTATTATTCAGTTATGTTATATAAAACTGAATCACTTTGCTGTACACCAGAAACTAACACAGCATTATGAATCAACTATACTTCGATAAAATAAGAAGAAGAAGAAGAATTTAGTAATATTGTGCACCAATTCCTAGGTTATACACTAACAAACGTAAGGTAGATAGCTCGTGGGAAGCAGCTGCATGGCACAGGGAGATCAGCTAGGTGCTTTGTGACCACCTGGAGGGGTGGGATAGGGAGGGTGGGAGGGAGGGAGACGCAAGAGGGAAGAGATATGGGAACATATGTATATGTATAACTGATTCACTTTGTTATAAAGCAGAAACTAACACACCACTGTAAAGCAGTTATACCCCAAAAAAGATGTTAAAAAAAAAAAATCTTCAAAATCACAGAATAGAAGTATCCTTTTGCTACAGGATAAAAACGCGTATAGTAATACAACTTTAAACATCATTCTAAAGAGAGAGTTATCCCAAGATAACCAGTTAAAAAGCTGGAAATATATAGCTAACATAATACAATATATAATTAATAATAATTATATTAATGCTTCTGTATGAGTAGGGTAGCTATGTAAATCTTACAACCGATTTTTTGAGACTTTTAATCAATGTCACTAATATTGGCCATGATATGAACATTTCATTAACTTCTATAATCACCGATTACAGCAACCAAAAAATTAATCTACTTATACAAAGTTATTGTTGCCAGAAAGATGCAATGATAGATATATATGATTACATAAAACTACTAGCATGATAGTAGTTATAATAATCATTTCTGGGGAATGTAATCATGGAGATTTAAATTGGAAATATAAGAAAAAAGTCACACTTTTGATCAAAAATGTTGTGTTTCTATAAATGAAAATAATTGGGCCACAGCCATCAATTTACAAATGGAATTTTAGTTATAAATAACACTTTTAGACATAAATCAGAAGATGGTGGTCTTTACGAAATCATGTGTGAAAGAATAACTATTGAAAAACACATAGCTCAGACTTCCCTGGTGGTGCAGTGGTTAAGAATCCGCCTGCTATTGCAGGGGACATGTGTTTGATCCCTGGTCCGGGAAGATCCCACATGCTGCAGAGCAGCTAAGCCCCGTACGCCACAACTACTGAGCCTGCACTCTAGAGCCTGTGAACCACAACTACTGAAGCCCGTGTGCCTAGAGCCTATGCTCTGCAACAAGAGAAGCCACCACAATGAGAAGCCCACACGCTGCAACGAAGAGTAGCCCCCACTCTCCGCAACTAGAGAAAGCCTGTGTGCAGCAACAAAGACCCAACACAGCCAAAAATAAATAAATAAAATCAGTAAATTTATTTTAAAAAAAAGGAAACACACAGCTTTTCAACCACACCTATACACGTGGTCAGACACATGACCACAAAAACATTATTCCAACAAATTCAGAATCAACTTATATTTATTGATGTTCTTCTCAGTTTCCTAAATTATAAAATTGAATAAAAATAGTACCTACCTCATTGTGTTGCTTTGAGGATTAAATTAATTTGTAAAGGGCTTAGAAACATGTCTAGCACATAGTATGGTCTTGGTAAATGTTAGACAGTATTACTCTATAACAAATATATCAAAGTTTTACATACTCAGTAAAATGCTGTGTAATTATTAAAAATATTATATTCATTGTATTATATCGTTAAAGTAGTATCCTGTGACTGATTTATGTAAACATACAAGGGGCTAGAAAATGAAGAATATTATTCAGATAATTCATTAAAAAAATCACATAAATGCTATGAAACATTGAGAAAATATTTTATTATCCAGAATTTTCCTGTATAATTTCTCACTTCTTATTTGTAATTTAGGCTTCACATATGGTGTAATTTTTATCTTAAACATTTGGTTTTGGAGCAATTAAAATTTTTAAGTAGTACTAAAATAATACTTTGAGGACATTAATGATACTTCACATATTTGTTCTGGCTTATAAGAAAAGTGATTTTGAGTTAATACTTAAATAAAAGCTAAGACAGAAGATACCTTGACATTTAGATCAATTAATGTAATTACTTTTATGCATAAATACTAATTACATGATTTCGAATCTTCAATTTATTATTTGAGTTGCTGATGTATCATTTTAACATCAGCAGATGCTAATTTACTTTTTGAAAGAATAAGCAACACTTATAGTATCAATTTATTTTAGGTATGTAATAGAGGGAAAAAAGGTAAAGTTTTTCAAAAATTAATTTACTTATTTGAATGTTGTATTAAAAATGCATACTATCAGGTAATGTATCCATTTTAAGCTGTGTTGACCAGATTACCTAGAGAAAGCATATTGAAAAGAAATGCTAATGAGAACCTATTGTACAGAACAAGGAACTCTACTCGGTGCTCAGTAGTGACCTAAATGGGAAGGAAATCTAAAAAAGAGTGGATATATGTATATGTGTAACTGTACAGCAGAAACTAACACAACATTGTAAAGCAACTATACTCCAATAAAAATTAATTAAAGGGACTTCCCTGGTGGTGCAGTGGTTAAGAATCCACCTGCGAATGCAGGGGACACAGGTTCAATCCCTGGTCCGGGAAGATCCCACATGCCATGGAGCAACTAAGCCCGTGCACAGCAACTACTGAGCCTGCACTCTAGAGCCTGCAAGCCACAACTACTGAGCCCACATGCTACAACTACTAAAGTCTGCAAGCCTAAAGCCCATGCTCCACAGCAAGAGAAGCCACCACATGAGAAGCCCACACACCACAATGAAGAGCAGCTCCTGCTCGCCACAACTAGAGAAAGCCCACGCACAGCAACAAAGACCCAACGCAGTCAAAAATAATAAATAAATTAATTAATTAATTTTAAAAAATTAATTATAAAAGAAAGGAAATGCAAAATTGATGGGCAATGTCATAGTGAAAGCTGTCCATTTATATTGAAATTTTAATTTCAATCTTTATTATTTTTTAATATTATATGCTAGGGCATTGAAATTGTTGCATATTTTACAGTGTTTCTGAATAAAGTTCTGAATGGAGACATCCATAACCATAAGTATGCTAGTAAGAATGTGTCAAATATGTGAATATCACCGAGTACATGTGTCACTGATTTAGTTTGGCTGTTGTACTATCAAATAGAATTATTAATTTTAATATCAGATAGGATTATAGGTTTAATGAGTAGCTATAAATATGTTAATTAAATTAGCATACCACAATATCAATTTATTCAGAAACCCTCCATGGTTCAAACAAAAGGTGTAAACAAATCAATGTTATTTTCTTAATGAATAATTATGATACATTTGATTATTATTAAACTGAAGATAGTTTATTCAACTATTTCACTGTGAACATATTTTTATAATGATAAATTTCTAATATAGAAACAAAGCAACATGTGCAAAATATCATATATCCTTCCTTTTAAATATCATGGTCAAATCTAGAGATTATCAAACAAGTCAGAAATTATTTTCGTCTGTAAACTAAAGGCTTATTTAGTCAACAAAGGGTCTACTGATTTCATAACTGGGGTAAATTTAAATTCTTGCTGGTCCCCTTCCATTAGTTTCCCTTGCTGGCATCCCCTGAGTTGTAGATGATACTATCTGTTTCTTGGTTGTCATCACATTTTGCATTTGTTAAAATGTTTAGGCTATCATTTAATTTCTGGTCAAACAAGTCATGACATGATAGCAATTATACCTTCTCACCTCAGTCAAGAGTTCCTCCCAAGGTACTAATCAAGAGTAATGTATTAATGCCACATTTGACTCATGTAAACACATATGATTCCTCCCTCACCATTCTATGCTATGTAAAGATGTTGATAGTTGTTTCAGGAAAATGTGCCTAAAATCCTATCATTGTAAACAGTAAAATCAGAGGTTAAAGGAATGAGACATAAAATACTCCAGTACTGGGCTTCCCTGGTGGCGCAGTGGTTGAGAGTCTGCCTGCCGATGCAGGGGACACGGGTTCGTGCCCTGGTCCGGGATGATCCCACATGCCGCAGAGCGGCTGGGCCCGTGGGCCATGGCTGCTGGGCTTGTGCATCCAGAGCCTGTGCTCCACAGTGGGAGAGGCCACAACAGTGAGAGGCCTGCGTACAGAAAAAAAAAAAAAAAAAAAAAAAAAAACTCCAGTATTTTAGTTCAGGAAATTACAGAAGATTCAGAAAATATTATGGAGTGGATTGTCAAATAAGGCATCAAAATTACAATGTTAATGTGATGTTCAGGAAGGCATTAATGAAATTCTTTCTAACAGACTCACAAATATAGAAAACAAACTAGTGGAACTTCCATGGCAGTATAGTGGTTACGACTCCACGCTTCCAGGGAAGTAAGACCGCACAAGCCACATGGCTCTGCCAAAAATAAATAAATAAATAGAAAACAAACTACTGGTTATCAAAGGGGAGAGGGAAGGTGGGGAGGGGAAAATTAGGAGTATGGGATTAACGGATACAAACTACTATGTATAAAATAGATAAGCAGCAAGGATATACTATATAGCAAAAGGAATTATTCCCATTACCTTGTAATAATCTATAATGGAATACAATCTGCAAAAATATTGAATCACTATGCCGCACACCTGAAACTAACACAATATTGTAAATCAACTATACTTCAATTAAAATAAAGTCTTTCTATTACGAGGGACTGATCAACAGAATAAAATATTTGTGATCAATCAAGTATGATAGAGGGGATTCAAGATGGTGGAAGAGGGTTCCCCTGGTGGTGCAGTGGTTGAGAGTCCGCCTGCCGATGTGGGGGACACGGGTTCGTGCCCTGGTCTGGGAAGATCTCACATGCCATGGAGTGGCTGGGCCCGTGAGCCATGGCCGCTGATCCTGCGCATCCGGAGCCTGTGCTCTGCAACAGGAGAGGCCACAACAGAGAGAGGCCCGCGTACCGCAAAAAAAAAAAAAAAAAAAAAGATGGTGGAAGAATAAGACGTGGAGATCACCTTCCTCCCGACAAATACATCAGAAATACATCTACATTTGGAACAACCCCTACAGAACACCTACTGAATGCTGGCAGAAGACCTCAGACCACCCAAAAGGCAAGAAACTCCCCACATTCCTGGGTAGGGCAAAAGAAGAAAGAAAAAACAGAGACAAAAGAATAGGGATGGGACCTGCACCATTGGGAGGGAGCTGTGAAGGAGGAAAGCTTTCCACACACTCAGAAGCCCCTTCGTGGGTGGAGACTGTGGGTGGCAGAGGCGGGAAGCTTTGGAGCTGCGGAGGAGAGCACAGCAAAAGGGGTGCAGAGGGTAAAGCGGAGAGATTCCCGCACAGAGGATCGGTGCCGACCAGCACTCATCAGCCGGAGAGGCTTGTATGCTCACCCGCCATGACAGGTGGGGGCTGGGAGTTGAGGCTCGGGCTTCGGAGGTCGGATACCAGGGAGAGGACTGAGGTTGGCTGAGTGAACACAGCCTGAAGGGGGCTAGTGCACCACAGTTGGCTTAGAGGGAGTCAGGAAAATGTCTGGACCTGCCTAAGAGGCAAGAGACCATTGTTTCAGGGTGCACGAGGAGAGGGGATTCAGAGCACCACGTAAATGAGCTCCAGAGACAGGCACGAGCCGCAGCTCTCAGCGTAGACCCCAGAGACGGGCATGAGATGCTAAGGCTGCTATTGCAGCCACCAAGAATCCTGTGTGCAAGCACAGGGCACTATCCCCACCTCCGTTCCTGGGAGCATGTGCAGCCTGCCACTGCCAGGGTCCCGTGATCCAGGGACAACTTCCCCGGGAGACCACACTGCACACCTCAGGCTGTTGTAATGTCATGCTGATCTCTGCCGCGGCAGGTTCCCCCCGCAATTTGTACCCCTCCCTCCCCCTGGCCTGAGTGAGCCAGAGCCACCTAATCAGCCACTTCTTTAACCCCATCCTGTCTGAGTGAAGAACAAATGCCCTCAGGCGACCTACACACAGAGGTGGGGCCGAATGCAAAGCTGAACTCCAGGAGCTGTGAGAACAAAGAAGAGAAAGGGAAATCTCCCCCAGAAGCCTCAGGAGCGGCGGATTAAACCTCCACAATCAACATGATGTACCCTGCATCTGGGGAATACCTGAATAGACAACAAATCATCCCAAATTGAGGAGGTGGACGTTGGGAGCAATGATATATGTATATTTTTCCCTTTTTCTCTTTTTCTGAGGGTCTATGTGTATGCTTCTGTGTGTGATTTTGTCTGTATAGGTTTGCTTTTACCATTTGTCCTAGGTTTCTATCTGTCCGTTTTTTATTCTTTTCTTTTTATAGTATAGTTTTAGCACTTGTTATCATCAGTGGATTTATTCTTTGGTTTAGTTGCTCTCTTCTTTCTTTTATTACTTAAAAAAAATTTTTAATACTTATTTTTTATTTTAATAATTATTTTATTTTATCTTTTTCTTTCTTTTTTGCTCCCTTTTATTCTGAGCCATGTGGATAACAGGCTCTTTGTGCTCTGGCAAGGCATCAGGGCTGTGACTCTGAGGTGTGAGAGCCAAGTTCGGGACTTTTGTCAACCAGAGACCTCCCAGCTCCACGTAATATCAAATGGCAAAAATCTCCCACAGATCTCCAGCTCAACACCAACACCCAGCTCCATGCAACGACCAGCAAGGTATAGTGCTGGACATCCTATGCCACACAACCAGCAAGACAGGAACACAAACCCACCCATTAGCAGAGAGGCTGCCTAAAATCATAACAAGGTCACAGACACCCCAAAATACACCACCAGGCATGGACCAGCTCACCAGAAAGACAAAATCCAGCCTCATCCACCAGAACACAGGCACTAGTCCCCTCCACCAAGAAGCCTACACAACCCACTGAACCAACCTTACCCACTGTGGGCAGAGACCAAAAACAACGGGAACTAAGAACATGCAGCCTGAGAAAAGGAGACCCCAAACACAGTAAGTTAAACAAAATCAGAAGACAGAGAAAAACACAGCAGAAGAAGGAGCAAGGTAAAAACCCACCAAACATAACAAATGAAGAGGAAACAGGCAGTCTACCTAAAAAAGATTTCAGAATAATGATTGTAAAGATGATCCAAAATCTTAAAAACAGAACGGAGAAAATATAAGAAATTATATTTCTTATATGAGGAAAAACAATGAGGAAAAACAATGAGGAAAAACATAATAAATAAAGTTAAAAATTCTCTAGAAGGGATTAATAGCAGAATAACTGAGGCAGAAGAACGGATAAGTGCCCTGGAAGATAAAATAGTAGAAATAACTACTGCAGAGCACCATAAAGAAGAAAAAATGAAAAGAATTGACGACGGTCTCAGAGACCTCTGGACAACATTAAGTGCACCAACATTCTTATTATTGGGGTCCCAGAAAAAGAATAGAAAAAGAAAGAGACTGAGAAAATATTTGAAGAGATGACAGTTGAAAACTTCCCTAATATGGGAAAGGAAATAGTTAATCAGGTCCAGGAAGCACAGAGAGTCCCATACAGGATGAATCGAAGGAGAAACAAACCAAGAAACATATTAATCAAACTATCAAAAATTAAATACAAAGAAAAAATATTAAGAGCAGCAAGAGAAAAACAACAAATAACATACAAGGGAATCCCCATAAGTTTAACAGCTGATCTTTCAGCAGAAACTCTGCAAGCCAGAAGGGAGTGGCAGGACATATTTAAAGTGATGAAAGGGAAAAACCTACAACCAAGATGACTCTACCCAGCAAGATTTTATCATTCAGATTTGATGGAGAAATTAAAACCTTTACAGGCAAGCAAAAGCTAAGAGAATACAGCACCACCAAACTAGCTTTACAAGAAATGCTAAAGGAACTTCTCTAGGCAGGAAACACAAGAGAAGGAAAACACCTACAATAATAAGCCCAAAACAACTAAGAAAATGTTAATAGGAACATACAAATAGATAATTACCTTAAATGTAAATGGATTAAATGCTGCAACCAAAATATATAGACTGGCTGAATGCATACAAAAACAAGACCCGTATATATTCTGTCTACAAGAGACCCACTTCAGACCTAGGGACACATACAGACTGAAATTGAGGGGATGGAAAAAGATATTCCATGCAAATGGAAATCAAAAGAAAGCAGGAGTAGCAATACTGGTATCAGACAAAATAGACTATAAAACAAAGACTATTAGAAGAGACAAAGAAGGACACTACATAATTATCAAGGGATCAATCCAAGAGTAAGATATAACAATTGTAAATAGTTATGCACCCAAAATAGGAGAACTGCAATATATAAGGCAAATGCTAACAGCCACAAAAGGAGAATTGACAGTAACACAATCATAGTAGAGGATTTTAACACCCCACTTTCACCAATGGACAGATCATCCAAAATGAAAATAAATAAGGAAACACAAGCTTTAAATGATACATTAAACAACATGGACTAAATTGATATCTATAGGACATTCCATCCAAAAACAACAGAATACACTTTCTTCTCAAGTGCTCATGGAACATTCTCCAGGATAGATCATATCTTGGGTCACATATCAAGCCTTGGTAACTTTAAGAAAATTGAAATCATATCAAGTATCTTTTCTGACCACAACGCTGTGAGATGAGATGTCAATTACAGGAAAAAATCTGTAAAACATACAAACACATGGAGGCTAAACAATACACTACTTAATAACCAAGAGATCACTGAAGAAATCAGAGGAAATCAAAAACTACCTAGAAACAGATGACAATGAAAACACGATGACCCAAAACCTATGGGATGCAGCAAAAGCAGTTAGAAAAGGGAAGATTATAGCAATACAATCCCACCTTAAGAAACAAGAAACATATCAAATAAACAACCTAAGCTTACACCTAAAACAATTAGCAAAAGAAGAACAAAAAAACCCCAAAGATTGCAGAAGGAAAGCAATCATAAAAATCAGATCAAAAATAAATGAAAAAGAAATGAAGGGAAAAAAAGCAAAGATCAATAAAACTAAAAGCTGGTTCCTTGAGAAGATAAATGAAGTTGATAACCCATTAGCCAGACTCATCAAAAAAAAGGGAGAAACTTCAAATCAATAGAATTAGAAATGAGAAAGGAGAAGTAACAATTGACACTGCAGAAATACAAAGGATCATGAGAGATTACTGCAAGCAACTATGTGCCAATAATATGGACAACCTGGAAGAAATGGACAAATTCTTAGAAACACACAACCTTCCGAGACTGAACCAGGAAGAAATAGAAAATATGAACAGACCAATCACAAGCACTGAAATTGAAACTGTGATTAAAAATCTTCCAACAAACAAAAGCCCAGGATCAGATGGCTTCACAGGCGAATTCTATCAAACATTTAAAGAAGAGTTAACACCTACTCTTCTCAAACTCTTCCAAAGTATAACAGAGGGAAGAACACTCCCCAAATCATTCTACAAAGCCACCATCACCCAGATACCAAAACTAGACAAAGATGTCACAAAGAAAGAAAACCACAGGCCAATAACACTGATGAACATAGATGCAAAAATCCTCAACAAAATACTAGCAAACAGAATCCAACAGCACGTTAAAAGGATAATGCACCATGATCAAATGGAGTTTATCCCAGGAATGCAAGGATTCTTCAGTATATGCAAATCAATCAATGTGATACACCATATTTACAAATTGAAGGATAAAAACCATACGATCATTTAAATAGATGCAGAGAAAGCTTTTGACAAAATTCAACACCCATTTATGATAAAAACCCTCCAGAAAATAGGCATAGAGGGAACTTACCTCAACATAATAAAGGCCATATAGGACAAACCCACAGCCAACACCGTCCTCAATGGTGAAAAAATGATACGATTTCCACTGAGATCAGGAACAAGACAAGGTGTCCACTCTCATCACTATTATTCAACATAGCTTTGGAAGTATTAGACACAGCAATCAGAGAAGAAAAAGAAATAAAAGGAATTTAAATCAGAAAAGAAGTAAAGTTGTCACTGTTTGCAGATGACATGACATTATACATAAAGAATCCTAAAGATGCTACCAGAAAGCTACTAGAGCTAATCAATGAATTTAGTAGAGTAGCAGGATACAAAATTAATGCACAGAAATCTCTGGCATTCCTGTACATTAATGATGAAAAATCTGAAGTAGGAATTAAGGAAACACTCCCATTTACCATTGCAACAAAAAGAATAAAATACCTAGGAATAAACATACTTAAGGAGAAAAAAGACCTGTATGCTGAAAACTATAAGACACTGATGAAATAAATTAAATATGATACAAATAGATGGAGAGATATACCATGTTCTTGGTTTGGAAGAATCAACAGTGTGAAAATGACTATACTACCCAAAGCAATCTACAGATTCAATGCAGTACCTATCAAACAACCACTGGCATTTTTCACAGAACTAGAACAAAAAATTTCACAATTTGTATGGACACACAAAAGTTCCTGAATAGCCAAAGCAATCATGAGAAAGAAGAATGGAGCTGGAGGAATCAGGCTTCCTGACTTCAGACTATACTACAAACCTACAGTAATCAAGACAGTATGGTACTGGCACAAGAACAGAAAAAGAGATCAATGGAACAGGATAGGAAGCCCAGAGATAAACCCATGCACATATGGTCACCTTATCTTTGACAAAGGAGGCAAGAATATACAATGCAGAAAAGACAGCCTCTTCAATAATTGGCGCTGAGTAAAAGCTACATGTAAAAGAATGAAATTAGAACACTCCCTAACAGCATACACAAAAATAAATTCAAAATGGATTAAAGACCTAAATGTAAGGTCAGACACTGGAAAACTCTTTGAGGAAAACATAGGCAGAACACTCTATGACATAAATCACAGCAAGATCCTTTGTGACCCACCTACTAGAGAAATGGAAATAAAAACAAAAATAAATAAATGGGACCTAATGAAACTTAAAAGCTTTTGCACAGCAAAGGAAACCATAACCAAGATGCAAAGACAACCCTCAGAATGGGAGAAAATAGCTGCAAATGAAGCAACTGACAAAGGATTAATCTCCAAAATTTACAAGCAGCTCATGCAGCTCAGTATCAAAAAAACAAACAACCCAATCCAAAAATGGGCAGAAGACCTAAATAGACATTTCTCCAAAGAAGATATATAGATTGCCAACAAACACATGAGAGAATGCTCAACATCATTAATCATTAGAGAAATGCACATCACTACTACAATGAGATATCATCTCACACTGGTCAGAATGGCCATCATCAATAAATCTAGAAACAATAAATCCTGGAGAGGGTGTGGCGAAAAGGGAACCCTCTTGCAGTTTTTGTGGGAATGTAAATTGATACAGCCACAGTGGAGAACAGTATGGAGGTTCCTCAGAATACTAAAAATAAAACTACCATATGATCCAGCAATCCCACTACTGGGCATATACCCTGAGAAAACCATAATTAAAAAAGAGTCATGTGGGCTTCCCTGGTAGCGCAGTTGTTGAGAGCCCTCTGCCGATGCAGGGGACATGGGTTTGTGCCCCGGTCTGGGAGGATCCCACATGCCGTGGAGCAGCTGGGCCCGTGAGCCATGGCCAGTGAGCCTACGTGTCCGGAGCCTGTGCTCTGCAACAGGAGAGGCCACAACAGTGAGAGGCCCGCATACCACAAAAAAACCAAAAAAAAACAAGAGTCATTTACCACGATGTTCATTTCAACTCTATTTAAAATAGTCAGGACATGGAAGCAACCTAAGTGTCCATCGACAGATGAATGGGTAAAGAAGCTGTGACACATATATACAATGGAATATTATTCAGCCATAAAAAGAAACGAAATTGAGTTATTTGTAGTGAGGTTGATGGACCTAGAGTCTGTCATACAGAGTGAAGTAAGTCAGAAAGAGAAAAATAAATACCGTATGCTGACACATATATATGGAATTAAAAAAAATAAAAGGTCATGAAGAACCTAGGGGCAAGATGGGAATAAAGATGCAAACCTACTAGACAATGGACTTGAGGACCTGGGAGGGGGAAATGTAAGCTGGGACAAAGCGACAGAGTGGCATGGACCTATATACACTACCAAATGTAAAATAGATAGCTAGTTGGAAGCAGCCTCATAGCACAGGGAGATCAGCTCCATGCTTTGGGACCACCTAGAGGGGTGGGATAGGGAAGGTGGGAGGGAGGGAGACATAAGAGGGAAGAGATATGGGAACATATGTATAGGTGTAGCTGATTCACTTTGTTATAAAGCAGAAAGTAACACACCATTTTAAGCCATTATGCTCCAATAAAGATATTTTTAAAAATTCAAGTATGACAAAGGATGAAAGTAATGATTAAACTTAGCAAATTAAACTCAATGCTGACATTCATTGACAAAAGGAAATTGGGTGAGGTATTGAAAGGGGAACTCTATTAGGGTTATTTCAAAAAGAATGAAATGAAAGTATTTGGAGACAGGGAACGTAAGGACTTTTTATAGTTCTGCTGACAAGTGAAAGAGAAAATGAAACGTTAGGATCAAGGAAAACATGATAGACATAAAGAACATATTTCCATGGGAGAGACAGAGAAAAATAAACTGGAAGATACAGAAGAGAGAAAGAAAAAATATTGCAGCAGTGCCCTGTGTCTGGGCAATGGGATAAGAATTGGTGCAGGCAAAGAGGGAGTGGCATATGAAAGAACATTAAGATTCTTGGATAGCTGGAACATCTGGGTATGTTCTGGAGGTGGGAAGTTTTGGTGATGGAAATTATATAAAATTCATCTTTTAAAAAATTTTTATTGGAATATAGTTGATTTACAATGTAGTATTAGTTTCAGGTGTACAGCAAAGTGAATCAGCTATACATGTACATATATCCACTCTTTTTTTCTTTAGATTATTCTCAAATATAAGGAATCGTATTACATTTCCCCAGTGCATTCAATCATTCCCTTTCCCAAAAGCCCTCTTTTGACAATTTTTTTTTTCAGTGAAATAGGAAGCAAACAATTGAAAATGAGGATAGAAGAGAGGTTACTGGGGGTTTGAGTAAGGGGAGAAATATGTCCTACATACCTAGAAGAGTGGGGAGGGAACAATTGAAAGCACTGGGGAAGTGTAATATGATTGGCAGGCAACATTAAAGGCCTACTGAAGGCTTCCCTTTAATTATTTATGCTAAGTCAGCATAGTTGTGAGGTTCCCCACTGCACGGTTCCAGTGCAGAGGTAGAATGGAAATTACATTTAAATGAGGTTGAGATTTTGCAAGTAATTATACCAGAGCAAGAGAGAGAAGAGAAATTAACTATATGGACAAAGAAAGCTTCTGGAATTCACATGAATGGCTTTCTTATGTTTATGGCAGAGCCCACTTTTCTCAGTTCTCTAATGTCCAAATATAAGAGAGACAAATATATGGAGACTTTAATGTTTCTTTAATGGCCATATTAGCATGCCTTCAAATCATAGCTTCACAGAAAAATTGAGTAGGTCATGCTCATATCCATGAAATCCATGAAGTTATATTTTGCATTATTTATTTATTTATTGGCTGCATTGGGTCCTTGTTGCTGTGTGTGGGTTTTCTCTAGTTGCGGCGAGCAGGGGCTACCCTTCGTTGTGGTGCACAGGATTCTCATTGCGGTGGCTTCTCTTGTTGCGGAGCACAGGCTCTAGGCACGCAGCCTACAGTAGTTGTGGCACACGTGCTCAGTAGTTGTGGCTCGCAGGGTCTAGAATGCAGGTTCAGTAGTTGTGGTGCATGGGCTTTGTTGCTCCGCAGCATGTGGGATCTTCCTGGAGCAGGGCTCGAACCTGTGTTCCCTGCATTGGCAGGCGGATTCTTAACCACTGCACCACCAGGGAAGTCCCTGCATTTTCTAGTCTACAAAATTACATGTGATTATTAGAACATCTAGATAGTAAGTGGATTGATGCAATATTTTTCATGACCTTTGATATATATAATTAGAAGCATATAAGTAAAACTAGAAATTCAGACAACCTTTTGTATACTATCTTCAGTGTTTTAGAAAATAACATTAAATATTAATCAAAATGTTTATTTTTAAATATAATTACATAAATACAAGCTTAACATTATTTTATTTATTCCTTCCTGCTTGATATATTTAATTAACTAATTTGTAGTCCATTCCATTTCTCCAGTCAGCTCTCACATTTTTTATATAGTCTTATTTAATCCTGTATGATGGAATTTACATTCCAATTGACGTACTGAGTTTGACAATTTTGAGCTACATAATAATAAATAAAGTGTATCTTGACAACTGATTTATTTACAACCATGGTGCTTATACAACTGCTTCTCTCGAACCATAACTAACTGGCTGCCACTTACTATGTAAAGCCTCGTGACTCTTTCCATTTATATTGAGTTTTTGTCTGCTGGTCTTTCACTCTCCCACCTTAAGCAAACTATGTCTTTTAAGTTTGTCTATAATTCCTCTAAATTAAACTAAATATTGTAAATTTTAAAATGTGTCTCTGAAAAGAAATTTGATCCACTTTGAAATAGCTTTGGATATTTGTATTTGTGAGAAAAGTATTAGAAATTATATCCATATATTATTCTATCCAAGAGGACAAGATTTATATTACATTGAGAAATTTAGTAACTAAAAAAATTAAATTTGCTTCTTAGTCGAGAACAACGCATGACACCCTCACTACCCCAAACCCACCTTCAACATCTTAACCACCAAAAATCCCATAGAAAGAACCAGTAAATTTAAAATTAGAAATAGGGCAAAGAGACATAAATTATCAATAATTCCTGATGTTTTCAAATTTTGACATAAACAACTATTTCCACTAGGGACTATGAAAATTTAGCACTACTACTGTGTTATTATGCCCTACATGGACTATGATGTAGTAACATTATAAAATCAAGGTTTCCTAAATACTCTATATAGGTAATCTGATACAGAAATTTTAAAATAAGAAAATGTTTTTATTTATTTATAGTTTTCATATTTTAGGCGTCTTTTTTCTTTGTACATTACTTTTTTCTTTAAAATGAAAGATTTCAAAGTTACTCAGAATGTTTCATTTTCAGTAGATTCGAATAGAGTTATGGACATAAAAATGATGTAGATATAGAAGAGAATAATGGTTCAATGGCTTGGTATTTAAAGAAAACAGAATGTTAAATACCATTTCTTACTAAAACTTTGAAATGTATAAATCAAAAAAATGAGTCAATTTACAGTGAATAAAAACATATTCTAACAACTCTATCAAATACATCATCAATGTAACTCTCATAATTTAACCTTCTTCACCTTCATAGATCTTAATATATTACCTTTCATCATGGTACATATGTACTGATCATCTATGTATGATCTGCCATCCTGTCCCATTTCTCCACTAAATTGTAACCTCACAAAAGTAGGTACTTGGCCTAGTTCAGAGCTTTATCTTTGTGTTGAAAATAGTGTCTGATACATTGAATGTACTTAACATTATTTTCAATTAACAGAAGGATTGAGAAGGAATAAATCATGATGTAACAGCAAATTATTTATTAAACATTCCCTATCAGCTGTTATATGAATAACTTTACATACATAATCTCATTCAATTTTCACAGTAACTGAGAGGTAAGCACTATTATATTAGTGTTATCTCTATTCTACAAATGTGGAAACTGAAGTTAGTGAACAAGTGCCAGAATTGTGGAATTTCAAAGATTTCAGTTGCATAATAGGTATTAATCTAACTTTTAACCACATCCTGAAATCAATAATTTATTGTTATTCGATCTGCCTGTCCAATTTATATAATATGCATACAAAAATTGATGTTATATTCTATATCTTTTTTAACTCCTAGAGAAATTTAAATAAGCATGCAGACTCTATAAAATCATAAAACATTTATTACTTTTGGTCATACACCTAAGACACCCAAGTTCAAAATACAAGCAATATCAGAAAGATATTTAAAGTTTTCTCATACAAAAAAAATCCAGACTATTTTTGAAATAACTGGATTTTCCTTCAGTAATAATAATAATAATAATAATAATCTGTAGTGTATCAAAATTAAATATGCCTTTGATTTAACATAAAATATATTTTTATATGAAAAATAAATCCATGTAGATAGTGTATGTGTGTGTATGTTTATATATGTAAGTATTCAGTGTTTATACAATAAAATTTTGTTTTATATTTAATTCTTATATTTTTGTTGTTTGAACTGATGCCTCTAAATACCAGTTTTGCGTAATGCATCATATATTTGAACTTAAAAGAACTAGGTGACAAAAGACAACTTCCATAGCAAAATTGGTAAATGTAAAATACCCATCACTTTGAAATCAAGTCAGATTTATCATCATTTATGATTCATTAGGACTCCTTTTAAACACTGTTTCAAGCATCTCCTAGGTATTTATATTGGAGAGAGATAAAATGCATAGATGCACATTGCTGCCTAATTAGTCTCTTTCATGCTTTTTCACTTGTAATAACAGAATAACCTAACCTTGGAGGAGAGCTGCCATTTAGTGTCTTTATAGAGATGTGGGAGCAGCTTCAAAAAGCAAAGGATAAAAACAAAGCTCTAGATGGTCTAGAGCTCTTACCATTGTTTCATCTTCCTAATATACTAAAGACAAATCCTTTTCTTCATTTTTATATTAACATATTTCAATTTTATCACATACTTTTTTAACTCTTAAAAGGAGCTGTGAAGGATATGCAAAAATGCTAGGTAAGCACACTATTAATGGAGAAGTCCCTAGCCTAAAAACGCCACGGGAAAGCTGATTTTAAATCAACACAAAATTACAAGAGGAAAAGATTAGGGAGACAAGAACAAACCCATAAAACTATAACAGATGAGGTAATAAAAGTAAGGCAGTGAGATGAAAAGTAATGTTTATTAATTGCCTAGTGACTTTTCTTCCTATTGGGTCTCATCTCTTCTTTGAAAGGAGTCTAAATAAAAATCATAACATCCGTTTCTTTTTTCTTCTTCTTCTTTTGCAGATGCATCTGTGGTGTCATATATTTGTAGCTGCCTTATTGAATAATAGGTAATTGTGTATGCAGGTTCTTATTTTCAACAACAAGCACAGTCTTTGAAGAAAAAGAGAAATTTATGCACAGGTGCTTCTTATATGCAGAGCCATGATTTTTTAAACTAGGAATTAGCAAACGACTTAAAGATGTTTAGCAGTTGTTCATTCCACCCAAAATATTCTCCAAGTATCATAGTCTCAGTGACAGATTATATTAATTACCTAAAATTCTGAATAGATTCCATGCTCATGCGAATATAACCAGAGGTTATATTAAAGAAATAACTCAATATATTTTAAAACTTTGTCCACTAAAACTTTTACGTGGTGTTTTAAATTTTTACTCTGTTTAATAGTTCCAAGAGATATCTTAACGTTGCCTTATTGAATGACTGGTAGGGTAAAAAATCAGGGTACTTCCCCTGTCAAAGCACTTTGTTGTTTTCTGTTTTATGTACTGGGATCCTATATAATAACACATTTTAGGAAGGACTTCCCTGCTAAGAAATTCAGAAAAATAGTACTCAAAAGCTTTACATTTCAAGATGTATACTCATACACAGGTTCTGTTTATAATGTCTTTCTGTAATTCGCTGGCAAATTCTTGGCAGTTTATCTACTTCCTGACTGCTCCATGATTGCTTCAATACTATCATACATACTTTATTAAATTACTTGCTACTAAATAAAGAATAACTCACATGGGTTATTCCTTTCCCAGTTGGAAGGAAGAAAATGGAAGGAGAATAAAATATTTAGATAATGATATTTCAGGTGGTATTATACAATTTAAATTGATCTGACCAGAAGGAGGATATTTTATTCCTCACTGTAAAAATAATGAAGACAACTAGTACATTCCTTCTGTTTGGCTTTATTTTATGGGAACTATCACTTAGGATTAATTTCACTTGAAGAAAATGCAGATCTAAAGTTAAACAGGATGAAACAAGACAAAAATATTTATATTTCATATAAAAATCTGGAAGAAGGCAGTCCATGGTTGGTATGATAGTACAATTTCTCAAAGTTCAAAGAATCCAGCCATCCTCCAGTGCTCAATCTGCTATCCTCAGAGTGTGTTCTTGTCCACAAGTCCAAGATAGTACCTAGAGGTACAGCCATCATATCTATATCCTTGGTAGCAACATAAAGGAAGGAAGAAAGAAGAAATGGGAAAAGGAGTTTGACATCTGGCTTGTAGGAGCTTCACTCAAGCTGTCGAATAAATTCCCATCTACTTAAATTCCTTTGGCCAGTATTTGTCCACATACTCACATCAAGATAAAGGAAGATTTTATTCCAGGTGGCCATGTATCCAGCTGAAAATTTGTCTCCCTTTCCTGTTTCCTCTTCAGTTTGAAGTGCTCCATATTTGGACCTTGTTTCTTTTTTTTTATCAACATGTACAGCTTGGTTATCTCATGCTGTCTCAAGGCTCTACGTATCAAATATATTTCAACAAATTATAAATTTATAGCTCTTGAGCACCAGACTGCTATATTCATCTCCTACACCATATCTTCACTGGATTGTCTAATAAATGTCTTAAACTCCACATGATCATTTTTTCAAATCTTGACAACCTTGATCATTTTTTCAAATCATGGTTTATCCATTCTATATTTCACTAGCTCAGTTGAAAAACTGTGGAAATTTTCTTGACTCCTTTTTAAACCATGAGAAATTCCTCTTGGCCTTTCCTTAAAAATATATCCCAAATCTAATTACTGGTCATCATCTCCAGTGCTATACCTATGTCCAAGCCACAGACATTTCTTAAATGAACTATTGTAATAGTCTTCTATCAAGTGTCTCTGCTTTTAACTGTGTCCCTCTACAGACTGTTCTTAACAGAAACTGGAGTGGGCTTTCTAAATTGATACTCTGATAATTTTACTCTTCTACTCAAAACCCTGCTGTGTTGATTCTTCCAATCCAAGAACATGGTATGTCTCTCCATCTGTTTGTATCGTCTTTACTTTCCTTCATCAGTGTTATTTGTAATGAGGTGGATGGACCTAGAGTCTGTCATACAGAGTGAAGTAAGTCAAAAAGAGAAAAACAAATACCATATGCTAACACATATATATGGACTCTAAAAAAAAAAAATGGTTCTGATGAACCTAGGGGCAGGACAGGAATAAAGACACAGAAATAGAGAATGGACTTGAGAACATGGGGAGGGGGAAGGGTAAGCTGGGACAGAGAGAGTAACATTGACATATATACACTACCAAATGTAAATTAGCTAATGGGAAGCAGCTGCATAGCACAGGGAGATCAGCTCGGTGCTTTGTGACCACCTAGAGGGGTGGGTTAGGGAGGGTGGGAGGGAGGCGCAAGAGAGAGGGGATATAGGGATATATGTATATGTATAACTGATTCACTTTGTTATACAGCAGAAACTAACACAACATTGTAAAGCAATTATACTCCAATAAAGATGTTAAAAAAAATTCACCCTTCCAAAAAAAAACCAACCTTGCTGTGGCTCTTCATTGCACTCAGAATTAAAATCAAAGTCCCTATATAAGGTGCCTCCCCCAATATCTCTTTGACACATCCTCCTTTCCTGCTCCTCTTGTGATTCCAAATGCAATAACCTGTTTGACGTTCTCTGAACAAGTCTGACGTGCCACCACTTGACAGCATTTTTCCACCTGTCCCTCAGTTCAGAATGTTCTTGCCCTAGTAATCCACTTGGATCCTTCAAGTATTTGCTCAGATATCATATTTTCTGTAAGACACTGACCACCCTATTTGGCACTGAAACCTCACTCCCACTTGATTTCATCACTTCCAATTCCTCTTACCAGGCTTTAGTATTTTTTTTTCCGTTACACTCATTCATTAATTTGAATATACTATTTGATGTATTATATATATATATATATATATATGTTATACACCTATACATATATGTATAGATAGATAGATAGTTTACTGTAAGTTCCCTACCATAGAATGTAAGTCTTACAAGGCAAGGGAAGGGATTTTTTTTCTATTTTTATCACTGCTTTATCTTAAGTCCTATAACAGTTCATGGTACATATTAGGTATGTAATAAATATTTGTTAACTGAATTCACTGAATTGGGGGTTTCATTGATATAGAAGAAGAGAATTACTGTTGGTGGTAACTAAACATCTCTGCCATAGGATCTAAGTGAAACTGCATGGTTTAAAAAAAATCTTCTTTTTGGCAACACTTGATAGAATGGAAGTAGATTTTTATTACTAGATATCTAGCATGTTTCTACATGAGAAGTTTAACTTACCTTCACAAAAATTGATTAAAAAGTCTTTATTAGCTCTATTTTCCTGATTGAGAGAGCTGCTATGGAAGGAACTTGGTCACCTGGTGAAATCATATTATCAGGATTTGACTTTCTTTGCAGGTATGGTTGGATTTGCATTTTTTTCTAGTTATATGTAATAAAAAGTATAACTGCATTTTTTGTTGTTTGATTGCTGTCTAATTTTAAGTCCCGCTCTTCCATTTTTCCTTCTGCTCCGCATCTGCACAGGATAGTAAGAAAGTCTGAGTACTCCCTCCTTGGTGCCAACTGGAGATTCTAACCACAAAATCACCTTCCTGTGAGCAGAAACTCACACTCTCACCCCTCTCCCTCTAACATTCAAATCCCAAACCTTTGCTCTCTTAAGTTATTTGAAGTAGTTAAGTTTACTTGCTTTGCTCTTGTTATTTCAGATCAGTTTGAGAAGCCTGCCATCGTCTCCCCAGATTCTCAATTATGTAAGTACTAAATTTTTATTACTACTATTAAGACTACATTTTTAGCGCAGTTTTAGGTTCACAGAAAAATTGAGAGAAAAAGTAGAGAGATTTCCTATGTGTCTCCTATCCTCACACATGTATATACTGCCTCTTATCAACACTCTCAATAGAGTGGTACATGTGTTTCAACTGATGGACCTATGCTGACAAACCATAATCACCCATAGTTTACATTAGGGTTCACTCTTGGTGTTGTACATTTTTGGGGATTTAGATAAATGTATAATGATGAGTAAACATCATTATGGTATCATCCGTAATATTTTTACTGCCCTAAAATTTCTCTGTGCTCCATCTATTCCTCATCCTGTTCAATCCCTAACCCCTGGCAATGACTGATCTTTTTAATGTCTCCACAGTTTTCCCTTTTTCAAAATTTCATGTACATGGAATCATATATAGCCATGTCAGATTGGCTTCTTTCACTTAGTAATATACATTTATGTTTCCTCTGTCTGATAGTTCATTTTTTTTTTTAGTGCTGATAATAAACCATTCTGGATGTACCACAGGTTTTTCATCTTTTCACCTACTGAAAGATATCTTGGTTTCATCCAAGTTGTGGTAATTATGTCTAAAGCTGATACAAACATCCATGTGTAGGTTTTTGTGTGGACTTGTATTTCCAGCTCCTTTGGATAAATACCAAGGAGTGCAACTGCTTGATCATATGGTAAAAGTATGCTTAGTTTTGTAAGAAATTGCAAAACTCTCTGTCAAAGTGGCTGTACCATTTTGTATTCCCACCTGTAATGAATTTATATTCTCTGTTGCTCTATATTCTTGACATTTGGTGTTGTCAGTGTGCCACATTTTGGCCATCCTAATAGGTATGTAGTTGTAATTCATTGTTTTAATTTGCATTTTCATGATGATATATGATGTGGAGTATCTTTTGATATCTCTATTGTTTATCTGCATATCTTCTTTGATGAGGTGTCTGTTAAGGTCTTTGATTCATTTCTTAATTGAACATTTGTTTTCCCATTGTTGCATTTTAAGAGTTCCTTTGTATATTTTTGGACAACAGTCCTTTATCGGATGTGTCTTTTGGAAATATTTTCACCTAGTCTGTGATTTGTCTTCTAATTCTCTTGATTCTGTGTTTGCAGAGCAGAAGTTTTTAATTTTAATGGAGTACAGCTTATTAATTTTGTCTTTCTAGATCATGCCTTTGGTATTGCCATACCCAAGATTATTTAGGCTTTTTCCTATGTTCTTTTTTTTTTTTTTTGCATTTTACATTTAGGTCTATGATCCATTTTGGGTTTTTTTTTGTTTTTTTTTTCGGTACGCGGGCCTCTCACTGCCGTGGCCTCTCCCGTTGTGGAGCACAGGCTCTGGACGCGCAAGCCCATCAGCCATGGCTCACGGGTCCAGCCGCTCCACGGCACGTGGGATCTTCCTGGACCAGGGCACGAACCCGCGTCCCCTGCATTGGCAGGCGGACTCTCAACCACTGTGCCACCAGGGAAGCCCATTTTGAGTTAATTTTTATAATGGCTGTAAAGATTCACTTTTTTTGTACAAGAATGTCCAATTGTTCCAGCACTATTTGTTGAAAAGACTATCTTTTCTTCACTGTCAAAGATCTGTTGACCATTTTTATGTGGGTCTATGCCTGGGCTCCCTATTTTGTTCCATCGATCTATTTGTCTCTTCTTTCACTGATACCACACTGTCCTGACCACTGTAGCTTTATAGTAGTAGTGTCAACCCTCCAACTTTGTTTTTCTCCTTCAATATTATGTTGGCTGTTCCAAGTCTTTCGCCCTTCCTGATTTATTTTTTCCACAGGATATCACTTTCTCATATCCAGTACAATTTTACTTATTGCTATTGTTTCTTACCTATCTTCCCTGACTGGAATGCAAGGTCGATAAGGTCAGGGATTTTTGTCTCGTTGGGTTTTTGTTTTTGTTTTTTTTTTGCCTTTGTATTTTTAGTAGTAAGAATAATGCTAGGCACATAATAGACCCCTAATAATATTTGTTGAATAATGCATAAAATACATAGTAAATACTCAATAAATGTTAACTAATACAATTTTTAAATGCCCAGAGTTAAGATTTCAATCTACATATTGAAATGGCACTCTGTGTTCCAGAGGTAAAAAAAATACAAACCAAAAATATTTGGACAATCTGTCCTTAAAATATGAAAGCTATACATAAACTCAGGAAATATTTCCCATGACTTTCTTTGATGGCACTATGAGAAGATGAATTTCAGCCAACCAGTGATGACTGGGGAAAACTACAGCAAAAAGATATAACACAAGTCTCTATTTTTGTATTTTTGAAAATGCAAGAGTATATTTGTGTAAATAAACTCTTTGTGGAAATTTCAAGTTCTGCAGAGGTAATATGGACATGGGTCTCTTAATACCTGCTTCAGAATCAAGAACAAGTTGATGCATCATTTTTTAAAGTGTATTCACGATTTTCTATGAAATTGTGTTTGAGATACCAGGTAAATTAGTTTATTCAATATTTTATCATCAAAGGAAGCCACATTACTATAACATTAGTACTGACTTGGTAAACATTTTCAGAATGTAAAAGATGGTACATAATAGTTACACTACAACTATGCATTCACAAAACAATCAAACCAACCAAAGAAAAACATAATCCATGAAGAAAATGTATATAAAATAAAAATATAAGCACAGTATCACTTAAATAATTATTCAAAGAAATTAGGACTTTTTCAGGAAGAAAAATGACTAATAAATACAGCTATCATAAAGTGGCTACCCTACAAAGAAAAAGAGGAAGAACATACAAGGTAGAGTAGATTCTTCAGCCTACACCTAGATCTAAGACCACTGGTGGGTGTCACAAAATAAATAATACCTTTATTATTACAAATAGTAAATAACTATTATTTATCAGTAATACTAAGTTAAATAAAATCATAAAGAAGAAAACAATGCTAAATTATATAAGTAATATAAACCCTACGATGGACTTGTAAATAATTTTATGTGATCTTCAACAATCCTGCTATTTTGATAACACTAGTAAATTTAGAACAGAGAAGTTATATGATCCCTCAAGTATATAAATCTAGGAAATGTTGGGGACTAGACTCTAACTCACTTCCTTTTATGTCTGGTTAATGCTTTTCCTCTAATGAGAGTCCAGTCACTCTTAATACTACCTACTGCTGGGGCATTCAAACAAAGGCTTTATTTTAGGGAATGTAGTGTTTCTGGATTATGATGTAGATTGCACATTGGACCAAGTCACAATCATCTCTCACTTGAATTATTAAAGGGCCCTTCAAAAAAATCCCTCTATATATTTCCAAAAAGGTAGTCAGAATAATATTCTTAAAATGAAAGTTGTATAACACTACTATTAACTTTTAGTCTGATGAGAGGCTCCAATATTACTCAGATTAAAAGCAAAAGTCCTTGGTTTCTGCTTTGGTTGATAGCAGACTAGCTTATTGCAGATAGACCATTCAATTAAGAAGAGAGAGAAAAACTGGAAAGATACTTAAGAAAGCTTGAAGGCACTGGAGAGCTCCCAGTGAGGGAGTTGAGTGTTCAAGATCCCAGAAATAAGGGAATGCAGAGATTTTAGCATAACATGTTTTTCCCTTGGGGACTTACAGAATGAAAAACATTTTTCTAGGGGTTCAGAGGCTGAACAGAACTCTCCCCAAGTTTATGGAGCATGGTGGAGACTGCAGTGATTAGGGATGAGTGGAAACTGGATGGAAGGAGGGTATAGGGAAAACTTTAAATTTCAGAGTCATGGTAAACACTCTAGACTTCTAGTAGAGACCCCTGAAAGATTATACCTTAGATATGGGCAATGAAAACACTCTGTTTGATACCATAATGATAGATTCCCATCATTATACACTTTTTCAAACCCATAAAATGTACAACACCAAAAGTAAACCCTAATGTAAACTATGCCATTTATGTGATTATGATGTGTCTGTCAATGTGAGTTCATCAATTGTAACAATGTACCACTGTGCTGGGGATTAGAGATAATTTATATATGTGAGGGTAGGAGATATGTGGTGAATCTCTGCAGCTTCCTCTCAATTCTGCTGTGAACCTAAAACTGCTCTAAAAATTAAAGTATTAAGAAAAAAATCAGGCGGTGAAGCAATACTGGATAAATTGATAGACTGATCATGGCTGCTTTTTCTATTTTACTTAAAGTTGTCAGAGAAGGGAAAGAGAAAATAAGCCATATAATACCTAAGGACATAGTTCTAAGAAAGGAGACTATCCCATGAAAATTCCATGGGACATGCTGATCTTTGAGCAGGAGCAAGGAGAGCAGTGTTGCTGGAACACAAGGAACAAGGAAGAACAGAGATAGTAGGAGGCATAGCATGTAGGATCTTAGAAGCCATGGTAAAGTCATCAGCTTTTTGTCCTTTATGTAAGATGAGATTACTGTATTTCCATAAAGAGAGTGAGATAATTCTGTGTTTAATGTATGACCCTCTTTGGCTTATGGAGACAGGGTTTTAGAGAGCCAGCATGGTAGAAGAATTCCTGTGAGACATCCACTAAATTAATACACATGAAAATGACAGTGATTAGGTCTAGGGTGGTAGTCATGGAAGTGGAAGTAGTTAAGCCTCAAAGTATACTTTTTTTTTTAAACATCTTTATTGGAGTATAATTGCTTTACAATGGTGTGTTAGTTTCTGCTGTAGAACAAAGTGAATCAGCTATACATATATCCCCATATCTCCTCCCTCTTATGTCTCCCTCCCACCCTCCCTATTCCACCCCTCTAGGTGGTCACAAAGCACCGATGGCAGAAAATATTTGCAAATGAAGCAACTGACAAAGGATTAATCTCCAAAATTTACAAGCAGCTCATGCAGCTCAATGTCAAAAAAACAAACAACCCAATCCAAAAATGGGCAGAAGACCTATATAGACATTGCTCCAAAGATTTACAGGTTGCCAACAAACACATGAAAGAATGCTCAACATCATTAATCATTAGAGAAATGCAATTCAAAACCACAATGAGATATCATCTCACACCGGTCAGAATGGCCATCATCAAAAAATCTACAAACAATAAATTCTGGAGAGGGTGTGGAGAAAAGGAAACCCTCTTGCACTGTTGGTGGGAATGTAAATTGATACAGCCACTATGGAGGTTCCTTAAAAAACTAAAAATAGAACTACCAAACAACCCAGCAATCCCACTACTGGGCATAAACCCTGAGAAAACCATACTTCAAAAAGAGTCATGTACCAAAATGTTCATTGCAGCTCTATTTATAATAGCCAGGACATGGAAGCAATCAAAGTGTCCATCAACAGATGAATGGGTAAAGAAGACATGGCACACATATACAATGGAATATTACTCAGCCATAAAACAAAATTGAGTTATTTGTAGTGAGGTGGATGGACCTAGAGTCTGTAACACAGGGTGAAGTAAGTCAGAAAGAGAAAAACAAATACTGTATGCTAACACATATATATGGAATCTAAAAAAAAAAAGTCATGAAAAACCCAGGGGCAAGATGGGAATAAAGACACAGACCAATTGGAGAATGGACTTGAGGATATGGGGAGGGGGAAGGGTAAGCTGTGACAAAGTGAGAGAGTGGCATGGACATATATACACTACCAAACATAAAATAGATAGCTAGTGGAAGCAGCAGCATAGCACAGGGAGATCAGCTCCATGCTTTGTGACCACCTAGAGGGGTGGGATATGGAGGGTGGGAGGGAGGGAGACGCAAGAGAGAAGAGATATGGGAACATATGTATAACTGATTCACTTTGTTATAAAGCAGAAACTAACACACCATTGTAAAGCAATTATACTCCAATAAAGATGTTAAAACAAATTTTTTTAATTTTAAAAATTAAAAATATTAACAAAAAGCAACTATAAATATCATTTCATTTTTCTTTTAAAACCATCTTATATTCTTCAACTTAAGATCCCCCTTTTTTGTGCTATATTAGCAAAGCACACACACACAAACACACAGATACATACAACTATTTTGAAGCAATATTTTGTGTGTGTTTTGTAGCAATGAGAGCAATATAGTTGTCCACAATAATTGATGTATATCTTTTAATTCTTATAAAATTGTATTAATTACAAAGGCAAAAAGGAAGCCCTTTTCTCTCACATTATAACTATTTGACACAGATAATGTCATTTAACCATTATTACTTAAGCATATTAGTCATTTATCCTTTGACTTTTAAATTATATTAATAAAATAATTATTAATTCATCAAAAATGTTTTGAGTACCATAAATTTCAAATAATATAGATTTACTGGAGAAGACACACATTTTTAAGACAAAATCCCAGTCTAAAGAGGTATTTTGATATTTCATATACAATCAATAGCAAATAAAGTTATCTGGATGTTTAAAAAATTTTAAATAATATTTTCAGTGAAAATATTGCACAAATTTGCAGAAGCATTTTTCTTATTCTTTAAGAATTTTAAAATTTTGCTATCTAGAGATGGATGCTCAATTACTGATTATTATTCAATCAATATTTTTTTTATACAACCTCACAAAAATTTAATTTTCCTATTTCCTATCATATGAACCCCAGGTTTGAATTTCTTTAGCTGGAAATAATTTTATAAAGCACCAGGAAATTGTTTAAGATCGTTTAGTGTTACATAAGATTGGACAACATATCTAAATAAGTTGCTGATGGAAAATGATTTGATCCAGTTTTACATGTTGCTAATTAAGTAGATAAAGCACCATAGCACAGTCTTATATATTGTGTATTGTTGTTTATTGTGCTGTACAAAATTTCAGTTGTGGATTCAGTCCAATTTCTTTTATTCTTTAAAAATTCAGGAATGTCATAAAAATAAGTATGCCATTCTTCCTAACTAAAAATGATGCATATTTCATTAAGATATTCTTATGATTTAATATGTGGCATTCTTTTAATTGAAAAGGAAAGGCCATGCAGATGACACAGCACACTTAAATATTATTCATTGTGGATTTGCTCATTAATCATGTCCTTTATGAACCAAGAAGATATTCTATAACATTAATTATTATGGCATTTGAGAATACTATAAAAATAGAAATTATTGGCCTGTCTTCAGAGAAAAACTGTTTTATTCCAATAAGAAGCATAAACACAAAATGATACTGACTTTCCTATCTGCAGTAACCCCACGCCCACCATCTTAGCAGGGCTTCCCTATTGGTGAAGGATTAAATTATCTTATTAATGCACTTATTATCTTTTCCATATTCAATTCATCAACCAATGAAAAGTTGTTCACTGAAACTAACTACACTTAAAAAACACAAATAGAAATCTGTTATAGTTAATCTATCTACCCACCTATCTCTATTTTCCTCCGTCTTTCAGCTTTTCCTTCTCCTCTCTCTCTCTCTCTCCCACACACACACACATACACACACACACACACACACACACACACACACAATTCCCTGGGGGCAGCTCCATATCCTTCTCCTCTGGTACTCTGTAATCATGGTTGTCCCATCTAGCTAGTCTTACTCTTTAACATTACCCATTCTTCTTCTATCTGTGAAATCTGTTCTCTGTTCTCTTGTCTCTTTTACGTAAGGGCACCAAAAATCCCTCTTCTCAGGTATATAGACCTTATCGATTTCTGTGTTGAACAACAAAACGAATCTAGAATATTAAGTCACATAACACCTAGAGCAAAAGAAATGCCTTAAGACAGGAAAAATATGAATAAACCATTTATGAGTATGGGATTTTGGAAACTTGAAAGTTGAGAGGTTAGAGACCTGTATAGCTAACAATGTTGTGATAGATTTCATGTCAGTAGGGTAAAGATTAAATGATTTTATGATTAATTTTTACTCTGGAAATGGTTAATTGAACTGTGTAAACAAAACAGAAAGGACTGTAAGTTTAACTCATTAGCATAATAGGGAAAGTTATTCTGATATTCAATAATTCAAAGAATAGAGAACATAGTTAATAATGATTAAAATATTATACTACAGGATTTCAGTATATTAATTAAATGTGGTGGTAAGTTTATGGCAAAAATACTCCTACAACAATATCTCGATGGCTTCCAAAATAATATTTCTTTTTTTGTCCTAACTTTCCATGTTTGACTCTTTAGATCTCTTCTCACAGGCAGACTGTATTTGCATGGAGCTTCATGATTTGCAAAAATATTTACTTTTTAAATCAAGTTCTTGTTAGTCTTAAAGAAAATGATTTAATTTGGTCCTCTTGATGTTCAGATGAATGTGAATAGGACTGACTTATAGTCAATTAATTTACATGAGAACTGTAAAAAAATCTGTGGAAGAGGGGAACCGTTTCTCAAGCAAGAAAAATAAGAACATATTTATGATACCTGGCAGCTTTTTTTCATCTAAGTTTGTAGACCTAGATCTGAGTACTAGGCAGACTTTCGTTCATTTCATATCCAGATATGCTACACAGATTTGCAACCAATTCGTTAAGAGTGCAGATCTGAAGGAAAAAATGATCCCTGAGATATAAGACACAGCAATGGCAGTCAATTTAGATTTATAAAAGGAACAGAACAATAATCATCACAAAATACCATCATGAAAAACTGATAATTTTTGCTACTTTTTGAAACAGAAAAAATTTACATAACTAGAGTTAAATTGAGGATATACAAACAAACTAAAATATATCAGAAATTTTTGACATATGAGCTGGTGACTGTGATATTAATAATTTGAATATGGATAATTAAGAAATTGACTCTTTCAAAAAATTTATAAAATCGTGGAAAATTGGGGCTTCCACAGAGGTAAAATGGTTAAGACTCCAAGCTTTCCAATGCAGGGGTCGTGGGTTCGATCCCTGGCCAGGGAACTAATATCCCACATGCAACGTGGTGCAGCCAAAAAATAAATAAAATAAAATAGTGGAAAATCACAAGATTTAGAGCCTTAAAGAGAACTGTATTTTATTTTATTTTATTATTTTAATTAATTTAATTTATTTTGTTAACATCTTTATTGCAGTATAATTGCTTTACAATAGTGTGTTAGTTTCTGCTTTACAACAAAGTGAATCAGCTATACATATACATATCCCCATATCTCCTCCCTCCTGCGGCTCCCTCTCACCCTCCCTATCCCACCCTTCTAGGTGGTCACAAACCACCGAGCTGATCTCCCTGTGCTATGCAGTTGCTTCCCACTAGCTATCTATTTTACGTTTGGTAGTGTATATATGTCCATGCCACTCTCTCACTTTGTCACAGCTTACCCTTCCCCATCCCGGTGTCCTCAAGTCCATTCTCTATGTCCGGGTCTGTATTCCTGTCCTGCTCCTAGGTTCTTCAGAATATGTTTTTTTTTTTTTTTTTTAGATTCCATATATATGTGTTAGCATACGGTATTTGTTTTTCTATTTCTGACTTACTTCACCCTGTGTGACAGACTCTAGGTTCATCCACCTCCTTACAAATAACTCAATTTCATTTCTTCTTATGGCTGAGTAATATTCCATTGTATATATTTGCCACATTTTCTTTATCCATTCATCTGTTGATGGACACTTAGGTTGCTTCAATGTCCTGGCTATTGTAACTAGAGCTGCAATGAATATTGTGGTATATGACTCTTTTTGAATTATGGTTTTCTCAGGGTATATGCCCAGTAGTAGGAATGCTGGGTTGTATGGCATCTCTATTTTTAGGTTTTTAAGGAACCGCCACACTGTTCTCCATAGTTGCTGTATCAATTTACATTCCCACCAACAGTGCAAGAAGGTTCCCTTTTCTCCACACCCTCTCCCGCATTTACTGTTTGTAGATTTTTTGATGATGGCCATTCTGACTGGTGTGAGGTGATACCTCATTGTAGTTTTGATTTGCATTTCTCTAATGATTAGTGATGTTGAGCACCCTTTCATGTGTTTGTTGGCAATCTGTATATCTTCTTTGGAGAAATGTCTATTTAGGTCTTCTGCCCATTTTTGGATTGGGTTGTTTGTTTTTTTGATATTGAGTTGCATGAGCTGCTTGTAAATTTTGGAGATTAATCCTTTGTCAGTTGTTTCATTTGCAAATATTTTCTCTCATTTGAGGTTTGACTTTTCGTCTTGTTTATGGTTTCCTTTGCTGTGCAAAAGCTTTTATGTTTCATTAGGTCCCATTTGTTTATTTTTGTTTTTATTTCCTCTTCTCTAGGAGGTGGGTCAAAAACGATCTTGCTGTGATTTATGTCATAGAGCACTCTGCCTGTCTTTTCCTATAAGAGTTTTACAGTGTCTGGCATTACATTTAGGTATTTTATCCAGTTTGAGTATATTTTTGTGTATGGTGTTAGGGAGTGTTCTAATTTCATTCTTTTACATGTAGCTGTCCAGTTTTCCCAGCACCACTTATTGGAGAGTCTGTCTTTTCTCCATGTATATTCTTGCCTCCTTTATCAAATATAAGGTGACCAAATGTGTGTTGGTTTATCTCTTGGTTTCTCTCCTGTTCCATTTATCTATATTTCTCTTTTTGTGCCAGTACCATACTGTCTTGATTGCTGTAACTTTGTAGTGTAATCTGAAGTCTGGAAGCCTGATTCCTCAGGCTCCATTTTTCTCCCTCAAGATTGCTTTTGCTATTTGGGGTCTTTTGGGTTTCCATACCAATTGTGCAATTTTTTGTTCTACTTCTGTGAAAACTGCCATTGGTAGTTTGATAGGGATTGCACTGAATCTGTAGATTGCTTTGGGTAGAATAGTCATTTTCAAAATGTTGATTCTTCCAATCAAACAATGTAGTATATCTCTCCAACTGTTTGCATCATCTTTAATTTCTTTCATCAGTGTCTTATAGTTTTCTGCATACAGGTTTTTGTTTCCTTAGGTAGGTTTATTCTTATGTAGTTTATTCTTTTTGTTGCAATAGTAAATGGGGTGTTTCCTTAATCACTCTTTCAGATTTTTCATCATTAGTTAACAGGAATGCAAGAGATTTCTGTGCATTAATTTTGTATCCTGCTACTTTACCAAATTCATTGATTAGCTCTAGTAGTTTTCTGGTAGCATCTTTAGGATTCTCTACATATAGTATCATGTCATCTGCAAACAGTGACAGCTTTACTTCTTCTTTTCCAATTTGGATTCCTTTTATTTATTTTTCCTCTCTGATTGCTGTAGGTAGAACTTCCAACACTATGTTGAATAATAGTTGTGAGAGTGGACAACTTTGTCTTGTTCCTGATCTTAGAGGAAATGGTTTCAGTTTTTCACCACTGAGAATGATGTTGGCTGTGGGTTTGTCATAGATGGCCTTAATTATGTTGAGGTAAGTTCCCTCTATGCCTACTTTCTGGAGAGTTTTTATCATAAATGGGTGTTGAATTTTGTTGAAAGATTTTTCTGCATCTATCGATATGAGCATATGGTTTTTCTCCTTCAATTTTTTAATATGGTGTATCACGTTGATTGATTTCCATATATTGAAGAATCCTTGCAATACTGGTATAACCAACACTTGATCATGGTGTATGATCCTTTTAATATTCTGCTGGAATCTGTTTGCTAGTATTTTGTTGAGGGTTTTTGCATCTATGTTCATCAGTGATACTGGCTTGTAGTTTTCTTTCTTTGTGACATCTTTGGTATTAGTATCAGGCTGATGGTGGCCTTGTAGAATTAATTTGGGAGTGTTCCTCCATCTGCTACATATTGAAGAGCTTGAGAAGGGTAGATGTTAGCACTTCTGTAAATGTTTGATAGAATTCGCCTGTGAAGCCATCTGGTCCTGGGCTTTTGTTCGTTGGAAGATTTCAGTCTCCATTTCAGTGCTTATGATTGGTCTGTTCATATTTTCTACTTCAACCTGGTTCAGTCTCAGAAGGCTGTGCTTTTCTAAAAATTTGTCCAGTTCTTCCAGGTTGTCCACTTTATAGGCATAGAGTTGCTTGTAGTAATCTTTCCTGATCCTTTGTATTTCTGCAGTGTCAGTTGTTACTTCTCCTTTTTCATTTCTAATTCTACTGAGTCTTCTCCCTTTTTTTTCTTCATGAGTCTGGCTAATGGTTTATCAATTTCGTTTATCTTCTCAAAGAACCAGCTTTTAGTTTTATTGATCTTTGCTATCATTTCCTTCATTTCTTTTTCATTTATTTCTGATCTCATCTTTATGATTTCTTTCCTTCTGCTAACTTTGGGGTTTTATTGCTCTTCTTTCTCTAATTGTTTTAGGTGTAAGTTGAGGTTGTTTATTTGACATGTTTCCTATTTACTGAGGTAGGACTGTACTCCTATAAACTTCCCTTTTTGAACTGCTTTTGCTGCATCCCATAGGTTTTGGGTCATCGTGTTTTCATTGTCATTTGTTTCTAGGTATTTTTTAATTTCCTCAGTGATCACTTGGCTATTAAGTAGTGTATTGTTTAGCCTCCATGTATTTGCATTTTTTACTGATTTTTTCCTGTAAGTGATATCTAGTCTCATAGCATTGTGGTCAGAAAAGATACTTGATACGATTTCAATTTTCTTCAATTTACCATGGCTTGATTTGTGACCCAAGATATGATCTATCCTGGAGAATGTTCCATGAGCACTTGAGAAGTAAATGTATTCTGTTGTTTTTGTATGGAATGTCCTGTAAATATCAATTAAGTCCATCTTGTTTAATGTATCATTTAAAGCTTGTGTTTATTTTCACTTTGGATGATATGTCCATTGGAGAAAGTAGGGTGTTAAAGTCTCCTACTATGATTGTGTTAATGTTGAGTTCCCCTTTTATGGCTGTTAGCATTTGCCTTATGTATTGAGGTGCTCCTATGTTGGGTTCATAAATACTTTAAATTGTTATATATTCTTCTTGGATTGTTCCCTTTATAATTATGTAGTGTCCTTCTTTGTCTCTTGTAGTAGTCTTTATTTTAAAGTCTAGTTTTTCTAATATGAGAATTGCTATTCCAGCTTTCTTTTGATTTCCATTTGCATGGAATATTTTTTTCCATCCCCTAACTTTCAGTCTATATGTGTCCCTAGGTCTGAAGTGGGCCTCTTGTAGATAGCATATATACGGGTCTTGTTTTTGTATCCATTCAGGCAGTCTATGTCTTTTGGTTGGAGAATTTAATCTATTTACATTTAAGGTAATTATCGATATGTATGTTCCTATTACCATTTTCTTAATGTTTTGGGTTTTTGTAGGTCTTTTCCTTCTCTTGTGTTCCTTTAGCATTTGTTGTAAAGCTTGTTTGGTGGTGCTGAATTATCTTAGGTTTTGCTTTACTTTAAAGGTTTTAATTTCTTCATCAAATCTGAATGAGGGGCTTCCCTGGTGGCGCAGTGGTTGAGAGTCTGCCTGCCGATGCAGGGGACGTGGGTTCGTGCCCCGGGCTGAGAGGATCCCACGTGCCGTGGAGCGGTTGGGCCCGTGAGCCATGGCTGCTGAGCCTGCGCGTCCGGAGCCTGTGCTCCACAGTGGGAGAGGCCACAACAGTGAGAGGCCCACATACTGCAAAAAAAAAAAAAAAAAAAAAATCTGAATGAGATCCTTGCTGGGTAGAGTAATCTTGGTTGTAGTTGGTTCCCTTTCATCACTTTAAATATGTTCTGCCACTCCCTTCTGGCTTGCAGAGTTTCTGCTGAAAGATCAGCTATTAACCTTATGGGGATTCCCTTGTATGTTATTTGTTGCTTTTCCTTTCCTCCTTTTAATATTTTTTCTTTGTATTTAATGTTTGATAGTTTGATTAATCTGTGTCTTGGTGTGTTTCTTCATCGTTTTATCCTGTGTGGAACTTTCTGTGCTTCCTGAATTTGATTGACTATCTCCTTTCCAATGGTAGAGAAGTTTTCAACTATAGACTCTCAAATATTTTCTCAATCCTTTTCTTTTTCTCTTTTTCTGGGACCCCTATAATTCAAATGTTGGTGCGTATAATGTTGTCCCAGAAGTCTCTGAGACTGCCCTCAATTATTTTCATTCTATTTTCTTTATTCTGCTTCCTGGCAGTTATTTCCATCATTTTATCTTCCCACTCACTTATCAGTTCTTCTGCCTCAATTATTCTGCTATTGATTCCTTCTAGAGAATTTTTAATTTCATTTATTTTGTTGTTCATCATTGTTTGCTCTTTAGTTCTTCTAAGTCCTTGTTAATTGTTTCTTTTGTTTTCTCCATTCTATTTCTAAGATTTAGGATCATCTTTACTATCATTACCCTGAATTCTTTTTACGCTAGACTGCCTATTTCCTATTCATTTGTTAGGTCTGGTGGTTTTTTACCTTGTTCCTTCATCTGCTGTGTGTTTCTCTGTATTCTTATTTTGCTTACCTTACTGTCCTTGGTGTCTCCTTTTCACAGTGTGCAGGTTTATAGTTCCCATTGTTTTTAGTGTCTGCCTTCAGTGGCTAAGTTTGGTTCAGTGGGTTGTGTAGGCTTCCTGATGGAGGGTACTGATTACTGTGTTGGTGGATGAGGCTACATCCTGCCTTTCTTGTGGGCAGGACCGAATCCACTGGTGTGTTTTGAGGTGTCTGTGACCTTATTATGCTTATAGGCAGCCTCTCGCCTGATTGGTGGTGTTGTGTTCCTGTTTTGCTAGTTTTTTGCCATAGGGTGTCCAGCACTGTAGCTTGCTGGTTGTTGAGTGGAGCTGGGTCTTCGTGTTGAGATGGAGATCTCTGGGAAAGCTTTTGATGTTTGATATTACATGAAGCCAGGAAGTCTCTGGTGGAAAAATGTCTTGAACTCGGCTCTCCCACCTCAGAGGCACAGGCCTGACAACTGGCTGGAGCACCAACAACCTGTCAGCCCCACATCTCAGAAGCAAATGGAGAAAAAAGAAAGAAAATAATGAAAGAAAGAGAGGAAGGAAGAAAGAAAGAGGAAAAGAAAATAAAGTATTTAAATAAAAATTTTGAAAAATTATTAAGAAGAAAATAAATTAAAATGTTATAAAAAAATAAGAAAAAAAAGAAAGAAAAAAGCAACCAAATCAAAAAACAAATCCTCCAATGATAACAAGCACTAAAAACTGTTCCAAAAAAAAAAAAAGGACTGATCAAACCTTAGGACAAAGGATAAAAGCAAAGCTATACAGACAAAATCACACAAAGATACACACTCACAGAAAGAGAAAAAGGAAAAAAAAAATTATATATATATATATATATATATATATATATATATATATATATATATATATATATATAAAAGAAGAGAGCAACCAAATCAATAAACAAATCTACCAATGATAATAAACTCTAAACACCAAACTAAGATAAACATAAAACCAGAAACAAATTAGATGCAGAAAGCAAACCCCAAGTCTACAGTTGCTCCCAAAGTCCACCTCCTCAATTTTGGGATGATTCATTGTCTATTCAGGTATTCCACAAATGCAGGGTACCTTAAGTTGATTGTGGGGATTTCATCCACTGCTCCTGAGGCTGCTGGGAGAAATTTCCCTTTGTCTTCTTTGTTCACACAGCTCCTGGGGTTCAGCTTTGGATTTGGCCCTGCCTCTGTATGTACGTTGCCCTCTGTCGTCTGTTCTTCACTCAGACAGGATGGGGTTAAAGTAGCAGCTGATTAGGGGGCTCTGACTCACTCAGGCTCGGGGTAGGGAGCAGTACAGAATGCAGGGTAAGCCTGCCGCAGCAGAGGCCGGCATGACATTGCAACATCCTGAGGCACGCCATGTGTTCTCCTCAGGAAGTTGTCCCTGGATCATGTGACTCTGGCAGTGGCGGGCTGCACAGGATCCTGGGAGAGGAAGTGTGGATAGTGTCCTATGCTTGCACATAGGCTTCTTGGTGGCTGCAGCAGCAGCCTTAGCATCTCATGCCCATCTCTGATGTCTGCGCTAATATTCGCAGCTTGCACCCATTTCTGGAGCTCGTTTAGGCCATGCTCTCAATCGCCTCTCCTTGTGCTCCCCAAAACAATGGTCTCTTGCCTCTTAGCCAGGTTCAGAGTTTTCTCTGGACTTCCTTCCTGCTAGCTGTGGTATACTGGCCCCCTTTAGGCTGTGTTCACTTAGCCAACCCCAGTCCTCTCCCCAGGATTTGACCTCCCAAGCCAGAGCCTCAGTTCCCAGCCCCCACCCATCCCGGCGGGTGAGCAGACAAGCCTCTCATGCTGGTGAGTGCTGGTCAGCACCGATCCTCTGTGCCGGAATATCTCCACTTTGCCCTCTGCACCCCTGTTGCTGCGCTCTCCTCCGTGGCTCTGAAGCTTCCCACCCCCACCCACCCTCCATCTCCACCAGTGAAGGGGATTTCTAGTGTGTGGAAACTTTTCCTCCTTCACAGCTGCCTCCCAGAGGTGCAGGTTCCATCCCTATTCTTTTGTCTGTTTTTTCTTTTTTCTTTTGCTCTACCCAGGTACATGGAGATTTTCTTGCCTTTTGGGAAGGCTGAGGTCTTCTGCCAGCGTTCAGTAGGTGTTCTGTAGAAGTTGTTCCTCATGTAGATGTATTTCTGATGTATTTGTGGGGAGGAAGGTGATCTCCACATCTTACTCCTACACCATCTTGAAGGTCTCTCCTTGAGACCTGTATTTTAAATTCAGCATCATCACTTACTGCCTGTAAAACTTTAAGCTCTTTGCATCAATTATCTTAACTATCAAACAGCACAACAAAAGTATATTTATCTTATGAAATAGTTGAATGGGTTACTTAATCTATAAGGCATGAAAGCATATTATAATTCCTAAAGCATGATACGGCTCTATCTGTGCTTAAATATGATTTTTGTACTTCCTCCACTTTTACTACACTATACAGAACTACAGGGTAAAGTTAATGTACTATTTATTTATTATGTATATGTGTGTATATATATCTTTATAGTCCCCTTATTAGTTAGATGCTATATATAAACATATATGTGTATACACACACACACACACCTATATGCACTCACACACACATATACAGTTGTTATAAGTTCAAAAGTCTAACTGAAATCCTTAGCACAACTACTAATAAAATGCCTAAAAAATATACAGAAAAGGAAATAAAAAAGGAAGAAAAATGGCACACTACAAAATATAATCAAACACAAAAGAAGGGAAGTAAAGATAATTTGAGGATCAAAAAAGATATGGTATTAGAAAACCAATAGAAAAATGACAGAAGTAAATCCTTCCTTATGTGTAATTACTCTAAATATAAATGGAATTAAATGCCCTAATCAAAAAGCATAGAGAGGCAGAATGGATTTTAAAAGAGCATTATCCACCTACATGCTGTCTACAAGAGACTAACTTTAGACACATATAGGTTGAAATTGAAAGATGGACATAAAAACCTTTCATGAAAATAGTAGTACAGAGAGAGCTGGGGTGGTATACAAATATAAGACAAAATAGAATATAAGTAAAAAATTACTATAAGATACAAAGAAGTACATTATACATAGAGAAAGGGCCAATCCATTAGAAGACGTAAAAATTATCAACACATTACACACCTGCAAATAGAGCCCCAAAATATATGAAGCAAAAACTGACAGGATTGAAGTGAGAAATGGACGGTTCTACAATAATTATTGGAAACTTCTATGTCTAATCCTCAATAATGGATAGAATAAGACAGAAGATCAATAAGGAAACAGAACTCTTAAATAACGTTAGAAACCAAATAGGCCCAGCAGACATATGTAGAACACTTCACTCAAGAATACACATTTTGTCAAGTTTACATGTAACAATCTCCAGCTTAGATCATATGTTAGGTCACAAGCATGTCTCAGTGAGTTTAAAAGGATTTAAATCATACAGAGTATCTTTTCTGACTATGACAGAATGAAACTAGAAATCAAGACCAGAAGAAGTGGAAAATTTACAATGACGTACAAATAAAACATGTTTAAAAACAAATGGATCAAAGGGGAAATTAAAAGAAAAATTAGAAAATACTTTGAAATAAATGAAAATGAAGACACAACATGCCAAAATGTATGAGATGTAGTGAAAACTGTCCTCAGAGGAAATTTATAGCTGGAAAGGCCTACATTTAAAATGAATAAAGATTTCAAATCAATAACCTAAACTTAAATCATAAATAATTAGAAAGAGAAGACCAAATTAAATCCAAGGTGAATGGAAAAAAGGAACTGATAAATATTAGAGCAGAGGTAAATGAAATAGAGAATAGAAAAACAATAGCAGTAATGAAATAAAAATTGGTCCTTTGAAAAACCCCAAAATTGACAAACTTAGGAAGATTGATTTAAAAAAAGAGAGAATACTCAAATTACTAAAATCAGGGAAAAAATTGGAACATTACTATTACAGATATAAATAGGGTTATATGAGAAAACTATGATCAATTGGATGACAACAAATTAACTTAGATGAAATTAACATATTCCTAGAAAAATACAATTACCAAACTAACTCAAGAAAAATAGAAAATCTTAACAGACATATCCAAGCAAAAACATCTGCACTCAAAAAACAGCAAAGGAAAGTTCAGATACACATGAGTGTACTAATAAATTCTACTAAACAAAGAAAATTAATAGTGATCCTTTTCAAATTCTTCCAAAAAATAAATGAGGAAGGACCACTTCAAATTCATCCTATAAGGCCAGCATTACCCTGAAACAAAACGAACAAAATTCTGAGAAAACTGTAAACCAATATTCCTCATAAATATACAAGCAAAAATCCTCAACAAAATAACCAACTGATCAAACATTATATTAAAACGATTATATATCATGACCAAATGGGATTTATCCCAAGAATGGAAGGATGGGTCAATACTCTCTCTCTCTCTAGAATGAAGGGGAAAAAAAACCCTACACATGATTATCTTAATTGATGTAGAAAACACATTTGAAAAAAATCCAATACCCTTTCTTGATAAAAATCCTTAACAAACTAAGAATTAAAGGGAATCTCCTCAACTCAGTAAGTACATTTATGAAAACCCCACAGCTAATATCTTACTGAATTATGTGAGGCTGAATAGCTTAACCTAAGATCAGTAATGTGACAAGGATGCTCAGTGGGGCACTTATATTCAGCCTTGTATTGGAACTTCTAGCTGGAGCAATTAAGCAAGAAAAAGAAATAAAAAGCATCCAAATTGGAAACAATAAAGTTAAAATATCCCCATTTGAAGGTGACATAATTTTATATATAGAAAAACCTAAACAATTCACACACACACACTCACACACACACACAGACACACACACACATATTTAGAGCTAAAAAATTTCAGCAAAGTTCAGGATACAACATAAACACACAAAAATTAGTTGTGTTTCTATTAAAACAGCAATAACAAACCAAAAAGGAAATTAAGAAATTAATACCACTTATAATAGCATCCAAAAGAATAAAATATTTAGGAATACATTTAACAAAAGAACAACAATATTTAAATTCTGAAAAATACAGGGCTTCCCTTGTGGCACAGTGGTTGAGAATGCAGGGGACACGGGTTCCAGCCCTGGTCTGGGAGGATCCCACATACTGCGGAGCAACTAGGCCTGTGAGCCACAACTACTGAGCCTGTGCGTCTGGAGCCTGTGCTCCACAACAATAGAGGCCGTGATAGTGAGAGGCCCGCACACTGTGATGAAGAGTGGCCCCCGCTTGCCACAACTAGAGAAAGCCCTCGCACAGAAACTAAGACCCAACACAGCAAAAATAAATAAATTAATTAATAAACTCCTACCCCCAACATCTTCAAAAAAAAAAGAAAACCACAGCTTTACTCCTTTAAAAAAAAAATCTGAAAAATACAAAACATTGAGGAAAGATATTAAAGAAGATCTAAACAAATGGAAAGACATTGCATATTTATGGATCAGAAGACTTAATAGTGACCAGATGGCAATATGACCTGAACCGATCTAATCTATACATTCAGCACAATCTTAATCAGAATCATAGCTACCTTCTTTGTAGAAATTGATATGCACGTCCTTAAATTCATATGAAAGCTCAAAACAACAACAACAAAATTAAAAACAATTTTGAAAAAGATGAACAAATTAGAAGTTACATTTCCTGATTTCAAAAGTTACTACAAAGTTACAGTAATTAATGTCATACAGGCATATGGATAGATATGTAGATCAATGGAATAGAAATAAATCCATACATGTTTGATCAACTGATTTTTGACCAAGGTATCAAGACCAGTCAGTTGAGACAGAATAGTCTTTTCAACACATGATGCTAAGACAACTGGATATCCACATGCAAAAGAAGGAAGTTGACACCTTACTTCATACCATGTACAAAAATTACCTTAAAGTGGATCAAAGACCTAAATGTAAAGTCTCAGACTATAAAACTTGTAGAAGAAAACCTAGGGTTAAATATTTGTGACCATAATTTGGCAGTGGGTCATTAGATATGACATCAAAAACACAAGAAAGGAAAGAAAAAAATAAATTAACATTCATCAAAAGTAAAAACTTTTATGCAGCAAAGGACATTGTCAAGAAAGTAAAAAGACAACACAAAGAATGGCGGAAAATATTTGTAAATTATATAACTGATAAAAACATATAAAGAACTCTTGTCAAAATACACATAACATGATTAAAAACATGCCAAGGTTATGAATAAACATTTCTCAACAAAGATATATAAATGGCTACTGAGCACATGAAGAGAGGCTTGATATCATTAGTCATCAAGGAAATGCAAATCAAAAACGCAGTAGTATTCCACTTTACACTGAGTAGAACTATGATAATCAAAATGTTAAATAATAACAAGTGTTGACAAGGATGTGGATGTGGTAAAATCAGAACCATCACAGATTGTTGGTGGGAATGAGAAATGGTACAGATGCTTTGGAAAATAATCTGGAAGTTACTCAAATTTTATCCAAGAGCAATGAAAATAAATGTGTATATGATAACTTGTACACGAATGTTGATAGCAGCATTATTCATAATAGCCAAAGGGTGGAAACAACCTAAATGTTTACCAACTGATGAATGGTTAAATACAATTGTGGTATACCCTTACAACACAATATCATTTATCCATATAAATATCAATGTCCTGATACATGCTATAACTTGTATGAACCTTTAAAACATGTTAAGTGAAAGAAGGCAGATACACAAGATCACATAGTTTATAAAATGACAAGGATAGGCAAATCTATAAAGTAGACTAGTGTTTACTTAGGGCTGGGGAAGATTGGGGGGTTGGGAGGTGATAGCTAAAGGGTATGAGCTTTCATTTAGAGGTGACAAAAATGTTTTAAATTTGATTGTAGTTATGGTGGCACTTTGTGAACATACTAAATATCTTTGAATTGTACATTTTAAGTGTGTGAATTGTATGGTATGTGAATTTGTGAATCATATCTTAATAAAGCTCTTACAAAAAAAATTAGTTGTCCATATATGTCAGTCTGTTTCTAGACATTCTAATCTTTTTTCATTGATCTACTTGTATATGTTGATGTAAAAACACACTGTCATAATTTTGTATATTTATAATAAGTTTTAAAATAAGGTTAGCCCTTTGACTTTGTCCTTATTTTTTGAAAGTTATTTTGCCAATTCTAGCTCCTTAGAATTTCTGAATGAATTAAGCACTCTGTCAATTTCTATTAAAAGCCTGCTGAGATTTTAATAGTTATTTTATTTAATTTATCTTAGATATTTTTGACCTCTTCATAATATTCAGACTTCTGAGACATGACCAAGGTACCTCTCTCCTTTTATTTAAGGCTATTTTAATTGTTTAACAACGATGAGCAAAGTTTTAAGTTCTCATTTTGTAAGTCTCACACATTTTCTTCAAGACATATATATTAAATTATTATAGATGTTATTTTTATTTTAATTTCAGGATTTTTAATTTCAGAGGGTTTTTTATATTGATATTACATATTGCAACCTTCCTATACTCATATATTAGTTCTAGTAACAGTTTTGTAAATCTATCAGATTTTCTACATTCATGATCCTGTTGTTTGCAAATTAAGATAGTTTTACTTCTTCCTTTCCAATCTGGATACCTTTTTTGTCTATCTTATTACATTTATTAAAACCTCCAGCACAATATTAAATAGAAGTATGAGTGAGATATACTTGTCTTTTTCCTGATTTTATGGGGAAAACATTCAGTGGTTTGCTATTAATTATGATGCTAGCTGTAGAGTTGATCAATAGATGCTGACATCAGGCTGAAGAAACCCTTTTCTCCTAGTTTGCTGAAAGTTTTTCTTTTCAAAAGCGAAATTTGGATTTTGTTCAATTTCTCTCACATATGTTGAGATTGCTGATGTTGGCTATGGCTAATTAGAAACAATCTCAAGCTGGATATGAGATCATCTTCAACTCAGTAACACGTTAGAGGAGTGGGCACCTAGATACAATTAATGGAGGCATTGGATTTGGGGTAGGAACAAAGAACATCCATTCACCTGTCTTTCAAGTGAAGCCACTTTCTCCTTTTTCCCAAAACTTGTCATCAGCCAAAACTGAAGTGTTCAGAATGTATTCTTTTAGGCCTCTCTGCCTTTGTATATTCTGTTTCCAATTTATACATTCTCAGTATCTCCATGTGCATGATACACCTCCAACCATACTTTAATTCTAAAAAATTCATGAGGAAAATTTTTACACAGAGAGTTAGTAACTTCCTTTCCAGGCTTCTACATGGAAATACAGAGAGTTGTATTTTTAATACATAATAATAATAGTATAATATGGATAGTATTTTGGGAGTCAAGGACATAGCATCACAGCACCAACTGAGAACTATGTAATATTTTCAAAGTGTTTAGAAATTTTCTATTTCACTGGGACACATACTCTGTGAGATCATTCAGACCATATTTTGGATTAAAAATATATTTCATTAAATGCTTCTTCCACATAATCTAATTTGTCAGAATATAAACATTTCTTTTTGGTTTAAGTATTGAATGAAAAAATGGTCATTAGAGTAATGACAAATATTGCAGAGAGTTTACCTGTGGGTAATTAGCTTCCCTTCAGTCATTAGATTTTAGCTCTCCTTTATTAACACCTTTATAAATTATCCTAAATGAGGGGATGAATAGTGTAATAATGTGATGCTCATGTGACTTTACAGAATTTCTAGAGAAAATAAACAAAATTACAATCAAATACAAGATAAAATCATGGATTTTAGACTATCGTTGTGATTAATCCATGGATATTAGAAATAATGAAATATAAAAGACAGATTAATTAACACATTTCGTAAAGAAAAGTGATATAGCACAGTCAACAAAAGAAACAAAATCCATGAATATAACAGTAAATACAAAATGAAGAGACATCCTGTACTAAGAAAAGAAGTTGATATTGTTATTGGTGACTGCAGTTGCAATATTGTGTTAATTCTGGGGCACTTCAATATCAGGCATATGTAGTAATGCTGGAAAGAGTCCGGAAAAAAAAAACCAAAAACAAAAACTGAATAATGACAAGGAAAGACTGATTTATGGGTGGAGAGTAAAGCAGCATAATATTTATAGCTGGGCTAAAGGAATATGAAAATAATCTGCAAATATTTGAAAGATGTAAATAACAAATAGAAAAAGAATTCTTGAGGAGGAAGCAGAATTAGAGGCAATGCAATCTGAATGAAAAGTAACAGTGGTATTTATGCAAAGGAAAGATTAAAACACACACATAACTTCCTGACTGGACTACTAAATAGAAGAACAGTCTTTCTCCTTATGCATTAAATGCCCTCCTGCACAAAACACTAAAATGTGTTATTTTATGGATTACTCATGGGTTGACAGGCAGAAAGTGTGAATTATTTTACCAAAACCAGAACAGAAAGATATAGGATATGTTGTCTGATTCACTATGAATCTACAGAGTAGAATTCCATTTTTTTCTTTGATTTAAGAATGTAGAGTCTTATTTTTTGTTTTTTAAATCCTTCACATAAGAGGTTATTTATGATGATTGGGAACAGCTCATCACTAAAATCACAAGCAAGCAGGGAACATTTACATAGAAAAGCTGTGCTAAGATCCTATTCCATGAGGAGAGGACGAATGATTGGCATTTAAGTAGACCTACAGATGGTAGCTTTTCCATTGTAGCATTTCATTGTGTGCATCTATGAATCTAGCCTCTCAACTGCTTGAATTTCTCTCCTCCAATTGTCTTATTTAACAACACGAATTGATAATGTCACCGGCAAAGCCCATCAACAACTTCCACGGTATAAAAATAAAATCTGGGTAATAATGTCTAACCTTTTTGTCCTTTGTGCTTAGTCTAGTTTCAGTTGCTCATAGGGTGCTACACACAGAGGCCTTGCACCTTGCACTTCTAACCAGAGTTCCTAGTGTGACATGGCTGCACCCGACACAGACACTTCAGCTCAGCAGAAACCTCAATTCAAGATGGCGGCGGTGGGCTGTGTGCAAAGACGTTGCCCTGGGAACTGCCATCTGGAGCCTGAGCAGCAAGGCTGTGGCTGCGCAAGACCCTTGAGAACTCCACTCCCTCCCCTCTGAAGAACCCTATAAAGACAGCCCCACCCACAGCCTTTCAGGAGAGCCAGTATCTAGACTGCGTGCCAGCACCTCTCTATTCTCTGATTAAAGAATAAAGCTTTCCTTTGCTTCTGAACCGAACTTGGTCTCCTTCTATTGGCGAGAGTAACACAGAAGAACCCTTGCTGGGGACAAACTCAGGAGGGTTGGTAACAATAGTTCAGTCCTATGTTTATTCCTTAGAATTTCTCATTTTTACACATCTTAAAAAAAAATGACAGGGCTTCCCTGGTGGCGCAGTGGTTGAGAGTCCGCCTGCCGATGCAGGGGACGCGGGTTCGTGCCCCAGTCCGGGAAGATCCCACCTGCCGCGGAGCGGCTGGGCCCGTGAGCCATGGCCGCTGAGCCTGCGCGTCCGGAGCCTGTGCTCCGCAACGGGAGAGACTACAACAGTGAGAGGCCTGGCCTACAGCAAAAAAAAAAAAAAAAAAAAAAGACAAAGTATTTCACTGTTTAAAGTCCCTTCCCATATTCCCACTCACTTCCTATAAAACTTCATTTCTCACCTTTATATTTTTTTCAGTAACCCTCAGCAGCAGCCCCCATTTCACTTCTTTATTTTACTTTTCCCAAAGGTTGGATCACTTTACCTAATATTATAACCACTTTTTCGCATACACCCTCAAATTTCTTTGGACATCTCCCCCTTCCTTGTACTCTCCCAGAAAATAAAACTGTTTCTATCCAAATTTTTACTTATTCCACACCTGAATATGGATAGACTAAACATTTTTTAATGTGTGCTGTATAGGGAGGATATTAAATATTGGTACAAATCCGTTAGCTCCCTCTTTTGCGATAGACAGATATCCAGGTAGATATACTTCCCAGCATCTTACACCACTATGGCAGGCTGTGCCCACAGGACTAATTTTTCATCAACTAAATGTTAGCAGAAGTGATGTTTTCATCCTTTGTCTATTTATACAGAATTTAAGCACATGATCTTTTTCTCTTTCCCATAGCCTGGAATAAGTTTGTGAGCCATATTTGAAGAGGCACATAAAGTCAACCCCTAGAGAAAAGCCAAGATAAATTCTAGAAAGAAACTAGGAAATCCAATGATCTTAAGTAGCAGGAGCAGAGTTCCCCACCAATCTGAACAATCATTTCATGTCTGTTATTAGAAACCGAAGTAAACTTGCAGCTTTTTAAGCCACTTTATTTTCAGGATATCGCAATTAAAGTTGCTGATTCTTTAACTTAAAGTATTCACAGGCATCACATTGTATCCACTACCATCACCCTCACTATGCCTCTAGTGTTGACAAGCAATTTTTTCTATATTTGACTAGTCCACTCATCTTTCCACTCCCCTGAGGGATGATTTCAGACATTGTTTTCTCTCCTCAGGTATCCAACAACGTTTTCTCCATCCTCCCTTTTATCTTACAGCTTTGCATTTTATTTCATTGAAAAGGAAAAAAAAAGAATAGAGAAATTCCAAAATTTAATATCACCATATCTAACTACCTATTACAACCTGCATAATATGTTAGTATTGATTAACTTCATAACTAATTCCTCAACTCAAAGATATCACTCCAGTGATTTTCTCCTTCTCTATTGCATTATTAGTTTTTCTTCAAATGTTTACATCATTCCAATCGGTATGAAATATGCAGTTAGATAACCCATCAGAAATAGCAACAATAATAACAACTTCACTGATGCTCCCTTCTCCCCCCACCAGCTGCTCCATATTACTCCTATTTTTTAGGGATATTCCATTGCTTAAGTCAGAGTTAAGGAGTCCATAAAAAGTTCATATATTGAGTTTTCTTAATATATGGCAAGTTCCTTAGTTTAATCAGAAAAATAATAATTGTATAATTGTTATTATTATTTGAACTCATACATTATATTGAAATAAATAAAAATGATAGATTTTCCAATTTATATAAAGAATAACCCTGAATAAACTCATAGGGCAGGGGCTTCCCTGGTGGCGCAGTGGTTGAGAATCCGCCTGCCAATTCCGGGGACACGGGTTCATGCCCAGGTCCGGGAAGATCCCACATGCCATGGAGCAGCTAGGCCCGTAAGCCATGGCCGCTGAGCCTGTGCGTCCGAAGCCTGTGCTCCGCAAAGGGAGACGCCACAACAGTGAGAGGCCTGCATACCTCAAAAAAAAAAAATCATAGGGCAAATGTGTCCTTTTCAGATAAGTCTGGTTAACCCCTTTTATCATGTCATTCCCTTAAAAGGTATAAAATCTAAATTTTGTGACATGATAGATCAAGTAATTACTAATCTAAAACCACCCTTATTCTACATTTGTATCTCCCATTAGTCACCAAAATGAAATCCTTTGTTGCTGCTATTGTTATTCAGTCTGTTTTATATGTTATTCTTGGAAAGACTATAAACACCTCACCTAACCATGCCTCTTCTATCTTTTCCTATACCTGGAATGCCATCTCCTTCCTTTTACTTTCTGCACATCTCCCAAATCAACCATGAAAAATGTGCTCACTATTCCACAAGGTTGTGTTACAAATTATACTACTAATTTCATAATTCAGTATAAATTAAAGTATGGCATCTTTGTCATTTCATTTGTATAAATGTATCTCATTTTCACAACAAGATTTTAAAGTCAAGGGAGTATACAAATATTAAATTAAGGATAAAGAAGGAGCATGTGTGGGAGGTGATGAAATAGGAAACTGTAAGGTCAATTGTGATGAAAATCAAATAGAAAACACTTCAAAACTACTAAAAGCAAATTAAGTTAGGAGAATATAATTCCTTGGAAAACAAATTTGCTGGTGGTTTTTGAGTGGAGAATGACATGATCAATACTGATCCTTTATGAGATTATTTTGAAAAATATTTATATAGTAAATTGAAAGGAAAGTGCAAAATGGAATATGGAGAGTGATCATTGCAGATCAACAAGGAGCAACAGTAAGAATACCTGGGTACTTCAATGTACCAACTGGACGGCCAAAGAATGTATGAAGCAAATGGGAATATAGAAGGTTAAATGAAAAACAAAATTATACGTATATATACATATATATGTACACATATATATGTCATTAACAAAGAAGTGGTGAATAAAACTATAAACGGTTTGAGTGTTGAGAAGTTTGGAAATATTATAAAATTAATGATTGATAGACTATCAAGGATTAGGTTGAGATTATCGTAATTGTTTAAAATAAATATCAGAAAGCAATGAAGCTTTCAGTGCTTAGCTTATACAGAGAGAGTCATGAAATAAGAAGATCATGGGCCAAAATGCATTACTATTGCAGAAATCAAGAAGGCAGCCAAAGAATAAAATTACACCTCTGACATGGGCAACTATAACCATGGAGCCAGGAACTTGGAGTTTATAAAATAGAAATTACTCATATTAGAGATAATAATAAAAACAAAAATAGAGAGGCAAATGTTTGGTAACCCACACTCCTTCAGAAAATATCTGTGTATTATAATATTTTAATCTGTAAGATGTATGAATGGATAATATAGTCTAGAAGAAGAGTTTGGTCATATATATTAATCATATTATTATAAGTTAAAATGTTATTTTATTAGAATTACAAATAATAAGGTATGATTATTCAGAAAAGCAAGAAATTATTTTTAACTCAAAAAACAAGGAAAATACAAGAAAGGAAAATATGAGTATATGATACTTATAAAAGTGACATTTTTACAGTAGTAGTTCATAAATATTTGTGAATCTATTAATAAAAATATATACAAAGAACAGAAAACTTTTTAAATCTGAAGCATATAGTTTTTATAAGATTTTTAAAAGCCAAGATTATATTGAATTTTAATTCCAAGTTAATAAATTTGAACTTTTGATTAGGAGAACTGTTAACAGAATTATTAGGAAAATGCAGAGAATATAGTTCTTTCATTAATTATGACTTTTTTGCTGCAGACAACAAAAACCAGTCTGAGGGAAAGTAACTGAAAATGCAATAAATTAGAGAAAGCTTTATGTAAAGAAAATTTGGTTTCACAGAAACCAAAGGTGAGAACACAGGTTAATATTAAAACTCCAGCAACATCTCTGCTTCTCTTGGTGCATTTGCTGTTGCTCTTTGTGAATCAATTATGTTGACCCTCAGTCCACAAGAAATAATAATCACTGCATCCAACTTTACATGTAAAAATTGAGACTATGCAAAGGAAGTAATCCACAGCTATTAATTCCAAATGTTGCATGAAAGAAACTTTCTTGTCTAAGTTATTATGGCTAGAGGTGGACAGTAGGCCCAATTTATTACAAATGGGAACAAACACTTGTAAATTGAAAGCAAAAAATTCCTGAAATCCAGAAAAATAGCCAAAACTTGTTGTTGACTTATGGATGAACATCTCAAAAGCTGAATACTATAGTTCAAAATTTACCTTGTTACCTTAATATCAAATACTAGATTTAGAGTGTTTAAGGGAAGCATACATTTATATGAAATTATAGAATATCAAGTTTAGAAAGAAATAAATTGTGAGAAATATCTTCAAAATAGTTTGCCTATGGTAGAGAAATATTAAATACGTTGCATTTTTCTAACTAGTTTAGGTAGATTTTGAGAACTTTTACTCTAGTTTCATCTTTTAAAATTATACTAACATCTTGAATGTCTTGGATTTACAAATATAATATTATGTGTTAATTTAATACAAATGTGGCATTAAATGTAAATAGAAATCTATTTAAGAAAATAGAAGATATTTAAAATAGACATTGTTTTCAGAAAATAGATATTGTGATTCTTCAATCTGCTTTTCAGGAAAAATATGATTTTTAATTTATCTGCCAGTTGATTATAATTGTAGTTTTACTTTTCAAGATTAAAAAATTTATAACCTCAGTGTTACAAAGCTTCTGCTCAGATAAATTATTTCATAAAACTCACTCTAGAAGCAAGCACCCAAATATCATACTCATCTCTGAATTGGCAAAATATTTAAAATAAAATTATGTTGTCATTAGAAAGTCCATTTGAAATTTCAATAACATATCTAGAAACAAAACAGCTTGTAGGACATAATTCTTCTCCTTTCTTCATTTATAATTTATTTGAATTTTATGTCATCCTCACTTATTCCAATATTAGAATGTTCCTCCTGCTTTTTGAACTTAGTATATCCTTCTTTGTATTCATTTGAACATTTTCAAATGTAAATTTAGGGAGTTTCTTTTATATTATGCAAACTGTGAATTGTAAATATAAAATCTGAAATATTAGTACTGGACAGTATAACAATATTGTCGTATGGAGAAAGATATTCTCAAAAACATAGATATGTTAATTCAGGTGTTCAAAAGGAAAATAAGTTCAAAAGCAAATAAAACTGGTATCAGGGCACATTATATTCCCAATTAATTATTTGCTGTGTCTCTGGTAAAAGGAATTTACTCTACACATGAGCCCTGGGGTGTTACAATAGCAAATGTATTTCTTATAGAGTTTCATTGTTGTTTTTCTTTTGTTTTTGTTTCATTTTTAATGCATACAGAGCTGTGGATAATTCATCATTAAAGTGGGATTATTAATAGGTTTCAATAACATGGAATATATTACTTGAGATAATCAGAGTAGGAAGAGATCAAAATTGGATCGAAACTGAGTGCTGATAAAGTTCTTAACAAAACAGACTTGATTTTATAAATGGTTGGATATAAGTCAATGCACCACTTTGAAATGCCAATCTAGCATAATATATTGCTTATGTTGTTGTGTATCTGAATGAAAATGTTTGTGTGTATACAAAGACAATACACAAAGACAATGCTAAAATCTACTAAAGATTGGTAGCGTTGTAAATTATATTCAATAAACACTTACTTAACTACGTGCTGGGTACCAGGCACCATGCTAGGAATGAGTAGTGTATAGGAAAGGCAGACAAAATCTGTTCCTTCATAGATAATAAATTCTAATGAATTACGTGCTTTCTGACTTATTTGTTCTCAATCTAACACAGGGGTCAACAAACAATTTTTGGAAAAGGGCCAGATAATAAATATTTTTGAGTTTTCAAGCTACATAGGATCTCTGTCATCTTCTTTATATATTTTTTCAACACTGTAAAAATGTAAAAATCATTTTAGATCATGTACCTCACAAAAACAGGCCACTAGCTATAGTTTGTCACCCTCCATTCTAAAAAATAATTCATGTGTTTGATTAATGATACAAGTAAGGTTAATTCTTTTCATTATCTGAAGGATTTGGATACTAGCTCACAGTCTTTTCTGTTCCAAGGATAGTCATTATTTTTGTAATTTAACAATTCTGTGTATGATCCATTCAATATATTGTCCTTTAAGTTGGACTGAGTACAACTGATTGACAATTTCTTTCAAGTTTTTATTTCCTGTGTTGCAGATAGGACATTTCTTTTAGTCTACCTTGATGTTAGGTTCTAAATGTGGATAAGTTACACAGATTTGTTGTATAAAATTTGAAAGACAGTAGTAGAGTCCAACTTCCTGCTCCATAAGGTTACTGAGCAACATCATGGATGTTATAGCTGAGTCACTCCATGAATATTGGAAGTTGATTGCAGGAATAAATGCTGTTGGATTTCACTTTCTTGTGTCCATAATGTTGTGGAAGTTCTGGCACTAATCCTCTCATCCTGAGTCCCTGAATTTCAGCTTATGTGTGCATGCTTGACCCCGGTAATTCCAGCAATGACCTCTTGATCCTCTACATTCATAACGTGGCAGAGATCATGATTCTAACAGGGGTCTATTCTCTTGTTTTCTGCCAATCATTTGAGAAACTCCAGTCTGGAGCCAACTCCTTTAGAACTTCCAATAATTTTGTAAGCATCTATTTCCCTGTTTTAAATTACTTTATGCTGAAATACGTAAAATAATCTCTGCTCCTTTCATGTCTCTTCAACAGCAATCTATTCTCTACTAGAAGTGGTTGTGACTAAAATATGTGCTCAAAGATGGGAAACAGAGATTAGTTATCTGACATTGTTGGGTTTTCAGTGAGACTAAATATCACTGAAAATGGGACATTGGTAATTCATGGAATGCAAAAGAAAAATACTTAAATTATTGCTTATGGTCACCTGGAATGAAATACTAATGCGTTGGCCATTTTGTTGCAAATAAAAAATGCAAGGAAGGTGGGGGTGGATTGGCAGTTTCTATTTGAATTGGAGAAGTTCAAGGAAAACAGAAATAAGCTTAGAGCTTTAAAACCTAGTTTAAAACATGATGAAGGACTAAGGAGATTTTATGACTCTCCTGAAATCATTACTTTTATGTTAGCCACAGGGGTAACATACTTAAAATCATCACAGATCTGATGCATGAATTGCTGAATTAAAGCATCAATTTAACTCACAGGTATTTCCAGGTGTTGTATGTAAAAATCTGGGCACAGATTTGGAAATAGTAGAACTCCAATCACTGGAGTTGCAGAGGTAGGACATTTCTTTCAGTCATATAGGAGTGGATTCAGTTGACGATGAATACTCAACACCATTGTCAGCATAAGCAGCCTTTCATCTACTATTTGACAAGGTTGAACCTGTCTTGCCTGGAAACCCTATAATTACCACTACTTGAGGGAGTGACCTTACAAAAGAGTTACCCTCATGCTGTTCCCATTCCTTCTTCATACATAAATATAGTTAGATCTAAGAATACCCAAGAGAACAACACTAAATTCTCCTCAAAATAAAATAAGGTTCTGTTATTTATTAGGTTGAATCATATGAATTGTATTTGACCATTTTTGACCTATAAATTTGACCTATAAATATAATTTATACATATCCATCTAAAAATTGACATATACATTAATAATATATGTAAAAATGGCTACTAAGTGAAGCTAGAACAGGTCCTATGGGTTCTAACTTTAGTTTAACATAAAGTTATTGATATAAGGATAGTTAATACAGATTCTGAATTCAGCAGTGCTCAGACACCTGCTCAGTTGATTGAAATTTCAGCTTAATAACAATCCACACTAAAAGATATTTGGATGTCAAAAGTGGCTTGGCTTATGTTGAGGAAGGAATTCAAACAGGCGTATAGAAAATTTCTGTAACCTGAGGTCACATAACTTTTTTCATCTGAGAGAACACTGAAGACACAACCTTCACCAAGGCACTAAGATTAGGGTATCACAAATATTCTTTCAAAACTCTGGAGTAACTATCTTTTGTGGACTGGAAATAAGAGTAGGAGAAGCTGCCATGGAAAATGAGTTCCCTGAATTAAAGGAGCAAATATATTGGCATTGGCAGAATCCAAGTGGTAGCATCTAACCAGCAGAATAAAAGTGAGAATGGTTATTGTAATAGGTAGCATAACTGGAGAGATAACCAGAAGGTTTGAACACAAGTCCAACTTGTAGTAAACTCTGGGATTGATGATATGAAAACTCATCCACTTTATGGATATTCTCACAATTCTGGGAGGTGTGTCAGAAAAGAATGCTCCTGACATTAAAATCTACTTGAGTGTATGGCCTGTTAGGAAGGTAGATGAATCTTGAGAAAACAACAGTATTATCTCAAATGTAATTAGGTAATACACACAATGGTATCTCTTATTTAGTGGAGCCATTCAACCTACATCCTTTCATGTGGTCACTACCACTGAGCTGACTAATGTTGGTTTTTCTCTGTCCCAATAAGCAGAGATCAACAGAAACAGTTTAGTTCAACCTGGAAGGGACAGGAACACAATCTAATTATTTATCATTAAGTCCACAACAACTGTGTGATTCTGTTATAAATTAGTTCTATGTGTTCTCATACTTGCCTTTACATTGATAACATCAAGACAATGTGACCAAAGGAACAAGGAGTAATAAGTACCTTAGAAGTCTCAGTAATATCTATACTTGTTAGAAGCTGGGGGGAAAGTGTCATAAAAATTTGAAGACCTACACCATAAGTGCAGTCTTAGAGGGCCAAAAGTCTTGAGCATGTCAGGATATTCCTAAAATGAAAGGACAAAAAAGAGAAAAAGAGAGAATTTGCTGCACTGTGCATACAATAGCACAGTATCTGAGGTCAAATCTAAACATATCACTTTGTGTGTACTGATCTACCCATAAGATTTCTGTGTTTTTTGGAAAAATTCTTAGAGGAGAATAATTCTTTATATAACCTCAGGCCATGGTGCAAGCAGTTCTGACCTTGAGCAGATCAAATGTTGCTTGAAGTGTCTGTGGCAGATCAGGATGCTCTGTGAAGAATGAAATAATTTCTGAAAGGAAAATCACAAAATATGCTCCTAGAGTTTTACACCATAACTATTCCCTATTTGGAAACTTGGTATTCTCATGTTGAGAAATAGCTTCTGCATTGTTATTAAGATCAGTTGAGCACGTGACTACAGAACAACAGAACCTATGCAAACTGATCTACTCATCATGGCTTAATTATCTGATCTAGCAAATCATGAAGCTAACTGTGTGTGGCAGTATTCCTTCTTCATTGGAAGTATATTCAAGATTAGACATAAGACGTTCCTGAAAACACAAGTTATAAATATGCTCTTGTGGCTTATTCACCTAATTCACTTATTTCTACAGTGTTTCCACATTTCGCTCATCTACATACCCATGGAATTGTAACACATATTTAGTTTTCTAAGGAAGGGGAAAAACTCCTGGCTTATAGATGTTTCCATGGAACATCCTGGCATTAGGTAGAAGTAATCAGAAACACAGCACTACCACCACCTCAGGTGTGATCCTGGGCAAAAATTTGGATGGAAATATTTCCAGTGAGCAGATATTTTAGATCTTGAACTGAGGATAGTAATTGCCTTACCTATACAGTTTTATACAGGCCAAACAAGTTAATATTTATAAACCACTTAATTTTTTATATTACTTTTTTGTTTATTATTATTTTAGTGCAAAATATAAGAAGTTAAAATCAACAGAGAATTATAAAAACTACATTATGTACTTAATTGTACACCTCTCTATAATTAATTATGAAAACTTGTTCAAACTGTTTCTAAATAAATTGTATAAACCACTTGTTTTTAACTTGGATTTAAAAGTTGAAAATTAAGTGTCTTAAACAAAGATTTAAACTTTGTTTGCATTAATATTTAGAGATGTATGGCCTGTGAAGAAGGCCATATAACTGAGCAAATATTGTTGGATCCATGTAGTTAATGTATTGAGACAAATTAGCAATAGTTACATAAAAAAGCAAAGCAAGGAGACGTTAATTACAGAGAAAATATTGTTCAAGAAACAAAATACAGGTATAAATTATATATGAATCAGAAAATTCAAAATCATTTAATGAGTTTCTCACCAAGTAGGCCTATAGATTCAAATCAACCCAGAAGACATCTTTGTAACATTTAGCAAATTTATTAATTTTTAATAATTCTAAAATTCTAATTTTTATGAAAATAAAAAAGGTATAGAATATCCAAACAGCATTGAAAAAGAATAAATTTGTATGATATAGATTGCTTGGATTCAAGAATTATTTAAAGCAAATGGAATAAGCAAAAGATCTAAACGTAGAAATTGGAAAATTCACACATAATAGAGGGCATTAATATCCCTTTCTCAATATGTGAGAGAAAAGTAGGTAAAAATCAGTAAACTTATAGAAAATCTTAAAGGTATTAATGGCGTTCTTATCAAGAGTACATGAAATCAACAGTATTAGGCCCTTAAAAAAGCTTCTATAAATTTCAAATGATAGAAATCATTCAAAGTAATTTTTCTGACTGTGATGGAATTAAAGTGGAAAACAGAACAAAGACAAATATAAAATCTCTAACTTCCTGGAATTTAAGCAATTAACAACTTTTAATAATGTACAATTAACAAGGACATCCAAATATTTAAAAATGAATAATAATAAATTTGGCATGTCAAAATTGGATAGTTCCTGCTAAAGTAGTACCTAAATGAACATTTATTGCATTCAGTGAATATATTTGAATTAAAAAGTCTGAAAATCAATGATTTCAGCTTAGTTCTCAAAAAACCTAAAAACATTACACCAACTAAAGCTAAGAAATGTAGCAGGAGGAGTGATGTCAGTATTCACGGTGGCAGAATATGCAACTTGTTTTTCTCCCTCCCTGAAACATCTAAAATTTGGCATTCCTCCACAAACAAAAGTACCTTTGAGGGAGTTATGGGATCTAGCACCTGATGCCAAAGGGCCTGGGAGGAGTCTCACTTACCTGTGTAATGGGTAATAGCCAGACAGACTTAAGCATAAGCTGTGGAACGGGCTTCTGGAGCCTGTGAACTGGCTTCAGCTCCTTTTGGACATGGTCTGGGATCACATGAAGGCTGACTTGGGAAGACATCCACAGACTAGAGAGCCTTTGCAAAGGTCTAGGTTATCTGAGGAGACATTTCAGCACACAGTTGGAATATATATATATATATATATATATATATATCCACAGAAAATACAACAGGACAAAAAAAAGTGCCTCTCATCTGAAGGCAGCTAGTAAAGACTGGAGGCGGTAACTGCAAAACAACAATACAAAACTCCAAGGTACTTGAAGAATGAAGGCAATAGGACATCATCAAAAGTTCACAATAATCCTCCAGTAACTGAACCCAGTGACACTGAGGTCTGTAATTCACCTGATAAAGATACCGAAATAGGACACTCAATGAGCTATGAGAAAACACAGAAAGAAAATTCAATGAAATAAAGAAAACAATACACAATTAAAATGAGCAATTTAATAGAGAGAGAAAAATCATAAAAAAAGAACACTCCCAGAAAAGTCTGGAGCTGAAGAATTCAATGAATGAAATAAAGAATGCAAGAGAGAGCATGAGTGAGTTACATGATAGAAACTTAGAAATAACCCAGACAGAGAACAAAGAGGAAAGAATGAAAAGAATGTGAAGAAGCCTACATGATTTATGCAACACCATCAAAAGAATCAATGTCAAAATCATGGGAGTTCCAAAAAGAGATTGAAGGGAGATGAGAGCAGAAAGTTTATTTAAAAAAATAAAGTATGAGAACTTTCCAAACCTGGGGATGTTTATATTTGAAGTTCTGGAAGCTAACAGATCACTTCATTATTCCACTCCAAAATGATCTTTTCCAAAACACATTATAATACAACTGTTAAAAATAAAAAACTGAGAATCCTAAAAGCAGCAAGAAAAAAAAAAAAGATTGTAACCTATAAAGGAATGCACATTAGGCTATTAGCAGATTTCTCAGCAGAAAACTTACAGACCAGGACAGAGTGAAATGGTTATCCAAAATGCTGAAAGAAAAAAATGCCAGTCAAGAACACTCTATCTAGCAACTTTATCCTTGAAATATGAAACAGAAATAGAGACCTTCCTAGACAAACAAAAACTGAAGGAGCTTATCATCATTAGACCTGCCTTACAAGAAATGCTGAAAGGAAACAGAGCTAAAATGAACAGATCCTAGTTAGTAAGATGAAATCATAGGAAAGTAAACAACAAAAAGTAAAAGCAAAAGTAAATATAAAGTCAGATTCAGAAAACTCTAATTCTGAACTAGGATGGTGTGTCAACCTTTAACCATAATATAATGATTAAAGAAAAAGTGTATTAAAAAATAACTATAACTTCTATAATTTGTTAATAAGTACATAACATAAAAAGAGATAAATTGTGACATTAAAAACGTAAAAGAAGGGGCAAGTAAAAGGGTAGAGTTTTTGTATGTAATCAAAGTTAAGTTGCTAACAATGTAAAATAGACTGCTATATCTATGAGATGTTTTATGTAAACTTTATAGCAACCACAAAACAAAAACCTATAGTAAATTCACAAAAGATAAAGAGAAGAGAATCATTTAAAGATTTACATTAATCCTTCACAAATTTTTTCAGAATATTGAAGAGGAAGGAACACTTTCAAATTCATTTTATGAAGGCAGCATTACCTTGATACCAAAGCCAGGTAAGGTCACTAAAAGAAAATTACAGACCAATATTCCTGATGAAGAGATATAAAAATTCTAACAAAATATGAACAAACTGAATTCAACAGCACATTAAAAGGATCATACACAATGATAAAATCAGATATATCCCTGGGATGCAAGGCTGGTTCAGCACAATCAAATCAATAAATGTGATATACCACATTAATAAAATGAAAGATAAAAATCATATGATCATCTTAACAGATGCATAATTTCATCAAAATGTTCAAGTGTTGTGAACAAAGCATAATTGTGATTAAAAACTTATGGGAAATATTCAGGCTGAGTTGTGACCCAAAGTATATACCACAATGCAATGAAATCCTTTTCAGATAGGACAATCAAGGTTCTGGCTCTGATGGAGTTTATCTCCTATTGGGATTGTAGAAGATAAAAAATTTTTTTAAATGCAGATAATATCAGATAGTATTAAGAGGATAATGGGAAGCTATCTTAGTTCCTTAACAACTTTCTCTGAGAAGAATGGAATCTATATAAGTATCTTTAGCTGATTGAGAAGAATAATGTATATTTTACTTTTTTATGTCTAATAAGTAACTAACTTATTATGCCACAAACAGAACTACTTGTTTCCCTAATACCAACTCTTTCCCAGTCTTCAATATCTTAATAAATAGAATCACTTTGCTATTTCTTATGCCCCAAACCTATGAATTAACCTTGATTTCCTTTTGACATAATTCAAAAGTGTAGATTTTTCTCAGTATGGCAATTATTTATTGACAGGTAGATAGCATAAATGATTTAGCATAAATAACTAGACCAAGTATGAAGCAGAATCTAAGAAATTTATATATTTAATTTAATATGTAATTATTATATATTTCTCATCTTTCTATTATTCTCATTGATATGTATGACTATTCTTAATGTCAATACCAAACTCTCCTGTTTACTGTAACTTTACAGTAAATTTTGAAATTAGGAGGCATAAGTTCTCAAAATTTGATCTTTTTTTCCAAAAATTTAAGGATTTTTATGTACTTTACATTTACAGACTCATCAAGTTTTACAAGAAAATCTGTTAGAAATTTGCTTGGGATTGAATTTAATCTATTGAACAATTTGTGGTGAATTAACATCTTAGAAATAACTCGATCTTGTCTTTAAGAGAAATTCAGAGAACTTTTATGGGGTACACAACTTCCTTGAAAAACACAAATTATTAAAATTACTGAAGAAAATTGTGTAGACATACTTCTGTTAAAGTAATTTAATAGTAATTAATATATTCCCACAATGATATTCTCAAGTTGTCTACCCCATCTAATTTATCAAATTTACTGGCATAATGTTGGTTCATACTTTTATTATTCTTTAAAATCCTTTAAGATATCTAGTGATATTCCTTTTTTTTTTTTCTGATTATGACAGATTGTGCTCTCTCTCTCTCTCTCTCTTTGGTAAGTTGCTATGGCTCTTGTTAAATTGACACTTTTATCATTATGAAATGTCCCTCTCTATCCCTAAAGAACCATAATTTGTTTGATATCAATATAGTCAGTCAGGCTTTCTTTCAGTTAATGCCTGTCTGATATATTTTGTTCCATTCTTTTACTTTTAACCTATCTTTCTCTTATTATATAAAGTACATTTCTTGTAGACAAAATAGGATTGATTCTTTTAAAAGAATACAGTGTGACAAATTCTGTCTTATAGTTGGTGTGTTTAACCTACTTATAATTAATGCAGTCACCAACATGGTTGGATTTAAACGTACCATCATCTTACTAATTGTTTTTGTCCCATTATTTTTCCCTCTCACTTTTTCTCCTTACCTTGTCTCCTTCTGGATTGCCATTTCAAAGAAGAATCAAATTTTATCATACTCACATGGTATTCCATTCATTTTTGGAAAAGCTGTCCATATCTTGAATCAGATTCTCTCCAAAATGCTGTTCTTATAATTCCTTTCTTTTAATAATATGTAATTATTTCACAGGCAAAAAACAAGCCTCCAGCTACAAATCCAGCTCATAGAAAAATTTCAGCCAATGCCTCAGGGGTTCCATACCTCAAATACTTGGAAATAACATGAGAAAGGATGTCAGAATTTTGGACAGCTTTTATTATTATACAAGGTTTTATTTGTTCTCATTGATATTTCACTGGTCTTTTATATTCCTTTTATAATATCTTTTAAGCCATAAACAAAAGATTAAAACTGTAATTAAAGCCATTATTACAATTCATGGCATGCTATTAGTAAGTCCTCAGAAGTCTTTAGTGGCTATCCAAATGACTAAGTTTGTACATGTTAAATTTATGCTGTGAGTAACTTTAAGGAACTTTGAATGCAGTACAGTATATTGCACTCTCAAAAATAAAAGGCATTCAACTGAATCATAGCTTGATTGATTTAAAGAACACAAATTTCTGACTTGTGTAATAGATAAACATGATTTGAAGGAATCAAGTATTTCCTATAGTAGAACACATTATGGTTAGTATGTTGAAATTGATGTTTGTGAATATATTTTTAGTCTCAAAAGACAATTATTACTTACATTTCTAAAAAATATGATTCTATGATAATATAATTATGCAGCATGATAGGATTCACTTTAAGGCTATCAGCCCTTCCTTCACATTGGGCATATCATAGCTCTTTACCAGTTATAGTCATGTTATAGCTCTTTATCAGTTATTTGTTTTCTCTTATTTTATTCATTTTGCTCATAATATTCTTGTTCATAATATAAATAAAACTGTATGCATTTATTTAATTTTATTTGGAGAAAGGTTATTTGTGTCATATGGTGTCTTGGTGCTTCAGAACTATTTTGGTTTATGGATGGACCTAGAGATTGTCATGCTGAGTGAAGTAAGTCAGAGAAAGATAAGTATCATATGATACTGCTTATATGTGGAATCTTAAAAAATGGTACAAATGAACCTATTTACAAAATAGAAATTGAGTCACAGATGTAGATAACAAACTTATTGTTACCAAGGGGGTATAAATTGGGAGATTGGGATTGACATATACACACTACTATATATAAAAGATAACTAATAAGAACCTATTATATATAGCACAGGGAACTCTATTTGATGCTCTGTAATGACCTATGTGGGAATGCAGTCTAGAAGAGAGTGGATATATGTATATGTGTAACTGATTCACTTTGTTGTACAGCAGAAATTAACACAACATTGTAAATCAAGTATACACCAATAAAAAATTTTAAAAAAAGAAATTTTTAGGTTTAAATGCCAAATATATAATTAGAGTTAATCAATTAGTGCCTTTTACATTTAGTTCCTTTATTTTAAAATCAGGCTTATATCACACCATTTCAAAGAGTTGTGATGAAATTTGATGATATAATCCATATAAGGTCAACTAGTAGAATGCTAGGGGTTTTGTAGGTTTTCAATGAATGACAAATTTCAATGAATTGTATATTTTATTGATGCTAAACATGTATTTTTTACACTTTAGAATATCTGAAACTGAGTTGTCTATTATAATTGATGTTTTTGATGCATCTTGAAATTATACTATTGACACCAAATTCACTAAACAGATTATCAACATGTGTTAATGTTGTGTCATATCATTCTATATATTCTGTCAAATCTGTCAAAAGAATTATTTTAATAATTACAAAATAAAAATTTGGAGAAGATTGTATCATAGTTATATTGGCAGTTTCTTATTTAATGGTACATGAAATAATGGTGTGAATTATTTTTGACAGCAACTTTGATTAGATGAAATACAGTATTACTAATAACAGTTATACTACAATGTACAAAATACCTCTCCTTCTGTCAGAAAATACTTTTCTTAGTGAGAAGTTAATGGAAACCAACTATATCTAATAGTGTGCTGAGCACTGGCTGACAGTTTATCATAGTGGCTAGAGCCAGACAATCTGTACTGAAGTTTGAAATTCCCCTTCTTCAATTTCATAGCTGTGTGACCTTAGGAATGCTACTTAACTTCTATATCTCAGTCCCTGATCTGTTAGAAGGTGAATAATAATTTTACTCACTATCATAAAGGGTTATGATAAGATTAAATAAAGTAAACCTATGTAAAACACATAGAATAGTGTATAGCTCATGTACTACACAATAAATGTTAGTTGTTATATATGTCATCCATTAAGGTAGAGATTTTAAATGCATAGTTTCTATTCATCTTAGATAAAATTCTGATGGCCTAATATTATCCTTGAGAAATGAAGTTTTATACCTTTCTTCTATTGCTAGTCCTTGATCAATATTAGTTGAATAATGTCTTGTATCTTTCTCTAGTACAGTGGAATCAAAATGAGGCATCAGAGGGTGTAAAATGGTAATTGTGCACTAGAAAAATATATTTGGTTAGCAGTTGAACATTTTACTAGCATGTCTTTGAATCTATACCTTCTAAAAGATGCATATAATTGAGTTTAAATAATATTCTACTTCATTAATTAAAGGTGACACTTTGGAATTTCATTTGGTGAAATGTTTCACATGATTATGTCAGGATAAGTGAAATGAGTGTGTGCTCCTTATCTTTAAACTTTGTTTTAAATTTACTTTTTAAGTGGAAAGGAATACATGAAAGGCAGATTCTACACTTGTGTTTCTTTATATTTCTTTCACAGAGCAATAAATGAGACAAATCTAAGGCAATTATTACTATAACAGGATGAATTGACACATATTTCTTAATTTATAAAGCAACCAAAGACCACGGATTTTTAAGAATATTTTGAAACAAATTTACCTGGTCATACTCATTTTAGTAGTTAAACACGCATCTGTGAAAAATAATGACTATAGTGTACTGAGAATCAATGTTGTATCCTGGTTAAAAGGACTGTCAGATCATCCATTTTTTGAATCCACCTAAACGAAGAAAGTAGAGCATTATGTCGTAATTGTTTTGACAGGGCTGCTGTAATGTGGAAGATGTTTTGACAAAGCCCTTTCAATAATGTAAAACACAGTATTTTATCACCAAGTAGTCAGCGCAACAGGCATCTCTGACACATTTTCCCTGAGACTTGTTCTTTCCTGAATTTTAATTTTTGTAATGAGCCAGGGAAATGGGGTTACAATATAAATGATTAAGTGATATAAAATTGCAGAAACATAGAAAATATCTGTATTAGTTGTATAGATATACATGTTAACTATAAACAAGAAAGAGAGATATAAATGTAGACATGTAATAATTATACTTGTTGACTTAATCCAAAGGAAAGATATTGAACAGAGATTGGGTTTAAGGAAATTATGTACATGGGCACCAGCAAATGTGCTGTAGCCATTTTTTCTCATGCTTGTATTTCTCCAATCTGGATACAGAGTCCTGAAGAAATGATCTGATAAGTCTAGCTTGGGTCTCCCAGGACACCTAGTTAATAGAATAAAAAATGCTGTATACAATAGATTAGAGTCAATGCCCGCAAAGTTAATTAGGGTTGCTATAGGAAGGGGAAATAGATACTATGTAAGAAAACAAGCAAATGACAACAACAGCAAAACACCATTGAAGTTCCTCAGCTTGCCCACAATTTAAAAAGCATAAATGAAATCAATGGTAGATATTACAATTCAAAAAAGCAAATGAATGAGTAACCAATAAAAAATGTAAAAAAGGTGATGTTCAAAATTAAGGTAACATGTAGTTTTTTCCTATTCTCTCTGAGCAAATAACCTTGCTTCTTCTTGACTCAGTGAAAAAGTAGGGCCATAAGCTATTCACTATCTCAACATCCTGTAACCAAAACATTAAACTGACCTACATCCCCACTGATCCTTTACTTCTTTCATCCTTGATAGGTAGCTCCTACACCATCTTGATTCTTTACTCTGTCAACTGTCTCCTCTTTTTCCCATACCTTTATCATTTTGCTCTCTGTTAGTATTTTATTAACATTTAAATGTGTTTAAATAATGAAACTCCTGGAAAGCAGAATGGTGGGATAATAAACTGTCCACACTTGACTTACCAAATCAAAAGAATGAACAGAAAACAATAAAAGAAAATCTGTAGAAACTGAGAAATAGTGTTAACTCTATGTCATAAACTCTGAGACATTTTTGCCAATTAGGGTGCAGACTGGACTAATGAAAGGATGACACTAGAAGTCAAAACTTAATTTTCATTCCTGAAAAAGAACCACTAATAGGGCTTCCCCAGTGGCGCTGTGGTTGAGAGTCCACCTGCCGATGCAGGGGACACAGGTTTGTACCCCAGTCCGGGAAGATCCCACATGTCATGGAGCGGCTAGGCCCGTGAGCCATGGCTGCTGAGCCTACGCGTCTGGAGCCTGTGCTCCGCAACGGGAGAGGCCACAACAGTGAGAGGCCCACGTACTGCAAAAAAGAACCACTAATAAAGGATTTTGCATAATAAATCCAGTCAAAGCCAACAAGTACAACAATTTAGAGGGTTGGTTGGAGGGACTGTTTCACTCCTGGTAGAGAAATGTGCATTTTAAATGGTGATTCTTTTTCCACTCTGGTTGCACAATAATCCTTGGTCATAGTGATGGGATAGGAAAAAAATTTGCAGAAACACTGAGACTTTTCTTGATCTGACTTGCTAAAACACAGGATGTTCATTTTTTGGAATTATATAACAGAGATTTTCTTAACCAGGTGATGGTTGGTGTAGCTATTATAATTATGAATTTAGGTGTAGACTTTACACCTCAAAAAGACTTAAAAAACGAGATAAAGTCTCACCTAAAGCACTATGGTCTGAATGTGTACCCCACTCCCTAATTTCTGTGATGAAAATGTAATGCCCAAGGTGATAACATTAGGATGTAAGGCTTTGGGGAGATGATTAGGTCATGATGGTGGGGCCCTCATGAATGGCATTAGTGACCTTATAGAAGAGGATCCAGAGAGCTACTCACTTTTTTTGCCATGTGACAATATGACAAGTCTGAGACCTGAAAGAGAGCTCTCAGCCAATCATGCTGGCACCCTCATCTTGAACTTCCAGCTTCCTGAAATGTGAGGAATAAATTTCTGCTGTTTATAAGCTACCCAGTCTATGGTATTTTGTTATAGTATCCCAAACAATCTAAGACATAAATAAGGCAATTTAGTCTTCAGATAAGAAGAAATGAAAGAAGAAACCTCCTGTTGAAACAAAAGTAAAATTTCATGGCCTATCTATTAATAACAAAGGAAACATTCTATTTCTGCAATGAAGTTCAAAGGCAGGAAGTTTATTGTCAATCTGGGGTGTGTCAACTAAAGAAATACATTCTGTATTAAATATAGAATGAGTGTGTCTTATGCTTCTTAAACCTTCCTGCTCCCAATGAGCACACTTAAAATAATTTAAAAATAGCACCAGTACCAAAAATATTAATCTTAATGTGTTATTCAGACAGTGCCATCTCTGATACAATACTAATAATGAGAAATTTAGGTAAGAGGAAAGCTTGTAAGATTCATTGACTTTTCTGATATGTGGAAGTTTCTGATATATTCCCAAGAAAGTAAGTAACTATTTGGGAATATATATCTTCTACAATAGAGATTGTAGAATGTATTTGGGGGGAAAGTATCACTTTGAATAAAACAGTTACATTTTGGGAAGAGAATAATTTTGAATGGAAAAAAAAACTAACACTCTTCCCACCTACATTATCATTTTCCCCTCTCACTACACCAAAACAATCTTCTAAAATTATTATCTTCAATCTTTTATTTCATTAGTATTTCTAGGTGTATGTTATACAGTCATGGATTTCCCAAGATAACAAGAAAGAACAGAGTAAACGTAATTCCAACATGCAATATAATGTAGCACTTAACTGGAGAGACAAGTCAGACAAATCTAAAATGGGAGCAAAATAACTTAATGATTAAAAAGTAAAATGTTAAGTGTAAGTGAATTTTATGTGCATGAAAAATCAAACAAAGAGCTTCAAACTTCTGGCATACATACGTACTCCAAGAAAAGAGAGGAAATTCCCAAAAGTTAATATTGTGTCGTGAAATAATGCACAAAATGGAAAGAACCTAGCTGATCTCTTCTTGATAAAGCTCTAAAGCCAGCTTATAGATACTATTCCTCATTGATCAGCTCAAATCCAACTGGATATATAGACCAAAGATTACATATCTATGAAATGTACCTGTCCCAATTTATATTTGACTAACTAATGCCTACAATTCTACAAATAAATCTTTATACTCTGAAGCCAGCCTTTGCTTAGTGTTACATTGCAATGAGGAGAGGAAACACTGTAGCAGTTATTTCTACCTTAGGTGAATAAGTTAAACAGAATATGAATTTCTTCAGAGGAGAGGAGAGAGCACATAAAGGTGATAGATATGGGAGGTGTATTTGTTTCCAAAGGTCCTTTGAACACCAAGTGAAAAATAAAGCTAAAAAGGCATACTTTAGGAAATTAAACAAGCCCCTCATCTGTTGTTTATATTGACTAAAGACCAGCTCATCATTCATAAATTCAGGAATTTTTAAATGAGATTCAGGAAGTATAATATGAATGAACTTTTAGGATAATTGTGAGTAACTATATGTTCTAGAGATAAAGCTCTTATTCTCCATACACTGACTCAAGGGTTTCTAACAAAGAAAGGTAAATAAGCACTGGTTATAGGGTTTGAAGAATCAAAATATTACATAATTTTACTCAAAAATATATCAAAAACTTTAAACATGAACTACTGTTAAAGTATTTAACAGCATTTTAAAAGGTAAAATGCTCAAAATAACACTTCATACAAATAAACACTTCTAAATCACTTATTACCTCATTAAAAAGAGAACCAATAAGATAGTAAACTTAGGTGTTAGATGGGGCAGGGGTTATAGATTTCATCAGGAAAGGCATTTCGAGTTGAAGAAAAATCTGGTTAATGTCCTACCAGCTAATACAACCATTACCTATAAAACTATTTTTTCTGCCTGACAAGAATTGTATCTCTACAGGACAAGATATACAATTTACTATACCAACACACAGAATGAGGGTCTTCAATTAATAGCAAACATTAAAGTGAAACACAATTATATTCCTGTAGATAATTAGGTAGATATTTTAAGTAATGCTTAGAAAATCCATCTATGCTCAGTATGACAGCAGAAGTACTTGCTGTATTCTCTTTTGCATTATTTGCAAGTTTTAAATAATTTCTCTTAACAACATTTGCTTTGATTATTCTTAATAAAATATATACTCTGATTAGGTGATGTTTAGTCTGAAGAAAACAGATCACATACATCATTTTTAAGAAATACTTGCCACATGCATTATTTTTAAAAGCATACCTTATTTTTAAAATAAATTTATTATTTATTATTTTTATTTATTTTTGGCTGCATTGGGTCTTTGTTGCAGTGTGCAGGCTTCTCATTGAGGTGGCTTTTTCTCTTGTTGCGGAGCATGGGCTCTAGGTGTGTGGGCTTCAGCAGTTGTGGCACGCGGGCTCAGTACTTGTGGCTTGCAGGCTCTAGAGTGCAGGCTCAGTAGTTGTGGCGCACGGGTTTAGTTGCTCCGCGGCATGTGGGATCATCCTGGTCCAAGGCTTGAACATGTGTTCCCTGCATTGGCAGGTGGATTCTTAACCTCTGTGCCACCAGGGAAGCTCAGCTTATTTGATTTTAAATAAAATTATTTTCACATTATAAAATTATCTGATTCAGGTAGGACTGCTTATATATTTATATACAATATGTATCATCAGGGGTTGGTAAACTATGATCTCATAAATTGGCCTCCTGAATTTGTAAATAAAGTTTTATTGGAAGGCATGCCATGCCTGTTCATTTACATAATGTCTATAATTGTTCTGGAGTAGTCAAGAGTAGATTCTAATAGTTTCCAAAGAAACGGTATGGCCTACATTCATAAAAGATGTACAATCTAGCCTGGGGGAAACACTCAGCAACCTCTAAAAGAATGGATTGGATCTAAGAGACTTTACATATTAAAACTTGGAAGTTATTCAATTTAAAAAAATAAAGCGAGGAAAGCTGCACAAGCCTCTTAGATAGCCTCATCCAACAGAAGGCAGACAGCAGAAGCAAGAAGCCTGTGGAACAAAAACCACATTCACAGAAAGATAGACAAGATGAAAAGGCAGAGGGCTATGTACCAGATGAAGGAACAAGATAAAACCCCAGAAAAACAACTAAATGAAGTGGAGATAGGCAACCTTCCAGAAAACGAATTCAGAATAATGATAGTGAAAGCAGCAAGGGAAAAATGACAAATAACATACAAGTGAACTCCCATAAGATTAACAGCTGATTTCTCAGCAGAAACTCTACAAGCCAGAAGGGACCTAGGGACACATACAGACTGAAAGTTAGGGGATGGAAAAAGATATTTCATGCAAATGGAAATCAAAAGAAAGCTGGAGTCGCAACATTCATATCAGATAAAATAGACTTTAAAATAAAGAATGTTACAAGAGACAAGGAAGGACACTACATAATGATCAAGGGATCAACCCAAGAAAAGATATAACAATTATAAATATATATGCACCAAACATAGGAGCACCTCAATACATAAGGCAACAGCTAACTGCTATAAAAGAGGAAGTCGACAGTAACACAATAATAGTGGGAGACTTTAACACCTCACTTACACCAATGGACAGATCATCCAAACAGAAAATTAATGAGGAAACAGAAGCTTTAAATGACACAATAGACCAGATAGATTTAATTGATATTTATAGGACATTCCATCCAAAAGCAGCAGATTACATCAAGTGCACATGGAACATTCTCCAGGACAGATCACATCTTGGGTCACAAATCAAGCCTCAGTAAATTTAAGAAAATTGAAATCATATCAAGCATCTTTTCTGACCACAACACTATGAGATTAGAAATCAATTACAGGGAAAAAATGTAAAAAACACACACACATGGAGGCTAAACAATACGTTACTAAATAACCAAGAGATCACTGAAGAAATCAAAGAGGAAATCAAAAAATACCTAGAGACAAATGACAGTGAAAACACGACAATCCAAAACCTGTGGGATTCAGCAAAAGCAGTTCTAAGAGGGAAGTTTATAGCTATACAAGGCTACCTCAAGAAACAAGAAAAATCTCAAATAAACCATCTAACCTTACATCTAAAGAAACTAGAGAAAGAAGAACAAACAAAACCCAAAGTTAGCAGAAGGAAAGAAATCATAAAGATCAGAGCAGAAATAAATGAAATAGAAACAAAGAAAACAATAGCAATGATCAATAAAACTAAAAGCTGGTTCTTTGAAAAGATAAACAAAATTGATAAACCATTAGCCAGACTTATCAAGAAAAAGAGGGAGAGGACTCAAATCAATAAAATTAGAAATGAAAAAGGAGAAGTTACAACAGACACCACAGAAATACAAAGCATCCTAAGACACTACTACAAGCAACTCTATGCCAATAAAATGGACAAGCTGGATGAAATGGATAAATTCTTAGAAAGGTATAACCTTCCAAGACTGAACCAGGAAGAAACAGAAAATATGAACAGACCAATTACAAGTAATGACTTTGAAACTGTGATTAAAAATCTTCCAACAAACAAAAGTCCAGGACCAGATGGCTTCACAGGTGAATTCTATCAAACATTTAGAAAAGAGCTAACACCCGTCCTTCTCAAACTCTTCCAAAAAAATTGCAGAGGAAAGAACACTCCCAAACTCATTCTATGAGGCCAGCATCACCCTGATACAAAAACTAGACAAAGATAGTACAAAAAAATTAAATAAATAAATAAGTAAATAATAAAGCAATACTAAAAATTTCTACCCAAACTATGAAGGAAATAAAAAGCAATTCAGACATTTTGAGAATAAGGAAACTTGTTACCAGTTTTAGATGGGACTTTAAAGAGAGTCTTAAGAGTTATTTCATATGGAACCTCATGGAATATAAAATCATGGGGTCATTTGGGCTTAGACCTGGTACTAAATTGCAGTTTTAGATATTCAGTTTTTTGTTTGTTTGATTTTTTTTGGTTTTTTTTTGGTAATACATCCAGTTTCTTAAGTAAAAAAACCTAGGTTTTACCCTTGATTCATTTAAAATCATATCAAAGGGTCTAAAATATAGCTTTATCACTTAGATCTTTCTGAACCTCAGCAAACTATTCACTTTTTTAAAATTTCAGTTTGCTAAGCTCCATATTATGAATAAGATGTCTATATATGGGAAAACATTATTGTGATGTTTGAAATTTTATAGTAAAGCACACAGTGAATCACAGAAAAAGAATGGTTAATGCTCATTATTCATTGCTTTTATTCAGTTATCCTGTCAAATGTAAATACTATGATACCTATTAAAAACATCTTTTAAATCTCTAGAAGCTATCTGAATCTTAAATCTTACAGATACTACATTATATAAAGGATTCATCTTGTATGCTTGGGTTGCTATAATCTTTTAAAAACTTTAATTCTATAGTATTTTTAAAATATCTACAATCTACTCTGCAGAAATAATACTACTTTAAAATACATATGTCTTGCATATTGCCTTAACATATTTGCCTAGTGTTCTTCATTTAATTCTTATTGTTCCAAAGATAATATCCAAAGGACTGAATATGACTACAAGACTCTTCCATTATATAAATTACATCTCAAATGTATATCTCCAATTTGCTAAGAGTTGCTTTCTACAAGTCTCAAAGTTCCACAATCAACCAAATTCTTCTTCCAGCCCATAACAGTTTTCAAAGCTACTAAAAACAATCTGAGTTTCTATAACCTGAGTTCTTGCTTTTTGAATAGATAAAGACTATGAGAAGCTGGTAAATCTGGAAGTTGCTGCCTCTGTTATTTTTCTCCCCTATAGCGTTATGTCTAATTTTGTCCCATCTTGAGCCTATGGGTCTTTTAAGCAATGAGTTGGATTCTAAGTAGTTAGATGATTGGAGAATCATATTTACTATTAACCAATTTTCAGTGGTCATATCTATATCACAGCTAATAAATTCTACTAAATTATATTTTATTCGATTTTATACCTTTGACAAATGGAATCATTTTAGGAGGAATATGAAGCAAATACTTTTTTAAAAATTTAATTTAATACAGCAGGTTCTTATTTGTCATCCATTTTATACATATTAGTGTATACATGTCAATCCCAATCTCCCAGTTCATCACACCACCACCCGCCCCCCCAGCACTCTCCCCTCTTGGCGTCCATACGCTTGTTCTCTACATCTGTGTCTCTATTTCTGCCCTGCAAACCGGTTCATCTGTACCATTTTTCTAGGTTCCACATATATGCATTAATATATGATATTTTTATTCTCTTTCTGACTTACTTCACTCTGTATGACAGTCTCTAGGTCCATCCACATCTCTACAAATGACCCAATTTCATTCTTCTTATGGCTGAGTAATATTCCATTGTACATATGTACCACATCATCTTTATCCATTCATCTGTTGATGGGCATTTAGGTTGCTTCCATGACCTGGCTATTGTAAATAGTGCTGCAATGAACATTGGGGTACATGTGTCTTTTTGAATTATGGTTTTCTCTGGGTATATGGCCAGTAGTGGGATTGCTGGGCCATATGGTAGCTCTATTTTTAGTTTTTTAAGGAACCTCCATACTGTTCTCCATAGTGGCTGTATCAATTTACATTCCCACCAACAGTGCAAGAAGGTTCCCTTTTCTCCACACCCTCTCCAGCATTTGTTGTTTGCTGACTTTCTGATGATGCCCATTCTAACTGGTGTGAGGTGATACCTCACTGTAGTTTTGATTTGCATTTCTCTAATAATTACTGATGTTGAGGAGCTTTTCATATGCTTCTTCCCCATCTGTATGTCTTCTTTGGAGAAATGTCTATTTAGGTCTTCTGCCCAGTTTTTGACTGGATGTTTGTTTTTTAAAAATATTGAGCTGCATGAGTTGTTTATATATTTTGGAGATTAATTCTTTGTCTGTTGATTCATTGAAGCAAATACTTCTTGATCAAATTAAAATGCCGAGTTTTCTCTGTTTGACAATGACATGGGTCAGATAACCAAGACAAAGTAAAAATTTTAGAAATCACTTTGATTATGTTGATACAAACAAATGTAGAGTCTTTCTCAATATATTTTCTCTCTCACTTACCACATCTAATTAATCACCAGTTCTTCTCAAGTTGTCCTCCAAATATATCTCAACTTCACCCACTTTTTCCTGTCCCCAATGCTATCATCTACATTACTATTCTTCAACAGGTTGGACCGTCTTATCTCCTTTATTGCCTGTTCTTTAAAGTTATTTACAAAAAAGACAGAGTGATTGTTTTTGTTTTTATTTAAAGTACAGATCTGAACACATGACCCTCCTGCTTAAAATCTTCCAATGGCCCTCAACTATACATATAACAAAATCTCAAATCTTTAACCTAACCTATAAAGGCTGGCAATTCTGGCCTCTTCGTTCTTCTACAGATTTAGCTGAAGTCATTTAGCCTTTACAATTAATGCTTTTGCAAGAAAAACAAACAGGTTTTCATAAATGTCATTCATTTCTCAGGCTTACTGAAAGTGAAATAAGGAATCATACAAAAGGACAACAAGGGCAATTTAGAGTTATTGTGGTGTCCACAATTGTGACAAAGACGTTTTCTACCTGGGAAAATGTTAACACATGTAAAGTATTTAGAGCAGTGCTTGTAACTACCCAGTAGCTGTTAACTATTTTTAGTAGGAGTATTCTCCTGCTATTTTGTCAATAGCAACCACCAAGAAACCTTTCCCTTATCCTGTTGATAATGTACAGAGGAAGAATGGCTAAATTAGAAGTGAGAGGGGCAGTCTCAGCATGCTTGGAGATAATGGAAATTTTTATGGTTAGAATTGATATTATGCTATAAAGGATTTTTGAAGACTAAAAAGAAACTATGCAACAATACAGAAAGTTTACTTGGGAAGGGATGAACAGTATGTGGAGTGATTTCAACTGATTTTACATTTAGATCTAGGACATTCCTTCTTCCTTCTTAATAATACCTCTTAAATCAAGATTCTTAGACTCACAGCAGGTTGCAGCTCTGTCCACCTAATGCCTCCCATGGGTTCAGTTGAGTTTAATTATTGCCTTTGAGTGGTAATGGTACTTTACATGGCAAAAAGAAAAAAAATGTTGCTGAATTGATCCCTGGTGTTTTGTAGTTACTACATTATCAAACCACAGAAAGCGAATCTAACTAGCTATTCAAAATAATCATTTTTTTTCAAAGACACTGTTATTTGAAAAAATATTAATGAGTGTAAAGGGCCACACTATTGCACTTCTTAAGAATTATTCATTTATTCTTTCTACACATATTGACTGAACATCCGACCAAAATGGTTATATATCTTATCACCTCAGGGAGCTTATAAACAAAGAGAAGAGATAAAATTTGTACATAAATGACCACAAAATAAAACACTTTTGTGGTACTAAAATAACAATCATAAAACCAAAATAAGGTAATAAAATATCATCTGATTATGTATAAATAACAAAAACTAAAAGTTTAATTTTCATATGTTATTGAATAACATAAAATAAAAATAATTAAAAAGAAATGATTATAAAATCATGCAGATACCCATAGTCCAGGAATAACTCTGTCAATTAAATGTCAAATAAACTCCTATATATATTTTCTGTGTATATGTGTATGCATTTTGGAGAAAATAGTAATGAATATGCATACATAATATATAAGTATGTAATGTATATGTAAATACATATTATATACAAATAGAAAACTGGGATTTTGTCATGTGTTATTTATAATTGAACTCATTTTCCTTGTATTTTCTGTATTTGCTAGCTAACATTGTGATCAGTACTAAATATTAGCTGTCTTTAGCATTGTCAGAAATTATGTAAATATTTATCAAATATAGAATTCATCAGTAGAGTATGAAAGTACTTGATGCTCTACATTCATGTCAAAATAAAGTGATGCTATGGATATAGACATACAGATTACAAAAATTTGTAAAAATTGAAGTAGATGTACCTGTAGAAATAGATTAAATGTAAAAATTTTAAAATCAGCTTTAGAAATAATAAAATAGATATATAAATGCAGATGTATAAATACATGTATTAACGCTTTATACATGCTATAATTTTATGTTTTAGGTGAACAAAGGAATCCTTTGATTATTTAAATTATATTTTCTTGATGGGTTTGAATATTTTGGTGATGTTTATTCTGCTCTAGATGCATTAGTTTTCTACTGCAGCATATAAAATTACCATGAAATTAACGTCTTAAAACAACATTTATTTATTATACCATAGTTTCTGTGGGTCAAGAATCCTGGCATGGGTTAGTTGGATCCTCTTCTCATGGTCTCACCAGGCTGAAATCAAGTTGTCATACGGGCTGCATTTCTTTCTCTTTTTTTAAATAAATTTATTTACTTAACTTATTTATTTTTGGCTGTGTTGGGTCTTTGCTGCTGTGCGCAGGCTTTATCTAGTTGCAGTGAGTGGGGGCTACTCTTCTTTGCGGTGCGTGGGCTTCTCATTGCTGGGCTTCTCTTGTTGTGGAGCATGGGCTCTAGGCATGTGGGCTTCAGCAGTTGTGGCACATGGGCTCAGCAGTTGTGGCTCGCGGGCTCTAGAGTGCAGGTGCGGTAGTTGCGGTGCACAGGCTTAGTTGTTCCGTGGCATGTGGGATCTTCCCAGACCAGAGGTTGAACCCGTGTCCCCTGCATTGGTAGGCAGATTCTTAACCACTGTGTCACCAGGGAAGGCCCCTGGGCTGCATTTCTTTCTGAAGCTTGGGTTTCTCTTCCAAGCTCATGCAGTTGTTGGCAAAATTCAGTTCCATGAAGCTATAGGATAGAAGTCCATTTTCTTTCTAGCTAACAACTAAGACTGCTCTTAGCTCCAAAAGGCTGCTACCAGTTCCTTGCCCTTTTGTCCTCTCACAGACACTCTCACAACATGGCACCTTCCTTCAAGGTCAGCAGAGCAATCTGTCTTCAGTCAGCTAAGATAAAATCATAGGAATTACTATCTCATCATCTTTGCCTTTAATGATCCTCATCAGTGAGTGACCACCCCATTACCTTGGCCAAATGCTATAGATTAGAAGCTGTCACAGGTTTAGCCATCACCCAAGGGAAGGGGATTACTCATTTGGAGTCATCTTGAATTCTGCCTACCATAATGGATGACATATTGATGTATTTTATGTCTGTTTTCCTTAGGTTTCTGTTTTGGTTTGTGAACAGTTCAGAAAGTACAATTATAGACTATTATCATTTATTTTAATTTTTATTCTAGCATTTGCCTTACGATTTTTTACTTCTAGACTTTCATTATTAAATAATGATTATTATTATTAAATAATAAAAATATTATTTAATAATAATAATAAATAAATTATAAATTTATTTATAAGTTATAAATTTATTATTATAATAAATAAATAATTTATAATAATAATTTAATAAATAATAAAAATGAAATAATTTTCATTATTAAATTTTTTAATAGATTTTGTTTTTGATATTATGTTTGGAAAGTTTTCTGTCCCACTCATAGATTATATATTTAACTATTTAATATATTTAATTTTTACATATAAATATAGAAGAATATTGATTCTTTATGTATTTGTGTAAGATAAAAATCTGTTATTATTTAACATCTTTTGGCTCTGAGATATGGTAAGATTTCTCAAATAGGATGCATGCACAAGTAGGAAAAACAGAAAAATAATAGAAAACTAATAAATTTAAACATAAATATAATAACCATATTATATGTAAATGTTTAAAGGTAGAGAAGAAAAATCATAACCTAGCCTACCAAAATTATGAGATGTAGCCGAAGAAGTACTTAAAGGGACAGTTATAGCATTAAACAACTACTTTAGACAATTAGAAAAATATAAAATCAATTCAGTCACTGCCTTAAGAAACCAGAAATAGAAGAGCAAAACACATCCAAAATAAGCAGGAGAAAAGGATATAATAAAGAGAAGGACAGAAATCAATAAAATACAAAATATTCAATAGTAACAGAAAGAATCCATGAAAACAAAAGTTGCTTTTTAAAATGACTGAGTGCTCATACAAAGCTCCTATACAAATGATCACATCAGCTTTATTTGTAACAGCCAAAAATTGGAAAAAATAATCTCTAAAGTTCATCAAAAGCTGTGTGGACATATTGTGGTACACACATTCAACAGAATATTTTTCAGCAGCCAAAAATAGCAAATAATTAATGCACAAAACAGCATGGATGAATCTCTAAATCTACATTTTACTGAGAAAAAGGTAGCCAAAAAAAAAAAAAAATACAGACTGTATGACTTCATCTAGATAAATTTCTAAAAAATAGAAACACGTCTATAGTAACAAAACAGATCAACATGACTGTGGACAAAATGTAGAGAGAAATGCATTACAAAGGGGCACAAAGGACCTTTGAAAGGATGGAAAGGTCCACTATCTTGATGGTGATACTGATTTCACAATTGCATATATATGTCAAACCTCATCAATTTGTACAATTTAAATATGTGGTTTATAGTGTATTGGTTTAAAAATGAAAAAGAAATTGTATGTATATTCTTTAGATCCAGTGAAGGGAGGGAAAAAATTGCTCCAATTAACATTCCAGAACAAATGTCATATTGTTTGTTTTTACCAAGTTTAAAATAAATAAATAAATAAAGGAAAAGGAAAAGAGAGACTTTAAATGGTAGAAAGCATCACAGCTATACCATAAAGGATTTTCCATGTGTGTTGTTCCAATCAGGTTACTTGGGGACACTTCCCTTCCTCATACTATCACCACCCTTTTATATATATTATTATCTTCCTAAACGTTCAAACTTGTATGAGCACAACAGTTAGGCTTTTCTTGAACTGGTATTGTCAGGGAGGAAGAAATTTTCCTTTACCCTTCTAGGCTCTTCTGACTGGTCTAAGAAGTAAATTGACATGAGACACATTAACAGGAGAAAATCAAACAGAAGTTTAATAACATGTGTACACTGGAGAGACCCAGGAGAACTGAGTAACTCATCAAAATGACTGAAACCCTCACCTTAAATATTTTCCTCAGCTGAAACCAAAAGATGATGTTGAAGGTGGGGAGAGTCAGGAGAGGTTAGGAGAAAAAACACAGTAAACAAGGGTAAGGTTGTTATGCAGGTTTAAGTTATGGCTTTCTCCACTGATAAATCTCTAGAGGTTTGGTCATCCCCACCTTCCAACTACAGAGAGGGAGACACTTTTACAAATGGACATTTCCCTTATACATGTAAATGTTTCTTACAAAAGGATAACTCTCACTTGGTTTTCAGAGTTTTTCCCATGTCTGCTGTTTCTTAGAAAATAACTAGCTTAAAATAATTAATGTTCCAAAGAGAAAAATTTAGGGGTAGCAAATTCTGCTCCCCTACACTATCATTCTTTAAATCAATTGTAGCATGACAGCCTTCTTTAGTACGTTCCCCTCTTACAACTGTCCACATGTATATTTCCTCTTAACATGATTCTTAGGATAGATATTCATTCCCAGGGTCCAGCCACAATTCCACTACATTTTTTAATCATTATGGAATTGCCTCTAATACTAATATAGATTTTTCCTATCAGCTTACAAAGCAGATTTTGAAGAAAGGTAAGGTCAACTAAGCAAGTTCAGGTTGAACTTGATGTTGAATGTTTCCTTATGAAACTGCATCTCACTGAAACATCTTCCTCTACCGAGTTTATGATAAACCTCTCTATCCAAAACTTTATTCCCTTTCTTGTCCCACACCTGTTCCCATCAAGATTGAGGAGTATCAAGGAAAAGGGGGATTGAAACTGAGCAGGACCCTATGGGGCCCTCCTGGGTACAAAAGCCTTTCCGTGTCCTGTTTCTTGTTTGTAGAAAAAGGTTTTAGCCTCCTAGACTTTCCCTGAGCTCCAAAGAGCAGATTCAAGCTGTTACTAATTAGGGAAGTAAGGAAATGCAGAAACAAAGGAAAAGCAGTCAAGAAACATTAGTCCTAACCTCTCCGCCTTGCCTCCCAAGTGGAGGACAGTAACTACATGCTGAGACCCTAGACTGTTCAGAACCAGAAGGTTGATGATTGAGACTCCTGGAACACTACCTTGTTACCTCACCACCAATCAACCAGAAGAAAATCATGCATCCTGCAGCCCAACCCCAAATATTGCCTTTAAAACTCTTCCCTGAAAACCACTGGGGAATTCAGGTCTTTTGAGCATAAGCCACCCTTACTCTTTGCTTGGTGCCCTGCAAATGAATGCTGTACTTTCTTTCATTACAACCCAGTGTCAGTAAATTGGCTTTGCTGTGAGCCACACCCAAGTTTGGTTTGGTAACACAAAATTCAAACTCTATCCTTAATTTATACATCAGAAAAAACATTCCCAGGCTGTGCTTTAGATTCTACAGACCACTTTAGAATGTCCTAAAACAGCAGAGTTGACTTTCATAAATTAAGATCTTCTGTGGTCTGTAACTGCAAGACCCCCCAAAGCCTCAGTGCATATTCATTACTTTCTATTCCAAAATAAGCAAAAGCAATTTACTAACAATTGAAATATGTTAATAAACCTTTAAATTTCTGCAGCTCCATAGCAAAATTAATGGAGATTTAAAAATTGTTATTTTGATTTCACAGCACAGCACAGGACATAGTTCCTTTTGAAGCTATACAGTGGTGCCAGAGGATTGAAGCAAAAGTCTACAATATCAGCAGGGTATAGAAATAATATTTTATGCAGTTATTATTTGAGCTGTCAAGAAAGAAGTAGCTTATAGGTATCTATTATATTTGGAATATTCAAAGTTGGAGAAATAGCCAAATTATTAATTTTCACCAAAGCTGGTTTTATTATACACTTTTTCAGGATAGCAGTGAAGGCAGTTCATTTTTAGGCTAGGAAAAATTGCATATGTGGTGGAGAAAGCAATGTGATGTAATGAAAAAAAAATGTCAAGAGAATTGAGTTCTAGCCTACTGTTCTTGACTAAATTTTAAACCTGGGATAGCTATTTAAATTGGCTTGGGCTATTTTTTCACCATAATACATTCAGAACATTGGACTGGATAAGTTTTACAATCCCTTTTAGAACTCATAATCAGCAAGACTAATTGTCACAAAGGGCAGATTTAACATGATATGTCCCTCCGGGATAATGATGTGAATCTGTTAAATACAAATGGTTACAACATATGTACATCTATTTAAGAATCTTGTAACCAGCTGCTGCTGATCCACTGGCCCAAAATTTTCTATCTATGGCCAAATGAATGCTCCCAGCTGAAAGGTGAAATCAACTTTTCTGAGATTAAATTTTGCTCCCTTAAAAAAATGTATATTTTTAAAAGCAGGCTCTGATAATTTTTATGGAGATAATATCTTCTTGGTGCCTACAGATGTTTGTATTCACATGTTTGCTTATTGTTATAACTTCCTTATGACTGTTGCTCACTTACCTTCTGATTTCTTGTCTCAGATCTGATAGCTCCCTTTGGCTAAATCTCTCTTGCTGCTTCTTGATGCCAGTTTGCCACATTAATGGTATTTACTATTCTCCTGGACATGGATATTTGCATTTGCTCTGCTCTTTGTTTGTCATTCCCCTCTTAAAGGGTATGGTGTGCCTTTTAATCCCACCTTTAGCAAAGTTCAGCAGAAAGAAGTCATTTTGCAATGGATCAACTAATAGTTGATTTTCAGAAGAGTTGAAAGAAAATCTTACTGTGACTCTCAGAGGCTACATTTTGTAATTGACAGTGTAGGGGAGCAAAATGTGCCATCCTAAAATGTATCTCTTTGGCACGAGGATTAATTTAGGCTGATTTTTAAAAAAAATATTATTTATTTACGCTGCGCTGGGTCTTGGTTGCGGCATGCGTGATCTTCGTTGCCACATACAGGATCTTTAGTTGTGGCTTGTGGGATCTTTTAATTGCATCATGTGAACTCTTAGTTTTGGCATGTGAGATTTAGTTCCCAGACCAGGGATTGAACCTGGGCCCCCTGCATTGGGAGCATGGAGTCTTAGCTACTGGGCCACCAGGGAAGTCCTCTAGGCTCATTAGTTTTAAGAAACAGAAGATTCAGGAAGTTTTTCTTGTTACCTCCTCCTCAGCTGCCTAAAAGAATTTAGATAAAGTAATTTTTCTTGGAATAGAGCTATCAATAGAGACATATGCAAAGAATATGAGCTAGGTGTGATGGCTGGGGGAACTTGGCAGAGCCTAGAGATCAGAGTCCACTCTGTGTCCCATTGCCTCTGCATGGCTCAGCAAATATTTGTTTACTAAACATTTTCTTTCCATCTCCATGTGACTTGCCTTCACTTCCTTTGAAGTCCTAAACCACTACTCCCAACATCTTCTTTGGTCTTTAGCTGAAGATGATATTTAAGATGAGGGTTTCAGCTGTTTTGATGACTTAGTTTTCCTGGGTCTCTCCCATGTACACATCTTATTAAACTTTTGTTTTATTTTCTCCTGTTTATCTGTCTCATTCCAATTTAATTCTTAGACCAGGCAAAAGAACTTAGAAAGGCAGAGGAAAATTTTTTCCTCCTTGACAACAGAGATGTATCAACCAAAAAAAAAGAAAGGATAATAATCAAGAAAATAGATGATATGGCTTTAAGACATACAATGAATTAAATTGTATGGTCTGACAGAACTGGGCTGTGGTTATCATCAAAATTATAAAACAAAATAAAACTCATGAAATTGGTATTAGGTGCCTTTAAGCAAATACTGCTGAATTTTAATGGGTTTGTTTCCTTCAATCTGTCATTCATCTTATGTACTAAATTTTCTCTTAAAATTATTGTTATTCAAATCATCATTTATTTTAAAGTATTTTTAGCTTCATTTTTATCTACTGCATTAGTTGTGCTTCTCTTTTTGGTGGAAAGTCCGGTAAATTTTTAGAAGTTCTTATTGGTTAATTAGGTTGAACGACTATTAGAAAAATCTTGCAGATATTTTTTGAAGGGATATTTTTAAATGATTGGCAATTAGATGGAGCACAGTGCATTTCTAGAATACAAGATCTTAAATTTGAAACACATATCATTTTAGAAATCATAAAACTGTCATATTTGATAAGCTTCCTATTGTATGCAGTTAATTGTTGCAATATCCAATTATTTCATTTCAAATAGTAAAAAACAAAGTCCTAAGAGACTTCCATATTTCCACATCTTTTCATATTTGTGATTGTTAAAAGTTAATACTTCTTTGTGGAATTTTCCCTCTTTTGCACTAAAACCTTGAACTTAAGAATCTCTTTTTACCTCACAAGATCTGAAAAGTCTATCTGCTGTGGTCTCCAAGCTCATCTCCACTCAGCATTAGGAGGAGATTCAGTCTCAAAGTGGATAGAAAAGTGAGGCAGTGTCCACTGGAATGATGTCACACTCATTTCTTTCTATAAGTGTCATCTGTCACACTAAAAATAAAGGACAAAGGCACTTGTCTCCAAAGACATCTGAAAATTTATGAATTTTGGTACCAATGGAATAAAAATCCAGGAATCAATTGTTGTCAAAACTCAGCCTCTGTGCCCTGGCACCTAATTGAATCTTGGAGACAGAGTTTTGGGTGAAGTAGAAAAGAATAGCTTTATTGCTTTGCTAGGCAAAGGGGGCCACAACGGGCTAATACCCTTAAAACTGTGTGTCCCCACTTGGTGGGGGGCTTGTGAGGAGTCTTACAGTCAAGGGGCGGTGTTGCTAATAAGGGTTAGGGTGTGTAGAGGGGCTGCGTTTCTTCAATCCAGAGATATCTGGAGTCAGGTGGTCTCATGACAGGCTTCTGTGGTTCTGGAGGTTATCAAACTGTGACCTTCTCTCTGGAATGAAGAATGCTTTATTATGTCATTAACATCTTCCATTTGGTGGGGGTTTTAGTTCTGCAGAAGAGTTCAAAGATATTGTTCAATATATATCCCTTGAGGTAGAACCAGGACCCTGCCCCAAGACTGCACTATTGTTTCTTAACTACTCCCTTGTCTCTGCATCCCCTCCCTCCCCTGATTAGCAACTGTTTGAACCTGCACTTTAGAACTCAGGGAAGGTCATGGAGGCTGAATGAAGCCTATTTCCTACAAACAAGAAATGGGGGACACAGAAACGCCTTTGTGCCCAGGAGCCCCACAGGGTCCTGCTTGGTTTCATAATCTTGCTAAACTTGTGAAAGAAGTTTGAAGTATTTATCTGATTTGGAGCTGGTAGATATATAGTCAAATAGGCTGAGGGTCCAAACTGCAAAATTCTGGATCAGCTGTGGTAGGAAGATGTGAGCCCTTGGTGCTGATATAGGTACTCAGAGCAAAGCAGCATCTGTGTTTTTGTTTTCTGTTTGTTTGTTTGTTTTATAAGCAGAGCAATTGGGCAGCCAGGTCAGCAGATGAAATGGCATATAGGTCAGGAAAAAACAGTTCTGTCATTACCATGCTATGATCAAATCTGCCTATATTATGCTCAGATACAATGTTTAAATTTCATCCTAGGAAGAAAACTTTTAGTAAATTGGCTATATTTTTTTCTCAAAATGGCATTTTCCCCCCAAATGAGCTTACAAAAATCTTGAGGAGCCTCACTTGTGAGCCCCTTCAAACTTAAGAGATACAGTTGTCTTTAGTTATACAGAACTGGAAGGCCAAACACAGAGGACAAAATTCAGTCTAGCTACTTTTGGAGCTGTATTCATATTCACCAAACGTGAATCTGTCGAGGCCCCAAAATATGCCTTAATGGCATGTTGATTATTTTGAATTAAAGTTACTTAAGAAATGATCAATGCAAGAGGGATACTTTGACCTTCCTTCCTGTCACTCTGAAAGCAAGAAATAAATCTCTCATGAAAGGTGTGTTTTCTGCATCTGGAGGTAGAATGACACCCTTTTCATCAGCGACAGGGGATTCAGGGCTGAGATGCCTGTATAAACAAATCATTTTTGCTTGTTTAATTTCCTATTTTAAGCCCAAATTCTGTTTTGATTCTTCACTAATTAAGCACTTAATGCCCAAGTTTCTTTGTCCTATCAAGTCCTCACAAATGTATTGTTTCTTTGTCTAAAAAGTATAAAATTTACCTAATTTGTCCACTTTTTAGGTTATATTTCTATGAGACCTCTGTGCCCACAAATGAAAATGTGTTTCTTTTTCTCCTGTTAATCTGTCTTGTGTCGATTTTATTATTAGCACAGCCAGAAGAATTCAAGAAGGGTAGAGGAGGAAATTTCCCACTTCCTGACCCATACATAAGTTGCTCTACTTCTATTTGCCTTAATTTCTTCAACAGCATAGTGATGATAATAATAGCATCAACTCTACAGAGTTGTTGAAATAGTTAAATGAACAATCAATGTAAAGAACTTAGTGGACACATAACAAATTACCTATAACTGTTAACCAGTAGTTGCTATTTTGTGTTAGCAGTTATCACCTATAGTTACTCTATTAATCATAACATGGTAATACACATCAGGCACCATATTAGGTGCTGAGGATATAACACTGGCTAGGAACACTCTTGTCCCTTTGGAAATTCACACTGTCAACCAAAAAATAAGCAAGCAAACAAACAAACAGAAATGAATAAGCCTGCAAATAAGAAAAAAAAAATATTTATGGTCTTAAGAATTGTAATTTGGGAGACACAAATTTGGATAAAACCTAAAGAATATTCCAAGGAAGAGAAAGAGTAAGGGGATTATAATGGCAAAAGCCATGAGGTTGTACTCTGATACAAGAAAGGAAATATTTGTCCTCAGGGATGGCTGTTACTAGTTATCTTAGGGTAAGTACCTTGAGTTTCTGGGAGATGTTATAGATGCCTTTATTAGGACAGTAAGTGATCAAAAGATCAGATTCAACCTAGCTGACCCATGCATAAGTCACACCTCCCCAGTGGCCTCTCAGCTCCATTTTAGAGACGTCTCTTAGCAATACTGACTCCATTTTTATTTTCCTTCAACAACAGACTCCTGGGGGAGTAAGATGTGGTATGTTGTGCAAAATATGCTTAGAGACAGGGCTGAAAGAAGAGAAATGTGGAGCCATTAATCCCACCTAATAGAAACAAGCATAGTTTTAGAAAAAAAAGTAATATTTGATATATAATTCCAAAGTATGTAAAGCAAGGGGAAACTAGCAAAGGTCTGGGAGGAGTTAGAGTGTGTACTATGTTGGGGCATATTGAGTAATGTAGGGTTCAGAGTTTGAGTTTTATGGAGTTAAATCTGAGGAATATTACTGACTTACAATTAAGCCGTAAGGAAATAATGAGATATTAAACATTTCTTAAATAATAATGAAAATGCTTATTATTAAAGACATCACTACTGGAATTTGTATGCATACTAAAAACATTATTTCTCAACAACCAGGCAACACAACATGAAATACATTACCTTTTACAATACCATACTTCCTCTCTTTATAAAGAAAAAAAAAGGGGGTGCTATTCATCTGGAATTTCTCTCTCAGTTATTTTATACAATTCTAAATAAAAATAAAAGAGCTTCAAAGGGGGTGGATGACACTTAAGATGTCTTACTTAAGACCCATAGTATAAAACTATATGGCAATTGAATAATTTTTTATGAAGGGGAGCAGAATTTGCCATCCCAAAACATTCCTCTATGGCATAAGGATTATCTTGAGTTGGTTATTTTTACGAAAGAGAAACTTTGAAACCCCACAGAAGTTACTCTTTTGTAAGAGACATTTACATTTGCCAGGGAAATCATTTGTAAGAGTGTCTCCCTCTCTGTACCAGGAAGAAGAGAATGACTAACTCTCTAGAAACTCTTATCAATGGAGAAGATAGGACTTAAATCTGCATAACAACCATACCTTCTTTACTGTGCTTTGCCTGAATACCTCCCATAATTGGCTCCCTGCCACCCCTCCCAAATCTTTTTATGTCTTTAGCTGGAGTTGGTATTTAAGGTGATGGCTTGGGCCGTATCAGAGAGTTATTCAATATTCCTGGGTATCTCTCATCTGTACAGGAGTTATACATGTTACTAAATTTCTGCTTGTTTTTCTCTCATTAATTTATCTTTTATAACAGAGATGTCTCAGCCAAGAGCCTAGAAGGTGTTGGGGAGAAAAATTCCTTCTACCCTTCCAGGTTCTTTTGGCTGGTCTAAGAATTAAATTGACATAAGATAGACTAACAGGACAAAATTAAACAAAAATTTAATAGCATGTATACATGGAAGAGATCCAGAAAAACTCAGTAATTCAGCAAAATGGCTGATACCTTCACCTTAAATATCATCTTCATCTAAAGACAAAAGAGAACGTGGGGGTGGGGGTTTAGGACTTCAAAGGGAAGGAAGGCAGTTCACATAGAAATGGTAATACGATGTTTGGTAAACAAATTTTTGCTGAGTCATGCAGAGACAATGGGACACAGAGAGGAATTTTAATGTACAGATTTTGCTAGGTTCCTCCCTGTCTTCACATCTAGTTCATACTCTAGTTCTCTTTGGTGGTAACTCTATTCTTATACCAAGCCTCTATCTAAATACTTTAGGCAGCTAAGGGGGAAGGTGAAAGTTTTGGCCTTTTTGGCCTTTATTTTTTAAGCTTGAAATAATGTTACTTGAAAACTGTGTTCACCTCTTGATGGGTGCTGAGCCAAAAGACACAACCAAGCTAAAGACTGGGAGAGGGAAGGATTTATTACTTGCAACAAAGAACACCGGGAATCTTTCCCAAAGCAGTGTCTTCCTGAACAGCAAATTAGGGACGTTTTAAGCTAAGGGTGCATGCATATTCATGGAGGGACTTGGGTGGTCCACAGAGTCCAAGCTTTAGTTGACTGAAGTAATGAAGGTCAGAAAAGGACAATATATTATCACTTAGATTCCAGTGATCTGGTGGTTGGGTGCTTCAGGCTGATCTTTATCATTGAAAGAGAACTGGGAGTACTTACAACTGATATTATCTTTGCTATTGTTAGTCTTCTTGCCTGATAACAGTTGTTTGTTTCTGCATTCTTTTGTTGCCTTAAGATCATTAATTACTGAGACCTATTCAAGGGCAAGCATTGTTACCAGGCTTAGATCACAAAATGGCTTAGCACAAATATGGCTTCTCTTATGTCAAGAAACCCATGCCTGGTTTTCTTCCTCAGTGGACCCCCTACCTTATCTGCTTACAATAATACACATGCCAAAGAGACATTTTGGAGGGCAAACAAATTGTGCTCCCCTGAAAAGGGTAGAGAGGATTATTTTTCTCCCCTAGACTTAATTTTAAAATAGTATTTGATTCCTATTTTTAAAATACCTAAAAATAACTATTTCACTTTACCAAATGTTGTCAAGTAGTCTCAAATATTGATTTTGTTTTTCTCAAGTTCACAAAAAAGTCTGTTTCTTAAAAGAAAAAGCTCAAATTTTGTGACTATATTAAATATGTGTACAATGATAAATGTTACTTTTAATTTATAATTCCAATTGTAAAATCTCTTCTACACACTAGCAATGTTTTTTTAATTAAGCATGTTGCATATGCCTGTTCCATTTATCCCAATTGATGATGAAATCTATTTGTACAAGCACTATTCTCATATTTTTGCACTCACCCTTCACTACTTTATTTTCAAGCTCCTGTATCCCACTGGACTTACTGTACTCCACTTAGGTGATTTACATCCTTTTTGCTCCTACAAATACATATTTTATCATAGGTTTTTATTTTTTCCTTTTGTTCTTTAATATTTATATGGTAAAATTCATGGACCGTTTTTAGTAATGCTTTCTTTTTATTTTGTATACAGATAAAAGCTCAAATTTACCTACTAGTGTTGATCATGCAATGATAGATGCTAATAGCTCTACAAGATTCATCATTACTTATTTGATGCATAAAATTTATTTGCAGTCTTATTGATAAAAAATGAGTCACAACAGTTGGCTCTAAGCACAATAGTATTGAATTGAAAATTCAAATTATTTATTAACACATAGTGTTATGTAAATCACCTCTTATAACCAGAATGTAAAAATCACTAATTTTTATTCAAATAGCATTAAAAAATGCTAACACACTTTAGAAAAAAAAAATGAGGTATTTTTCTCACTTGTCCTTAAAATTTTGACACAAAATATATGAATACATATACATTTTTATTTGTTTAAATCCTAAAATCTGTCTCTATATCATGTTCATTACTAGTTCCAATGCAATATACTTAAAACTCATTTGAATTTAGAGATCAACTTTCTATTTCAGTATTTTTTATTTGTTGGTATTTTTTCTTTCTTTCACATTTTTCACACTGTATGTTTATTTTGGAAAGTAAATTTAGGTGACACTATTAGCCAGAACTGAAAACATACAATATCTTGTTTAATCTAAGCCTTACATTTTCCTCTTTGTTAATTTCAAAGTTTAGGTTTACCACTCTACAGTATTCATAGGGCAATTTTTATGATTGGTTATTTTCATCTCACCCCTTATTAGACTCAATACTGAAGGATAACGAATCTATACTAGCAAATGGCCCCTGATCTCTATCTGCATTTTTTTAAATTGTGAAATATACTAAAAATAAAAAAAATACTTTTATAAAAGTATGAAATATATTTTATTATAAAGAATAAATTTAAAATACTGGAGATACAGGAAGACAACATGACTAAGATTCAGTCAAATTTTTCTAATATATTATTTATAACAGTCATAGAATAGAAATACTTCTCATATTTATCACTAAAAATTCATAAAATTATGATTTGAAATGAGGAGTACCACTGCAGAGGCAAAATATAGTGCAATGTCTCAATTTAGAATATGTTCTCTTTATTTCTTAAAATGCTCCTCATAAATGTTTTCTACCAAACATTGTTTTTAAAATACCATAAATACTGAAAAAATAAAAACAAAACACTGTTCTCCCTTAGCTGGCATTCCATACAAATACAATATGATCTCCATTATAATAACCTACTTTATGAAGATTAAATGCTTTTGCAATTCAAACACGGTAAAATTGGCTTAAAGCAAAATCAAACATTAGTTTGCTGGTTCAGGATTTGAATAGTGGGATGAGAAGTCTCTCTTATATTGCTATTGTGCACTGGTCAGCTAAGAAGTAATTGCTTTTTATAAGGCAAATTTGCTTTTACTTTTCTAAGGTAATGAAATGAACCTGAAACATTTCCTTTGAAATCAAAGTCACTATTCCTGAAATGTCACCAGACAAATTCCATCATATAGTTTCTGCAAACACATAATGAGAAAGTTGGGCCTTGAGTTGATTGACAGAATTCTATTAGAAAGCCTTCTCACACATTCATCTATAATTATCTGCATTGTAAATCAATACTGATTTGATTTCTTCATATTTGGGTACTGCTAACATGGAGGGAAAACCAAATCATACATATTTCTGAGAGAAACAGCAGAAATGTGCCAATGTGCTAAGGTGTTCCCAGCTAGATGCCTGATCTGTTTGTGCTACAGTACATAAATATGCAATGATCTAGTGTGACAAATAGTTTAAAAAAAACCCTTAACAATAAATATGCACAAAATTATTCAATGTAGAAAGAGAAGGTTACTTCTTTAGCAGTATCAATTTATATATAAAAGCAAAACCAGAAGTTTCCTTCCAAATGAAATATGACAGCTCACATTGGTTATATTCTTGGGTTGTTAAAAGTAAACTATGATACATAATACAACCATTTAAAATCTCTATCTGTGCTGAGTTTGAGTGTGTAAATTACAGTTTACAGAGGTGTTTAGTGGAAGTAGGATGATCTGTAATGTGAATTTAATCATAACAGGATAATGAGTAGACTGAATATTTCTAGATTGAATAAAGATCAACAATAAATAAACAATAAAATTTGGATATATTGTGTATTTAAATATTTCTGGAAGGTGGTATTTAGGTAATTATTCATTTATTTCTTATTTTTTGGAAAATTATATACAGTCTATGATAGCTGTATTACATGAACTTTTCAAGACATAAAAACCATGGGAATGTTTTAATTTAAATAGCTTTCCAACATATAATTTTGAAATAACTTCTTTACCTGAAAACAAGCTGCTACATATCATGATTTAATTGGCTAGTAAGAAATTTCTCTTGATTCTTTGCCATGTCCCAATCCTAGTGAACTATTTTGTAAAAGCATGATATTAGTATCCAAGGAATCTCTGAATGGTATAGAATAAATCAGTACAGTAATTAAAAAGACAATAAAAAAGCACATGACATCAGGCAATGCAAATGCATTTTTAGCTAATGTCAAACTATGATTTCAGTCATATTTTATAACTTTATTGAATTTTCCATTACTTAATATTACACAAAACTAAAGCCATATGGTAATGTAGACGTCCCTAGGTACTCAGTTGGTTACTGGGATCCAAGCTCTATAAATCACATATTATTTTATTTGACCTCAAGTCCCCTTTGGTATTTGAAAAGTTCTGCTTTATTGTTTTAATTCACATCTGGAGATATGAATTATTATTTACCTTTTCTTCCTGCTCAATACTGAGCAAGACATACTTCTCTCTCACACTCCCAAACATGATGTTTATAATCATGTGATTTATTGACTACAAACACTACACATCAATAATTCTTTTTAAGTTCTAAATATATTCAGCCCCAGTAGAAATAATGCATCCATATCAAGATCATTTCCCTTAGATAACTGCTCATAGAAACTTCAAAATGCATATGTGCCTAAATTGGCTATTATCTTTCTAACATAAACTTATTCTTCTATGCATGTACTTACATGGAATAAATCTTTGGTGTGAGGAAAAGAGCCCTGATAGAAAAATTGGCATAGGAGACATACAGCATGACATTAATTAACATGTGATGTGATATTGATCCCACTCAAGTAATTTCATTGAATCACAGTTTATTTTCATTTAAAATAAGGTAATAGGATTAGTGATAACTTCAGTTCCTTTACTAATCTAAGTTGCCATTGCTTTTATCTGGTATATATTCTCACTTAATATGTCTAGGTATTTTTTTTACATTTTCTGAAACAAACTATTCAGCTTTCTTGTATCATCTTACTAACTACAGGTCTACACTGAAAAACTAATGGATATAATTGGAAAGGTCTGTGGTTAATAATGAAAACAAATTAGCCAGGACATGGCCTGTATGTGATCTGCACAGGCATTTTGAAGGGCTATCTTCAAAATAATTTTTCAACCTGAATGAAGCAATCAAATTAAGCTCTAAAAATTATGAAAACATCCATTTTTCAGATGTCTATTAATTGATTATGTAAATTATACATAAAATTATAATACCACATGTCCTAGACTTTAATGTGCCTGATACTGTGAAGTGTCCGTTCTTAAATATAATCTGAAATTTTATAAATGGAAAAGTTCTTAATATTAGATTCTCAAATAAAATTAGATGCTTTTCTATGAGACACAAATTTCTGGAAAGCTGAGTCATTTTTTTCAGGTCAATTGCATTATTTAGCTACTCGATTCCCATTAACAAAAGGGGCACTTACTCAGCATGTTGAGTGCTTTCTCCAAAGGTCATTTTGTGTTGAGTATGAAAGTGTTTCCTATATACGTTCAAGTGAATTGTTGAAAGGAATAACCTCATTTAAAACATTTGATTCTTATTTTTGTTTCCAAGTGAGATCAATCAGTAATATTGTTCAATACGTTGATCTTAATTCTGCTTTACCAAGTTGGTTTTTTAAAAAACAAAGGTGGTTAGACTCCCTGCATGGAAGAAAACTAAAGTAAAAGTCATTTTTGGTTCTAATTGCAATCCCCAATCCATTGCACTTACACATATTTTCAGTGTATAAGAGGCTCTGTGAAGATGAATTAATTGCTATGAAGTCCGCCTGAGATAAACAGGGCTGGATTGACCTAAAAAGAAAAGAAAACATCAGCTTAAAAGATATTCTTGAGTGAAAAATTAGATTTCTATAATCTGGAAGCACTTTCTATTGTCCTCAGTAGATACTCGCTCTGTGGAAAAGTTGTTTATTCAGTCATACTAATTCTGTCAACTGAAAGAAAAATGTACAATATACGAGCTGTGAGTTGAGTTTTATTCAGGGTCTTACTGAGGTCTATAGCCCAGGAGACAGCCTCCCAGAGACCTCTGATGAATTGCTCCAAAGAGGTAGGGGGATAGGCCAGTATATATATGATTTTGGCTAAGGAGTATGTGCAGTCAATGCTACATCTAGGTATAAGGTTACTGCTAGTCACAAGGAACAAATTTCTCAGTTAATGATTTTAGTGCTCTTCTAAGTGTGGGAAGATGCAAGAATCTGGGTTCATAAAATCTTTCCCTGAAATATATCTAAGGGCCTGTTTTGCCAAAGTACAGAGTGCCTCATCCTGTTCTTTGTCCTGAATTACTTTCAAAGTGTACTGTAAGTCAGTGACTGCAGGGGCTAAACACTGGATCCTTGTAGAAACTAGACAGTGGGCAACAGTCTTTGTTTTATATGTCATATTCCATTTTGATTGTAAGTCAAGATGTTCAGGATTATTATTTGTTAAAGAAAGCTGAGTAAGTATTCAAAAGCACACAGATTTTTCAGCCCAATTATTGTTAATATTCACATAGCTTTGAAATTTGTATTTTAATCCTTTAATAAGATAATAAAATATTTCAAATTAGAAATAGAAAAAAATAACTACACCTTACAGACATATTCATAATAAAGTTGTTCAAAATGTATTAAAAATATTTATCTGTGATGAGAGATGGACTGCTGAATTGCAGAATGTTTCTTCCTGGCAGCAAAACAACAATGAAAATAATCTCATTTTAAGAAAATACTCTTGTGTGATGGATGGTAACCAGACTTATTGTGGTGATCATTTTGCAATATATACAAATATCAAATCATGTTGTACACCTGAACCTAATATTACATGTCAATTATATTTCAATTAAAAAATTTATCCATACATGCAGTTATGAACATAAAAGATACTACTGGTATATTTCTAGAGTTGTAGTCAGCTTTATAACTGAAGTATCCATTTGCAGTAAAGTATGTGAAATGAAATGTATAGTAAGTGTTAAAACTCTGCTAAATTATTATAATTGTTATTTTTCTTTGATACCATGGAATGAAATTAATTGTGCTAAATACCATTTTTGAGAATGTTTAAAACTTTACTCCAAAGGTAAATTAGATTCGCTGTGATTCAGCATTAAAGATGCTTTCTGTGACACTCTAATAAGCCAGGTTATAATTCAAATTTGATCAAACTATTATCACAAAAGAATTTGCAATAATAAATAATTCAGTATAAAAATGTTCGAAGAGTGAATGCAAAACATTATTAATAGATGAATGGTTAAAATAATTTTTTATGTTGGTTATCAAAAAAGTTTACCAAGTCACTGTTTAATTAGTTTGGGTGAGTTTGACAATAGAAAAATTCCTTTTTATTTTGGTATTGATGAATTATTCTAACCAGTTAAAAAACAAGCTAATTCTGAGCAACAATTAGTTGTTTTCTTCTTCATTTTTAAACTTTCCCCCCATCTTTTCTTTAAGAACAGAGTCTATTAAATAAAAACATATTCATATTTGAGATTTTACAATGAATTTACCAAAATTGTAGATGGCAGAAGCAGAGAAAAGTGAGAGAATGAGGTGATCACACACATGTGCATTACCCATTTTCCATCTCTAGGCTGAGGAGGACAACATAAGCAAAGAGTTCTCACTCTGAATCACTTCATGGTTATTCTGGAAAGAGACTATGTAGCAAAGCCTAGGTGCCAATACTAAAATCACTCCTACTCCACTCTTCTGTGGCAGAGAAAGAGAGGCTAGCTGACAGGGCCCACGTAAGAGGGAAATATTGCCTCCCCAGCAGAAGATGGTGGGGACTACCCACCCTGGGGATGACTGAAAACAAATCTACAGATCTGTGAAAGCTGAAGGGAGTCTGAGTTAGTACATAAATTCTCAAGAGCTACTGTGACAAAGTACCATAAATGTGGAGGCTTAAAACAACAGAAATTTATTCTGTCAGTTCTGGAGGCTAGAAATCTGAAATCAAGGTGTTGGCAGGGTTGGTTCCTTCTCTGGTCTCAAAGGAAAATCTGTTTCATGCCTCTCTCCTAGGCTCTGATGGTTGCCAGACAACTTTGGCATTCCTTGGTGTTATGTGCAGGTCTCAGCCTATCAATAACCAACGGAGTGGCTGGACTCGCCCTTGTGCTTCTTATTGTGCTTCTTATTGTGATTGGAAAACACCATCAGGAAGCTGATGAAAAAAAAGTTTGTTACTCACAGAATCTGGAAATTATATGATGCAACCAGGGCCACACAGCCAGGTCACAAAGAGAGGTGGGGGGAGTGGGGGGGAAAGAGAGAGAGGAAGAGAAAGAGAAAGATATGAATATTAAGTTTAAAATTACTTTGGTTTGGTGATAATCATCAATCATTCTTTGTTACTGTCCATAGTCACTATTCTGGAGGGCTTAGCACAGTAGACAATAAGATTATTTCTAGAAGATTTTTCTTACACAAGGATGGCTAGTAATAATTTAACTATACACAGACCTGACAGAGAACCACAAAATTAATTTTACTATAACCAAACTAACTGTATCTCCAATGTAATAAGCTTTTAGTAAAACCCCCAACTTTCTGCAGTCCCTTCTATATGACGCAATAGAAGGGGATGTGTGACGCAAAGGAAATCAGAGAAGAAAAATCAAGCCGCATTAACCAACTGCAGCTAAAATATCTTACTTTTGAAAATTTTATAAAAATATAAATGCTCATGTGAGTATAATCTTAAAGCACATTTGAGGGCTTTGGATGTGTTTCATGTATGTTCCAGGGGCCCTGAAACATAAATTTCAACAGCTCCATGATAAATCTGCTTCTGTTAAAAGCTTCTTTCTCAAAACATTATACATGACATGAGGTAAACTTTAGCACACTTTTAGACTCCAGGAAAGAAGAAGAATTTTCTGACAGTTGAGAAATTTCAAATGGGACTGTTTGGATTCAGATCTGACCAAGCTTTAAATGAAATGGAAAAGTTAATACATTTTCTACTCCAGGGAAGGGATTCAGAGATCAGCTAATATATCATCTCCTCTACAAAACAAAACAAAAACCAAACAGTTAATTATCAAATAAATAAATGAATATCTTAATTGAAGAAAAGATATCTGTTAATCTTACACAATGCAAGGGAACAAACGTCAAAAAAACTATATAAAATATAATACAAATGTACAGCAACCAATGCCCAAAAGAACACAAAGGTAGTGAGCGTCAAGAATAATTATGGGATGATAAATTTGAGTAAGAAATTGGAATATATTTCAGATTGATTAAAAATAGGGAGAAGGGATTTCCCTGGTGGTCCAGTGGTTAAGACGCCACACTCCAAATGCAGGGAGCATGGGTTCAATCCTTGGTAGGGGAAGTAAGATGTCGTATGGTGCAGCCAGAAAAAATAAAATAAAATAAAAAATCTCGCTCAGAAATGTTTATAAAAAAGGGAGAGAAGTGTTCTTTATATCAATAAGAATATAGAAAGTCCAGCTGATAATATGAAAGGGAAAAAAGGAACACATAAGGAAATTACAGTCAAAATATAAAACATAGTAAATGAGAGAATTTAAATGATTGGTAGACATCAGCTTCTATGCTGATGGGTGAGGCTGAGTTCCCTCCCTGGGAAGGGTTGGTTGCTTGGCCTGAGGTGACCCAGCACTGAAGCCTACCCGGCTCTTTGTTGGGGCTAATGGCAGAGGCTGGGAGGGCTCACGGCAAGGAGTACTTCCCAGAACTTCTGCTACCAGTGTCCTTGTCCCCTCAGTGAGCCACAGCCACACTCTGCCTCTGCAGGAGACCCTCCAACACTAGCAGGTAGGTCTGGTTCAGTCTCCCCTGGGGTCACTGCTCCTTCCCCTGGGTCCTGATGTGCACACTACTTTATGTGTATCCTCCAAGAGTGGAGTCTCTGTTTCTCCCAAGTCCTGCAATCAAATCCTGCTAGCTTTCAAAGTCTGATTCTCTAGGAATTCTTCCTCCCATTGCCAGACCCCAGGGTTGGGAAGCCTGATGTGGGGCTCAGAACCTTCTCTCCAGTGGGTGGACTTCTGTGGTATAAGTGTTCCCCATTTTGTGAATCGCCCACCCAGCGGTTATGGGATTTGATTTTATTGTGATTGCACCCCTCCTACCGTCTCATTGGGGCCTCTCCTTTGTCTCTGGATGTAGGGTATCTTTTTTGGTGAGTTCCAGTGTCTTCCTGTTGATTATTGTTCAGCAGTTAGTTGTGATTCCGGTGCTCTCGCAAGAGGGAGTGAGTGTACGTCCTTCGACTCCACCACCGTCAGGACTTTATTCTTGTATGTTTACAGATTTCAATTTAAATATTCCTGTTGCACTGGACCACCACTGTATCATTAAGAAACATTCCAGTTTTTGTCTAACAATGCCTGCCACTAAATCTAATAATCTACTTTGACTACTATAACAACAACAGCTTTCTTTTGGTTACCACTTACATGATTTATCTTTTTCTATATTTCTACATTCAGACTTTCTGTTACCTTACTTTACAGTTAAGTTTCTTGAGAACAGCATATATTGGGTATTGTATACATGTCTCTTTTCTAACAATCTTAGTTTTTTAGTTACATTTTTAAATTATATATATATATTAAATATAATTACTGACTTATGTGGGTTGACAAGGCCCATATCATTATTTCTATTCCATAAGTTTTACCTTTTTCAATATCACTGTCTCTTCTTTTTAATCTTCCTTTAAAGTGATTGAATAATTTACTATTTGTATATATTTTTTCAACTTACTATGAATATATTCTTTTACATACTTTTGGGTATTTACTCTAGAAATTACAATTACAAAATTTCTCACACCTAAGCATACCCTAATAAATTTTTAAAAAACAAAGGAAAAACTATCTTATAAGAATCCATGGTAGAGGAGTTGGGTGGGGAACACATGCTAAGGAGCAAAAAGATGACAATGAATTGTTGGTAAAAACGAAATAAGCCAGAAAAAAATAAGACATCTTTAAAGCACTGAAATAAAATTTTAAATATCAATCAAGAGTTCTATATCCAGTTGAAATATTCTTTTAAAACTGAAGGCAAAATAAATGCATTGCTGGGAAAACATATACTAAGGCAAACTGACAGCAATAGTCACACACACACACACACACACACACACACACACACACACATACACACACGCACAAACACATTAAAGGGAAACTAGGAAGAAAAAGTTCCAAAAGAAAGCAGGGAAGTTTTTTGGATTGGTTCAAGATGGTGGAGTAGAAGGACATGCTCTCACTCTCTCTTTCAAGAACACCAGAATCACAACTAACTGCTGAACAATAATCAACAGGAAGACACTGGAACTTACCAAAAAAGATACCCCACATCCAAAGACAATGGAGAAGCCACAATGAGACGGTAGGAGGGGCACAATCACAATAAAATCAAATCCCATAACCACTGGGTGGGCGACTCACAAACTGGAGAACACTTATACCACAGAAGTCCACCCATTGGAGGGAAGGTTCTAAGCCCCACATAAGGCTTCCCATTCTGGGGATCCAGCAATGGGAGGAGGAATTCCTAGAGAATCAGACTTTGAAGTCTAGTGGAATTTGATTGCAGGATTTCGACAAAACTGGGGGAAACAGAGACTCCATTCTTGGAGGGCACACACAAAGTAGTGTGCTCATCGGGACACAGGGGAAGGAGCAGTGACCCCATAGGAGACTGAACCAGACCTACCTGCTAGTGTGGGAGGGTCTCCTGCAGAGGCAGGGGTGGCTGTGTCTCACCATGAGGACAGGAAACTGGCAGCAGAAGTTTTGGGAAGTACTCCTTGGTGTGAGCCCTCCAAGAGTCCACCATTAATAACCCATCAAAGAGCCTGGGTGGGCTCCAGTGTTCGGTTGCCTCAGGCCAAACAAGCAACAGGGAAGGAACCCAGCCCCACCCATCAGCACTCAAGCGGATTAAAGTTTTACTGAGCTCTGCCCACCTGAGCAAAAGCCAGCTCTACCCACCACCAGCCACTCCCATCAGGAAACTTGCACAAGCCTCCTATATAGCCTCATCTACCAGAAGGTAGACAGCAGAAGCAAGAAGAACTACCATCCTGCAGCCAGTGGAACAAAAACCACATTCACAGAAATATAGAAAAGATGAAAAGTCAGAGGGCTGTGTACCAGATGAAGGAAGAAGATAAAGCCCCAGACAAATGACTAAATGAAGTGGAGATAGGCAACCTTCCAGAAAAAGAATTCAGAATAATGATGGTGAAAAGGATCCCAGACCTCAGAAAAAGAATGGAGGCAAAGATGGAGAAGATGCAAGAGATGTTTAACAAAGACCTAGAAGAATTCAAGAACAAACAAACAGAGATGAACAACACAATAACTGAAATGAAAAATACACTAGAAGGAATCAATAGCAGAATAACTGAGGCAGAAGAATGGATAAGTGACCTGGAAGACAGAATAGTAGAATTCACTGCTGCAGAACAAAATAAACAAAAAAGAATGAAAAGAAATGAAGACAGCCTAAGAGATCTCTGGGACAACATTAAACACAACAACATTCGCATTAGAGGGGTCCCAGAAGGAAAAGAGAGATAGAAAGGACCTGAGAAAAGATTTGAAGAGATTATAGTTGAAAACTTCCCTAACATGGGAAAGGAAATAGCCACCCAAGTCCAGGAAGTGCAGAGAGTCCTGGGCAGGATAAAGCCAAGGAGAAACATGCTGAAACACATAGTAATCAAATTGGCAAAAACTAAAGACAAAGAAAAATTACTGAAAGCAGCAAGGGAAAAACAACAAATAACATACAAGGGAACTCCCATAAGGTTAACAGCTTATTTCTCAGCAGAAACTCTACAAGCCAGAAGTGAGTGGCATGATATAATTAAAGTGATGAAAGGGAAGAAAGTACAACCAAGATTACTGTACCCAGCAACGATCTCATTCAGAAACGATGGAGAAGTCAAAAGCTTTACAGAAAAGCAAAGCTAAGAGAATTATGCAGCACCAAACCAGCTCTACAAGAAATGCTAAAAGAACTTCTCTAAGTGGGAAACACAAGAAAAGAAAAGGACCCACAAAAATAAACCCAAAACAATTAAGAAAATGGTAATAGGAACATACATATCAATAATTACCTTAGGGCTTCCCTGGTGGCGCAGTGGTTGAGAGTCCGCCTGCTGATGCATGGGACATGGGTTCATGCCCTGGTCTGGGAAGATCCCACGTGCCACGGAGTGGCTAGGCCCGTGAGCCATGGCCGTTGAGCCTGCGCGTCTAGAGCCTGTGCTCCGCAACAGGAGAGGCCACAACACTGAGAGGCCCACATACTGCAAATAAAAAAAATAATAATTACCTTAAATGTGAATGGGTTAAATGCTCCAACCAAAAGACACAGTCTTGCTGAATGGATACAAAAACAAGACTCATATATATGCTGTCTACACGAGACCCACTTCAGACCTAGGGACACATACAGACTGAAAGTTAGGGGATGGAAAAAGATATTCCATGCAAATGGAAATCAAAAGAAAGCTAGAGTAGTTATACTCATATCAGATAAAATAGACTTTAAAATAAAGAATGTTACAAGAGACAAGGAAGGACACTACATAACAATCAAGGGATCAACCCAAGAAGAAGATATAACAACTATAAATATATATGTACCCAACATAGGAGCACCTCAATACATAAGGCAACTGCTAACAGCTATAAAAGAGGAAATCAACAGTAACACAATAATAGTGGGGGACTTTTAACACCTCACTTACACCAATGGACAGATCATCCAAACAGGAAATTAATAAGGAAACACCGTTTTAAATGACACAATAGACCAGATAGATTTAATTGATATTTATAGGACATTCCAACCAAAAACAGCAGATTACACTTTCTTCTCAAGTGCACACGGAACATTCTCCAGGATAGATCACATCTTGGGTCACAAATCAAGCCTCAGTAAATTTAAGAAAACTGAAATCATATCAAGCATCTTTTCTGACCACAATGCTATGAGATTAGAAATCAATTACAGAGAAAAAAACATATAAACACAAACACATGGATGTAAACAAGACATTACTAAATAACCAAGAGATCACTGAAGAAATCAAAGAGGAAATCAAAAAATACCTAGAGACAAATGACAATGAAAACACGATAATCCAAAACCTATGAGATTCAGCAAAAGCAGTTCTAAGAGGAAAGTTTATAGCTATACAAGGCTACCTCAAGAAACAAGAAAAATCTCAAATAAACCATCTAACCTTACATCTAAAGGAACTAGAGAAAGAAGAACAAAACCCAAAGTTAGCAGAAGGAAAGAAATCATAAAGATCAGAGCAGAAATAAATGAAATAGAGACAAAGAAAACAATAGAAAAGATCAATAAAACTAAAAGCTGGTTCTTTGAGAAGATAAACAAAATTGATAAACCATTAGCCAGACTCAGCAAGAAGAAGAGGGAGAGGACTCAAATCAATAAAGTTAGAAATGAAAAGAAGTTACAACAGACACTGCAGAAATACAAAGCATCCTAAGAGACTACTACAAGCAACTCTATGCCAATAAAATGGACAACCTGGAAGAAATAGACAAATTCTTAGAAAAGCACAACCCTCTGAGACTGAACCAGGAAGAAACAGAAAATAGGAACAGACCAATAGCAATTAATAAAATTGAAACTGTGATTAAAAATCTTCCAACAAACAAAAGTCCAGGACCAGAAGGCTTCACAGGTGAATTCTATCAAACATTTAGAGGAGCGCTAACACCCATCCTTCTCAAACTCTTCCAAAAAATTGCAGAGGAAGGAACACTCCCAAACTCACTTTATTAGGCCACCATCACCCTGATACGAAAACCCACAAAGGTACTACAAAAAAAGAAAATTACAGACCAATATCACTGATGAATATAGATGCAAAAATCCTCAACAAAATACTAACAAACAGAATCCAACAACCATTAAAAGGATCATACAACATGATCAAGTGGGATTTATCCCAGGGATGCAAGGATTCTTCAGTATATGCAAATCAATCAATGTGATACACCATATTAACAAACTGAAGAGTAAAAACCATATGATCACCTCGAATAGATGCAGAAAAAGCTTTTGACAAAATTCAACACCCATTTATGATAACAACTCTCCAGAAAGTGGGCATAGAGGGAACCTGCCTCAACATAATAAAGGTCATATACCACAAACCCACAGCCAACATCATCCTCAATGGTGAAAACTTGAAAGCATTTCCTCTAAGATCAGGAACAAGACAAGGATGTCCACTCTCGCCACTATTTTTTTTTTTTTTTTTTTTTTGCGGTACACGGGCCTCTCACTGTTGTGGCCTCTCCTGTTGCGGAGCACCGGCTCCGGACGCACAGGCTCAGTGGCCATGGCTCACGGGTCCAGCTGCTCCGTGGCATGTGGGATCTTCCCGGACCGGGGCACGAACCCGTGTCCCCTGCAATGGCAGGCAGACTCTCAACCACTGTGCCACCAGGGAAGCCCTCACCACTATTATTAAACATAGTTTTGGAAGTCCTAGCCACGGCAATCAGAGAAGAAAAAGAAATAAAAGGAGTACAAATTGGAAAAGAAGAAGTAAAACTGTCACTGTTTGAAGATGACATTATACTATACATAGAGAATCCTAAAGAAGCCACCAGAAAACTACTAGAGCTAATTAATGAATTTGGTAAAGTTGCAGGATACAAAATTAATGCACAGAAATCTCTCTCATTCCTATACACTAATGATGAAAAATCTGAAAGAGAAATTAAGGAAACACTTCCATTTACCATTGCAACAAAAATAAAATACCTAGGAATAAACCTACCTAGGGAGACAAAAGACCTGTATGCAGAAAACTGTAAAACCCTGTTGAAAGAAATTAAAGATGATACCAACAGATGAAGAGATATACCATGTTCTTGGATTAGAAGAATCAATATTGTGCAAATGACTATACTACCCAAAGCAGTCTACAGATTCAATGCAATCCCTATCAAATTACTAATGGCATTTTTTACAGAACTAAAACAAAAAAATCTTAAAATTTGTATGGAGACACAAAAGACCCCAAATAGTCAAAGCAGTGTTGAGGGGAAAAAAATGGAGCTGCAGGAATCAGACGCCCTGACTGATTCTAAAGCTACAGTAATCAAGACAATATGGTACTGGCACAAAAACAGAAATATATATCAGTGGAACAGGATAGAAAGCCTAGAGATAAACCCACGCACATATGGTCAACTAATGTATGACAAAGGAGGCAAGGATATACAGTGGAGAAAAGACAGTCTCTTCAATAAATGGTGCTGGGAAAACTGGACAGCTACATGTAAAAGAATGAAATTAGAACACTCCCTAATACCATACACAAAAATAAACTCAAAATGGAGTAGAGACCTAAATGTAAGAATGGACATTATAAAACTCTCAGAGGAAAACATAGGAAGAACACTCTGACATAAATCACAGCAAGATCTCTTTAGAACCACCTCCTAGAGTAATGGAAATAAAAACAAAAATAAACAAATGGGAACTAATGAAACTTAAAAGCTTTTGCAATGCAAAGGAAACTACAAACAAGATGAAAAGACAACCCTCAGAATGGGAGAAAATATTTGCAAATGAATTAACAGACAAAGGATTAATCTCCAAAATATATAAACTGCTCATGCAGCTCAATATTAAAAAAACAAACAACTCTATTCAAAAATGGGCAGAAGACCTAAATAGAAATTTCTCCAAAGAGGACATACAGATGGCCAAGAAAGCACATGAAAAGTTGCTCAACATCACTAATTATTAGAGAAGTGCAAATCAAAACCACAATGAGGTATCACCTCACACCACTTAGAATGGGCATCATCAGAAAATCTACAAACAACAAATGCTGGAGAGGGTGTGGAGAAAAGGGAACCCTCCTGCACTGTTGGTGGGAATGTAAATTGATACAGCCACTATGGAGAATGGTATGGAGGTTCCTTAAAAAACTAAAAATAGAATTACCATATGACCCAGCAATCCCACTACTGGGCATACACCCAGAGAAACCCAGAATTCAGAAAGACACATGCACCCCAATGTTCACTGCAGCACTATTTACAATAGACAGGTCATGGAAGCAACCTAAATGCCCATTGACAGACAAACGGATAAAGACATTGTGGTACATATATACAATGGAATATTACTCAGCCATAAAAAGGACCAAAATTGGTTTATTTGTAGAGACGTGGATGAATCTAGAGACTGTCATACAGAGTGAAGTAAGTCAGAAAGAGAAAATCATATATCGCATATTAATGCATATATTTGGAACCTAGAAAAATGGTACAGATGAATGGGTTTGCAGGGAAGAAATTGAGACACAGATGTAGAGAGCAAACATATGGACATCAGGAGGGAAAGCAGTGGTGGGTGGGGGTGGGGGTGTGATGAATTGGGAGACTGGGTTTGATATGTATACACTGATGTGTGTAAAATGGATGATTAATATGAACCTGCTGTATAAAAAAATAAATAAAATAAAATAAAAAGAAAGCAGGGAAATGTGAAAAGTAATTAGGAGCATTACAAAAAGTAAATATATTTGAGTAACTGTTAACTAGACAAGAAAAATATCATAAAATTTAAAATATATGTAGGTTAAAAATGCATGAAAAAATGTAAAATCTGAAAGTACATTAATTCAATAAAGTCTACTAAGGCTGAAGCTTGTTTTGGATGTGGCAATGGTCATAATTTAAATTAGAATAAAGTAACTCAAGGATGTGTGTTGTACTTTCTAGGACACCTACATACGCACACACACACACACACACACACACACACACACACACACACAGTGAAAGCTAAGAGAAGGTAAAATGAAAAAAGAAAAGTATTTGTTTAATCCATATGAAGACAACAAAGAACATAAAGAGGGAAATAATAAGATTGTTGCTTAAAAGGAGAAATAACAGTATTTATATTAAGTTAAAACATATTAAATGCTAAAATTAAATGTCCAAAATTGTAAGATTGGTTAGTAAAACTAATTACATTTTATTTATGATAGACATATATTGCATACGTGGTCACAGTGAGGTTGCCAATAAAAGGAAGAAATTAGTTCTACTATGTAAATACGAACAAAAGGAAGCAAGTTAGCTATTCTTATATCAATCAAGGTAAGAATTTGAGTCTGTATGGCAAAGGAGTTTGTCAAGTCTCCAGGCCTAAGTGGTCTCATTGATAATTTCTCCCAAACACTGAAGGAAGAAATAACACTAATTTTACAGAAATTCTATGGGAAAATAGAAAATGTGAGAAAAGTTCTTAGCTCATTCTATGAGACCATTATCACAACGGCAACAAAATTTTATAAGGACATTACAAGAAACAAATACAAGCCAATCTTTATCTTAAACCTAGAGGTCAAAATACTAAGTGAATTTTTATAAATCAAATCTCATAATATAAAGGAATAATATTGTACCTTAACCAAATGGGTTTACGTTCAGGATCACATGCTTACTTTAACATTAGAACATAAAGCAATATATTTCACAATATTTATAGTTTTAAGGATGGAAACCATCTCAGTAGTTGCAAAAAAAGCATTTGACAAAAATGTAAAAAGAAAAAATACACAAAAACAACAGTTTGTTTTTCTAGTTTTTTAAGAAATTAGAAACAGCAGGGAATATCCTTATCCTGATAGAGAGAAACTGCAAAACAAACAAAAAATAAACAGAAATAAAACCTTACAGAAATTTGCATGTTGCTTACTTGCATGTGTTTCCTTTGTGAAAATTTCACACATTTAGCTGTTGATTAATTACGTCGTAAAAAATAAGGGGCGATTTTAGAAAACATAGGTGAACATACTTTCTATTCCTTCTTTAAGAATTTTGTATACCAGAGGGCACCTAAAGATAAGCTATTCCATAAATACCACTGAGGTCCTAGGCAGCCTAGGACATGGTGCCAATGTGACACCATATTTTATAAACACCAATGGCCTATGGTACCATTGTGACACCATATTTTATAAACAACCATAAATAATACTTCCAGCAGCTTATCAGAGAAAATTATCCTGCACCATCGGCCCCATTGTTTTGATTTAGTGGGGTCTTAGAAGCAAAAGCAATACTTGTCATACCTAACTGCAGGACTCTAATATGTTTGATATTTTTCTCAGAGTTCATTATGTTTGGCTTTGTTTCTATTATTTTAATGCTTGTTCTGAATGTCTAACATGGGCACATAAAGCTTTTTCATGAATGAAAAATATGTAAGAAAGGTGTGGAAGGTGCTAACTAGTGTTTATAATCTCATCTTTTTTTTGGAGAGGAGGGTGGAGTCTGGGAAGACATAAGAGCTTCATATACATTGTATCTATGATTTAATATCTCTAAATAATTTTACATTTTAAATATCCAGTTGCACGCTCCAATTTTCTTATACAAAGGACAATTTTGTATCCCAATCTTATGCTCATTATTTATATTTGTTCAATTCTTTCTTCTCATCTCTAGTGTGTCATATAACTTAAAGCAACTCAAATTTCTAATGTCCCTATCTATTTATATTGGTCAAGTTCATTATGTATGTTGAAATGATAGGGGAATAAAAAAGAATTTAATTATTTTTTTAAAGGAACTAATTTTTTAAAATTAATTTATTTATTTTTGGCGGCGTTGGGGTTTTGTTACTGCATGCAGGCTTTCTTTAATTGCAGTGAGTGGGGCCTACTCTTCATTGTGTTGCACGGGCTTCTCATTGCAGTGGCTTGGCTTGTTGCAGATGTGGGCTCTAGGCAGACTTCAGTAGTTGTGGCATGAAGGCTCAGTAATTGTGGCTCGTGGGCTCTAGAGCACAGGCTCAGTAGTTGTGGCGCACAGGCTTAGTAGTTGTGGCGCACAGGCTTAGTTGCTCTGCGGCATGTGGGATCTTCTGGGACCAGGGCTTGAAACCATGTACCCTGCACTGGCAGGTGGATTCTTAACCACTGCACCACCAGGGAAGTCCCTTAAAAAGAATTTAAAAACCAAATGATAGAAGTAAAATAAAGTTCCATATAGAATTTAAACATATATTTCCCTGTCACACTACACTTTAGTTATTATCGATCTAAAGTCCCTAAGCATAAACCATGTCATACTGCAGCATATAGTTCAGTGCGATATTCCTGAGCTTATTCTTAGAATCTAAGTGGCAGAAGGTTAAAAAACAAAGATTTTTCTGGGGAGAATAAGTTTTTATTATTTTTAATTAAAGTATCTCCTTTGTTCCATCTTTTAAAATAAAACAGTGTCATATTTAAGTTTTTTATGTAGCTCATAGGTGAATTATATAATTAAAATTTAATATGCCAAAATAACTAGAAACTTGTATTTTTAAAGAGTGCAGTAATGTGTGCAAGTGCCAGTATGAATCTACATATTCCTAAAATATTTTTCAGATAGAAATCTTAATATCTCTCTGTTAACTTTACTACTAAAACTAAAGCTATTGTCTTTCCTGGTGATCTTTTTTTCCTACTTTGCTTCCTTTCTTCCTCTCTCCCTCCCTTCCTCCTTTCCTGCCCTCTTTTATTAATGATAAGGGCTCTTGTCTGGATAGCTAATATGATCTGTTAAATGAAGAACAGGCTTACAAATTTAGGATAGAAAATCTCTGTTCATCAATCTATGTTGTACACAATTGAATACACACTATGTGTTAGGCCTTGAAATGAGTACAAAGAAAAATCAGACTTATTCTGCCTCAGGAAACTTATGATCCATAAGGGTTGTGCTAATCTGCAAGTTCACTGGTAGGTAATATAGTCAATGGGCTATAAAACAGAGTAAAGGCTGTTCAAAGAGGAAAAGATTTCTGCTGAAGAGGACATCAGGAAAGTTTCATAAAGAAAGTCGTACTAGAACTGAGTAATTGGCAAGGTAAAGAAAAGGATAACAGTTTTGACAGTATAACTGTAAGGACAGTGTAATAATATTGCATATAAAACCATTAAGGAATATCTCTAAGTATACAAATGGGTAATTGGTCACCATGGATCAAAAGTGGATAAAAGGTCACCACGAGGTACTGGATTTGTTGAAAATAGACTTATTTAGGTTTGTAAAAACTGAATATGTTGATGATTTCACAGGTATATACATATGTCAAAACTACCATTTAAATATCAAATTCTACCTTTTAAATATTTGTAATTTTATGTCAACTATACCTCAATGAAACTTAGTTTTTTAAAAAGCATATAATATGCCTCCAATTCAATATTTAAAATATATGAGTTTACGAAGCGAGAGAGTGGCATGGACATATATACACTACCAAATGTAAAATAGATAGCTAGCGGGAAGCAGCCACATAGCACAGGGAGATCAGCTCAGTGCTTTGTGACCACCTAGAGCGGTGGGATAGGAAGGGTAGGAGGGAGGTACAAGAAGGAGGAGATATGGGGATATATGTATATGTGTAGCTGACTCACTTTGTTATAAAGCAGAAACTAACACACCATTGTAAAGCAATTATACTCCAATAAAAATGTTAAAAAAATAACAAAATAAAAAATAAAATAAAATATATGAGTTTAATGTGGGCTTATTCTGTTGCATTCCACAGTGACACAAAAACAAAACTCCAACTTCTTCATCAACGAAAAAATTGACAATTTCTTAGTCTCAGGTACTGTGTTTCAGTTTACTGAACTGATGGATCTAATACAACAATACAGAATATTTTCAACTGTCAGTATTTAAAAATAAATGGTTTATTCCTTACCACCTTTTCATTCTGCATTTTCTGTATACATTTCAAGTGTCATATTCCAGTAACATAAGATTTTCCCACGGGAATTTTCCTTAACTTGCAGTGTTACTACATCAATCACTCTTCCTACAGATGATTTCTATGTTATGTACATTATGATTTCTCTGTAAACAAAATTGAAACATTTATATAGAGGATGAATCTGAAGATTTTCAAGCCTCTATTTTATTGATGCTTTCCTTTTGGTGGTGATGTTTATATTCTAGGAGCTAGAAGGAAAAGATACTGAGAAATGCTTATTCTAGGCAAGTTATAAATTGAGATCTATCTACTCTCTTTGATCAAGAAGTTTTTCTTACCTCACTAACTTCATTTCTGTAGCAATTTTCCCTCCCTTCCCAGAACCCAAATTCTCCTGAATTAACCTGTTCTTCCAGTAGTCAATATTCTTTTGCCCTTTACTCTGTACTTCACAGAGCTGTTGTGAAGGGAAATTGATTTCCCTTGTGATGATAATAATTAGGTATATAGCACCATTATAAGCATCATTTTTGTTTTTTAACTTAGTTAATCCTCAAAAGCATCATGTGTGGTAGTTACTTTAATAAGCCTCATTTTAAGGAAACTAAAGCATCCAGAGAACTTAGGTAAGTTTCCCAAGGTCACAAGGACATAAAATGCAGAACCGAGATTCACAGTCTAGTCTTATACTTGATCATGTGCTATAATATCTTTCAAAAAATCAGAAAACATAATCAATATATTAGTTAACTAATACAGTTTGTTACATGATAACATAATGCTTTAAAACCCAGATAAATATAATTTTTTCAGTTTAATTAATAATGCTGTTAATTAGAATTTTTAAATACTGTGGCAACAACAATGGATAAAATTGTTTCATTATGCCCTCTATACCTTTGGTTTGGGGACATGCTTCTATGGATAACATAAATGTAAAGCAGCCTACTAAACCTGCAACTGGCTTCCCAAAACTCTGATATACTTCTTCCACTTTTCTTATTAAAAACACATATGGACAGAAAATTATTCATAGACTATATTGTACATTTTAATCAAACAGGAAGTAGATATTGTGATTATAATTACCACTATTATTGCCAGGAATACTACATCACCACCATCCCCTCATTACATTACTCCATCTCTAATTCCAACTTTTGCTGAATTTCTCTTTAATTCAAGTCATCACAAAATGCTCTTTACATTCAATGTGTCCAATAATTACAGCAATAGATGAATGGATAAAGAAAATGTAGTATACACATACAACAGAATTTATTCAGTCTTAAAAAAGAAGAAAATCCTGTTATTTGTACAACATGAATGAATCTGGAGAATATTATGCTAATTGAGATAAGCCAGATACAGAAGGACTAAAACTATATGATACCATTTCTATGAGGAATCTAAAATAGAAACAGAGAGTAGAATGGCGATTGCCAGGGACTGGGGAAAGTGGGAAATGGTTGGTTTAATCAAAGGTACAAAGTTTCAATTATGCAAGATAAAGAAGTCCTAGAGACTAGTGTAAAGCCTAGTGCCTATAGTTAACTGTACAGTATTATATGTTTAAAAATTTGCTAAAATGGTAGATCTTATGTTAAGTGTTCCTATCATAAAATAGTAATAATAATAATTATTATTATTACAAATAAAGAGCGTGGGAGGAAACTTTTGGAAATGATGAATATGTTTATTAAACAGATTGTGGTGACATGTTCACAGAATATAAACAAGAAAAAGTATCCTGGTTACAGACTTAGGAATTTACCATTTATTATATATTGTCACAGTGTGGAAACATATAGAAGTACTTATATAAAAGTACTTATATGGAAACTAAATTTTTAATAATTTGAATAAAAATTTGAACACATTTATCAGTAAACCAGAAGTAAGTGGTGCATTAGTCATTTTCTTATATTTTAGATCCCAACTATTTATACTAAGACAAATCAACACTTTGATTTCACTTAAACAGTATTTTAAACTGCTCTTCCCCTAACAGTTAAGACTAGTTACACAACATTAGAAAAAAAGAGACAACTAGAAAACAAGGTTTTACTTTTTTAAAAAGAAACGACAACCTGTGGTAGAGAAGTATGACATTTCTACAGTAGCAAACTTTATTAGGTGGCTTATGTACTTCTCTAATAAGATAGATAAGGTGTGGCTCTTTGCATACTGCTGAACTGGCATTCTTGGGGGGCAGCTTTTCTGCCACTGATGATCAAAGTGTCTAATAAAATCACTTTTAGCTAACTGTTGTTAGGCCATAATATCAGGTTCTTGCAGGAAAAAGAAAGAGGAGGATGATAACAAAGAAAAGGAGAAGGAAAGGGAGGAGGAGAAAGCAGTTGTTAGAGGAAAAGAGGAAAAAAGAGGAAGAAGAAGATGGAGAAAGCAAATGACAATACTAAGTGCTCACTATTACAGTGGCAAAGTGTCTCATGCACAAGTACCAATGTAACACTGGGCAATGTGCTTTCAGAATGGAAATAAATTATACTCTCTCTGTAAAAATGTATTGATTTATAAAGTAAATTTTAACCTTAGTTACTGGAACATCTAATATATATATAATATATTTTGTTTATATTAGATAATATGACTTAGATGATAATGAAATTTATGACATGGTCCTTCTCAAAGAGTTTATTGTAATGGGGGAGACAGAAACACATAAGATATAATAAATGTTATCACTGACTTTTCTCTATCATATGCAACAGCAAATCCTATCAGTGAAGTGCAACCCATCTGAAACCATCTTACACTTCACCACTAACATCCGCATTTAAGCTTCATTAGCTCTTGCTGGACTGTTGTGACTCAGACTGACCTTCCTGTTTCCACACTTGTGTCCCCACCATCTCTCCACTACCCTGGAACTGGAACTGAATGACCCGTCACTGTTTTGGATCCTCCTCCCTATAAAAATCTAGTATTTACAATATCCTCTAAGCATTGATCTGAACTACTTCTCAGCTTCACAGTCTTCCCTTCTCAAGCTGCTCCAGCAACAGAAAACTTTTGTTCCTTTAACAGCCCAGACGCATCCTTACCTAACAGGCTTCACATTACTTCCTATGCTTAAAATATTCTTAATGCAGCTACTACATGATGCTCTCTTTCATGTCACTTAGATCATCAAACTGTCCACTTACAGTTGAGGGAAACAGATCAAGTAACACACCAAATACCAGAAAATATATATAGGAAAATTTATAACTCAGGCTAGACTAAAACTACACTTTTCCACAGAAGTAAATATTCCACTATAACAAACTGCTTCATATTATGTTAATTGATACTTATTTCAAGATTACTTATAATCAGAAGTTATATAGAACTATATGTGTATTTTATAAATAGTCTCATTTTCGTGATTGTTGCATGTCAGATTAGTTTTGATTCTACAGATAGTAACATATAACAATTGGAAGGAATCATAGAGATTATTTAGACCAATTTATTCCAAGGTTTAAAATCCACTCTAAAGCAACTACTATAAATATCTTAGAGCTCATGAATACCAACAATGATGGAAAAATCACTCCAGTACTTCATGTATCTGACTGACAGAGGAAAAGATAAACTTTACTAAGTGGAATATAATATCATCAAGAACCTCAGAATTATTTTATTAAACACTAACTGGTGTAAAAAAATTTAAACAGACTAAGAAAAAAAAATATGACCAAGAATCAAGGGAAAAGACAGAAAGTAGATGCAGCTACACCAATGTTTCATATATTAGAATTAGCAAAAAAGTACTTTAAAATAACTATGATTAATATGTTAATGAAAATAGTGAAAAAAATAGAGAAATAGATTAAAAGTTAATGAAGTTTACCAAAGAATTAGAATCTATCAAAAATAAATCAGTTGGCACTGGAAACAAAAAATGTAATATCTGAAATTATGACTAATGGGTAGTTATAAATGTACACATTACAACAAATCATCAGTTATGTAGGAGAAAGTCAACAAAAAATACACAAACTGAAGCACTGGGGAAAAGTGCAGAACAGAACAGAACAGAACACAGATACTTTGGACACTCTCCAAAGATTTATTATTATTATAATCAAAATCTTAGAAGGACAGAAGAGAAATAACGGGTCAAAAGCAATATTCAAAGGACGAATGACTAAGAATTTTCTAAAAATGAAGAAAGATGCCCAGGTATACAAAATTTAATTGTACTTTTAGCAGTATGGTGTATAAAAAAATAAAGTTTACCTAGGCATTTCTTAGTAAACCTGCTGCAAAGCAAAGAATAAAAAAGTAAATCATAAAAGTCAGCCAAAAGAAGAAAGATACCTTCTCTTCAAACAACCATAAGAATGACAGCTGTCTTATGAACACTAATGATAGAAGTCAGAGGCAGCAGAATGACATCTTTATATTTCCAAAGTATAAATACTGCCAACCCAGAATTCACTAACAAGTGAATATACCCTTATCCTTCAAAAATAAAAGGTAACTAAAGATGTTTGCAGGCAAAGACTGAAGGAATTTGTCAATAACAGGAACATAGTTAAGAGTCTAAATTAAAGCAAGTTCTTTAGGCAGAAAAAAAAAAAAGCTGATCTAAAATATGAACACAGAAACATACAATGGAATTAAAATGTATTAAAAAAGAGTAAATAGATGAAGATAGTTGTTTAATGTACAAAACAATAATAGAAATGTTTTAAGGGGTTTAAAGTGTAGGTAAAACAAAACACCATGACAACATTAAGACAAAAAGGAAATGACTTTTAAAGATTCTAGAGTGCTAGCAGTATAGGGAAAGTAGAAAAATAATAACTTTATTAGACTATAACTAGATATTTGTAAATATCAAATAATAAATGCTGGAGAGGGTGTGGAGAAAAGGGAATCCTCCTACACTGTTTGTGGAAATGTAAATTGGTACAGCCATTATGGAAAACAGTATGGAGGTTCTTTAAAAAACTAAAAATAGAATTGCCATATGATCCAGCAATCCCACTCCTGGGCATATATCTGGACAAAACTCTAATTCAAAAAGATACATGCACCCCAATGTTCATAGCAGCACTATTTACAATAGCCAAGACATGGAAGCAACCTAAATGTTTATCAAGAGATGAATGGATTAAGATGTGGAGGGGGGACCTTGAAGATGGCGGAAGAGTAAGACGCAGAGATCGCCTTCCTCCCCACGGATACACCAGAAATACATCCACACGTGGAACAACTCCTACAGAACTCCTACTGAAGGCTGGCAGAAGACCTCAGACCTCCCAAAAGGCAAGAAACTCCCCACGTACCTGGGTAGGGCAAAAGAAAAAAACAGACAAAAGAATAAGGACGGCACCTGCACCAGTGGGAGGGAGCTGTGAAGGAGGAAAAGTTTCCACACACTAGGAAGCCCCTCCGTGGGCGGAGACTGCGGGAGGCAGAGGGGGGAGTTTCGGGACCGCGGAGTAGTGCACAGCGACGGGTGCGGAGGGCAAAGCGGGGAGATTCCTGCACAGACGATCGGTGCCGACCAGCACTCACCAACCCGAGAGGCTTGCTGCTCACCCGCCGGGGCGGGCGGGGCTGCGAGCTGAGGCTCGGGTTTTGGTTTTGGACGGAGCTCAGGGAGAGGACTGGGGTTGGCGGCTTGAACATAGCCTGAAGGGGTTAGTGCACCACGACTAGCCGGGAGGGAGTTCGGGGAAAAGCCTGCACCTGCCGAAGAGGCAAGAGACTTTTTCTTCCCTCTTTGTTTCCTGGTGCGCGAGGAGAGGGGTTTAAGAGCGCTGCTTAAAGGATCTCCAGAGACAGGCGCGAGCCGCGGCTAAAAGCGCGAACCCCAGAGACGGGCGCGAGCCGCGGCGGAAAGCGCAAACCCCAGAGATGGGCGCGAGCCACGGCTAAAACCGCGGACTCCAGAGACGGGCGGGAGACGCTAAGGCTGCTGCTGCCGCCACCAAGGGGCCTGTGTGCGAGCACAGGTCACTCTCCACACCCCTCTTCCGCGGAGCCTGTGCAGCCCTCCACTGCCAGGTTCCCGGGATCCAGGAACAACTTCCCCGGGACAACGCACGGCGGGCCTCAGGATGGTGCAACGTCTCGCCGGCCTCTGCCGCCGCAGGCCCGCCCCGCACGCAGTGCCCCTCCTTCCCCCATCCCCCAACCCCCGGCCTGAGTGAGCCAGAGCCCCCGAATCAGCGGCTCCTTTAACCCCGTCCTGTCTGAGCGAAAAAACAGACGCCCTCCAGCGACCTACATGCAGAGGCAGGGCCAAATCCAAAGCTGAGCTCCTGCGAGCTGTGAGAACAAAGAAGAGAAAGGGAAATCTCTCCCAGCAGCCACAGAAGCAGTGGATTAAAGCTCCACAATCAACTTGATATACCCTGCATCTGTGGAATACCTGAATAGACAAGGAATGATCCCAAATTGAAGAGGTGGAATTTAGGAGCGAGATCTATGATTTTTTTTTCCCTTTTCCTCTTTTTGTGAATGTGTACGTGTATGCTTCTGTGTGAGATCTTGTCTGTATACTCTTGCTTCCACCATTTGTCCTAGGGCTCTATCCGTCCATGGTTGTTTTTTAAAAATTTTTTTCTTAATAATTAATTTTAATTGTAATAACTTTATTATACTTTACCTTCATTCTTTCTTTCTTTCTTTCCTTCCTTCCTTCCCTCCTTTAGACAACGAATCAACCCAAATTGAGGAGGTGTTCTCTGAGAGCAAGATTTATGATTTTTTCCCCTTTACCTCTTTTTGTGAAGGTGTATGTGTATGCTTCTGTGTAAGATTTTCTCTGTATAGCTTTGCTTCCAACATTTGTCCTAAGGTTCTATCCGTCCTTTTTTTTTTCTTCTAAATATTTTTTAATTCAATAACTATATTATACTTTATTTTATTTTTACTGTATCTTCTTTCTTTCTGTCTTTTTTCCTTCTTTTCCTCATTCCTTCCTTCCTTCCTCCCTCCCTCCCTCCCTCCTTTATTTCCTTCTTTGCTTCTTTCTTCCTTCCTTCCTTTCCTCCTTTCCTTCTTTCTTTACTCATACTTCTACTAATTCTCTCTACTTTTTCTCCCTTTTATTCTGAGCTGTGTGGATGAAAGGCTCTTGGTGCTCCAGCCAGGAGTCAGGGCTCTGCCTCTGAGGTAGGAGAGCCAACTTCAGGACACTGGTCAACAAGAGACCTCCCAGCTCCACATAATATTAAACGGCGGAAATCTCCCAGAGACCTCCATCTTAACACCAGCACCCAGCTTCACTCAACGACCAGCAAGCCACAGTGCTGGACAACCTATGCCAAACAACTAGCAAAACAGGAACACAACCCCACCCATTAGCAGAGAGGATGCCTAAAATCAGAATAAGGCCACAGACACCCCAAAACACACCACCAGACGTGAACCTGCCCACTAGAGAGACAACATCCAGCCTCATCCACCACAACACAGGCACTAGTCCCCTCCACCAGGAAGCCTACACAACCCACTGAAACAATGTTAGCCACTGGAGACAGACATCAAAAACAAGGGGAACTACGAACGTGCAGCCTACAAAAAGGAGACCCCAAACACAGTAAGATAAGCAAAATGAGAAGACAGAAAAACACACAGCAGATGAAGGAGCAAGATAAAAATGCACCAGACCTAACAAATGAAGAGGAAATAGGCAGTCTACCTGAAAAAGAATTCAGAATAATGATAGTAAGGATGATCCGAAATCTTGGAAGTAGAATGGACAAAATGCAAGAAACAGTTAACAGGAACCTAGAAGACATAAAGATGAAACAAGCAACGATGAACAATGCAATAAATGAAATTAAAAGTACTCTAGATAGGATCAATAGCAGAATAACTGAGGCAGAAGAACGGATAAGTGACCTGGAAGATAAAGTAGTGGAAATAACTACTGCAGAGCAGAATAAAGAAAAAAGAATGAAAAGAACTGAGGACAGTCTCAGAGACCTCTGGGACAACATTAAATGCACCAACATTCGAATTATAGGGGTTCCAGAAGAAGAAGAGAAAAAGAAAGGGACTGAGAAAATATTTGAAGAGATTATAGTTGAAAACTTCCTTACTATGGGAAAGGAAATAGTTAATCAAGTCCAGGAAGCACAGAGAGTCCCATACAGGATAAATACAAGGAGAAATATGCCAAGACACATATTAATCAAACTGTCAAAAATTAAATACAAAGAAAGCATATTAAAAGCAGCAAGGGAAAAACAACAAATAACACACAAGGGAATCCCCATAAGGTTAACAGCTGATCTCTCAGCAGAAACCCTACAAGCCAGAAGGGAGTGGCAGGACATACTGAAAGTGATGAAGGAGAAAAGCCTGCAACCAAGACTACTCTACCCAGCAAGGATCTCATTCACATTTGATGGAGAAATTAAAACCTTTACAGACAAGCAAAAGCTGAGAGAGTTCAGCACCACCAAACCAGCTTTACAACAAATGCTAAAGGAACTTCTCTAGACAAGAAACACAAGAGAAGGAAACGACCTATAGTAGCGAACCCAAAACAATATAGAAAAATGGGAACAGGAACATACATATCGATAATTACCTTAAATGTAAATGGACTAAATGCTCCCACCAAAAGACACAGATTGGCTGAATGGATACAAAAACAAGACCCTTATATATGCTGTCTACAAGAGACCCACTTCAGACCTAGAGACACATACAGACTGAAAGTAAGGGGATGGAAAAAGATATTCCATGCAAATGGAAACCAAAAGAAAGCTGGAGTAGCAATTCTCATATCAGACAAAATAGACTTTAAAATAAGGACTATTAAAAGGGACAAAGAAGGACACTACATAATGATCAAGGGATCGATCCAAGAAGAAGATATAACAATTGTAAATATTTATGCACCCAACATAGGAGCACCTCAATACATAAGGCAAATACTAACAACCATAAAAGGGGAGATCAACAGTAACACATTCATAGTAGGGGACTTTAACACCCCACTTTCACCCATGGACAGATCATCCAAAATGAAAATAAATAAGGAAACACAAGCTTTAAATGATACATTAAACAAGATGGACTTAATTGATATTTATAGGACATTCCATCCAAAAACAACAGAATACACATTTTTCTCAAGTGCTCATGGAACATTCTCCAGGATAGATCATATCTTGGGTCACAAATCAAGCCTTGGTAAATTTAAGAAAACTGAAATTGTATCAAGTATCTTTTCTGACCACAACGCCATGAGACTAGATATCAATTACAGGAAAAGATCAGTAAAAAATACAAACACATGGAGGCTAAACAATACACTACTTAATAATGAAGTGATCACTGAAGAAATCAAAGAGGAAATAAAAAAATACCTAGAAACAAATGACAATGGAGACACAACGACCCAAAACCTATGTGATGCAGCAAAAGCAGTTCTAAGGGGGAAGTTTATAGCAATACAAGCCCACCTTAAGAAGCAGGAAACAGCTCGAATAAACAACCTAACCTTGCACCTCAAGCAATTAGAGAAAGAAGAACAAAAAAAACCCAAAGCTAGCAGAAGGAAAGAAATCATAAAAATCAGATCAGAAATAAATGAAAAAGAAATGAAGGAAACGATAGCAAAGATCAATAAAACTAAAAGCTGGTTCTTTGAGAAGATAAACAAAATAGATAAACCACTAGCCAGACTCATCAAGAAAAAAAGGGAGAAGACTCAAATCAATAGAATTAGAAATGAAAAAGGAGAAGTAACAACTGACACTGCAGAAATAAAAAAAATCATGAGAGATTACTACAAGCAACTCTATGCCAATAAAATGGACAATCTGGAAGAAATGGACAAATTCTTAGAAATGCACAACCTGCCAAGACTGAATCAGGAAGAAATAGAAAATATGAACAGACCAATCACAAGCACTGAAATTGAAACTGTGATTAAAAACCTTCCAACAAACAAAAGCCCAGGACCAGATGGCTTCACAGGTGAATTCTATCAAACGTTTAGAGAAGAGCTAACACCTATCCTTCTCGAACTCTTCCAAAATATAGCAGAGGGAGGAACACTCCCAAATTCCTTCTACGAGGCCACCATCACCTTGATACCAAAACCAGACAAGGATGTCACAAAGAAAGAAAACTACAGGCCAATATCACTGATGAACATAGATGCAAAAATCCTCAACAAAATACTAGCAAACAGAATCCAACAGCACATTAAAAGGATCATACACCATGATCAAGTGGGGTTTATTCCAGGAATGCAAGGATTCTTCAATATACGCAAATCTATCAATGTGATAAACCATATTAACAAATTGAAGGAGAAAAACCATATGATCATCTCAATAGATGCAGAGAAAGCTTTCGACAAAATTCAACACCCATTTATGATAAAAACCCTCCAGAAAGTAGGCATAGAGGGAACTTTCCTCAACATAATAAAGGCCATATATGACAAGCCCACAGCAAACATCATCCTCAATGGTGAAAAACTGAAAGCATTTCCACTAAGATCAGGAACAAGACAAGGTTGCCCACTCTCACCACTCTTATTCAACATAGTTTTGGAAGTTTTAGCCACAGCAATCAGAGAAGAAAAGGAAATAAAAGGAATCCAAATCGGAAAAGAAGAAGTAAAGCTGTCACTGTTTGCAGATGACATGATAGAATGACATGATGACATAGAGAATCCTAAAGATGCTACCAGAAAACTACTAGAGCTAATCAATGAATTTGGTAAAGTAGCAGGATACAAAATTAATGCACAGAAATCTCTGGCATTCCTATACACTAATGATGAAAAATCTGAAAGTGAAATCAAGAAAACACTCCCATTTACCATTGCAACAAAAAGAATAAAATATCTAGGAATAAACCTACCTAAGGAGACGAAAGACCTGTATGCAGAAAATTATAAGACACTGATGAAAGAAATTAAAGATGATACAAATAGATGGAGAGATATACCATGTTCTTGGATGGGAAGAATCAACATTGTGAAAATGACTCTACTACCCAAAGCAATCTACAGATTCAATGCAATCCCTATCAAACTACCACTGGCATTTTTCACAGAACTAGAACAAAAAATTTCGCAATTTGTATGGAAACCCAAAAGACCCCGAATAGCCAAAGCAATCTTGAGAACGAAAAAAGGAGCTGGAGGAATCAGGCTCCCTGACTTCAGACTATATTACAAAGCAACAGTAATCAAGACAGTATGGTACTGGCACAAAAACAGAAAGATAGATCAGTGGAACAGGATAGAAAGCCCAGAGATAAACCCACGCACATATGGACACCTTATCTTTGATAAAGGTGGCAGGAATGTACAGTGGAGAAAGGACATCCTCTTCAATAAATGGTGCTGGGAAAACTGGACAGGTACATGTAAAAGTATGAGATTAGATCACTCCCTAACACCATACACAAAAATAAGCTCAAAATGGATTAAAGACCTAAATGTAAGGCCAGAAACTATCAAACTCTTAGAAGAAAACATAGGAAGAACACTCTATGACATAAATCACAGCAAGATCCTTTCTGACCCACCTCCTAGAGTAATGGAAATAAAAACAAAAATAAACAAATGGGACCTAATGAAACTTCAAAGCTTTTGCACAGCAAAGGAAACCATAACCAAGACCAAAAGACAACCCTCAGAATGGGAGAAAACATTTGCAAATGAAGCAACTGACAAAGGATTAATCTCCAAAATTTACAAGCAGCTCATGCAGCTCAATAACAAAAAAACAAACAACCCCATCCAAAAATGGGCAGAAGACCTAAATAGACATTTCTGCAAAGAAGATATACAGAATGCCAACAAACACATGAAAGAATGCTCAACATCATTAATCATTAGAGAAATGCAAATCAAAACTACAATGAGATATCATCTCACACCAGTCAGAATGGCCATCATCAAAAAAATCTAGAAACAATAAATGCTGGAGAGGGTGTGGAGAAAAGGGGACACTCTTGCACTGCTGGTGGGAATGTGAATTGGTTCAGCCACTATGGAGAACAGTATGGAGGTTCCTTAAAAAACTACAAATAGAATTACCATATGACCCAGCAATCCCACCACTGGGCGTATACCCCGAGAAAACCAAAATTCAAAAAGAGTCATGTACCAAAATGTTCATTGCAGCTCTATTTACAATAGCCCGGAGATGGAAACAACCTAAGCGCCCATCATCGGATGAATGGATAAAGAAGATGTGGCACATATACACAATGGAATATTACTCAGCCTTAGAAAGAAATGAAATTGAGCTATTTTTAATGAGATGCATAGACCTAGAGTCTGTCATGCAGAGTGAAGTAAGTCAGAAAGAAAAAGACAAATACCGTATGCTAACACATATATATGGAATTTAAGGGAAAAAAATGTCATGAAGAACCTAGGGGTAAGACAGGAATAAAGACGCAACCTACTGGAGAACGGACTTGAGGATATGGGGAGGGGGAAGGGTGAGTTTTGACAGGGCGAGAGAGAGTCATGGACATATACACACTAACAAACGTAGTAAGGTAGATAGCTGGGGGGAAGCAGCCGCAAGGCACAGGGATATTAGCTCGGTGCTTTGGGACAGCCTGGAAGGGTGGGATGGGGAGAGTGGGAGGGAGGGAGACGCAAGAGGGAAGACATATGGGAACATATGTATATGTATAGCTGATTCACTTTGTTATAAAGCAGAAACTAACACACCATTGTAAAGCAATTATACCCCAATAAAGATGTTTAAAAAAAAAAAAAAAAAAGATGTGGTACATATATACAATGAAATACTACTCAGCCATATAAAAGAAAAATACAATGCCAGTTGCAGCAACATGGATAGACTAAAGATTATCATACAGAGTGAAATAAGTCAGACAGAGAAAGACAAATACCATATGATATCACTTATATGTGGAATCTAAAATATGGCACAAATGAACTTATTTACAAAACAGAAATAGACTCAGCCATAGAAAACAAACTTATGGTTACCAAAGGGGAAAGGGGGTGGGGGAGGGATAGATTAGGAGTTTGGGATTAGCAGATACAATATACAAAATACTATAGCAGATACTATATATAAAATAGATAAACAACAAGGTCCTACTGTATAGCACAGGAAACTATATTCAATATCCTGTAATAAGTCATAATGGGACACAATACAAAAAAGAATATATATATATATATATATATATATATATATATATATATCCCTCTATGTATGTATCTGAATCACTTTGCTGTACACCAGAAACTAACACAACATTGTAAATCAACCATATGTCAATAAAAATAAATAAATTAATTAATTAATTAAAAAGATAGTTTATCCTGGATTATCTGGGTGGGCCAAGTATAATTGCAAAGTCCTTTAAAGTGAAAGAGGAAGGCAGAAGGGGAGGAAAGAGTCAAAGAGTAATTTGAGGATGCTACACTGCTATCTTTGAAGAAGGAGCAAGGAGACAGGAAATGAAGGTGGCCTCCAAAATTTGGAAAAGGCAAGGAAACATTCTCCCCTAGAGCATTCAGGAGGATCAGAGCCAGGTCTATACCTCAATTTTAGCCCAGAGAGACCCATTTTTAGACTTTGGATTTCTAGAACTGTAAGATGCTATATTAATGTTGTTTTAAGCCATAAAATGTGTGGCAATTGGTTATATAAGCAATAGGAACTAATGTACTAAGTTCATACTATAGAAAATTTGAAGTGGAAACTTCACTTAACTGGAATTACCCTAGTCACCTACATGTTTCCACTCAGTATATGAGGCATTTCTCTCTGGAGAAGAAAGTTCACAACTTAAAGCATTTTAGATAGTCCCTTATTTAAATATCCAAAATAGTCTGAATAATAGTGGTTTCTACAGTATGTGACCTATCAAAAAAGGCAGTCCACAGTACCTAATATTTAGAGATAGTTCTGTTGCTGGAGTTTGGGCTGTATGAGAAGAACCCTAAATCATGAAAAAAGATTCAAAATTGTAGAAATTGGAGTTGGTAACCAATTGACTAAAACAAGTGCTAATTATAAGTAGAATATGTCTAGCAATAGATGAAAATTAAAATAAATATTTCTATTTATAGGGTATAATATTCAGTGAATGTTTTATGCCGTGAATAGCAGAGCCCTCAAATATTTCAAGTACAAATTTGAACTCTGTTAAATATAATTAGAGTACAAACTTTGTGTACTTCAATTAATATATCTAACTGATTCATAAATGAATAAAAATAGTCAAAATATTCTGATGTCCCTTAAACATTAAAGGTTTTGTATACTAGAGAACTGGTCAAATTATAACAAGAAGGTATAGACAGTATTGGTAGGAAACACTCAGTTCCATTCCAGGGCCAGTATCTCTGGGAAGCACTGGCAATGTCCAGGCAGACTCACAATGCTTGGGAAGTCAACGTTTACCTATTGTTGCAGTCAACCTAAACAAGAAGCCAGTCATGTAAAAAGAACTGCAGTTGTATATTCTGGAAAGACCACATGAATAATATAGTTTGATCTTATGGCCTGGAAAAAAGTAAAAGAGAATGTTTCAAACTGAAATATCCTACTACAGAATGCATAATTTTATAGAGAAAGAAGAATTATTAATATGTAAAGGGGTCATAAAATATATCAGGTAGAAAATGTCTTATTTAGTTCTACACTATGATAATATTTACATTCCCAATGGCATGTGAAGAAGTGCAATCTGCCTGAAAGTTACAGTGTCCAGATGTGACCTTCACAAATTTAATTTGTTTTATTCTTCAGAGGAACTGTCTTAAATTTTTAACTGCCCTACTTGTCAGCACCACCTGTCTGTACACGGTTAGCCCCCAGAAGGTTCATTTCACCCATCAACTTGAGAAACATAGAGTCTTTTTCACTGAAATAGGACATTTGTCCCCCACTAAGGGACAATGGTAGTCACATCTAACCACTTTTTTTGAATAGTAGGAAAAGATTAACCAATTCTAACACTGGGCTGACTGTATCAGTTTAATTTAAACAAGTGAAGAAATTTGAACAGAGATTTCACAGGAAAAATAGAGACCATTTATGTTTCTGCAGACTACAAAGCTAGGATGCTAATTGACAGAAACACCTTATAAAATGAATGAAAATGGCAGACCTGAGAAGGAATATAGTGTTTAAGTTATAATTTATGTGGATCAGAAGTATAATCCTTGGACAGATAAGGTTAATTACTACTTGATTACAATATAGGGTTTTGTTTGGTTGTTTTATCTGGATAAGACTGAAATGGAATGATCATATCTAGTGCTTTGAAATATCATTATTGTAGAACTTGAAGTAATTATTTTAAGACTTCTATTTTGTTGCTGAGCCAGACAGAAACAAACTCCCTTTTCCACTTATCTTTGAAAAATAACAAATCCAGTGTTTTAGTATGTCTTAGGTGGCAATGTCCCTGTCTTATTTTTCAGTTTTCACAACTTATCAGAAGAACTGAGGGGAATAATGCCATAGAGGGTGAGAATGAGGGGATTTTTTTCATATGACCTTTTTTGTTTTTAAATTTGAGGACAAAATGAACTCAAAAGGTGTTCTCTTTCCAAGAAGTAATTTATATAAGCATTCAAAAGGGTAAGCAGTGAAATCATGTATTTTTCTATACGATATTATATTTGGCTCTATGAGATGAAAGAAGATGTATGCTTGATATATATGCATATATATATAAAATATAAATATGTATATATTTCTGTTAATTGCTATTGGAGGTTTGAGTATCAATGACCCAAATGGTAAACACAATATGACAATTAGATGTTATCAGCACCAACCACCTCAATATAAAATAAGAAGCAGATAAATTCAACCCCAGAGATGTACTAACCAGGTTGCAATCATGGAACTCAACTTTGCATGAAACCTTCTTCCTCTGCTCTTCCTAGGACTACGGAAAAAGTTAAAAGGAAGGATCATTACTGGTAGTGTGTTGAGAAATCAGTCTCATTATGTAATTATTAATCAATACAATATTTGGTAGAAAGTATAAATGGAGAGTTCAAATCTTAATAAGATGCTGAACAAACTACTTCTCTTGCAACCCTAGAGGAACTAAGAAAATTTTGAGAAATGTTCTGAATTGGTATGTGAAATGAGAGTAGAGGCTTTGTCCCAGGACATGAAGCAAGCTGTGGAGGGTAAGATAAGAAAGGAACTGTTGGGTTTTGTCTTGCTTCTCTCCAACCATTTTTGTGGGAAAATGAGTTACATACAACATTAGCAGTAACTCAACTCTCCAGTGCCAGTGTATTCTAGGGTAAAATCACCCTGTGAGAGTGGAAAGCTGAGGAAATGGTGGGGTCAGCCAGATGAGGACATTTCATTCTCTTCCCTCTCCAAACCCTCAGGGCCCTGTGAATTACAATCTAAGGACTGTTTCTTCCTAGATTGTGTGTCCTTGGAGTACAAAAATCTAATCTGAGCAGATATTTTGGAGAATATGAAACGATAAATTATTCTGATGTTAGGAGGTCTCCATTCTAGGGTTCATATACAGTTCCCTATCTCATGAGTTCATCAAGCTAACCCAGCGAATAGTCTGACCTACTCAAATACTCAAAAATCTCATCAAGATAATCAAGATAATCCATACTTACTCTCCCTGTAATGCTGCTGAGGACAATACATTATGTTTCTTAGAAGCTTAAGAGATGTGAGGCATATCCTTGAGACCCTTAAAGGGATATGTTTCTAACAGAATAGTTCCCTGAGGAAGCACCTTATGGCTTTCTGACATTTTATGAAGTCCCATTCTGCATTTCACCTTTGCTCCAAAGCCCTTTCTTAATTTGAAAATATGGGAAAGCCTGGCAATGTGAAACACAATTTTATTTTGAATCCAGTAAGTACTGGTTCCTTTTTTTTTTTCCCTGTAAATTTTACTTGAAAATGGAATAATTAATTTTCACTTCATCTCTCTCCTGTATAATTTTATCATAGACAGTGAAAAATTCCAAGTGGTGTTTTAAACATTCTACCTTGAAATCTCCTTAGCTGAATCACCCGGTTCATTTTCTATTTTTCAGGTTATCATAGGTGACAGTTATTTCTGTAATTCCTACCAACTATATAATGAAAATCCCACCTCTTCCAGCTTCTAAAATAGCATGTTCTTCACATTCCTTGAACCCTCCACTGATCTTGTCTTTACCATCACTGTGCTTCAGCTAACTGAGTCCTTCAGGCCCTTGAGGCTTTGACCAGCACTCTCCAAATATCCTTCAAGTTTCACCCAACCACCTGGTCCTTAAGATACTTTATTTTAAATCTTTGCTATCAAAGAACACACTTCCAGGTACAATGAAAACCACCTTCAAACTTAGAGGAACAATTTTTTTTCCTCATATATATGCAATCTTGGCAGGATTTAGCAAAGAATATTTAATCTCTACTTGACTTAGCACCAGACAGCAAATTAAAATATATGATTAAATTGTAGATAACTGTGCAACATGGTCTCCTTGCACACCTATCAGTTTTGCTTCATAGATTGGAAACCTTTTTTATGTTATGAACATTTAGTATTGTTACATCCTCTAGATGAATTGATCCTCTTTATCATTAGGAAATGACTCCCTTTATCTCTGGTAAATATCTCTTCTCTGAAATCTTTAACGTTAACATACCCACTCCAACTTTGCCTTTGAACTATTTATGTCTTTATATTTAAGCTATTCCTTTTATCTTCAATTCAAAAATGTATGACTTTTAATTAGGGGGTTTAGACTTTGTACATTTAATGTTACTACTGACACGGTTAGGTATAAGTCTATCATCTGTTGTCATTTGTTCTTTGTTCAAATTTTCCTTTTTTCTGCCTTCTTTGGAATTAAACATTTTTATGATTCCATTTAATTTCTTTTCTTTGGCTATTAGCTATAATCCTTTGTTTTATGATCTTAGTGGTTTCTGTAGGGATTAGAGTATACATACTTACGTTATCAGTCTGCCTCTAAGTGATATGATGCCACTTCAAGTATAGTGTAAGAACCTTGCAAATATATGCTTTGATTTCTCACTTCCTGGTCATTATGATACGCTATGTTATGTTATGTTATTTATTTATTTTTGGTTTAGACTTTATATATGCATATGTTATAAATCCCACAGTGCATTATTTTTATTTAAATATTTATTATTTTATTTTAAATAGTCAATTATGTTACATAGATTTTAATAATAAGAAAAACACCTTATACATTCACTAATGTAGTTACTATTTCTGGTGCTCTGCTTTCTTTTGTGTAGAACCATATTTACATTTGGTGATATTTTCCTTCTTCCCACTGGACTTCCTATACATTTCTTATAGTGTGAGACTTCAGGGAATGAATTCTTTCACTTTTCATATGTTTGAAAACATCTTTTAAAAATTATTTATTTTTGAAATATACTGGGTATAGTGTTCTAGGGCGACAGTTTTTTTTCTTTCAGATGTTTAAAGAAGTTGCTCTACTGTTTTCTCACTGGCATCATTTTTGATGAGAAATCTGCTATCATCCTTATCATTGTTCCTCTGTATGTAATGTGTCTTTTGCTCCGGCTGCTTTTAATATTTTCTACTTATCATTGGATTTGAGTGATATGACTTGGTGTAGTTTTCTTCATGTTTCTTGTGCTTAGGGATTATTGAGGTTCTTAGATTCATGAGTTTGTCATTTTTATGGAAAATTTTCCCTGTTATATCTGCAAATATTAACCCCCTTACCAGCTAAGAAACTAAAATTATATGTGTATTTGGCCATTTGAAGTTGCCCCACAGCTCACTGATGCTCTTTTATTTTTTTAATTATTTTTTAAATCTCCATTTGTCATTTTGGATAACTTCTATCAGAATGCTTTTAAATTCACTAATCTTTAACCTGCAATGTCTAAGCTGTCTTTAAGCTTATTGAGTTCATGTTTCATGTCAGATCATGTAGTTTCATATCCAGATGTTTGATTTGGGTCTTCTTTTTATATCACGCTTGTCTTTACTTATCATAATCTTTTATCTAACTTTTTGAACACATAATTATAGTGTTTTAACGTGTTTAACTACTAATTCTATCATCTGTGTTATTTCTGAGTCAGTTTGTCTTAATGATTTTTATTCTCATTATGGCTTAATTTTTAATGCTTCTTTGCACAGCAAATCATTTATTATTGGGTGCCAGACACTGTAGATTTTACTTTGATGAATACTATTTTTCTATTCATACATATGTTCTTGAGCAGTTATTTAATATTGTTATAAATGTTGCTGATTACAGTTAAGTTACATGAAAACAGTTTGATCCTTTTGGGTCCTGCTTTTAAGGACTCACAAGGATCAAACTGTATGTGGAATGAAAGCTACGACTAATTATTCTCCACTACTGATGTATGAGTACTCTACTCATGACCCCATGAATTATGAAGTTTTCCAGACTAGCTGGAATAGGAATTCCCAATCTCATGTGAATGCTGAGCTCTATTCCCTCTAATCCTTTTATTTGTTTTCTTCACTAGTCTTGGGTGGTTTCCTCACACATATGCACTGAACAGTACTCTGCTGAATGCTCAGAGGAAATCTGCCACAGATCTCTGGAGTTCTCTATGTAGGTCTCTCCTCAGTTACTCTGCCTTGAAAATAGTAGCTGCCTGGCTTTCCTCAGATTCTCAGCATCATCTCTTGAACTCAGAAAGTTTGATGGGTTTTGCCGGGGTTCCTTTTCCCTATGCCACTTCCTGGAAATTCTCTCTAGGCAGGAACCTGAGGCAATAGTAGATCTCAAATATTTTGTTTCTTGTGTCTCAGGAATTATTGTCCTCTGTTTTCTGATGTTCAGTATTTTGCAAACCATCATTCTATGTATTTTGTCTGCTTTTCTGTTGCTGTTGTTTCAGGTGGGAGAATAAACCTTGTCCCTTTTAGTCCATTTTTGTTGATTTATTTCACCTCTTCTCTTTCAAAAATAATTCAAGACAAAACAAAAAAGCAAAAAACTTTTCTCAAACCTTCTATAAAATGTCTATTCCAAAAATTACATCCATATCTATGTATCCCTCAAATTCTTGGATTCTGTTGTCATTTTTCACTACTTTTCCACTTTACTTATATCCATAGCCATCACTCCGCTGACATCATCATTTCTAAAGTCATCATAGATACCCCTATTTCTATATATAATTGACATTAATTCACCCTTATCTTGCTTGAACTTTTTTAGTAACTGAAAAAACTGGCCAATGTTTAAAACACTATATTCCCCTGATACTCTTTCTACCTCCCTGGACATTCCATAATATATTTTGCGAATCCTTATGAGCTTATCTGTCTTTGCCTAAATATTGCTAGTCTTCAGGATTATTTATTAGACCCTCATCTTCTCTCACACTTTATGGTGAACACTGACAATTCATCTACTTACTATACAATGATGATTAACAAATCTGTGTTTATGTGCCATCCTTGCTTCTCATTTGTTTCTGATGTAAGAACTACAAACCTAGAAAACAGCAATTACTCTTACCTTTCTCTTTTTCTACTCATATCTGATAGTAACTAAGAAAAGCTCACTCCTAAATTTCTGTCGAAATCACACATATGAACTTCACATGGCTACTAAAATCCACCATTATTTCTTGAATTGCTTGATATAAATCTTCCTAATTAATATCCCTGCCTCTTGTTTTATATTTTTAAACCAATTCTCTACATTGTAGTCAGAGTTATCTTCTTGTAACAGCTGCTTGATCATTTCACTACACTGCTTAAAAACATTCAATGTGTCCCTATTGCTTTTAGATAAATACCCAAATCACTACATCTGGCTTACAAAACTCTGCATGGTATGAATATTCCTCATGTGTTCATCACATCTTATCACTGACCTCTTTTTTCAATCTATATTCACCAAATTTAGTGACCTCAAAGACATGCTTTATCTTGCCTTCATTCCTGTGCACTTATTTTTGATATGCCCGAAATACTCTTCACTGTCTCATCTTGTCATCTTTTACCTTGCAAATACCCATTCATCTTTCATGTTGCAGACTCCTCAAAGCAATCCTCAGTGATGCCCAAAATCCAGGTGAATGCTTTTCTATGAGTTCATGTAATATGCCTGGCTTCAAATACTATGTTATATATCATCTTTTCTTCCCTGTATGCCTTGCTTCCTTGAAGGTAGACACTGTACTTATTTTATTTGATGTTATAAATATAGTACACGATACAGTGCTTACCACATAGAAATCCCTCAATGAATATTTTTATTTATCCAAAAACATTTATTTGACATCTGCTATATGTCAAACATTGTTCTAAGCACTTATGTTACTTCAATGACACGGATCGCTGCCTTTATGGAATTTACATTCTAATGGGCTCCACAGACAATTAACAATAAGCATAATAAATAAGTATTGTTATATTATGTTGGAACATGATAAACACCACAATGGAAAAATGAAACGAACCAAAATTTCAAGCATGAAAAGATCACGGAAAAGGAATGGATGAGAGAAGAAGGGATTGCACATAATCCTCACCAGAAAAGGTGAAAATTCAGCAAATATTTGAAGGATATGAGATATTTATCTATCTATGTATATACCTAGGGGAAAAGTATTTCAGGGAGAAAATACAGGTTGAAAACAAATGCTTAAAATTAGAGTGTGCCTGTGTGTTTGAAAAATAACAAGAAGCACAGAGTGGCTGAAGCAGAGAGAGCAAGGGAGGAAATGAGAAAGGTAAAAGGGGTTACAGCATTAAAGGACTTTGACTTTTGCTCTGAGTTAAATGGGAAAACATTGCAAAATTTTCAGCTGAGAAGGTACATAATCCTACTTATGTGTTAAAAAAATTACTCTGACATTTATGTTGAAAATAAACTTCACAGGTGCCAAAGTAAATTTATGTTTGCATCTTAGAAAGTGTATTAGCTTCTTACTGCTGCTGTAACAAATTAACACAAACTTAGTGGCTTAAAATAATGCAAATGTATTATCTTATAGCTCTGGAGGTCTGAAGTTCCTAATCAGTTTTCTGGGGTTAAAATCAATATGTTACAAGGGCTGAATTTCTTCTGGAGGCTCCTGAAGAGAATCTGTTTCTTGTCTCTCTTCTAGATTCTAGAGGCTGCCCATCTTTCTTGGGTCATGGTCCTCTTTCAAACAATGTTATCACTCCAACCTCTGCTTCCATCATCACATCTCCTTCTGTGACCCTGACCCTCCTGCTCCCTCTTATAATAACCCTTGTTACCCTTGGACCCACTCACATAATCTAGGATCTCTCCATCTCAATACCTTTAATTTAATGACAAATTCAAAGTCTCTTTTTCCATGAATATAACATATTAACAGGCTCTGGAAATTAGGAAATTGACATCTTTGGCTGGGAGGCATTATTTTGCCTACCACGGAAGGCTTGCACTCTAAACTAAGAAAGAGTTTGTGGATGGGACCAGAGTTGTAGAAATGGATGCAATAGAAAGATGGATACCTAGATGTGGAAATAGATATACTTTTTATTAAAGTAAAGCAAATATTTGGTAAAGTATATAAGATTAAGCATTTATTTAATGAAACTTTTGTATATATATAAACACCTATTTAACACCTCTTAGACTGTTATAAAACATCTCCAGCTCCCTCATTCCTTGTCCCAGTAAACCACCCCCTCAAAAAAACAAACAAACAAAAGCAAAAAACAAAACAAAACCCAAAAAACCCAAACAACAAAAAATCCACTATTTTGGCATCTATTAACATAAATTAGTTTCATCTATTTTGAAATTTATGTAAACAAAACCATATAGAATATACTCTTCAGTGCTTTTTTTAATTCAAAATTATATATGGGAGATTCATCCATGTCATAGCTGAATATCGTTCCGCTTCATAAATATGTGACGATTTATCCATTCTATTCATTATATTCATATTTGGGCTTTTATGAATAAGTATGGTATGAACATTCTTGCATGGATCTTGGGATGAATATAAATTTAGATCCTTTTCCAGACCATTAAAAATCAATTCCACATAGGTTATAAACCTAAATGTGAAAGACCAAAGAGTAAATATTCTACGAGCAAACATAGAGATTATTTTTACCACTCTAGAGAAAGGTTTCTTAAACAGGAGACCAAAACCAGTAACCATAAACAAAAAGCCTGATAAACTGGATATTTTTAAAAATAAAGACAACAGCATTTCTTGAGAAAGTGAATATGAAGTATGGGAGAGAGATGATCAATTTTGTCCCAGGTTTGGCTTGAGTAACACAAATGTGTACTGCAGACAGACAAGTTTGGTCTAGGTTTTTGGAGTTGGGTAGACCTTCAATTTTGGACATATTGAAATAGAGATGTCTCTTAGATAGCCAAGTGGAGATATCAAATAGACATCTTGATATATGAATATAAAATTTGTAAGAGTCATCTCACCTGAAGATATAATTTTGGGTATCATTTGGATATTAAAGCTATTTAGAAACATGAGAGTGTGTAAAATCACCAAAATGGTGAGTCTAGATAGAGATGAGAAATAAAACAAGAAACTTAAATCTAGGATATTCCAGTGTTAAGAAGCCTGAGGGGGAGAAGGGGGAAATAAAAAGATATCAGTAAAATAAGAAGACCAACCAGGCCTCCAATGTAAAGGAAGAATTTTATCATTGTCTAAGGAGCAATAGGTGCTGCTTTATGCTAAATAAAATGAAGGCTGAGAGTGTGGTTATATTTATAATAGCAGTTAAAGTGGAGTGATGGCAGCAAAATCCTGACTGGGAACCTTGATTAGAGAGTGAGATTAAAAGAATGAAAAGACAGTGAGTATAATCAGTGGCAAGTAAAGAAATGTGATAGTATTTGGTGGACAAAGTATGCTCAGAGAAGTTATTTGTTTGTTTGTTTTAGCCTGGAGTTAACTGAAATTAACTAGTGTTGATTTTGTCAAAGAAGCACAACAAAGGGAGAGGAAGCCACAGGAGTCAAAAGTGTGTGAAAGGGAATTCCTTTAATAATTGAACACAGAAGTTAAACTAGCTAAGTAAGAGAGTGAAGACATCAAGGGATGTGGTATAATGAAAAGGTGATAGATCTTTGGATATGAAATACTAGTGGGGTAGGAGAAATGTTGGGTTAGGTTTGTAAAGTCAGTGAATTGTCAAGATAGGAGATGGCAATCAGGGGAAGAGATGCAGATTATAGAGTCATTGGAATTATTGGTAAAGACAAGATCTAGTTTATAAGTATGAAAGTTTAAGGCTGATGTAAGGTAGAGTATTGGATCACTGGAGGAAGGGAGTTTAAAAGGCATGAATCTAAGATATGGAAGTTTCATCTGTGATGTGTGTTTGGAAGGCACCCAGCATTTCTATGAGAGTAGTAAGAGACAGGATGACAGTGAGCCAGGAGCTAAAAATCACTAAATAATAAGGATAAATGACTGAGGGGTTGTTAGTTAATAAGACAAATGAGGAGTAGTTATATATATCATCTAATGATATGAGATTCAAAACTAGATAATTTAGAAATAAGGAAAGGAGAATATCCAGAAAGCAGAAATGAGGAACAAAAAAGACACTTCATGTTCAGGCCCAGTGGAAGAAATGATACAGGAGGAAACACAGCCATGATTTTAGAGGACTTCTGGGGACACAATTTTCTTACAGGAAACCCAGATAGAAAGGGACAGGTTTCTATTACAGCTAGAAAATTGGGGGAGAGTTCTGGAAAAAAAGTTAATGATATAGTGTAGAGAATAAGATTCAGGTTTGAGTGTCGGGTGAACCTCAGGAACAGAATTGGGGATGTACAGAGCTTCAAATGGATGGTATTGGAATATGAAAAGCAAAAGATGACAATATTTTGGGCCTCCTATATTTATGGTTATAAACTAGGAATAACAGCATGATATTAATCTTGATGAATTTAAGGAAAATATCAGTAAAGATATTTAGCTTTGGAACTGATGATGACAATAGAAAGACTAAGACCAGTGCACATGATTACCTTTTTTTTTTTTTTTTTTTTTTGTGGTACGCGGGCCTCTCACTGTTGTGGCCTCTCCCTTTGCGGAGCACAGGCTCCGGACGTGCAGGCTCAGCGGCCATGGCTCATGGGCCTAGCTGCTCCGCGGCATGTGGGATCTTCCTGGACCGGGGCATGAACCTGTGTCCCCTGAATCTGCAGGTGGACTCTCAACCACTGGGCCACCAGGGAAGCCTCATGATTACCTTTTGACTCCATTCTCACTCCCACCCTTCGACACAGTGAAGTGTGAATGAATTAATGACTTAGGTATTAAGAAAATTGATCTTTTAAGAAGCAAAACCTAGACAATATTTCAAAATCAGATGGAATGTAATTTCACATAGGGGAAGTTGGATATTTCTAGAAGACCAGTGGCTTTTACGCTATCAAAGAATGGCTATTATTACCTCCCACTTAATACGAGAAAAGGTTTGTGTGACTGTATCCTTGGAAACCTCCATGAAAAGGCATTTCAGGGATGGCAGTTAGCTTAACAAGCCAGAGCGTCACACAGACAATTCTTAGAGAAAACATTTCTAGTCAGCAGAGGTCAGCTCTGTTCCTAAGCGGCACATTATTCTTGATTCCTAACATGGACTACAATCTCTCTTCCCTAACAGGGACTGTGATTCTCCTCCTGGTCAATGATAACACTGTCTGGGATGAAGGAGAAGCAATGTTATTTTTTTTTTTCAAGACTCCATATATATGTGTTAGCATACAGTATTTGTTTTTCTCTTTCTGACTTACTTCACTCTGTATGACAGACTCTAGGTCCACCCACCTCACTATAAAAATTCAATTTCGTTTCTTTTTATGGCTGAATAACATTCCATTGTATATATGTGCCACATCTTCTTTATACATTCATTTGATGATGGACACTTAGGTTGTTTCCATCTCTGGGCTACTGTAAATAGAGCTGCAATGAACATTTTGGTACATGACTCTTTTTGAATTATGGTTTTCTCAGGGTATATGCCCAGTAGTGGGATTGCTGGGTCATATGGTAGTTCTATTTGTAGTTTTTTAAGGAAACTCCATACTGTTCTCCATAGTGACTGTATCACTTTACATTCCCACCAACAGTGCAAGAGGGTTCCCTTTTCTCCACACCCTCTCCAGCATTTATTGTTTCTAGATTTTTTGATGATGGCCATTCTGACTGGTGTGAGGTGATACCTCATTGTAGTTTTGATTTGCATTTCTCTAATGATTAGTGATGTTGGGCATCCTTTCATGTGTTTGTTGGCAATCTGTATACCTTCTGTGGAGAAATGTCTATATAGGTCTTCTGCCGATTTTTGGATTGGGTTGTTTGTTTTTTTGATATTGAGCTGCATGAGCTACTTATAAATTTTGGAGATTAATCCTTTGTCAGTTGCTTCATTTGCAAATATTTTCTCCCATTTTGAGGGTTGTCTTTTCGTCTTATTTATGGTTTCCTTTGCTGTGCAAAAGCTTTTAAGTTTCATTAGGTCCCATTTATTTATTTTTGTTTTTATTTCCATTTCTCTAGGAGGTGGGTGAAAAAGGATCTTGCTGTAATTTATGTCATAGAGTGTTCTGCCTATGTTTTCCTCTAAGTGTTTAATAGTGTCTGGCCTTATATTTAGGTCTTTAAATCATTTTGGTTTATTTTTATGTATGGTGTTAGGGAGTGTTCTAATTTCATTCTTTTACATGTAGCTGTCCAGTTTTCCCAGCACAACTTATTGAAAAGGCTGTCTTTTCTCCATTGTACATTCTTGACTCCTTTATAAAAAATAAGGTGACCATATGAGCATGGGTTTATCTCTGGGCTTTCTACCCTGTTCCATTGATCTATATTTCTGTTTTTTTTTTTTTTTTTGCGGTACATGGGCCTCTCACTGCTGTGGCCTCTTCTGTTGTGGAGCACTGGCTCTGGACGCGCAGTCTCAGTGGCCATGGCTCACGGGCCAGCTGCTCCACGGCATGTGGGATCTTCCCAGACCAGGGCACGAACCTTTGTCCCCTGCATCGTCAGGCAGACTCTCAACCACTGCGCCACCAGGGAAGCCCTATATTTCTCTTTTTGTGCCATTACCACACTGTCTTGATTACTGTAGCTTTGTAGTATAGTCGGAAATCTGAGAGCTTGATTCCTGCAGTTCCGTTTTGCTTTCTCAGGATTGCTTTGGTTATTCAGGGTCTTTTGTGTTTCCTTACAAATTGTGGAAAATTTTGTTCTAGTTCTGCAAAAAATGCAGATTGGGGGAATGCATTGAATCTGTAGATTGCTTTAGTTAGTATAGTCATTTTCACAATGTTGACTCTTCCAGTACAAGAACATGGCATATCTCTCCATCTGTTTGTATCATCTTTAATTTCCTTCATCAGTGTCTTATAGTTTTCTGCATACAGGTCTTTTGTCTCCCTAGGTAGGTTTATTCCTAGGCATTTTATTCTTTTTGTTGCAATGGAAAATGGGAGTGTTTCCTTAATTTCTCTTTCAGATTTTCATCATTAGTGTACAGGAATGCAAGAGATTTCTGTGCAATAATTTTGTATCCTGCTACTTTACCAAATTCATTGATTAGCGCTGGTTGTTTTCTGGTAGCATCTTTAGGATTCTCTATGTATAGTATCATGTCATTTGCAAACAGTGACAACTCTACTTGTTCTTTTCTGATTTGGATTCTTTTTATTTCTTTTTCTTCTCTGATTGCTGTGGTTAAAACCTCCAAAACAATGTAGAATAATAGTGGCGAGAATTGGCAACCTTGTCTTGTTCCTGATCTTCATGGAAATGTTTTATGTTTTAACCATTGAGGATGATGTTCGTTGTGGGTTTGTCATATATGGCCTTTATTATGTTGAGGAAAGTTCCCTCTATGCCTACTTTCTGCAGGGTTTTTTATCATAAATGGGTGTTGAATTTTGTCCAAAGCTTTTACTGCATCTATTGAGATGATCATATGGTTTTTCCCCTTCAATCTGTTTATATGGTGTATCACACTGATTGATTTGCATATATTGAAGAATCCTTGCATTCCTGGGATAAACCCCACTTGATCATGGTGTATGATCCTTTTAATGTGCTGTTGGATTCTGTTTGCTAGTCTTTTATTGAGGATTTTTGCATCTATATTCATCAGTGATATTGTCCTGTAGTTTTCTTTTTCTGTGACATCTTTTTCTGATTTTGGTATCAGGATGATGGTGGTCTTGTAGAATGAGTTTGGGAATGTCCCTCTCTGTTATATTTTGGAAGAGTTTGAGAAGGACAGGTGTTAGCTCTTCTCTAAATGTTTGATAGAATCTGCCTGTGAAGCTTCCAGTCCTGGGCTTTTGTTTGTTGGAAAATTTTTAATCACAGTCTCAATTTCAGTGCTTTTGATTGGGTCTGTGTATATTTTCTATTTCTTCCTGGTTCAGTCTCGGAGGTTGTGCTTTTCTAAGACTGTCCATTTCTTAAAAGTTGTCCATTTTATTGGCATATAGTTGTTTAAAGTAATCTCTCATGATCCTTTATATTTCTGCAGTGTCAGTTGTTACTTCTCCTTTTTTCATTTCTATTTCTATTGATATGAGTCTTCTCCCTTTTTTCCTTGATGAGTCTGGCTAACGGTTTATCAATTTTGTTTACCTTCTCAGAGAACCACATTTTAGTTTTATTGATCTTTGCTATTGTTTCCTTCATTTCTTTTTCATTTATTTCTGATCTGATCTTTATGTTTTCTTTCCTTCTGCTAACTTTGTGGGTTTTTGTTGTTCTTTCTCTAATTGCTTTAGGTGTAAATTTAGGTTGTTTATTTGAGATATTTCCTGTTTCTTGGGTTAGGATTGTATTGCTATAAACTTCCCTCTTAGAACTGCTTTTGTTGCATCCCATAGGTTTTGGGTCGCCATGTTTTCATTGTCATTTCTTTCTAGGTATTTATTCATTTCCTCTTTGATTTCTTCAGTGATCTCTTGGTTATTCAGTAGTGTATTGTTTAGCCTCCACGTGTTTGTACTTTTTACAGATTTTTCCCTGTAATTGATATCTAGTCTGATAGCATTGTGGTTAGAAAAGATACTTGATACGGTTTCAATTTTCTTAAATTTACCAAGGCTTCTTTTGTGACCCAAGATATGATCTATTCTGGAGAATGCTCCATGAGCACTTGAGAAAAAAGTGTAGTCTGTTGTTTTTGGATGGAATGTCCTATAAGTATCAATTAAGTCCACCTTGTCTAACGTGTCATTTAAAGCTTGTGTTTCCTTATTTATTTTCATTTTGGATGATCTGTCCATTGGTGAAAGTGGAGTGTTGAAATCCCCTACTATGACTGTGTTACTGTTGATTTCCACTTTTATGGCTGTTACTGTCGATTTCCCCTTTTACGACTGTTAGCATTTGCCTTATGTATTGAGGTGCTCCTATGTTGGGTGCATAAATATTTACAGTTGTTATATCTTCTTGTTTGTTTGAACCCTTGATCATTATGTAGTGTCCTTCTTTGTCTCTTGTAATAGTCTGTATTTTAAAGTCTATTTTGTCTGATATGAGAATTGCTACTCCAGCTTTCTTTTGATTTCCATTTGCATGGAATAGCTTTTTCCATCCCCTTGCTTTCATTCTCTATGTGTCCCTAGGTCAGAAGTGGGTCTCTTGTAGATAGCATATATATGGGTCTTGTTTTTGTATCCATTCAGCCAGTCTATGTCTTTTGGTTGGAGCATTTAATCCATTTACATTTAAGGTAATTATTGATATGGATGTTCCTATTAACATTTCCTTAATTGTTTTGGGTTTGTTATTGTAGGTCTTTTCCTTCACTTGTGTTTCCTGCCTAGAGAAGTTCCTTTAGCATTTGTTGTAAAGCTGGTTTAGTGGTGCTGAATACTCTTAACTTTTGCTTTTCTGTAAAGGTTTTAATTTCTTCATCGAATCTGAATGAAATCCTTGCTGGGCAGAGTAATCTTGGCTGTAGTTTTTTCTCTTTCATCACTTTAAATATGTCCTGCCACTCCCTTCTGCCTTGCAGAGTTTCTGCTGAAAGATCAGCCATTAACGTTATGGGGATTCCCTTGTATGTTACTTGTTTTTTCCTTGCTGCTTTTAATATTTTTTCTTTATACTTAATTTTTGATAGTTTGATTATTATGTGTCTTGGAGTGTTTCTCCTTGGATTTATCCTGTATGGGACTCTCTGTGCTTCCTGGACTTCATTAACTATTTCCTTTCCCATATTAGGATATTTTCAACTATAATCTCTTCAAATATTTTCTCAGTCCCTATCTTTTTCTCTTCTTCTTTTGGAACCCCTGTAATTCGAATGTTGTTGCCTTTAATGTTGCCCTAGAGGTCTCTGAGACTGTCCTCAATTCTTTTCTCTTTATTCTGCTCTGCGGTAGTTATTTCCACTATTTTATCTTCCAGGCCACTTATCCGTTCTTCTGCCTCATTTATTCTGCTATTGATTCCTTCTAGAGAATTTTTAATTTCATTTATTGTGTTCTTCATCATTGTTTGCTTGTTAATTGGTCTAGGTCCTTGTTAAACGTTTCTTGTATTTTCTCCATTCTCTTTCCAAGATTCTGGATCATGTTTACTATTTTTTTTTTTTTTTTTGTGGTATGTGGGCCTCTCACTGTTGTGCCTCTCCCGTTGCGGAGCACAGGCTCCAGACGCGCAGGCTCAATGGCCATGGCTCACGGGCCCAGCCGCTCCGCAGCATGTGGGATCTTCCTGGCCAGAGCACGAACCCGTGTCCCCTGCATCGGCAGGCGGACTCTCAACCACTGCACCACCAGGGAAGCCCATGTTTACTACTATTACTCTGATTTCTTTTTCAGGTAGACTGCCTATTTCCTCTTCATTTGTTTGGTCTGGTGGGTTTTTACTTTGTTGCTTGATCTGCTGCATATTTCTCTGTCTTCTCATTTTTCTTAACTTACTGTGTTTGGGGTCTCCTTTTCGCAGGCTGCATGCTCATAGTTCTCATTGTTTTTGGTGTCTGCCCCCAGTGGCTAACGTTGGCTTGGTGGGTTGTGTAGGCTTCCTGGTGGAGGAGACTGGTGCCTGTGTTTTGGTGGATGAGGCTGAATCTTGTCTTTCTGGTGGGCAGGACCATGTACAGTGGTGTGTTTTCAGGTGTCTGTGAGCTTATTATAATTTTAGGCAGTCTGTCTGCTAATGAGTGGGCTTGTGTTCCAGCCTTACTAGTTGTTTGGCATAGGGTGTCTAGCACTGTAGCTTGCTGGTCGTTGAGTGGAGCTGCTTCTTAGCATTGAGATGGAGATCTCTGGGAGAGCTTTCGCCATTTTATATTACATGTAGCTGGGAGGTCTCTGCTGGACCAATGTCCCGAACTCAGCTCTCCCACCTTGAGTCAAAGGCCTGACACCCAGCTGGAGTGCCAAGACCCTGTCAGTCACATGGCTCAGAAGAAAAGGGAGAAAAGAAAAGAAAGAAAGAAAGAAAGAAAACATAAAATAAAGTTATGAAAATAAAAATATATTAAAATTAAAAAAGTTTAAAAGTAATAAAAAAAAAAGAGAGAAGAGAGCAACCAAACCAAAACAGAAATCCACCAATGATACCAAGTGCTAAAAACTATATTAAAAAAAAATAAAAATACAGAGAGACAGAACCCTAGGACAAATGGTAAAAGCAAAGCTATACAAACTGACACAAAGAAGCATACACATATACACTCACAAAAAGAGAAAAAGGAAAACATATATATATATATATATAAAAAGAAAGATAACAACCAAATCAATAAACAAATCTATCAATGATAATAAACTCTAAATACTGAACTAAGATAAACATAAAACCAGAACCAAATTTTTCACAGAAAGCAAATCCAAAGTCTACATTTGCTCCCAAGGTCCACCGTCTCAATTTTGGGATGATTCATTGTCTATTCAGGTATTCCACAGATGCAGGGTACATCAAGTTGACTGTGGAGATTTAATCGACTGCTACTGAGGCTGCTGGAAGAAATTTCCCTTTCTCTTCTTTGTTTGCACAGCTCCTGGGGTCCAGCTTTGGATTTGTCCCTGCCTCTGTGTGTAGGTCGCCTGAGGGTGTTTTTGTTCTTTGCTCAGACAGGAGGGGGTTAAAGTAGCAGCTGATTAGGGGGCTCTGGCTCACTCAGGCCGGGGGGAAGGGAGGGGTATGGAGTGCGGGGGAGCCTGCAGCAGCAGAGTCTGGCATGACCTTGCTCCAGCCTGAGGCGAGCTGTGTGTTCCCCCAGGGAAGTTGTCTCTGGATCCCAGGACCCTGCCAGGGGCAGGCTGCATAGGCCCCAGGAAAGGGAGGTGTGGATAGTGACCTATGCTTGCACACAGGCTTCTTGGTGGCTGTAGCATCAGCCTTAGTGTTTCATGCCCGTCTCTGGTGTCTGCACTGATAGCTGCGGCTTGCGCCCATCTCTGGATCTCTTTTAGGCGGTGCTCTGAATCCCCTCTCCTCGCGCACCCCAAAACAATGGCCTCTTCCCTCTTAGGCAGTTTCAGACTTTTTTCCGGACTCCCTCCTGGCTAGCTGTGGCACACTAGCTCCCTTCATTCAGGCTGTGTTCGTACAGCCAACCCCAGTCCTCTCTCCGGGATCCGGCCTCTGAAGCCTGAGCCTCAGCTCCCAGCCCCCACCCATCCAGGCCGGTGGGTGAGCAGACAAGCCTCTCGGGCTGGTGAGTGCTGGTTGGCACCGATCCTCTGTGTGGGAATTTCTCCACTTGGCCCTGTGCACCACCGTTGCTGCACTCCACTCACTGGCTCCAAAGCTTACCCCCTGCCCACCCCCTGTCTCCCCCATGGAAGCAGTTTCCAAGTGTGTGGAAACTTTTCCTCCTTCACAGCTCCCTCCCTGAGTTGCAGGTCCCATCCCTATTCTTTTGTCTCTGTTTTTTCTTTTTTCTTTTGCCCTACCCAGGTACATGGGGAGTTTCTTGCCTTTTGAGAAATCTGAGGTCTTCTGCCAGTGTTTAATAGGTGCTCTGTAGGAGTTGTTCCCCATGTAGATATATTTCTGATGTATTTGTGCAGAGGAAGATGATCTCCACGTTTTACTCCTTCACCATCTTGAAGGTCTCCTAGTTGTTTTTGTAAATTAAGATGTTGCAGAGTAGCTTTTTCTGCAGGTTGTTTTCAGCAATAAATGTACCATGTTGCACTGTGATATCCTACTTTCCCTTGAAAGTCTAAACCAACTTTCATTTACATTGACTCTCATTTTTTAATACTTTCTTGCACTGTTAAATTCTGAACATTAAATGTCAAGCCTTAAACAATTAGCATCAACATGTATTTTACTTTCCAAACTTGAGCCTATTTTAAAGGATTTTTTAAGGTAAAAAGATGTTTTGTGGTTATAATCTAATCTTGAGTACAAAAAATAATCTGTGAATTTTGGCTCTACCACTTAAAAGCTTTTAAAATTATAATTTGCTCTATATCTAACCTTAATTTCTTTCTTTTTTTTAAACAAGAGTTTGTAATAATATTGTGCTCAATCATTTGTCCAATAAATATTTATTGAACAGTGACTATGAGCCCAGCACTGTTATAAGGTCATGGAGTGAACAAAACACACAAAGGCTTTTTATTATAGTATTTATATTTTACCAGACCTAGAAAGAAATTAACAGATTACTACATAATATGTCAAGTAATAAGAGTATTATGAAGGAAAATAATGCAGGGAAAGGAGAAAGAAACTTATGGAAGTTATTATTTTAGTTGGAGAATTCAAGAAAGCTTCTTTGAGGAGGTGATGCTTGAGCAGATATCTAAACAAAGTGGGCAGTGCATCGTACAGGCAACCATCAGAAAACTAGTCTAGTGGAGGAAACAGGGAAACAGCAAGTGTAAATTCTCTGATGTGGAACACTGAGGTTTCAGGAAAAGCAAAACAAACAAACAAAACTAGTTTGACTAGAGTGATCAAGGAAAGCATTGTAAGAGTTGAGGAAGGAGAGACCTAGTTTAATAAGGTCTAACAATGATATAATTTGGGGCAGTCCTCCTAAGAATTGTAAAAAAAATATTACAAGTACAAATTATATAAGAAAATATTTAATTAGAATGAAAAAAATTAAAACTATTATAAATTTTAAAAGCATAAAATGCCACAAATATTTCCCCACATAACACAAATAAACATAGTCTTGTTCTGTGTGGCATCTTCAAGACTTTTTAGGATTTTTCATATACAAACATGCCTCAGATATACTGTGGGTTCAGTTCCAGACCACCTCAATAAAGCAAATATTGTAGTAAAGTGAGCCACACAATTTTTAAAATTTCCTCTTGCATGTAGAATCATGCATATGCTAATAATCTAGTCTATTAAGTGTGCAATAGCATTACACATTTTTTACAGACATAATGAACATCCTTAATTAAAAAAATACTTCATTGCCAAAAAATGCTAACCATCATCTGAGCCTTCAGTGAGTCATAATCTTTTTGCTGGTGGAGGGTCTTGCCTAAGTGTTGATGGCTGCTGACTGATCAGGGTGGTTGTTCCTGAAGGTTGGGGCGACTGTGACAATTTCTTAAAATAAGACAATGAAGTTTGCCACATCAATTGACTCTTCCTTTCAAGAACAATTTCTCTGTAGCATGCAATGCTGTTTGATAGCATTTTATCCACAGAACTTCTTTCAAAATTGGAGTAAATAATCTCAAACCTTGCTGCCACTCTATTAACTAAGTTTATGTAATGTTCTAAAAATGTCTTAAAAACTTTGTTGTCATTTCAAGAATCTTCACAGCATCTTCACCAAGAGTGGATCCCATCTCAAGAAAGCACTGTCCTTGCTCATCCATAAGAAGCAACTCCTCATCCTCATGAGATTGCAGTAATTCAGTCCCATCTTCAAGCTCCACTTCTACTTCCAGTTCTCTTGCTATTTCCACTACATCTGCCATGACTTATTTTCTGAAATCTTGAACCCCCCAAAGTCATTCATGAGGAGTGGAATCAACTTCTTCCAATTAACTTCTTGTTAATGTTGATATTTTAACCTCTTCCCGTGAATCATGAAGGTTGTTAATGGTAGGTATCGAGAACCTTTTCCAGAAGATTTTGCCTAGATCTATCAGAGAAATCACTATGCATGGCAGCTATAGCCTTACAAAATGTATTTCTTAAACGATAAACCTGGAAAGTAGAAATTACTCCTTGATCCATGGGCTGCAGAATTGATGTTGTGTTAGCAGGTATGAAAACAACATTGATCTCACTGTATATCATCAGAATTCTTGGGTGACCAGGTGCATTGTCAGTGAGCAGTAATAGTTTGAAAGGAATCTTTTCTTTTTTTTCTGGGTAGTAGTGGGCTTAAACTATTCAGTAAACAGTGGGCTTAAACTATTCAGTAAACCAAGTTGTAAACAGATGTGCTATCGCCCAGACTTTACTGTTCCATTTATACAGCATAGGCAGAGTCATTTTAACATAATTCTTAAAGGCCCTGGGACTTTCTGAATGGTAAATAAACACTGGCTTCAATTCACCAGCTGCATTAGCCCTAACAAGAGAGTCAGCCTGTCCTTTGAGGCTTTGAAGCCAGGCACTGACTTCTTCTTGCTAGCTATGAAAGCCCTAGATGGCGTCTTGCTCAAAGAGAAGGCTGTTTTGTCTTCATTGAAAATCTGTTGTTTCGTGTAGCCATCTTCATTAATGATCTTAGCTAGATCTTCTGGATAACTTGTTGCAGCTTCTACATCAGCACCTGCTGCTTCACCTTGCACTTTTATGTTAGGACAGCCTCTTTCCTTAAGCCTCATGAACCAACCTCTGCTAGCTTCAAACTTTTCTCTTGCAGCTTCCTCACCTCCCTCAGCCTTAACAGAATTAAGGAGAATTAGGGCCCTGCTCTGGATTAGCCTTTGGATTAAGGGAATATTGTGGCTGAGTTGATCATCTATGCAGAACACTAAAACTTTCCCTATATCAGTAATAAGGTTGCTTTGCTTTCTTATCATTCACGTGTTCACTGGAGTAGCACTGTTAATTTCCTTCAACAACTTTTCCTTTGCATTTACAACTTGGCTAACTGGCACAGAGGTCTAGCTTTTGGCCTATCTTGGCTCTGGACATGCCCTTCTCACTAAACTTAATCCTTTCTAGCTTTTGATTTGACTCTTCCTTTCACTTGAACACTTAGACACCATTGCAGGGTTATTAACTGGCCTAATTTGGACATTGTTGTGTCTCAGGGAATAGGGAGGCCTGAGGAGAGGGAGAGAGATGTGGGAATGGCCGGTCAGCGGAGCAGTCAGAACACACACAACATTTATCATTAAGTTTGCTGTCTTATACGGGTGTGGTTCGTGGCACCCCAAAACAATTATAATAGTAACATCAAAGATCACAGATCACCATAGCAAATAGAATAATAATGAAAATGTTTGAAAATACTGTGAGGATTACCAAAATATAACACAGAGATGTGAAATGAGCAAATACTGTTGGAAAAATGGTGCTGAAGGGCTTGTTCGAGGCAGGGCTACCACAAACCTTCAATTTGTAAAAAATGCAGTATCTGCAAGGTAAAATAAAGTGAAGCACAATAAAATGAGGTATGCTTGTGTTCATCCAGTCTTTAAGCTCATCAGATATTAGTAATGTCTTTCTTGTTGAAAGAAAAGTTACCAACAAATCAATATATCCAAACCTTGCTTTTGGAAAAAAATCTTGGAACAATCTGATACACTTGACAATTCTTATTAAAAAGCCTCAGTTTAAACCCATCTGTTTTGTTCTCTGCAAATATAAGTAGGATAACAAAAATAAAATAAAAAACAAACTGGCTTTCCATGAAATCACTGCTTATAGTAAAAGTCCATAATAAAAGAATCATCATACTTCTCAAAGAAGTACACAGAATTAAGTTGCTTCCGACTTTCACAAGTACTCTTTTGATCAGCCAAGTAGTAGCTGTCTTTATAATTTTCACTTTTGTTATGCTTATAATTTTCCAGTTTGTGTGTGTCCTGATCATTTTTTTTCTGCTCGTCAATTATCATTTCATTATTTATAGTTTCTTGACTATGATGATGCTTTTCATTACTTTTACTTCTTATGATTTTGAACACTACAGTTTTTTAGTTCAATTGCAGTATAAAAAGTGAGTCTTTTGATATTTTGAAATTTTTTGTTAACTTTTTATTCCTGTTTATGCCTTTGGCTTCTATAATGTTTCTTTTCATCTTCAAATGTTGGTGTAAATGATAATTATGAAATATGTAAAAACTAATATGAAGTTATGACATAACAAGAGCTTTTAAAATTTTGACCACATTGTACTGAGATATGTAATCAAATTTCTCTCACACCATAAAAGTTGATTTATTAATAAATAGATATTGGAGTTTTATCGCTGGTACAGTTGTTTTTCAATCAGTTTCACTGCATCAGTAGTAATTTAGCATGCCATATTATTGGAACTACCAGTTTCTCTCGAGAATTGATGAGTCAAATATGCTAATACTCCAAGTCTATTTTTTGGGATGTGTGAAAGATGAAACTTCACACACAGACATCTTGTCATTTTTCAGGTGTTACCAAGCTTATGACCTACAAAGCATATTTTGTGAAATGCAATAGAAAAACTTCAACATATCTGTAGGGCACTTATATCCAGAATATTCAGACTGAAGAGACTTTCATTTTTACTAGGCATTGATAAAATTAAATCTTCCATGAACAATTATACATACATAATGATTTTTAAAAGTTTCCATAGCTGGACTTCTGGCTTCATGCATTTAAATTTTTGTTTCTTCTCCATCCTCTGTATATTCTATGTATTTTCATTTCCAGAGGCCCAAGGATCTGTCCTGTTACATAGATTCTGATGCTGTAACCTTATGTCAGAGTGCTAGGTGAGTCACTTTGATGAGCAGCAGGACGTTATTCTCCTGGATATTATTCCCCCTGAGGATGACCAGTAGCAACTTAACTATATATGGAGGTAGTTTTGAACCCAAACAAAATTCCCCAAGACAACTTTTCCTTAACTAAATTCCAAAAATTCTCATGGCCACTACAACACCAACAGGAGGAAAAGTTGTTTGGAGGGTAAGTCAGAGAGGAAAAGAAACAGTGGTCTAACTTAATACTCTTAAAATATCTTTCTTTTGCAAATTTTACTTTTTAAAGGATATGAAAATGTTAATACATTGGTAGAGACCCACTCAGAATAATGGAAAGGTCTTGTGCAAGTGAGGAAATCTACAGTTTACACTTCATTAGCTTCACAGAAAACTGGCATCTAGCATGAATTGGAAGACAAACCCAGTGGCCAAATTGTATTAGGACATGTAGGCAATGTTAAGGGTTTGGGATTGTTGTTTTTAAGATTAAATTATATAACGCCTATAGAATGTTTAGAGAAATTTGTAGTAAGTGCTTGATAAAAACAGTCAAAATAATTACCATAATCATTATTATTAGACTATAGATAAATGAATATAATTACTATTTTAGTACATTTTCTAAATACAAACACATATGAACACCTAGGAACATTTATACATGTACATACACTGTAATATGAGTTTTAAAGTGTCTTTTATTTTTCTCTCTCTCTCTTGCTCGCTTGCTTGCTCATAAATATGTATATATACAGAGATATAACCTGTAACATACTGATCTTCTGGGTTGCAGACTGCCAACTTCTCATTTCTACCTCACATGGTAGAAAGAAAAGAAACAAGCTCTCTAGTGACTTTTATAAAGACATTAATCCCATTCACTAGGGCTCCATTCTCATGACCTCATCTAATCCTAATCACTCCCCAAAGGCCCCACCTCTTAATGTCATCACATTGGGTGGTAGGATTTCAATATGAATTTTGGGGAGACACAAACATTCAGTCCATAACAGGTAACTTGCACATCATTGCCCTCTCACCATCTTCAGGCTTAACTCTAAACAACCTTTTTTTTCCCCCCACAGACTTACATTTCTAACTTATATCTGTATTGTCCCAGAATTGAGAAAATACTTAAAGAAGAGGCAGGGAGGGCTTCCCTGGTGGCGCAATGGTTGAGAGTCCGCCTGCCGATGCAGGGTACGTGGGTTTGTGCCCCGGTCCGAGAAGGTCCCAAATGTCGTGGAGCGGCTGGGCCCATGAGCCATGGCTGCTGAGCCTGCGTGTCCGGAGCCTGTGCTCCATAACGGGAGAGGCCACAACAGTGAGAGGCCCGTGTACCACACACACACAAAATAATAATAATAACAAGAGGCAGGGAATTGAGATAAGCCTTCCCACAAAACAAAGAATTCTTCAGAATAACTTATATGATGAAAGTTGATAATACACACCTAACTCGTTTAGTGCCATAAGCGTAAATTGATGTAAGTTGAGTTCTGCCCATATAATATATAATTACATTTTGTGCCTTTCCACATTTGGATTTTTGGAAAAATTGAAAATTTAATATTCTTAGATGAAAGATTAGACTATATATCAAAGTCAAAATGATTTTCTGGTTTACGCCCTCTTGTGTGGGAGAGAACTGAGAGCTATTTAGAAACTGTCTAGGTCTCTAATTATATTGTTCTTGCACAATTTTTAAATTAATCAAATTTTCCACTTGGACTAAGCTTAGATGGAATTTTTTTTATTAAAATCTAACAATACAGAAAAACAAAGAAGCAAAAGGGAGTGATACAGAATTATTACTGAAAATATAGCCCATAGAAAACAAATATTTAAAGCAATTTAAGCTTAATCCTGAAATGAAGAAAGCCAATATTTGTATAAATGACCATTTTCTCTATATTTCTATTTTATACCTATTCTGTTATGAGAATAAATCTGTTATTTCAGAGTAAATTCAAGTCTGAAAACAAGTATTAAAAACTAAAAGCTTGGGGTTTAGTGTCCATGCAGGGAAAGATGACATACTTCAAGCTTACGTGAGCTGGGACCATGCAAAGTCAGAATCCTTAGTGAAAGGAGGTCTGGAAAACTTAGCCTATTACTTCAAGAGGAGATAGGTAAGATTGTTACTGCGAAGGCTCTGAACAGGAAAAAAAAAATCTCTTGAGAAATCAAGACTTCAAACTTAATCCTAATGTAAGTCTGAAGTAAAAAAAAAAAAAAAAGGCATGATCTATGAAATGGAGGATACTCAAATTTCTCTATAACATATAACAAGATAGTGACTTTCCTGGAGCCTGGATAAAAAAACATAAACTTCAGAAATAAATTTTCCATAATTATGACTCCACAACAGTCACTCTTTCACACAAATAAGCACAGAAACAGAAACACAGATACAATAAAATCTTCTTATAATAACTGTATACAGTTAAATTTAAAACTTTTAAATTTGATATGTAATTGATTTTTTTGAACCTCTAGGAAGCTATTTCTAAAGTCCAGGAAGAGAAAAAAAAGTGGCCAACAAACTATTTAAAAATATATTATCTGTATAAAAAGCCCTTTTTAAAAAGTTTAAATAAAATGAAGTTAAACATAAAATAAAACAAAAATACATTATCATCACAGGAGTACAATTGGTATAGGATTTTTAAAGAATTATATTTGATATGGGGCTACTGAATAATGTCACAGATATTAAAAAAAATTACCAGAATCTATACAAATGATCAGTCCTTTGAAATAGTTTCCATCATAAGGGTACAAATGTATTTCTATTATGATCTTATTGATTCAAAATAATTTGGATTTTATATTTTTATATAAAACATCTTGTTACTGTTAAAGTCTGTTGTTACATTGTTGAATATTTTTTAATGTTCATCCTTTTCATATATTTCTGTCTGCAAAGTAAAGGCATTTTATTTGACTACACGTTTAATAGAAATATTTTGATGCCTTTTGCTAAGTGTCAGCTTGATCTTAAACAGCATTATAGCAAGGACTGTACCAAAAACAAGCACAGTAAAATTGCCACTGTCACTGATCAAGCCCCACAATCCACTGATTCTCTTAATAAATATTTTTTAATGCCAGATAATGCTATGTTTTAGAGATAAAAGAAAAATAAGGTCCTTGGGTATAGTGAATAATAGGAAACAACATATGGCATGAGAATCAGAGAGTTCAGAGAACTGACCCGTCAAGAGAGAAATGTGAAGAATTTTCCTGGAGGATCTACCATGTATAATTTAAGAATAAGTAGGAATTAGACAGATAAAGGAATAAAAAAGGAGTAGATTATCCCAGAGAGGGGAAACATCATTTTTAAAGTCTTAAAAGTGAGAGATTTTTATATTCAAAGACCAAGTCAGTATTCCTACACTACAGAGTGCGTGAAGCTGCTTGGAAGATAAACATACTTGGTATACTACTTAGGAATAAAAATAATGAATTTAGACTTAAACCTAAGAGTTATTGGGGGGGCAATTTAAAGACCCAAAGCAGTGAAGGGATGTATCCAAATATGTGCCATGCTGTCTAGGATTTCATATCCTCAAAGTACTTAATGGATGTTTAAACGGTTGTCTTCCCAGCATTCTCTCCTTTGTTTACTGGAGAGCCAACAGCTTTCACCATCTCCCTGGGTATTTGGAAACTGACTTCACACATCATTTCAATATTTAAAACAATTAATTTTTCCAAGGTGAGGCAGTTGACTCAAACTGGGGAAATTACAGGATCCTCTCTCCCATACACAGTCATTGTACACTGGACAGTAAGTGATCATTGATTCAAGGATACTAAGGCAAATCCCAATGGTCAGTGCCCCTTTAAAAGGGAGGTTAAAATGGCATCTTTCAGGAATCATGTTTTACAACATGTGACGGAAGCTGTTCTGTAGTAAATAATGAATACATTTGACATAATTCTGTGGTGAAAGGAAAAGAAAGAACCATCCTTGGCAAGCTATGCCCCAGTTCTAGTTGTCCCTGAAACCCAACTGCATCTCTGCTCTTATACAATTTTGCTTCTTTGACATATCACTGTTATCACTGTTCACTTAATTTCCCCATTTGTAAAAGCTAGATTTTTTTTTGTTTTGTTTCTAGTTTTTTTTTTTTTTGCATTTTATATACAAAACACCTTGATAGTCACAGTCATTGAAAAATTGATGTACTCACAGAAGAGTCACCAAACTGCTGAAGTTTCTAAGGAGCTTGATAAGTAAAACAGAATTGAAAAAGTAAAGATGATTTACCTAGATAAGAGATGACTTGAGCATTATGGAATAAAGCAGAGTAATAGGCTAGCAATAAAATAAGTGAAGATTAGTTGTGGGTGGCTATGGGCATGCCTGCTGCTATGAAACCTTGACCAGAAATAATGATCCAGTAAAAAATAAACAAATTATGAAAGACATAAATTTACAGATTCAAGTTCAATGAGCCTCACTCAGCATAAACTCGAACAAAACCATATGCAAACATATAACAGCAATATACAAAGTGAAAAAAAATTGAATGATCATGCATTTCCCTCAGAAAACAGTGGAAGAATATCTTTAAAGTGATGAAAGACAATAATTATCTATCCATATTTCAATATTCAGTAAACATACCTTTTAGGAAGGAAAATTACACAAGATGGAAAATTAAAATTTTAGGAATAAAGAAGGAGCAACAGAACTGATAAATGTTTGTGTAAATATAGTATTTTTCTCTTAAGTATAATAAAGTATTTTTCTCTTAAGTTTAAAAAAAAATGTATACATGTTGAAAGAAAAACAATATAACATGGTCAGAGAGTTTAATGTATGGCATACAAAACACAAACACATCACAGCCATAACATAAAGTGGGTAGGGATAAGGGATTTATATGTTTGAAGCCCAAGTAATATATTCCAACTAATTTTACGAATTTGGCATTACCCTAATACCAAAACCAAAGACATTACAAAGAAATAAATCCACAGACTAATATTTCTTACGATATTAGACAAAAACATGCTCAATTTCATTCTCTATAAATCAAATCCAGCAATATATAAAAAGGATAATATATCTTAACCCTGCAAGTGGGGATGAGGGTGGGTTAATCCTGGAATGCAAGGCTGGCTTAACATTTAAAAATAGTCATTGTAATTCATTATATTCAATGATTAAGTAGAAAAAAAAATCACATGATCTTATCAGTAGATGTAGAAAAAGTATGTGACAAAATCCAAAATGTATTCATAATTAAAAACTAGCAAAGAGTAATAGAAGGAAATTTTCTTAATGATATAAAAGGAATCTAAAAAAAACCCAGAGCTGACATTTTACTTACTGGTGGAAAACTAAGTGATTTCTAATCAAGATTGTGGATGAGGGAAATATGTCTGCTTTCACCATTCTTTTCAACATTGTGCTGAAAGCTCAATAAGTGCAGTAAGGTAAGAAAAAGAACTTCAAGAAAAATTTGAAGTTGAAAGGAAGGAATAAAACTAAAAAACTAACTCTATTTCCCACCGGAATAAGCACTACTCAAGTGAATTGAAAACCTATACACACACACAGACACACACACACACACACACACAATATATGTGTTCATAGCAGCTTTACTGGTAATCATCAAAATAGGAAACAACCCAAATGTTCTGCATTTGGAGAATGGCTAAACTAGTCCATCCATACAATGGAATACTACTTTGTTGTAAAAATAAAAACAAACAAACTACTGATGCACTCACCAAAAGGGATGAATATCAAACACATTAAGCTAAGCAATAGAAGCTAGACACAAAAGGTACATAAAGTATGATTCCATTTATATGACATTCAGGATGATCCCACAGTATAGGAACTAAGAAAAGACCTGGGGTGAAGGGTGAGTAAGGGTTTGACTACAAATGGAAAACACAAGAAAATCTTAATTTGGGTGGGGTGTAAATGGAATTGTATCTTCATTGGAGTGGTGATTATGTGACTGTCAAAACTCAGAGAACAGGGCTTCCCTGTTGGCGCAGTGGTTGAGAGTTCGCCTGCCGATGCAGGGGACACGGGTTTGTGCCCCAGTCTGGGAAGATCCCACATGCCGCGGAGCGGCTGCACCCGTGAGCCATGGCTGCTGAGCCTGCGCGTCCGGAGCCTGTGCTCCGCAACGGGAGAGGCCACAACAGTGAGAGGCCCGCGTACCGCAAAAAAAAAAAAAAACCTCAGAGAACAGTACACAAGAAAATAAATTTTGCTATATGCAAATTGATAATTAGTACAGAGAAGTGGTAAAAATATTTTGTAATTTGTCCAGGAAACACTTTTTACATCTTCTTTCTTCTTGTCAATGCCAAAGGCAAAGATTAATTAAATGAGTCTTTAAATTTTCTACTGTAAGTGAATACAGCACATATTACTCTAAATTGTTGTAGATATCAAAAGTCAAAAATTTAAATTTATACCACATATAATAATAAAATGCTTTCTCTCTCTTTTTCTTTCTATTCTGAGTCTTGTATCTTTCATAATCTTAACATTAGAGATGTTCTAAGGTTAAAGAGGCCAAGGCTTTGAGGTGCATTCTTTTAGATGTTAAAAAGCCTGAGAATGCAAAATGAATATTTAGAAAACTAAATCATAGCTGAATTAAAAATAACTTCTCTTAGCAGTGAAACAAAACTGAAAATGTTGAAAATTCATATATTTAATTTTTTCTGTGGAAAAATAAACAGCAATAATAGGTATACTGTAATTAGGTCTTTCTAATTAGTTCATGTCTTGGTTAGTTTGGGCTGCTATAACAGAATACCATGGGTGGCTTAAACAACAGAGATTTATTTCTCACAGTTCTAGAGGCTGGGAAGCCCAAGATCAAGATGCCAGACAAACATTGTTTTCTGACTGTATAATGACTTGCCTGGACTAGTTATTTAAAGCTTGCCTCTCCTGCAGTATCTGGCAGTTTCTTCTTTTCATTTTTCAAGATACATTTCTATGCCTTCCTGTTTGCAAGCACTATTTGCAAAAATTTCAACTTACTACACAGCTTCAAAATCAGAAGTTTTAGCTCTAAAATGATTCAAAATTACCAATATTTGTTGACGATAATGATTCAAAGTTTGGAGTATTAGTGACATAAATTGTTGACAGGTTGAGTTACTAAGTAGTTTTAGAAAGACTCAAACTTTTCTGATTCCTCACTAGTGATGAGCGGCAGACAGAAAATACAATCTTTCACGTTTTAGTTCAACCTACTGCATTATTGTTTTGTAAGTTCAGCACTCTGTTTCATATTTATCTATATCTGCTATATATTTACACGTTATATACATTATACATTCATTTTATATGATGCTATATATAATTCATATCCATAAAATTTGACAAAACTTCTATTTTATATCATATAATACCCTAGGTTTTGAATGAAGTTATGAGTTAAACCTATGTCAAGTATATCTTTTTCATAGATCCCTTAATTCAAAAAGAACATGTTTTCAAATTCAATACTATAGGGCTTCCCTGGTGGCGCAGTGGTTGGGAGTCCGCCTGCCGATGCAGGGGATGCGGGTTCGTGCCGCGGTCTGGGAGGATCCCGCGTGCCGCGGAGCGGCTGGGCCCGTGAGCCATGGCCGCTGGGCCTGCGCGTCCGGAGCCTGTGCTCCGCGGCGGGAGAGGCCACAGCAGTGAGAGGCCCGCGTACCGCAACAGAACAAAACAAAAAAACCCCACAAAAACAAACAAACGAAAAAAACAAATTCAATACTATAATCTACCACTGTATGCATATACATTATGATTTTTAAAATTTAGCTTCAATATGCTAACTGGATTCAAAGTAGCATTCATAATAATGCCAGATATTTTACATTCAATAGAAGAAATTTCCAAAAAGCTTTAAATTTGATTCTATGAAATGGATGAAAGCATTGATATTAAACTTTTCTAATAATTAACTATGTAAAGCATTTGATGACAATTATATAATATAATGATATAATTTAACTCATTGTTCATAATTATTGTACCAATGGAGCAGAGACATAATTAGCTTTACTTTTTGTGAGCTCCAAAGGCTTCTTGAGATTGAAAATAAGTGAAATTAATTTAGAACATACACTTGATCTAAATGAAAAATTATACATCAAAGAATGATTTATTAACATTTCCGTTAAGTCATCAGCTTCAGGTCCAGTCACCTTATATTAACTACTAAATATGAAGGAAATGATACTTCTTCAGCAAATCTTTGTCTTATGGTTTTCATTTGGTTAAGGACATCACTATATTCTTCATGATGTGGATGATAAAGGCCGAAAATAAACTGAGAAAGCTATATGTTCATCAAACCTTTCTTGGAAAAATGTAGTAAAGGTTTTAGTTCCTAGCTATACTTTCTTCAGGCAGAATGGCTCAGCCAGTTTTGCATGCATTATTTGTATATATACCAAACTTGTAGTTTCCCACATCTCCCATGACAACTGGCTGCTCGGTGATTTTGTGCACACTAACAAAAATACAACTGGTTAGTACATCAAGTCCCAGTCAGGGTCAGTAGCATTAAATGCCTCTCAAACAATGAACTCCCACAACGAGCTGACCCTTGGTACTTGTACTTAATTATAGCTTATTTTACCATGTCCTTCATTGAAAGGGATGCGTTATTTAGTTCCGAACATCTGAAAAGTGCTCAGAAAAGAGATATAATCATAGATTAATGTGAGTTGTCTTTCATACTTAACCACATGTGAAAGATACTTTTCATTTCATAAATATCTCATGACAAAAGCTAAAAGTATAAAAAGTTATCAAAAAACCCATTTCATCCCATTGCTCTTTTTCTTTAGTGTTAAGCAATTTTCTTACAGTGTGTGCCTTGGTTTAGTTGCCTTCATGTTCATGCTCTATCACTTGGTGTTGTTTGAGCTTCTTAGAAGTGTGGGTTTGTAGTTTTTATCAATTTTGGAAAAAATTTGACCATAATTCTACAAATATTTTCTGCCCTGTCCTTCTTTGGGGGCTGTATTATAAGTTTGTTAGGGTATCTGAAGTTGTCTTACAGTTCACTGATGCTCTATTAGTTCTCTTTTTAGTCTTTTTTTCCCTGTCTGTGTTTCACATTACTCACTTTCTATTGCTATGTCTTCAAGCTTATTAATCTTTCCTTCTACTTTTCTATTCCTCTCTTCTTCTCTCACAATCTATCTCTTATCACAGACACTAGTTTTCATCTCTAGAAGCTTCATGTGATTCTTTTTTTTCCTGTGTCTATATTTGAGTTTGATCTTTCCTGTAGCTTGCCAAACACATGGAATATAGTTATACTAACTGAATGCCATTTTTTGCTATCATGTGTTATTTTTCTAAAGTTAATATTTATTTATTTATTTATTTATTTATGGCTGCCTTGTGTCTCGTTGCTGCGTGTGGGCTTTCTCTAGTTACGGAGAGCAGGGGCTACTTTTCGTTGTGGTGCAAGGGCTTCTTATTGTGGTGGCTTCTCTTGTTGTGGAGCACGGGCTCTAGGCACCTGGGCTTCAGTAGTTCTGTCACATGGGCTCAGTAGTTGTGGCTCCCAGGCTCTAGAGCACAGGCTCAGTAGTTGTGGTGCACGGGCTTAGTTGCTCCACGTCATGTGGGATCTTCCTGGACCAGGGCTCAAACCCATGTCCCCTGCATTGGCAGGATTCTTCTTAACCACTGCACCACCAAGGAAGTCCCCATGTGTGTTGTTTTTGAGTCAGTTTCTACTGATTGAGTTTTCTCTTCCTAATGGATCAGATTTTATACTACTTTGTACTTTTTTATTGGTTGTAACACATTGTGAATTCGTAGGGTGATTTATATTTTGTATCCATATTTCCTCTATGTATGTTTTGTAGCCATATTTTTGCCTATGCATATTGTTAAGCTTTGTTCTGGGATTCAGTTAATTGATAAGAATCTGATATTTTCTAATCTTGCTTTCAAGTTTTGTTTGAAAGAATCAGAGAAGCATTTAATTTAGTGCTAATTGTGCCTCACTCCTGAGATGACACACTTCTGGGTAAACTTCTTTATGTCCCATGAATTATGATGTTTTCCAGTATGATGTATAGGGACAGGAACATGAACAGGTATAAATAACATTTGGATATTAGTCTTTCTATTCCTTTAGGTGTTCCCCTTGTTCTTCACAGCTTTTAGTAGTTTCCTCATAGGCATGAGTTGACCAGTACTCAGCTGAAGACTTGATGGGGACCCTCTGCATATCATCAAAGCTTTCTCTTTGTGTTGCTCTCTCCACACTGGAACACTGCCCTGAAAAAATTAGCTACCTCAGGGTTCCTGGAGTCCTAGCTCCATACCCTCAACTCAGCAATCACTAAGTTCTATTCTCTCTCCAAGCTCTGTGGCTGGGAAACTGTCCTAAGGCAAAAAACTGAGAAAATTTCAGATCTTATCACATTTGATTCCCATCTGTATGGGTACACTATCCTTATCCCAATGTTTAATATCTTGAAAACCATTGTTTCACATATGTAGTCTTTTTTTTAAAAAAATGTTTCAGCCAGAAGGACAACTTCTGATCTTGTTACTTTGTCTTGGCTAGAAGTGAAAGGTTCTTCCTATCTTATTATAAGGTAAGTAGGAAAATTAAATAAAAATATAAATCAAGAGTTTCAGTCCAAGATGGCAACACAGTAGCCTCCTGAACTTACTTCCTCCCATGGACACACAGAATCTATGAAGCAATTCCCTCTGAAAGAAATCCAAAGCAAGCTAAGTGATTCCTATTCATTGGGCAAATGAGAAAACACATCATTCATGTTGACAGGGGTAGAAAAGGTTGTGACACATCCACCATAAACTCTACCTGTGACACAGCACCGTGCAATCCTGAGGGAACTCCTTAACTCCCAGCTTGTCCAAGAGGAGTGAAGGGTTTGGATTCCACATATAGCACCCCAACTTTTAAGACTCTCACCTTAGATATGGTTCCCCCAAACCACCTAACTCTGAAAGCCAATGGGACTTGTATCAGGGAAAAACACTACAATATAGCTAACAAAGAAATATTTCTTAACTGGCCTTGAGGACTCTCCACGTCTATGCCCCCAGGGCTCAGCACAGAGAAATCAGGAAAAAGATGCTCATCTCCCAGTATCTCTCTGAAGAGGCCTATTTGCCTTCTTAAAAAGCCAGTGCCTAAGGATCAGGTTCTAATTTAGCACACATCTAGGGCTGACTGCAATCCTCCATAAAGACTGGAAAACCTTGCAGACACCACCCTACCTTCTCACTAAAGCTCACTCCAAATCACCAGTATCTCCCTGGAAGGAGCAAATGCACATATCTGTGCCCCAGTTTACGCATCTGTCACCCAAGGGACAGAGAGCTGGATTATGATGCTGTGATAGTCAGTGGAGCTTGCATTCCTAACTCTCACAGGACTCTAGAAGAAGAACAAGAAGACTCTAGAAGAACAAGAAGACTCTAGAAGAAGAACAAAGAAGAAGTTATTAAAGGGTTGAAGAGCATCCTTCCCTAGCTATGAACCAGGCTCAATGCAGATGGCCCAGGCAAAAAAGCCCAATTCCAAGTTTCTCCATGGAGGGTCGTAACTACATACTTTCCAAGCTACTGTCTAAGATTCCATCGTCTAATCAACCTGCATCTGGGTGCTGACTATGTGCCCCACTGGGACACTGAAGGTCTTGGCACACCCTGGATTACTGTAAGCTACTAAAAACAAAGGTGGATACTTGGACAATCAGAAAGGTTTGAGAGACAATCAAGAGCTACGTCAGTGTTAAATGATAAGTTTTATCTCCTACACAAGGCAACTCCTTCAAGACTAGGAGAGGTGGCTGTTTTATCTAATCCACAGAAACCAACACAGGGAATCAAGGAAAATGAAGAAACAGAAGAATATATTCCAAGTGAACGAATAAGATAAAACCCAGAAAAAGACCTCAATAAACAGAGATAAGTGCCTTACCTCATAAAGAGTTCAAAATAATTGTCATAAAGATGATCACTGAAGTTGAGAGAAGAATGGGTGGACAAAGTGAGAATTTCAACAAAGAGATAGGAAATATAAGAAATTACCAAAGAAAAATCACAAGGTGAACATAATAACTGCACTAAAAAATGCAGTTTAGAGGGGCTCAAAAACAGACTAGATGAAGCAGAAGAAAAGATCAGCAAACTTGAATATAAGGGGAGTAGAATTCATCCAATTAGAGGAATGAAAAAAAAAAAAGGAATAAAAAGAGTGAGGATAGCTTCAGGGACTTATGGAGTAACAAACGGAGCAATATTTTCATTACAGGGGTCCCAGAAGGAGAGGAGAGAAAGAAAAAGGGAAAGAAATTTTATCTGAGGAAATAATGGCTGAAAACATCCCTAAAAGATAAAATGTGGCAGGGGATAATAAAAATGTAGAGTTTTAGAATGTATTCAAAATTAAGTTATTATCAGTTTAAATATATTATGATAACTAAGATTTCATGTAAGATTCATGCCCACATAGTCAGTCCACCAAAACAGAAGTACCCTCACAGCCCTTTTAGAAGGAACCCCTATAGTGTACAGCTAGGGTGATGAGAGGGGAGTGCACTGCTGGGATGCATAGGACACCTCCTACAGAGGGCCACTCCTCCAAGGTTGAGAAACATAACTATAACAACATACTAGATACATAAAAATACAAATAGCAACTTAGCCAAAAGGAGGCAGTAGAGGAATATGTTCCAGACTAAGGAATAAGATAAAACCCCAGAAGAACCAAGTGAAGTGGACATAGGCAATCTACCCAAGAAAAAATTCAGAGTGATGATTGTAAACATGACCAAAGAACTCAGGAGAAGAATGGATGCACTGAGTGAGAATTCAGATGTTTTTAATAAAGAGTTAAAAATATAAAAGAACAACAAAACAGAGATGAAAAATACAGTAACTGAAATGAAAAACACACTAGAAGGAATCAATAGCAGACTAAATGATTCATAAGAATGGATCAGTGGGCTGGAAGAAAAAGTAATGGAAATCACTGCCACTGAATGGAAAAAAGAAAACAAAAATGAAAAAAAATGAGAGGACAGTTTAAGACACCTCTGGGACAACATCAAGTACACTAATACTCACATTATAGAGATCCTAGAGGGAGAAGAAACACAGAAAGGGCTCCAAAATATTGAAGAGATAATAGCTGAAAACCTCCCTAACCTGGCAAAGCAAACCATAACCCAAGTGCAGGAAGCACAGAGAGTCCCATATGGGATCAACCCAATGGAATACTACTCAGCCATATGAAGGAATAAAACAATGCCACTTGCAGCAACATGGATGGACCTAGAGCTTATCATACAAAGTGAAGTAAGGCAGACAGAGAAAGGCAAATATCCCAAGATATCACTTATATGTGAAATATAAAAAAAAAAGATACAAACTTATTTACAAAACAGAAATAGACTCACACACATAGAAAAAATACTTATGGTTACAAAAGGCGGGGGGGAGGAATAGATTAGGAATTTCAGATTAACAGATAAACACTATATATATAAAATAGATAAACAACTAGGTCCTACTATACAGTGCAGATAATTATATTCAATATCTTATAATAACCTCTAATGAAAAAGAATCTGGAAAATATATATATATATACACATATATATGTGTATATATATATATATTTATATAAATAAATATATATATATTTATATAATATATAAATAATATATAAATAAATATATATATATTTAACTGAATCACTATGTTGTACATCTGAAATATTGTAAATCAACTATACTTCAATTTAAAAAAATCAGTTGCATTTCTTTACACCAACAATAAACTATTACAGAGAGAATTTAGAAAACAATCCCAATAGCATCAATAATAAAATAGCATTACAATAGCATCAATAATAAAATACTTAGAAATAAATTTAACCAAGGACATGAAAGATCTCTACACTAAAATCTATAAGACAATGTTGAAAGAAACTGAAGAAGACATGAATAAATGAAAAGATATTTCACAGTCATGGATTCAAAAAAATTAATATTGTTAACATGTCCATATACCCAAAGCAATCTACAGATTCAATGCAATCCCTTTTTAAATCCCGATGACATTTTTCACAGAAATATAAAAAATTCTAAAACTTGTACTAAACCACAAAGAACTCTTAGTAGCCAAAGCAAACCTGAGAAGGAAGGATGAAGCAAAAGACAGTCTCTTCAATATACGGTGTTGGGAAAACTGCATAGACACAATGTGAAAGAATCAAACGGGACCACTATCTCACACCATATACAAAAATCACATCAAAATGGATTGAAGATTTACATGTAAGACCTGAAAGTATAAAATTTATAGAAAAAAAATATGGGAAAATTTCATGACATTGGTTTGGGCAATGATTTCTTGGATATAACACCAAAAGCATAGGTGATAAAAGCAAAGTTAAACAAGTGGGATCATATCAAACTAAAAAGCTTATGCAGAGCAAAGGAAATAATCAAAAGAGTAAAAAGGCAACCTACAGATTGGGAGAAATCATTTGGAGACTATATATCTGACAAGGTATTAATATCCAAAATACATAAGAAACTCATACAACTCAACAGCAAAAAGATAAATAATCTGATTTAGAAATGGGAAAGAATATGAATATATATCTCTCCAAAGAAGACTTACAAATAACCAATAAACAGGTATATGAAGAGATGGTCAATATCTCTAATCATCATGGAAATGCAGATCAAAGCCACAAGGAGATTCCACCTCACATCTGTTAGAATGGCTATCATCAAAAAAACAAAAAATATTTTTGACCCACCTCCTAGAGTAATGGAAATAAAAACAAAAATTTAAAAAATGGGACCTAATGAAACTTAAAAATGTTTGCACAGCAAAGGAAACTATAAACAAGATGAAGACAACCCTCAGAATGGGAGAAAATATTTGCAAATGAATCAATGGCCAAAGGATTAATCTCCAAAGTATACAAACAGCTCACTCAGCTCAATATCAAAAAATCAAACAACCCAATCAAAAAATAGGCAGAAGACCTAAATAGACATTTCTCCAAAGAAGACATACAGATGGCCAAGAGGCACATGTAAAGGTGCTCAACATCACTAATCATTAGAGAAATGCAAATCAAAACTACAATGAGGTATCACCTCACACTGGTCAGAATGGCCATCATCAAAAAAATCTACAAACAATAAATGCTGGAGAGGGTGTGGAGAAAAGGGAACCCTCCTGCTCTGTTGGTGGGAATGTAAATGGATACAGCCACTATGGAGAACAGTATGGAGGTTCCTTAAAAAGCTCAAAACAGAATTACCATGTGACTCAGCAATCCTACTAGTGGGCATACATCTGGACAAAACTCTAATTCAAAAAGACGCATGCACCCCAATGTTCATTGCGGCACTATTTACAATAGCCAGGTCATGGAACCAACCCAAATGCCCATTGACAGACGAATGGATAAAGAAGATGTGGTACATATATACAATGGAATATTAGCCATAAAAAGGAATGAAATTGGGTCATTTGTAGAGATGTGGATGGACCTAGAGACTGTCATACAGAGTGAAGTCAGAAAGAGAAAAACAAATACTGTATATTAATGCATATGTGTGGAATATAGAAAAATGGTACAGGTGAACTGGTTTGTAAGGCAGAAATACAGACAAAGACATAGAGAAAAACATATGTACACCAAGGGGGGAATGAGGGAGTGGGATGAATTGGGAGATTGGGATTGACATATATACAATAATATGTATAAAATAGATGACTAATGAGAACCTGCTGTATAGCACAGGGATTCTACTTCGCTGTACAGTAGAAACTAACACAACATTGTAAAACAACTATACCCCAATAAAAATAAAATAAAATAAAAGATGAAAAAAAAAAAAACAAAAAAGAAGCACTGGTGAGAATGTGGAGAAATTGGCGAGGATGGGGAGAAACTGGTATGCAGTGAAATGTAAAATAGTGCAGCTTCTATGAAAAAATAGTATGGAGGGGTCTCAAAAAATTAAAAATAGAACTATCACATGGTCCAGCAATCCTACTTCTGGGTATATACCCAAAGGAACTGAAATTAGGATTGTGAAGAGACATATGTGCTCCCATGTTCAGTATAGCATTTTTATACTACCAAGATATGGAAATAACTCTAATGTCTATCAACAGATGAATGAATAAATAAAATGTAGTATCTACATAGAATGGAATAGTAATCAGCCTTAAAAAAGAAGAAAAATTTGCTATTTCCAATAATAGCTTGACTTTTGCATTACTGTAGCTTGTACCACTGTAACAATGTCAGTCAGAACAATTTTCATGCTTTTTGAAATGGGGACGTATGTCTATAAACACTTTAGTGCATTTTTCTGTGCATTTTTCCTTCAAATAACTTTAACATAAATTCAAATTTATCAGTAAGGGTCAAATTATCTCCATCTATTGAACAAATTATTCAGACGTACCTGCTCATTTAACCACATGCAGACATGACTTTCATTAAAGTGATAATTATAACATTTATTACTTCTAAAACCCAAGAAAATTCAATAAAACATCCTTGAGGGACCAAGGATAATAAATGGAAACTTCTAAAGACTTAACTACTGACAGAATGTGCATATGTGCCTAGAGACTAAGCCATTATCTTTAAAATAGCCATTACAACAAAAAGATGTACTCCACTGTAAGCAAAGAGGATGCCAGAAGATAACTGTTGTTTTCATTGTACAAGGTAGATTCTGACAGTCATTATTTGCTGATGAAAGATGCATTTTTTTTTGCTAATTTTGGTCAGTGACACATATAGAGTTGTGACTGATCGACCCTCATATTCCTTGTTGGCCTGCTTGGTATCACGCACTCGTGGACAAATCCCAGACCATCTGGCTGCTAACGGAACAGGTCAGAGGTCAAGGACTGTTTTAGCAGAGAATAGTATACCAGCTGCTTTGTCACAGTCTTTCATTATATTTTCATCTTTATTTAAAAGGCCTGTTCTTTGTTATATGAAGGTATCATTTCCTGTTGCCTAGTAATATTTGATACAGCCAGACTTTGTTTCATAAAGTTTAACCAGAAGGTTTCACCTTTTCAGCTGCTATATGAGGGCAAAATAGTCCAACAGAAAATGGACATAATTTATGTAAAGAATGGTGATATATTAATATTTATTAGGTCAGTTACAGTAATTCTCTAAATGTTACTTTTTTAAACTACATTTTTGAAAAATGCTAAAGATTACTGCAGAATATTAAAATATAGTGTAAACAACCTATCAAGGGTTGTCTCTTTCAGATACATTCATTCCAGTGAATAATAAAAAAGGGAAAAAAAAAGTAAGGTTATCAGCTTAGTGCATGGGAATATGCCACAAGTAAGAAACATAAAGATTAAACTACAGCTTTGGTCAGCAGTAAGGATTACTGATGTTTAAAAATTATAAATTTTATGATGATTGGAACATAAATGGAATTATGTATAATAATATAACCATTATTTTGTACAGTATGAAGTTAGATTCATTAAAGTTATTAAATTGCAGTATTGCTACATGAATGAATAGAAACTTAATTTCATAATCAAAGATAAGCAACTTAAAGAAATCCTGGCCCTACATTTTTTTTTTTTTTGCGGTACACGGGCCTCTCACCGTTGCGGCCTCTCCCGCTGCAGAACACAGGCTCCGGACGCGCAGGCTCAGCGGCCATGGCTCACGGGCCCAGCTGCTCCGCGCATGTGGGATCTTCCCCGACCGGGGCACGAACCCGCGTCCCCTGCATCGGCAGGCGGACCCCCAACCACTGCGCCACCAGGGAAGCCCCTGGCCCTACATTTTAATGTATGAGTTGGATTGCATTTAACAAATTCATTATGGCTTATTTTCAAAATTTGTAAAGAGGGTGTTTTGAACATTAAATGAGATAATCAAGTGATGTCCATAACATTGTGCTTACTACTTAAAATTACTCAAAAATTTTAAATTCATTATAATTTTTATTAAGATAATACTGGGTGGAACAGAAAAGTATACAAACAGTAAGTATTCTTAATTTATTATTTTCTAGCAACAAGCTGAAATTCAAAGAAAAAATAGAGACATCACCTAACATATGAATTCATATTTTCCACTAATGTTAAATCCAAGTTGGGTAAAAGATAATATACATTTAAAAGAGTTATCAAAGTAAACTGCCTATTAATTTTAATTCTAGAATTTAAAACTATTTTAGAAACCAGATTCTCCAACCCATATCATTTTAACAGGTCTCACTGGGTAGATAAATGGGGAGAGAGGGAAGTCTATTTGTTTTTGGCCAAATACTATTTAATGAATATAGTTATAAAACGGTTCCCTAAAATTACTGGGTCTATATACTTGGAGCCTCTTCCTATGCTTAGTATTGTATTAACTCATTTTATTCTTTCTTATACTTTGGTTATGATGAGAAGTCAAGTTATCTTCAAAATATTTCTACTTACCTAGCACAAATATATTTCCTTATTCATTAGTAAGATTTAAGCAGCAATAAGGCCAGAGTGGACAGAACTATTATTTCTAAAATGAATCTGAACTTTATAACTTAGTCTAATGAATTTTTCTAAAGGACAGAAAGTGGGGGGAAAACCTTGTTCAAAATTGATTCCGTATCTATTGCAGCAGATGGGCCACACTTTCAGATTCATCAATCTCTTTATGGCTCTTCTGCTAACATTAAACTAAAGCTTATTTGGCAGATAAGACTCTTTCAAATGATATGAGTGAACTTCTCCTGCTTGCTTGATCACTAATCAGTGGAAATGAGAACAGTATGTTCCATAGGATACATTAGGATAGGTGTAATTTGACAGCTTCCCAAATAAAGCTGCCTATTTTATTTTTTCAAGGCCAGATTGAGATTATTATGAGCATCAAAGCAAGCACCAAAAAGTTGTTATAATTTTAAAATATGTTTTCACATTGCTGTAATTCTATAAAAGAAAATTACGCTTGTGAGACAAGAATGGGAGCTCATGAAAAATGTGTTAGCAATGTGTCTATATTAGGAATATGATTAATTTTAAATAATTTATAACATTTTGCACAATGCAGGGAGAGATGAAAATTGTGCTCTGTTCTTCACTATGACACCTGAGGTAGGCTACTAATCTGAGCTTCCTGTTTATCTATAAAATGAAGAGCTATTATAATGAAATCTATTCTCCATTATTAAGAAGCTGCTCACTATACTCAGAATACATAAAATAACAAAAACAACAAAACCAGTAACAGCAGCAGCATCAGCTTAACTGATCAACCAGCCATTGTCAATTATTCCACTGGGGCTACATTTTTTTTTTTTTTTGAATAGAAATGTTTACTTGAGTCTAGGCAAATTTGGCATTTCTGGAATTTGGGATGTTATCATGGAAGATTAACCAATTAATCTAACCTAATATTCCACAGCTCTATACATTGATAATTATTTTTTACATCTTTATTGGAGTATAATTGCTTTAAAAAGGTGTGTTAGTTTCTGCTTTATAACAAAGTGAATCAGCTATAGCTATATATATATACATATTTTGCCCATATCTCCTCTCTCTTGCGTCTCCCTCCCACACTCCCTATCCCTCCGCTATGGGTGATCACAAGGCACCGAGCTGATCTCCCTGTGCTATGCGGTTGCTTCCCACTAGGTATCTATTTTACATTTGGTAGTGTATATGTGTCAATGCCACTCTCTCACTTCGTCCCAGCTTACCCTTCCCCCTCCCCATATCCTCAAGTCCATTCTCCAATTGGTCTGTGTCTTTATTCCCATCTTGCCCCTGGGTTTTTCATGACTTTTTTTTTTTTTAGATTCCATATATATGTGTCAGCATACAGTATTTATTTTTGTCTTTCTGACTTGTTCACTCTGTATGACAGTCTCTAGGTCCATCACCTCACTACAAACAACTCAATTCTGTTTCTTTTTATGACTGTGTAATATTCCATTGTATATATGTGTCACATCCTCTTTACCCATTCACCTGTTGATAGACAATTAGGTTGCTTCCATGTCCTGGCTATTGTAAATAGAGCTGCAATGAACCTTGTGGTACATGACTCTGTTTGAATAATGATTTTCTCAGGGTATATGCCCAGTAGTGGGATTTCTGGGTTGTATGATAGTTCTATTTTTAGTTTTTTAAGGAAACTCCATACTGTTGCCCATAATGGCTGTATCGATTTACATTCTCACCAACAGTGCAAGAGGGCTCCCTTTTCTCCACACCCGCTCCAGCATTTATTGTTTGTAGATTTTTTGATGATGGCCATTCTGACCAGTGTGAGGTGATACCTCATTGTAGTTTTGATTTGCATTTCTCTAATGATTAGTGATGTTCAGCACCCTTTCATGTGTTTGTTGGCAATCTGCATATCTTCTTTGGAGAAATGTCTGTTTAGGTCTTCTGCCCATTGTTGAATTGGGTTGGGTTTTTTTTTTTTTGATATTGAGCTGCATGAGCTTCTTGTAAATTTTGGAGATTAATCCTTTGTTAGTTGCTTCATTTGCCTATATTTTCTCCCATTCTGAGGGTTGTCTTTTCGTCTTGCTTATGTTTTTCTTTGCTGTGCAAAAGATTTTAAGTTTCATTAGGTCCCATTTGTTTATTTTTATTTCCATTTCTCTTGCAGATGGGTCAAAAAGGATCTTGCTGTGATTTATGTCATAGAGCGCTCTGCCTAGGTTTTCCTCTAAGTGTTTTATAGTGTCTGGCCTTACATTTAGGTCTTTAATCCATTTATCCTTGATATATACTATTGGACTTCCTTGAAAAAATTTTAAAGTATATATATATATATATGTGTGTGTGTGTGTATATATATATATATATATATATATTTCAATGTCTATATAAACACACACACAGATATATGTGTGTATAAATATACACATTTATTTAAAAGCAAGTTTGTTAGTTTGCCATTTTTCTAAGAGTTTTATTTTTCATTTAATGTATACTGTTTCCATTTGAGGATGAACTTATTTTATTATTTTTCTTAAAGAGAAATGGGAAAAATTCTCTTCTAAAGGTAAACCTAGCACAAAGTAAATTATTTTCATTCCCTTGAGATTTTCAAAAAGACTTAAAATGGATGAAAACTGTAGATTTATTGTTTTGTTTGTACAAGCTTAAAAAGAAAATATGCCTGATACACCAAATTGGATAGGTCTCTCCTATTGTTCAAACAGTGAACAAAATTGAGACTTATTTGTAATTTGAAACTTTATTTTGAAAGAATATAAATACATTTCTGTGGCATATAATGCCACTTGGTGTAAATTAGTTATTCCTTCATTTAAATTTGAATTTTTGGCAGTGATCTAACCACAAATGAGTTGGCTATAAGAAATAAAACTTTGGCTGTTCTCAAACACCTAGGTAGCAGTACTAATTTCCTATTGTTGCATAAATAACACAAACTTAGCAACTAAAAAAACACACTTATTATCTCACAATTTTTGTGGGTCATAAATATGGCTTAACTGAATTCTCCACAGTACTTCAGAGTTTTTTGAAAGGGTGCAAATCAAGCTGTCAACCAAGGCTAGGTCTCATCCAAGACTCGTGTAGAGGAGAAGTTGCTTCCTCACTCCTGTTGCCTCAAAGGCCACTGAGGTGGACAGAATCCATTTTCACCTACTTGCTGCCTGAGCCTCTACATATGGCAGCTTCTTGAAAGCTAGAGAGGGAGTCAACAGAGTGCTGGCTAGCAGGAAGTTACAATCTTATGTTACATAGTCTCAAACGTGACTTCATCACTTTTTTTTTTTGAAAGAATCAAATTATAAGCCCCACCCCCATTCAAGAGGTAGGGGATTACATGAAGCCATGAATATGAGAATAAGGTGATAACTGGGGCCTCTTAGAGTCTGCCCACCACAGTAACCAAGCAAATTCAGTTAAATCAATGCCAGTCCAGAAAAGCCTTAGATGAAGTTTAAGCAGAGAATTGGTTACAGGAAATACCTCTGGAGACTGGGGGAAAATAGTACCTGTTTCCTACCCACCATGCCATTTGCATTAATAACTTTTCCTGGTAGTCTCTAATACCTTTGAGTGAGAAGAAAATTTTTATTCCAAATTTACTCCTCTAATTGAAGAAAATCATTGTAGATAAAAACTATTTCTTCATTAAACTAGTATACTAAGTGCTATTCTAGTTGCTGGACATACAACAGTTAACTAAACAGACACATTAAGAACAACAAAAAGATGTTCAAGACACTTGCATTAAAAGGATTAATTAAATAATCCTGCCTGATTATTATGCATAAACTTTTTCATGTTATAAGTAGCTAAGAGCTATATCAAGTTTTTATATCAAGTTTTATATCAAGCTATATCAAGTTTTTATGGACTGTCCCAGATAGGAAAGCTGTCAGAAAGGAAAGTAAGAATAAACAATAGCTGTTATCTCATTTTCTCTTCCAGAAATTCCTTTTATCCTCTAAACTTTTTTATTTTTTAATTCTAAATTCATTTGATTATTCATGAATTCTTCACCATGGTCTTCCAGGCACTAATTTTCCCCCAATATTTTTACACACACAAATATTTAATTGACAAGTAATAGTATGAGATCTCCCTGAAGTAGTAAAATTTGAAGATAAGAGAATTTTGTTGTAGTTCCCCCCTCCATATTCTTTACAGAAATACCACATTACATGCTTTAAGGAACTACAGAATTCTCAATTTCTCATTATTTTGTTTTAGGAATTGACTATCTTCCATTTCTCTGTACAATTCACTTCTGAAAGTATCTAATTTATCTACTTTGCCTGATTCTTGTTTCCTCCAATATTCCCTAATACCTATATGAATTATTTTTAAAAACACAAAGAAATAGTTTAATTTTTATTTATTTTTTTATTTTTTAAATCTTTTGGCTGCATTGGGTCTTTGTTGCTGCGCACAGGCTTTCTCTAGTTATGACGAGCGGGGGTTACTCTTTGATGTGGTGAGTAGGCTTCTCATTGAAGTGACTTCTCTTGTTGTGGAGCATGGACTTTAGGCACGTGGGCTTCAGTAGTTGCAGCACATGGGCTCAGTAGTTGCAGCACGCGGGCCCTAGAGCGCATGGGCTTCAGTAGTTGAGGCGAGTGGGCTCTAGGGCACATGGGCTCAGTAGTTGTGGCTTGTGGGCTCTAGAGTGCAGGCTCAGTAGTTGTGGCACACAGGCTTAGTTGCTCCACAGCATGTGGGATCTTCCCGGACCAGGGCTCGAACCCGTGCCCCTGCATTGGCAGGCGGATTCTTAACCACTGTGCCACCAGGGATGTCCTGAAATAGTTGAATTTTTTAAATTGATAGAAAACATTCTATTTATAAATCTCTGAGATGGTCATCAAGGATAAACTCTGTTATCATTGTGCCATATCAAAAGTACATTTACAAAAACATTCACTCACTTTAATTAATTCTATTTAATAATTTATATTTTCTTATAGCAGAAAGATATTTCTAAATTTTCTTTTACTTAGAGGGGTCTAAATATAGCTTTAAATTATATCTCTCATCTTATTCAGTTCATCCATAAATAAAAACTCCAGAAATGCCTTCCTAATTTGAAAGATTGAAATAAGATCAGCTCTTAAATATTTGTTTTTAAGGAGTTTATTTGATTTGACAAAATTTTCTGAATAAATATGTATATATCCTGTGAGCTTTCTCATTTCTTGCAATTTCAGATTATAAGCTTCTTTTCTCCCTTGCCTTTTATGCTAGTCTAATAAAAGACATTATATGTCTAATTAGCTGTATTATATTTACTTTAAAAGCTACACAATTAACTGCTAACTTAAAATGTGTTAATATTTTAACAGTGCTAAAATCAAGATAAAGTGCACTAATCTATTGCTAACTGCATATTCATTATCTTTTTAATCTAACTTTAAGTGAACCTCACATTTAGACATAAGTGTATTAATACGTTCTCTGTGATATATCTAATTTCACTGGTGGACTATTTTTGCAAGTTGGTAATTCTTTGCTGAAATTTTCAGAGAGAACAGCTATATTTATAAGAGAAATGTTACTTTGAATAAATAAATCCCGTGGAAATGTAATAGTTTCTCCATTTGATTTGTCATTAAAGGGATCCAGCAAGCAATCTGAGTTTGCAGATGATATTTCAATTTACTATAGAATCCAAAATGCTAATATTGGTTACATATAGTTGATTTTGCATGTATATGCTATTATTTAGGTGTTGAATATAGGGTATGGTTGGATAACATGAAATAGCAAGTAATGTTATATAAAGATGGGTAACTCAGTAGAATTTGAGTTAGAAGGAGTTCTGAAAATAAACCTCCCACTAGCCCATAACGATATACGGATAGAAGCCATTTCTACATTAAGGAAGAGTCTCCCAAGTTACTTAAGAGGAAGCCTTTGTGCAGCAGCTGAAACCTATAGAAATAGATGATTAAGAACATCTGAACACTATGTAAGTTATCATGAACTTCCTGATTACATTAAATGGACATTGCCCAGTGCATTAGTCAGGTTTATGCAAATGGAAAATAGAATCACTCACGAGAGAGAGAGAGAGAGAGAGAGAGAGAGAGAGAGAGAGAGAGAGAGAGAGAGAGAGAGATGAGAAATGGATCCTTAAAGGAGTAGAAATGAGGCAGTCATAATTGTAAGTAGTATTTCTCAGAACCCTTTCAAATTAGTCCTAAAAGGGTTTATTTCAAAATTTAACACGCACACACACACACACACTTACAGGACATTTGGTCCTGTCCAAAACATCCATAAGACATTTGGCCCATTAGACACTTGGTCCATACCAAAACGTCCTTTATATTTGGTCCTGCTCAAAGTCGTCTGGCATAGACTGAATATTTTTATGGACATTTTGGACACGACCAAATGTCTGTTAACCCTATATATACTTTTGTTTTCTCTGCAGATGGGGGAAACTCTGTTGTCTAATATTTATTCTCAAGAAAACATGGGCTAGGATAATTTAAAAAACAGAATTCTGACTCTAGTAAGTGGGTATTTTTCTAAAATTGTAAGTGTAACCGTGTAGTTTTGAAGAGATTTTTAATAATACCTGCTAAATATAAATCTATTGTTTTATTAATCATTAAATGGAAAACTAATTTTACAACAAATGTAAAAATAAAAAGCTTAGCTAACTGATATAAAATATTCTTTGTGTTCCTGAACACTTAAAAATACTTATAAATGATTTATGATTTTGAATTTTCAAATATACTATAAAGTTGAAAATCCTTGGCAACTAGGTATGTATATCATCTTGGTTTGCCATTACAGGACAAATATACGCCTATGCATGTGGAGTGCTGTCATAACATGAATTCCAAAATAACCATTTCAGACTTCCCTGGTGGCGCGGTGGTTAAGAATCTGCCTGCCGATGCAGGGGACATGGGTTTGAGCCCTGATCCGGGAAGATCCCACATGCCGCAGAGCAACTAAGCCCATGCGCCACAACTACTGAGCCTGTGCTCTAGAGACCGCGAGCCACAACTACTGAGCCTGCGTGCCACAACAACTGAAGCCTGCACACCTAGAAGCCTGCACGCCTAAAGCCTGTGCTCCGCAACAAGAGAAGCCACCGCAGTGAGAAGCCCGCGCACTACAACGAAGAGTAGACCCCACTTGCCCCAACTAGAGAAAGCCCACACACGGCAACAAAGACCCAACGCAGCCAAAAATAAATAAAAATAAAATAAATTTATAAAAAAAATTAAAATTACCATTTCTACAGTTATTTAGAATGAGATTTAAAAATATATATTATTAAGGTAACTGTTCCACTTTGCATAGGTAGAAGGAAAACCACAATTTATTGTACTTCTCTCTCTTTCTCTCTGGCTCCTTCAGATTTGGAATATAATTAAACCACTTGTTTCTCACATCATTCTCACATGTATTAATTTCCCATATATATATTCAGGCTATATCCAGTCTTCAGATATTCCTATTGGATATGGATTGAGTATTACTACCTTTAAGAAACAAAGAAACTAAAAATGACTGAGCTTGTAAATGTTCTAGCTAGTCCTTTTTGGAGATTTTCTTTCGTTAGGTGTTCATATGTTCCTTTTTCTCCCCTTTTGTCTATCTTGTTCCTCTTTTTTTAAATTCATACTATTTGGTATATTTAAGGAACAAAAGTTTTAATATAAGAATTTCTAGAGTATAAGCCAGAATATAATTGTCTTAGCTATACCGTCAATGCATAAAATAGCACCTGGCATATAATAGGCATTCAATATAATAGGCATTCAATTGTTTGTTGAATTAATGTAATACATTTAAACATGTATCTATCATACAATTCTAGGTATTTAATTAATAGGTAATTAATCCTAGATACAATCCTAAGCTCCACTGCTAGGTATTTAACTGAGAGAAATGAAAGCATATGTCCGTATGAAGTGATATACAGGAATGTTCACAGTAGCTTCATTTATAACAGCCTAAAAATGGAAAGAGTCCAAATGTTTATCAGCAGGTCAATGAAAAAACTAAACTATGCTATATTCAGATAGCAGAATACTATTCAGAAATTAAAAGAAATGATATATGTTACAACATGGATGTATTTCAAAAATAATTCTGTGGAGTGAAAGAAGCCAAACAAAAATAAATATACTTTATACTTTTCAAATATAAGTTCTAGAAAATGTATACTAATCTATAGTGATAAAAAAACAATACACTGGTTGGCTCAAGAATGGGGTTGTGAAGAGGGTGGTAGAGAAACTTTTTGGAGGTGAGGGGTATGTTCATTATCATGATTGAGGTTACAGTTTTAATGGTTGAAATTTATCAAATACTTTAAATATGTGCAGTTTATTGTATGTCCCTTATACCTCAATTAATAAAAATAAAAGATAAAAGCAAAATTAATAGTGACAGTGACTCAGCGTTATTGGCTAATAACGGACAAACACTGATTTTGTGGGTAAAAGTGCAAATTGGGAGACGTCCAAAGGAATTGGTAGAGTCTTCAAACTTTAGTGCCTGCAAGCAATTTGATTTAGTCTGTGCATTTTTAAGTTCTCTTTGATAAGAAGCTCTGTCAAGAGAATGTGCCTAGAGGTGCTTCTGCAGACACCGTGGAAGAAAAGGGTTAGTAGCTGGTTTATGCTTACTTTTTCACTGAGCAATGCCTAAGGTTTGAATTTTAATTGCAACACCAACTCAATACATTTATAGAATTAACCTAGATCTAGGATAAATAAGTATCTGGTGAGGTTAACTGAATTGAACTAACCTTCTTTACCTCATAGTTATAATTATTTATCAGTGAAAAGTTAATGATTAAACTTTATTTGTGAACACAGGTGGACTGGAGAATAGAAGCTAGTTATATACTACTGAAAGGGCTACCTGGCTAGCAAGTATGCAAGCCGAAGTGACTCCAGAGATGACAGCTTTTCTAAATGAATTAATCCATTCTCTCTCAGTCACATCTCTCATGACAGTAAGTTCACCACATATGGAGCAAATCTCGGGCATTCATGTCATCATGAGATATCCACTTTAATGACATCCTGTTTTTAGGCTATGTAGATTTTGTCCTGGGTAAAGCCTATTGGGTCTCACGAGGTTTAGTTTCACTTCAAAATCAAAACCAATGCTGCTAGTTGAGTAGCGGACACATTGCAGGGCTGTATCTGACACAGTGCTAACATTTCCCAGCCATTCCTTATGTACTGGGTAAAGCTGATATATTTCAGTTCACACTTAAATTTCTTTCAGCTTCTGGGAATTGGGATAATAGTAAGATCTAGGACTATTTATATCTATGTATGCATCCATTCATAATTCATTTGTTCTTTCTTTCATCTTTCTTTAATTCAAAAAAACATTTCTTGAAATGCTTAACATATTCCAGGCACTGTTGAAGTGTTACAAGGGAATCATAATTGAATTAACACACTTGCAGTATTTCAGGACTCGAAAGAAAATCTTACTTTTAAAATTATTATCAAAGTCTCTTTTAGTTATCATGGATTTTACTTTGATTTTTATTAGGTTATAAGGCATATTATTTTCAAATGCTTACATGAAGGAATATTATAATTGAGTTATGTCAGGCAATTTCATATAAGTAACAATAATATAAAAATGGTTTTGCTATGCCATTACTTACCATTTTATGGTTTGCTGAATTTTAATAATATATAATACACTTTTCTTTCCATTAATGTTTCTCAAGCTAATTGATATTATAAGTATTCAAAGATTTAAAAAATGGTGTGATAGTTGTCTGTTGCTCAAATATAGACAACTTTAACATGTAAAAATAACACTTTGAGTTTCAAAATGATCCTGCACACAATTTCAATGTGGGAGACTTCTATTTGAAATCAGATTATTCTGTGTATGTAGAAGTCAGATTCAAGCTTTGTAAAAGGATGAAAAAGCAATAAAATACTGGGACAAATCTTGCTTTAAAATTAAAACTTTTCACACTTGTTTTTCTCTCTGGAAAAAAAAATAGACTAGTTTCTTCAACGGTGTTTTAATAGAATAAAGTTTAAATTTGGAGCCTTAAGTGTGGAACAATCTTAGCTGCTACAAATATGAGAAAATGCTGTTAGCAGAAGTTAATTTTATTCTTGTTAGAATTTATAAAAATAGATAGCATTTGCTATTGCTTTGTTTATACATCATTTTAAGACCTCAGAGTTTTTGTGAGAATTTATCATAATGTTTTATAGATAATATTTAATATAAACTATAACTAGTATTACACATATTATAATAGCTTGGCAAAATACTCAGTAGGTATTGTTAACTCTTATTACACAGAAGCTATGCAGGTGACATAAACAAGTGATGTGAACAGGTATAATTTTAAAAAGAATGGTAAAATACTTCTTTGACAATAGGAGAATGCAGACCCAACCCATGTACATTTAAAATCAAAATTATTGTAAATACCTGCAGGTCTCAAATAAATACATGCATACAAATATAAATAAATTACTTTCTGAGGCTAAATTTTTTTGGCCATGTATGCACACTCTGGAAATTTTCTCATGAGCCATATCATCCAACTACATAATTTTTATAACCACCTATAAGATAACTTCTTAGATATGTTTGTTGACCAAACTTCACTGTATTAGCCACACTTAAGTCAGTCACCTGTAAGACCAAACTCATTAAGTTATTTTCTCTCACCTCGATGACCCCAGGGCAAATCTGATCTTTCTCTTGTATTTTCTCTCTTGCTGATGATACTATCACCTATCCAACTATCCAATTCTGAAGCTGAGACCTGAGATTCAACTTCAAAGTTCCCTAAACTCCAACCTCTGAGTATTCATGAATTTGGCAATGCTGCCAAGTACTCTGCCTTCTTCTCCATTCACATTGCTGTGCTAATTTATTATTTAGTTTTTATGTAAGTATAATATTCTTTTATGTAATCTCTTTGCCTCTGCTTTTTTTCTCTTCTAATTTATCTGCTAAATATTTGAGTAATTGATTCAAAAATAACTCTGATGATGCTATACACTGTATAAATCCCTTTCATGTTCTCCTCTCACCTATAGGATAACATCCAAATTTTGTCCTGACCTGACAAAAAAGACCCTCACTGATTTGACCTTGTCCCTTTTCTTTTACTATTGTTATACTTGTTTTCTCTGTCTTCTACCCAATCAAGCCATAGTTTCTCAAATATAACATGTTACTTCATTTCTGTAAACCTTTGCAGATGCTCTGGTTGGTATCTGTTTAGAAAAACTTTGGCCTTTGTCCACTTGGTATAATTTTACCAGTATTTTAAGACTAAAACCAAAATTTCCTAATTAAACCATCTCTGAGAACCTCAAGGAGAGTTTACTATTGCTTTCTTCTACTAACACAGGTACTTTTAGATAGCTCTATTAATAGCTCTAGCTACTTTACATCATATTACTTGCTTCATCCACATTTTCTGTGACTTTACTCATCAGTGCACACTCAGCATAATGCAGAAAATATTTTTCAATGTATTAATTGATTTATATACCTGTGCCTCAAACCAGTGGATAGTCAATATTGGAAACATGCAATACAAGGAGCAACTGGTCTTGTTCATCTAAAGCCCTTTACTTTTAACTGCAGTCTAACAGTACTAATTTTTAAAATGCCTTTATGTGAAATGAGATTTGTGTTAATTGGAAGCAGAATTATAGACAATGAAAAAAATCTACAGCACAAAATAATGAAAAATGTGAAACCATGGGCCAAGAAAAGGTCTCCATTTTGGAGTTTTAAATGTGACTGGTATTGCAAAAATAGAAAAGAAACAAGAGAAAGGAAAAGAAAAGAAAGAGAAAATATCTGAGCTAAGATGTACCCTATGATGCTAATGGTTATAAATGGTCTGCTGGAAAATTAGTGCTAAATATTATAAATGTATATAAGGAGTATAAGCCTATTGTACTGCAAAAATGAGAACTCTTACACATGGTGTTTTAGTAATATGAAAACATTTATACTCTTGGTTAAACTTCCTGAAATTTATAGTGATTTTAAACAATTGTGAGTGATAAAATAATTATTGCATTTTAAATAAGTTTCAGAAAATTTTATTCAAACTTTGGGAATTCCCCATAGATAATGAAAGTTAATTTAAACCTATTTTTTAAGGATTTGTAACCTATTTGCCACAGAAATATGTGTTTAATTTTTTTTATATAGGAGGAACACATGCTGAAGGAAATAGGTACTTGTATGTGCATAAGGGATTCCCAATCAGTTTTATCATCATAGAATATGAGACTAAGAATATTTCAACATGATGCTATACCTTCTCATTTAGGTTTTATATTAATACCAGAAATGCATAATTTTAATAACAACATGGTCAATGACATACTCTGTGTGTATATAGAGTCTGTCAGCTCAAAGTTGACTCCAGTATCATTTCCTTTATCATCAATCATTTCAATTTAAAAATAGTAAAAACTTTTGGCTTAATCAATATTTTGAATTAGAATCATCAAGTTACAGACATTTGGCCTTTCTGTTTTTAGCCTTCTCATTTAGCTTGGGTGGAAATTCACAAACATATTATCTGATGCCCATGCTTCATGATATACGGCAAAAATTATTATCTACGTATTAGGGATTAGAGGTCTAGCTCAAGAAGACTGGATTGAAGAGTAGCTCTCCTCTTCCTGAGAAGGTTTTCCATTTTTGATTGAAATCCAACCTTAGCAGAGTCTCATGGAGTACTAAAGGTAGAATAATGCTCTAGGAATCTAGACTTATTATACAAACTGACCCTGGAAATAACAAGTGGTATATATCAAGAGAGAACCCTTTTGCAATTAGAGATAAAATATTGAAAGTAACACAATGAATAAATGCCAGAGTCAAAACCAAAACCTGAATTTGTACCTCTATTTCAGAGTTCTTTTTTATTATTTCACTACATCTGAATGTTAATCAATGGATTATTTTTGTCAACTTACAGATGAACCTTTATTTTAAAAAAAATCTGTCTACCTGATAAATCTGGGCTGAAAAGGCTAGCCTATGGCCTAAAACACTTAGCACCTTCTGTCACATCTTCATAGTTCCTGCAATAACACAAATTCAAATAAAATGTTGTTTTTCTAAAAGGTTTAGAAAAACTATATGAGTTTTATTTTGGTCCACTTTTGTGATGTATTGTAGCAGTAGAGTATTGTATCGCTGCAATATTCCAAGACAGTAATACTATCATGTCCATGTGATCTTCTGGTAACTGGTTTTATGTACTACTTTTCGTCATATTTCACATCTGTGAGTTTCTTTTTCTAAAAATGTTTTATGTGCCAGGGGAAGCAACTATTGTGAGCAATCATTTCCCAGAGGTTAAGCTCTGTGAATTTCAGCCATGTGAAAATATATTCCTCTGAGAGATCCAGAATTGGAAAGACTTCAGGAGGACTTTCCATCCAGAATTGAAACAAGAGGCTGCCCTGAGACTATTCATGTCATATCTCTCCTCTGACAACTTTTTCAAAAGTGATTCCTATCTTTATTAGTTCCCATGTCTACAAATATTTGTTAAGAAGACAGCTGCCTGAAATAAAGTAGAAAATCTCTAGTAAAAACCTAAAAAGAGGGCTTCCCTCATGGCGCAGTGGTTGAGAGTCCGCCTGCCGATGCAGGAGACACAGGTTCGTGCCCCGGTCCGGGAAGATCCCACATGCTGCAGACCGGCTGGGCCCGTGAGCCATGGCCGCTGAGCCTGCGTGTCCGGAGCCTGTGCTCCGCAGCAGGAGAAGCCACAACAGTGAGAGGCCCGCGTACCGCAAAACAAAACAAAACCTGAAAAGAACTTCCAATCAATGAAAGATTGGAACAATATTTACTATTTTTATTATACTAATCTTAAATGTATTTAAGGCTAGTACAACTTCTCAGAAGTATTACATTTCTATGTTTAAGCCAATTTATTGTTAGTATCATTTTGCCCCCAAATTAATCCCTCTTAAGATGAATAGCATACATGCAAGTTAGAAACAAAATTATCTGGAAAATGGAAGTGAGACATGAGCAGAAAATGATTCACCTAAGCTTGTTTTATTGTTTTAAGAAAGAAAGTGAACATGAAGCATTAAGTGGGATCACCATACTAATGACATTCCTGTAATGTAATACTATGTGAACTATTTGTAGGCCAATAAAGTAGCAACAGTTAATGCAAATATGAAACTAAAGTGATATTTAGTGGGATACCTAAGACTAAAAGCCAACTGAGTAAAAACAATAAAAATGCATTTTACTAGTTATCCAGTATCACTTTGAAATGCAAATCTGAAATCCAGGAACTGGTATTTTATGGCTTTCACAGACTCATTAACACTACTTTGTTTCCTCCTTGGGTACTATTTATTTTTTGTGTCCAGAAAGCTACAGAATATTCAAGGTTATCTCCACCATCCTCCTTATTGCATTTAGTGGGTGATAACGAATCTTCATGTATGATCCCTCATTTACAGAGGAACACAGGAAAATACAATGTTGAGTTTCCTGGGGCATGACAAAGCTGAGTATCCTGAAGTAGACCGGTGAAAAAAAAATTTCTCATTTGAACTAAATGTGACAAATCTACTAACAAACTACACCTCGGTCTAGTATTTTATACCAAATAATTACCCCATAATAATTATATCACCTTCCACACAAGGGTCCAATATTAATTCAATTTTTAACAAATGTTTATGTGTAATTAAAGGTTCTGGCCACCCTTCTGATTACTGAGTATAGAGCAAAGAACAAGGTTCTCATGGTTCTTGTCATTTCAGGGCTTATAGTCACAGTCGAGCAAAGAAGACAGACCCTTAATCACACCATCATAATAATAACATAACATGTTTATTATTATAATAAAATGTAAAACCAATGTTATTGTAAGTAAAGAAACTTTAGTATGGATCATGGAAAAAATAACATCAGGGAAGGGTTCTCAATAAAGTGGCATTACAGCTGAGAACTAAGTATGTAGGAGAAAAATCTTAGGAACTGTTAAAAGCAAACTATTGTTTTTTAAAATTATTTTTAAGTTTTAATCCTAGTGCTTATGCTTGGGTCAGGATATTAAGTATTGTATCATCAGCCCTTGTAATTCTTACCTAATAAAACTACAAAGTTGCCATAGTGAAAACGTAGATAAAGTATGGTATGTGCCCTGGGAAAGAATCTCTACTCTGCTGGCCAAATTGATCCAGCTTCTTACAATTTTGGACACAGCTTCTAAATAAAAATGTGGTATTTCTTAATAAGTATAAGCCTTCCAGCTACCAAACTGAAACAAATAGTTCTTAGGGTTAGGTGAGGCTTATTTTCCAAGTTGTCTAGTTGTACCTTTAAAGTCAATAGCATTATTTGTGATAGAAAAAAATAGAACCACTGAGCAACTTCTCTGAAGCTACCACTGAGACTGATATATTTTCCAGAACTCCCTGACAGATATTTGAATAGGTATTTGGTGATAGTACTAAGCCAAAAGTCTAGTATAATAATATGCATGGTATCTCATGGTATCTGGATATAGATAGTAAGTGATAGCACAACAATGGGGATGTATTATTAAATTTGTTCAGCAATACAAAAATCAAGTAAAATGACGATTTTAACTGTTGAGCAATACAAAAAAATGTAAGTAGTGATTCAATCAAGTGAATAGTGAATCATTTGGTAGTTTTATATATGAATGATGAACTGGAGATTCTTTTTAGGTAACTTCTATTTCAAAAGCACCCAAATTGGGGTCCAGTAAGTCAACATTTTGGAAGCTAACTTATTAATTATTATAATAAAACAAAACAGAACCGCTATACATGAACTGCTAGCTGTTTTAACAGACAAGGTATGGGCAGATGAAGTAAATAATTATATGCATAATGGGTGTGTTCTCATTTAACTGTTAACATTTTTTCACTTGGGTTTGTCTAAATCTTCTAGTCACTGACTATAAAGGATTCATGTTAGCCATGACACTGGACAGTCTTTCTTTGGAGTCAAACTTAATGTGTTTACCATTAGGTTGAACAACCGAAGGCAATGAGATCATAAAACACAAAAATCTTATATTTTAATATTTTCCTTCCAAATATTCAGACAATTAAAATATCTTATATCTTGGACACTTTTGGTCACAGAACAAGGTCACAACCCTCTTACCCTAGACCTACTTCCTGAAAGAATTCTGGAGAGAGAAAGTGATGTGGAGCATGTTTAGCTACTTATACACACATCTGTCAACTTGCCTCCTTTCCCCAGTTTGTTAGCCAAGAATTCTGACTCTTTCAGTATTAGAGTGGGTTTGCTGGAATTGGGGGTAGGGGAAAGAAGGAATAAGAAACTAGGGGAAAATTAAGCATGAGAAAAGATCTTAACAAGGTCTTATTTTAAGTTTTATTTCTCTTTAAGAAGGGTTTCTTTAATCATCAATCAGTGATTAAAAAGTGACCTCGCTGCTCAAAGCTAACTGGCTCCTTAATTGCTTAATTTCAGAAAGCAGGTGAGTTAACCCAACCATACTAACAATGTCACATGTATTCTCATGTTCATCACAGTTCAGTAATAAGGCAATGCCAAACTCTGTCTTCCATTAGAAGCATCTTTGTGTTCTTAAATGGCCCTTATTGAATTTCTTTTTCTGTTGTTAATTTTTATTGGAGTATAGTTGCTTTTACAATATTGTGTTAGCTTATATTGTACAGCAAAGTGAATCAGTTATACGTATACCTATATCCCCTCTTTTTTGGATTTCCTTCTCATTTAGGTCACCACAGAACATTGAGTAGAGTTCCCTGTGCTATACAGTAGGTTCTCATTAGTTATCTATTTTATATATAGTATCAATAGTATATATATGTCAACCCCAATCTCCCAATTCATCCCACCCCACCCCCCTTTCCCCCTTGGTATCCATACGTTTGTTCTCTATGTCTGTGTCTCTATTTCTGCTTTGTAAATAAGATCGTCTATACCAATTTTTTCAGATTCCACATATATGCATTAATATACAATATTTGTTTTTCTCTTTCTGACTTACTTCACTCTGTATGACAGTCTCTAGGTCCATCCATGTCTCTATCTTAACTGGACTATTGCTGATGTATATGCATTTACAAATATAGAAGGTAGAGTTTTTCTTGTTTAATTTTCTCAGGTATTGAAACAGTTCATATTTTATTATTTATTTCTTGATCAATTGTGAATTTTAAGGTTGTGAGAGTATATCATTGAAAAATTAAAATGGTTATATTTAATATATATTAAACTGCTGGTCATTTGGGTATCAAGATATAAGCTGATAATGCATTTTAAAAGGTTAGTTTTCTTTGTTAAAAGTATACCAGTTCTGTAACTTTTTAAAAAAGCATAGCAACTTATTAAGGGGACTAATTTTCTAAAAGTTCAAAGTGACTTTCAAAAGTATGTATGTGAACGGTTTACTAAGAAATCTAACTATTCTGTTTAATTTGTACATGAAAATTATCTCTTCACATGGAAAATTTGTATATGCAATTATGGAACCTACATCAAAATTCAGCCTTAAATGTCAAAACTATTAATCTACTCTCCCAGAAACTTTATATTTCAATTAAACTGAGTATTTTAATTATTAAGGGTTTTTAAAATTTATCAAAACATGACAAATATATTAGAATGGAAGAATTAACAAACAACGACTGTAACTAGATTTTCCCACTACCACTTTAAGGAAAGTATGTGGACTGAGGCCTGCTATGGTAGTAATCCCTCAGTAAAACAAACAAACAGAAAATCAGAATAAACTTTAATGTTAATGATATAAATAGTATAATTAGCTTAATGAAGAAACGACAAGAGTAAAATATATATTATAGTAGATTTACTCATTCTCTCAAATTTATTTATTGAGCAACTATCAGATATTGTGTTATAATTTGGATATGGATGATAAATAAAATGTTTTGGATATGGATATGTAGAGATAATTTTTTTTCTTATTCTTTTTTTTTTTTTTAACATCTTTATTGGGGTATAATTGCTTTACAATGGTGTGTTTGTTTCTGCTTTATAACAAAGTGAATCAGCTATACATATACATATGCTCCCATGTGTCTTCCCTCTTGCGTCTCCCTCCCTCCCACTCTCCCCCTCCCACCCCTTTTTTTCTTATTCTGAGACGTATAACTTATGATTGCAATCAGATAAGTACAATAAAATGCTATATTGATGTATGAAGATATTAACATAATTCTTTAGAATGCAGTGAATAACAGACTAGGTTAGTAAATAAGTCTGACAGATGAATGAAACTTGGGCTAAGTCTTTAAAAATTAAAGTTTAAGATAGATAACAAAAGTGAATAAAAAATTCTAGGTTAAAAGAATAGTGTAAGCAAAAACAGAAGAATGACATGATGAGTTTGAGGAATATTTGTATTTCAGTTTTGCTCCTATGCAGGACATATGGAAGCAACAGATGACAAAAAGTAGAAAAGTCTGAAGAAGGACACATTGTATTAGGTCATTTTTGTCAACAAATATATTCCAGATATCATTTTATGGGCGCCTAGAAGACAAAAATCAACAGACTGATGTGATCATATGTGTGTTTGTATGTGTGGATATTTTGCAGGGGTCTTTGGGGAAAGAAGTAAAAGTAGTCATCTTATATGCCATGCAAGTACTGAGAAATAGACACTGGGAAATGAAAATGCAGAAAGAGATCTATTAGGGTCTCTTCCCCCGTCAATTAGTCAGCAAGAGATTTTTATGATCAATATGTATGGGGCTATAGAATATAAAGCAATGCCCCATAGAGGTAAAGCATAGAAGGTAGCTGCAATGCACATACAGCTCTGAAGACAACTCTAAGTCCCTCTCTTTTCACTCAGCTTGTTTCTGCATATCTGATTCCTTTGATTTTGCATGTTCTTGGTTCAACTACCTCATTCTGATTTTAACTCCTGACTCAGTTGAACTGCTGCAGATATTCAACTTGATGTTTTGTGAAAATTGTGTACACTCTTCTGATAATTTTTCTGATATTGTGTCCCAATGTTTCCTTTCTTGATCAATGGTTCCAGAATTTTTTCACCTTGCTTAGCTCCGATACCCATATCCATTTTATATCATATGTGTGTAATCATTTTACAGGAGCCTTAACCTGCTTTAAATTAGAAAATTGGAACTCCAAAATATTAATGGGTACTATAATAATAATAAAAAGTAATTCCCCAGTCATGAGTCATTGGTCAACAATATTTTCATTCTCTTCTTTCCCCATCTTGAGGTTGCTGCTCTGGTTAACTGCTGTTTGGTAAATGTATTTTTCCATGAATTTTTCTCAGTTGTTGTACATGGTTGATATACTGTCTGTTCCTTGCTATACTCAGTATCTTTCTTTCATCCTGACATATAAGGTTTCACAGTTTGTGATCTTTTGTCTCAATAGACTGTTGATAGAATTCCAACTTCATGCTTACAACACTCCAGTTCAGAGGTCATATACCACTCTGTCCATAACTTCTACTTTCTGTGCAGGAGCTTGTAAATTTTTCTATTTATTATTAGGGTTCAGGAATGTTGTTTATTTCTTTTCTCATCAGTCCAGCCTGGAACACAGTGAGTGCTTTCAATCTACAGATTCTGCTTTTTCTTCAGCTCTCCTAAATTTTCTGCTGGTGTTTAAGTATTGCCTCTGCTGCATTTGTTGACTTTTTACACTTCCTGGAAAAGGTTGTATTTCAATGCCAGGTCTCTTGGCTCCACCACCCAAATGTCTTAACTTACTTTTATCTCTTTACCTCTTTGCTATTTGATTTTCGGTATCTCTTGTATTTGATTCATTAACATATTAAATCTATTTAAAAGTTTCAAAGTAATAGTAAAACTCAAAGAGCTCAAAAGATTCAGAGCAAAAGTCAGAATTGATATAAAAAGCCAAGCTTTAGAAATGGCATTATTTTATGAGAAATTTTCTTACTATTTAAAAAATGAAAAGATGAGGAGGGTTTTCTCATATAAGTTTACTTAGGATAACTAGATTTTGGTAATTATTACACATCATAATATTCACTTTTCACAAGGCTATAGCTTAGCAATGTGTATAAAATGAAGGTGGCAGTCTAAATCTGTGCAAACTTTTCAAAGGGATATTAGGCAGTGTGTATGCAACGTTTTTATATTGCACATATTTTTGACCCAGTAATTTTTCTTCTAAAATGTTATATTTAGGAGATAAAATTAAAAGAGACCAAAGTTGTATAAAGTGCTTATTTTAGCCTTGTTTATATTGAGAGAAATGTAATGTTTATTACAGTTTGTAATATGTATAGCATACATGTGTCAATTTTTTCCTCTGATGTATTTCTTTTAAGATTTTCTCCCAAACAGTTTTTCAACAATTTGGTTATAATGTAACTTGACATTGTTTTCTCTAGGTTTATTCTGCTTGGGATTCACTGAACATCTGGTTTCCGTGGTTTATAGTTTTCATAACTTATAGAAATTTTAAAAACATTATCTCTTCAAATATATATTTTGCCTTCCCTCCTTCTCTCATTCTGATCATTTTAGGATGCCAAATGCATGAAAGGAATCTGCTTTATATTGTCTTAAATGTCAGTTAAGCCCAGTTCACTTTCTCAGTCTTTTTTCCTCTGTGTACTTCATTTTAGAAAATATCATTATATCTTCAACTTCACAGATTTTTTTCAGTAATCTATTCTGCCATTAAATCCATCCAATGAATTTTAATTTTATGCATTGTATTTTTCTTTTCTTTTGTTCCATTTAAGTATGTTTTGTATCTTTATTTACTCTCCTACTGTCGTGTTTTCATTTCCATTCTTGGCAATATTTATAATATTGTAACTGGTTTGTCTGCAGACAGATCATCTCTGTCATTTCTGCATCCATTTTGATTTATTAAAATTATTCTTGTCTCACAGGTCATATATACCTGTTTTGTTTTGTTTTGATACCTGGTAATTTTTCTGGGCACGATGAATTTTATTTTGTTGCTCGTAGAGTTTTGTTGTTTTCCTTCAAATAGTGTTAGGTTCTGTTCTGGCATGCAGTTAAGTTACTCACAAATCAATTCAGCCATTTAAAGTGTGTGTGTGTGTGTGTGTGTGTGTGTGTGTGTCTGTCTGTCTCTCTGTTTTAAGAACTTTTTTCAGACATGCTCAGAGCAAGATTCATCTAAGGCTAATTTAGCCCCATCCTAAGGCAGGACCTTTCTGATGACTCTTCTCATTGCCCTGTGTTAAGAGGTACCTCTACTCTGGCTGATGCAATGCAAATTCTTCCCAGACCTGTCTAGGGCTGGGTTCCCTCTCCTTCTCTGTGGTCTAGAAAGTGCCTCTAATGATAAGCTGAGGAAACTGTATAACATCTCTATTTTTTTCCTCTTCTTATGATCCCAGTGCTACACTGCCTGTTGCTTAATGTTTGGATATTATTATTTCATATATATTGTCTGTTTTCCTGGATGTTTATGGCAGAAAGGCAATTCTTATAGCATTTAATTCTTCATGGACAGAAATAAAAGTCAAAGTTGGAGGCAGTGGCGGATTTGCATCTACTGTCCAGAGGCAAGTAGTGGTAGCTATTCTAGCATTGTCCAGTGGGCCAGTTTTGAAGGAGTCTGTGATGCCAGCTTATCTATGTGCACATCCAAAGTAAAAGTATTACCTTCCTTTTACCATGTGAATTGAGGCATTATTTCCCTGGCTTTGGGAAAGTTCTGAAGATACCACAACCTATTCAATATCTTTGGAATAAATCACTTTTCTACTCAAACTAGCAAGAATTGGTTAATTTTGCTTCCAAGTAAGAATCTTAAAAGATATAATGCCATTCATAATTTTATTGCATTTACGCTGCAAAAAAATCGGATCCTCATGCCTGTAGGCTCAGGAAATACTTGCCCCCATTCCTGAAATACCATCACTACTTAAGTTTATATCTAAGGCACATTTGATATTATTAAATTTTCTTAGGCTACTATATAAAATTGTAATGCTAAATTATCAATTTACAACTAAATATATAACTATAACAAGATACAAATTGGTTTGTTCTGCATTATCAGTTGATTGTCCACCTTTAGAAAATCTGTGAAATGTTTCATCATGAACCCACACCAAGAACCCACAGTGAATGTGTACAATTAGAAAACCACAATTACTTTGTTCAAATATTTAATGGTATCAGTCTAAGCCAGTCTAACATATCCACTTTTTATTAAGTATTGTAATGTCCATATTTATTATGTTCAACATTTTTATATACATTACCACATTGAGGAATGCCTTGCCTGTGGAACCATAATTTCCATCTTTTGGTCAAAGCTCATTCTACATAGAATAATGTTTGGAGAATTCTATCACTTCCTTTGGTTACTCTCCTTGTTCTCTGATTATATGATTGACTAATTCACATTTGTTTGTGTTACATTTGTTGTTGGTTTTCTTAACATATTCTGTTAGGTTATAATCAAGTCTTTCATGTTTGGAAGTTACTCTCTCCTTTTATGATTACTTTGCTATTTGTTTTATTTATAATGTTTATTATTATTGTTAATCCTTTTTAAACCAATGTTCTAATCCGCAACAAAAAATAATGGTAGCTAAGGACAGAGGTATAATTTGTATTTGTTTTTGCTTTCTTTTGTTTTGCTCTACCTGAAAGGAGGACACGGTGAAGTAAATTTGGGAAAGCTGATGAAGATATTAATTTTCAAGTTAAAAACATATAACTCTGATTGGTAAGCTGTCAGTCATATAAATATATAGTTTCATCAGGGAAGAAAATCAATCAGAGGGATTTACTATTCAAATTAATCTAAATTTTCTGTGTCTGTGGAAGTGCTTGGGAAGTTGGCCCCAAAATAAACAGGGAAATGCAAGGCAGAAAAACTAATTAACAGAGTGCACAATATATTAACAGATTATAATTAATAACAGAAAATAACAGCTGCAAGAATGAATAAGTGGGAATGGATGGAAAATACATGTATATTTATTGAGTAGCTAAAATGTGTCAGATATTATCCTACATGTCAAACCACTTTTAAATAGGATTGCTTATTGTCTCCATTTTACATATGAGAAATGGGAGACTATGGAATTTGCATCAGGTTGTTCAGCTGTAAATTGTGCATCTAGGATCTAAATTCAGGCAATTCTGTTCCAGATGTCACTATGCAATGTTACCTTAGTATGAAATCCAGGGTCATTTGTTACTCCTCCAATTTCTTACATAAGGGGAGAAGAAATGGGTCTTCACTACCAACTCTTTTTCTTAATCACTAAGATATTGGAGGAGTGGGATTCCCCTGGTGGTGTAGTGGTTAAGACTCTGGGCTCCCAATGCAGGGGGGCCAGGTTTTATCCCTGGTCAGGGAACTAGATCCCATATTCGTGCCACAACTAAGAGTTCACATGCCACAACTAAGCAGCTGGCGAGTTGCAACTAAGGAGCCTGCCTGCCGCAACTAAAACCTGGTGCAACCAACCAAACAAACAAACAAATAAATAAAAAGATATTGGAGGACTAACAAATGACCCTGGATTTCATACTAAGGTAATACTTCATAGTGACATCTGGAACGGAATTGCCTGAATTTAGATCCTGGATGTATAAATTACAGCTGAGAAACCACATAGAAGTTGCATAGCCTCCTCGTTACTCGCATGTAAGATAGGGATAATAAGGAACCCTATCTATATGTGCATTTTACATGTAAAGAATATGAGATAATATGTGACACTTTTCAGGTGCTCAATGTCAGTATTATTACCTGACTCAGGGTCTCTGGATAAAAAAATGTTGGTGTTGTGAATAAAGAGTAGAAACCATTTCTGTGTAGGAGTTGATAAGTGTATCAGTGCTCGAGCTTCTTGATAAAATTCCAGGAGAAGGTTTAGAAAAGTAGAAATATACCCAAGAATATGAAATATCAAGTTTGAATTTACTGCTTTCATAGCTGTCTCTATAGAAGTGATGGATAAAGCCTAAGGAAAATAAGAGATCACCAGTGGAACGAGAATTGAGAGAAGAGGACCAAAAAGGGAGGATGTGTGGTACATTAGTCTTATTCTGACTTAGTCGCTATATTATCATCTTGTTATTTATTATACTAAGCACAGCTATCTTTAAATAGTATAAAACATCATGAATATAAAAAGGAATTGTTACTGCATGTATTTCTATATTCATAGATAAAACAGAATTATGTAAAATGTTGTTTAAAATTCTACATAGTTCTAAGAAACCAGACATGAACAGACTCTTTGATTTTTAATTAGAAATTATTGGTAAATAAGTAATTGATAAATTGGTAAATAAAAGAACATATAAAATTTTATATATTAATGAAACTTCACTTGAATAAATATATATTTATATCTCTATCTATCATCTATCTTTCATCTATCAATATAATGATAAGCAAAGGAAAACTGGCTACCTAATCTACTATGCTGAAGACAATTAACTAGTATACTCTAAGGTTTTGAGATGTTTTTGACTGTGATCTCACATGGTCACATCTACAAAGTTATGCTAAAAATTTCAAACAGAGACATATATTTGCTGAAGTTCACAAAATTCTCATTGTCCCTTTCTCTAACGTAAGCAACAGCAGGATCATAGCCTGGTGGAAAATGCATGGAATTTGTAGTCATTATCAGATTTTTGGGTCCGGAATAAACTGCCCTCTGATATTAGGCAAATTAACTAATCAAAAGCCTACAGTATTTTTATATATAAATAAAAAGGCATGATAATAGTTTCATCCAGAGTTATTATGAGGAAATGATAACATTAATAATTATTGACAATTATTCGGGCTTTTATATACCAGAAACTTTACTTGCAAGTTTGCATAGGTTTTCTTAATTAATTCTAAGATCAGATCAACAGGTATCTACTCTTCATATTTTCACTTTGCAGGTATAGAAAACGATGTACAAAAATGTTAATTAACTTGCCCAACTTCTTAAAGCCCCAAAATTTAAGAAGTACAGGAGAATAAATTTTAACCCAAATGGTCAAACTCCAAAATACTAACAAAATGGTGAGTAAAAAAAATTAAAGAAAAAAACCCATTATCTTGAAACAAGATAATATACAGAGTTAGACAAGATTGTGCAATCTTTGTGATAGAAGCTGTGCATGGAAGCTATTTCTGGGAGCTGAAATTTTCCACTTCTTGACCTGGTATAGTTAGAGAAGTGTGTTCACTTTGTAACACTTCATTGGTCTGAACAAGTAGGATTTATATACTTGTGATTTTCATTTTATATATATACACACATATACAAACTTTCATATACTAACTTTCATATATATAAAATACATATACATATGTATATATCTATTAATAGCAAACAAAGAATGGTGAACCAGGTATGAGATTCAGCAAAACAATATATAAAGATTTATGTTATCACGTGCATTAAATATTGAAATGATTTGTACTGAGTATAACTGACTACAAATAAAACGTTTAATGGAAATTTGGGGAACTCACAAATGCCTATAAGTATTATATAAAAGTACCAACAGGAAATTTTGTAAATGAAAAAGGTAGAATTGCTTATAAATAAAAAGTATGTCCTACATTGTAGATTAGAAAAAGTTAGACAGAGATTAATGAACTAGAAAGTAAATGTGAAAATTGTGCAAAATTTGCAGAGAGACAAGAATATGGAGAATATGAAGAGTAGTTAAAATTATTAAGAATAGAATGAAAATATCACATGTACTTCAACACAGTTTTGAATACTGATATTCTTCCATTCTCTCAAATTTCTCTTCCTGAGTGTCACAGGCTGAATAATAGCCTTCAACAGATATTCACATGCTAATCATCAGAACATATGAATATGTTACCTTACATGGTAAAAGGGACCTTACAGATGTGATTAAGTTAAGGATCTTGAGATGGGTGGTTAACCAACTTTGAGAGTGGATCCAAAGTAATCCTAAGAGTTCTTATAAGAGAGAAGCAAAAGGATCAGACTCAGTATCAGGAGATATGAGCACAAATGAAAGAAGTTACAGTGCTATATAGGAGAGGCCATGAGCCAAGAGGTAAAGGTGGCCTCTAAAAGCTGATAAGACAAGGAAACAGATTCTCCCCTGACGCCCCTCCCCCATAATGTCTTCCCTGTAGACACTCTGAGACTTCTGAATTCAAATACTCTAAGAGAAAAACTGGTGTTGTTTTAAATCACTTGTGTTTGTGATAATTTGTTACAGCAGCAATAAAGAACTAATACAGTAAGTCTGCTAATACATTCTCATTCTCTCTGCTAATACATAACCTGGAATGGATAGTAGAGGAAGGCATCTATACCATTTTACACCTCATTGCCCAGCCACAGAAACAAGGACAGTAGTGAATAGTATTTTAGTTTTCACATGGAAATATGAAAGAACTGACATCACTTTAATTATAAGGTGGTTAACCTGATTTGCACATCACCTGTGTCTGGAACATGAACTTTTCATCCAGGTGTGTGAACAAAGACAAATATCTTCTCTTTGACTTTCCATTCTACTCAATCTCTTTCCACCCTGCTATCTGCTCCAGGAAGTCAACCTATATAGATTGCATCAATAGGATCCTTTAGCCTATTTAAGTCCAACTTTGTCAAAAGGAATCCTCCATATGTTTGGAAAGAGAAGTGAGATCAGGGTATTTGTTTCCCTAACTCTCCCTCTGAGGTAGATTTATGCTGATTGTGCCTCATAAATGAAAGCCATTGCCCCAAAGTAACTTATCTATAAGATTCTCTCCTTCTCAGTCCCAGTAACGTGCACCTTTTCTTTGTCTTTCATTGTCTTATGGATTATAACAGCAACTCTAATGCTTGCGTTGGTTTAGACTTATTTTTGATGTTCACCTTTATGTTGTGCAAAACTTTGTGAATGACTCCTTTTTACACCTTCCTTATATATCCTAATTAGTCTGTACTTCCATTCCCTGATGATATCCTGGCTGATACAGTAGTTATTTTAGAGGAAGGAGACTCAGGCAAATGAAATAAATGAGAGCCAGTATAATTGACAAAAATAACTGGTAAAGTTCAGTTTCCCACACTCCTTAATTACTCCTAAGAATCAAGATGTTCTGTACACCATATAACAATAGAGTAAGGGAAAAGATTTTGTAGACTATACCATAGTTCTAAAATTTATCTATAATTCCTTCCATGTGGCTTTTTTCCTACTCATTATTATCTCCTTCCCTCTTACCTGTTTAAGCCTAGCTTACCACTCCACTCAGGCTCATCTTGTCATGAGATGGTCCTCTTGCCCTCATTTTTACCAACACCTTCCAGTGCTTATATTCTGTGCCCTTCTTAACCAGTGTAATTAATCTCTGTGCTCTTTGTATTAATCAATGACAGTAGACCTTGAAATGTTATATATCAAAACACAGCAATGGTGTGTCTCCTTATATTTCTCTCTCACACAAAATCTGATGTTGGCTGGGACACCCTCCAAAGCACCAATCCTCAGTGCAGTGATTCTAATATCTAGGCAGTTTCTATCTTGTTCCACAATCATCTCAACACATGAAATTCTTGGTCACTACTGAAGGGGAAGAGATACTGAGGAGGGATGTTGGTCTTAATGACTTTTCTCACAAGGGACCCATGACACTTCTGTCACAGTCCATGAATCAGAATGAAGCTGGCTCTAAACTAACTCAAAAGAGGCTATGAAATATAAGAAAACATGGATTTTTAAAATCTATCTTTCCTGTACCCACTATTGTAAATAAGTTCTGGGTATACATTTTTATTATTGTGTGTTAATAAACAAAATTTGTCTTCTCCAAACCTTTTCATATAATCAGCAGAAAGAACAGAAAAATATACAACTCTGGAGAGAATCAAGATGGCACAGTAGGAGAACATGGACCTTATCTCCCCTCACAAACATATCAAAAAAAATACATCTACACGTGGTACAGTTCTCACAGAAAACCACATGGAAATGGGCAGAAGCTCTCTAAAACAACTAAAGCTGCAAGAAACATCTCCACATAATTAAGTAGGACTTTAAAAAAAAAAAGCATCAGGACGGGACTGGCACCACTAGAAGGGATTTGTGAAGGAGGAAAGGTGTACATCAGCAGGTCCTTGCACTGGGGGGCAGCCCCCTTGCCTGCTGGGAAATCCACTGGGACAGAAGGAGCACTGGAGGGGCCTGGCTCTGCTCAGGAAGAGTACACATGTGCTGGCTTACCAGCAATCAGGGAGGAGAGAGACCTGAGCTGACAGCTGTTACCTTGTTGCACTTCTCAGCCTGAAATGTGTGCTAGGCGAGACTGCTAGTACAAACGGTGGCTAGGTGCTGAATCTCAGGCAGATGGGCCCTGGGAGAGGACTTGGTCTACCTACTTGGAGACAGCCCTGAGGGCCTGGGGTGTTGAACCTCAGAGCCCATTGTCAACTCACACATGGCAGGGGTGGGTCCAGCAGTGGCAGGCTTTGTCTGCATGCACACTGGGTGGCAACAGAAAAATGCCACGTCTTGGGCGGACAGCCCCTTGGGAGAGGTACACAGTGGTTCAATTCTCCAAGCACTTCAGTTCTGCCCACCTCACACTGCAGCTTGAAGCCAGATCTAGTATAGACAGGTCCTGGGAGAGGCCTGCCAAAGAGGCAACCCAGGTCCCAGGCTGCACACAACTACCACAGTTCCTGCAGCCACACTAACCAGCCTGCAGTTCCAGCCCACTCCACACCACAGCCTAGCACTAGGTCTGGGATGAACACAGCGGAAAAGGGGACACAACCCTGAGCTGCTTCTGGGCAGAACTGTGGACCCCTACATGGGAGGCACATAGGTTCAATGTGGACACATGGGACTCACCTGCCTCAGTGCACACCTCCTTTGGGTCAGAGCATGTACTCAAGGGCAATACAGCCTTATGGAACCTGACCCTCAGGGTTTCTACTCCAACAACTGTGGAGCAGACCCAACCCCCAACAGGGCTGTGACAGCTAGGGAGCAAAGAGGGGGCCCCACCCAACATCCAGCGTAGGATCTGGTCACAACACCAATCCAACACCCTATAAAGTGCATAACATCCAGCACACTCTGAGGAAAGACATGAAGGGAATCCATACCAAAAAGAGCCCTTGTACCAAAAATATTGAACTCATGCAGTCTACACAGGATGTTTCCACATAAAAACAGCACTTCAAGACCACAGTAGATAACTGTTTCTCCTAAACTAATAGAGACAGAGAAAGTTAAGTAAAGTGAAAAAGCAGAGATTTTTAATTCTCCCAATTAAAAGAATAAGAAAAATCTCCTGAAAGAACAAATAATAAATCAGACCTCACTCAGGTCTTCTAGACCCTGAGTTCAAAAAGGAGATAAGAAAAATGCTAAAGGAATAAAGAAAGATTATCAATAGAAATGCATATCACTGTAGTGAGGAACTAGAAACTATAAAGAGGAACCAATCAAAATTATGCAACTCAATTGCCAGGATAAAAACCAATCCAGAAGCAATGAATACCAGACTAAATAATGCAGAAGAATGAATAGGTGATCTGGAAGACAGAATAATGGAAATCACCCAATCAGAAGAGCAGACAGAAAGAAACATGAAAAAAATAAGAGCAACATACAAGATCTATGGGGTAATATAAAGCATGCCAAAGTACACATAATAGGGATTCTAGAATGAGAAAATAGAGAAGGGGATGTCCACTCTCATCATTTCTATTCAACATAATATTGGAAGTCCTAGCCACAGCAATCAGACAAGAAACAAAAGGTATCCAAGTTGGAAGGGAAGAGGTAAAACTGTCATTATTCACAGATGACATGATACTCTACATAGAGAACCCTAAAGTCACCACACAAATACTATTAGAAACTAATAAATTCAGCAAGGTAGCAGATTACAAGATTAACATACAGAAATCTGTTGTATTTCTTTATGCTAACAATAAAATATCAGAAACAGAAAGTAAAAAATCCTGTTGAAAATTGCTTTAAAAAAAAATACCTGGAATAATCTTAACCAAGGAGGTGAAAAATCTCTACACAGAAACCTATAAAGCATTAATAAAGGAAATTAAATATGATTCAAATAAATGTAAGAAAATACCACACTCTTGAATTGGAAGAATTAATATTGCTAAAACAGCCAAATTACCCAAAGCAATCTACAGATTTAATGTGATCCCTATCAAAATACCCATGATACTTTTCACAGAACTAGAACAAATAAACCCCAAATTTATATGGAACCACAAAAGAACCAGAATTGCCAAAGAAATCTTGAGGAAAAAGAACAAAGCTGGAGGCATAACCCTTCCAGACTTCAGATAATACTACAAAGCTACAGTAATCAAAACAGCATGGTATTGGCACAAAAACAGATATACAGATCAATGGAATGGAATAGAAAGCCCAGAAATAAACTCACGAACCTATGTTCAATTAATCTATGACAACGGAGGCAAGAATATACAGTGGAGAAAAGACAGTCTTTTCAATAAGTGGTGTTGGACAGCTACATGTAAACCAATTAAATTAGAACACTTCCTGACCATATACAAAAATAAACTCAAAATGGGTTAAAGATCTAAATATAAGACATGACACCATAAAAATCTTAGAAAAGAACATAGGCAAAACATTCTCAGACATAAATCGTAGCAATATTTTCTTGATCAGTTTTCCAAGGAAAAAGAAACAAAAGCAAAAATAAATATATGGGACTTAATAAAACTTAAAAGCTTTTGCACAACAAAGTAAACCATCAACAAAGCAAAGAGACAACCTATAGACTGGGAGAAAACATTTGCAAACAATGCGACTGACAAGGGGTTAATACCCAAAAGATACAAACAGTTCATTCAACCCTATAACAAAAAAAGAAAAAAAAAAATCAAACCAATCAAAAAAGTGAGCAGAAGACCTAAACAGACACTTCCCCAAAGAAGACATATAGATGGTCAATAGACATGTGAAAAGATGTCCAACATTGCTAACTATTAGAGAAATGAAATCAAAACCACAATGAGGTATCACCTCACACCAGTCAGAATGGCTGTCATCAAAATGTCTACAAATAATAAATGCTGGAGAGGATGTGGAGAAAATAGAATCCTCCCACACTGTTGGAGGGAATGTAAATTGGTGCAACCAATTTGGAAAACTATATGAGGTTCCTTAAAAAACTAAAAATAGAAATACCACAGGATCCAGCAATCCCACTCCTGGGCATATATCTGGAAAATATGAAAACTCTAATTCAAAAGATACATGTATTCCAATGTTCACAGCAGTATTATTTATAATACAAGACATGGAAACAACCTGAGTGCCCATCAACAGAAGATTGGTTTAAGAAGATGTGGTATATATATATACACACACACACAGAGTGGAATATTACTGTGGCATAAAAAAAGAATGAAATATTGCCATTTCTAGCAACATAGATGGACCTAGAGATTATCATACTAAAATGAACTAAATCAGACAATGACAAGTATTATACGATATCACTTATGTGTGAAATCTAAGAAGTAACACAAATGAATCTATATACAAAACAGAAACAGACTCATAGACACAGAAAACAAACTTATGGTTACCAAAGGGAACGGAGAGGTAAATCATGAGTATGGAATTAACAGGTACCATCTATTGGGTTGGTCAAAAAGTGCCTTTGGCTTTTAAGTAAAAATAAAAGACACATTTTTCATTTTTGCCAAGAACTTTATTGAACAACGTATTCACTTTTTTTTCCCATTACCTTCTGCCATTTTCCAGACAACTTCATAATTCCATCTTCTCAAAACTTTTTATCTTTTTGAACAAAGAACTGTTCTATGTGCCTATTACAGTCTTCCAGGGAATTGAATTTTTTTTTTTATTAAGAGAATTTTGTAAAGAACTAAAGAAATGGAAATCCGAAGGTGCAATGTCTGGTGAATACGGTGGTTGAATCAGAACTTCCCAGACATGATGTAACAGTTTTTGCCTGGTCATCAAAGAAACATGCAGTCTTCCGGTATCCTGATGGAAAATTATGTGTTTTCTGTTGATTACTTCTGGATGCTTTTCATCAAGTGCCACTTTCAGTTGGTCTAACTGGGAGCAGTACTTGTTGGAATTAATCATTTCATTTTCAGGAAGGAGCTGATACTAGAGGACTCCCTTCCAATCCTATCATATACACAACATCACCTTCTTTGGATGAAGATTGGCCTTTGGTGTGGTTGGTAGTGGTTCATTTCACTTGCCCCAGGATCCCTTCTGTTCCACATTATTGTACAGTATCCACTTTTCATTGCCCATCACAATTTGTTTTAAAATGGAATATTTTCGTTACATTTAATTAGAGAATCGCATGCGGAAATATGATCAAGGTTTTTTGGCTTAATTTATATGGAACCCAAACATCAAAGCGATTAACTTAACCAAGAGGGTGCAAATGATTTTCAATGCTTGACGTGGATATTTTGAGTATGTCGGCTACCTCCCACGTGGTATAATGTTGATTGTTCTCAATTAACGTCTCGATTTGATTGCTATCAACTTCAACTGGCCTACACAACTGTGGAGCATCATCCAGAGAGAAATCAACAGCACAAAACTTCGCAACCACTTTTGACACATTCATCAGTCACAGCACCTTCTCCATACACTGCACAAATCTTTTTTTGTGTTTTGATTGTGTTTTTACCTTTCTTGGAATAATAAAGCACAATATGCCAAAAATGTTGCTTTTTTTCTTCCATCTTCAGTATTAAAATGGCTACACAAAAATTCACCGGTTTTGATAAGCCTTTTTTTAAATGCACGCTGAGGGTTTCCCTCAGCCTTCAGCATGCAGTGGTTAGGAATCCGCCTGCCAATGCAGGGGACATGGGTTCGAGCCCTGGTCCGGGAAGATCCCACATGCCACAGAGCAACTAGGCCCGTGTGCCACAACTACTGAGCCTGCGCTCTGGAGCCCATGAGTCACAACTACTGAAGCCTGTGAGCCTGGAGCCCATGCTCCACAAGAGAAGCCACCGCAATGAGAGGCCCACGCACTGCAATGAAGAGTAGCTCCATCTCACTGCAACTAGAGAAATTCCGCGCAGCAACAAAGACCTAACACAGCCAAAAATAAATAAATAATTTTAAAATATATAAATAAATAAATGCCCACTGATATGACAGCTGTCACACACAATTTAACAAAACTGTTTTGAATGAAGTTAAAGACAACCAAGTGCTATTGGAGCAATCTTACAGAAAAATCCAAACGAACCTTTTGGCCAATCCAATACCAAACATAAAGTAGATACGCAACAAGGATCTAATAACCCATAACAGAAAAGTATCTGAAAATATATATATATATAACTGAAAAAAGAAAAATGTACAACTAAATTATTTTTTTACATTTATATAATTAGGCATGCATCCTTTCCCTATAAATTTCTGAATGTAAATTATGTTCAATCTATAAGAAAGATAATGTGCCAGCTAATATCATTTATCAATTTATTTAAGCAACCAGGTGTAATCTCCCCATAAACCATTTTTCTATAATAATCCACTTAAAGTTACTAATTCTGCTTGGCTGTAGTAAGAATAAGAGAAATTTATGTATTTCCAAGGTTTCTGTAGTAAAAAGAACATTACTCAAAATATGTAAATACTGATTAAAATATTGATTATATTATCATTTAAAAATACCAATGTAGTAATATTCCAGTGTGTATTTGGCTTTGCATATAATTAGATATTCCTAATTTCTAATTATAATAGTAAGTTGAAAATAAATTTAAAAAAACAATGTAAACCAATTAGTTAGAAAACAAAGAAACAAAATAAAACTTGGTAATACCTCCAAATCAGTAGCCCATCTTTTTACCTAAACCAAGAACTGTGGCTGTAGTATACTGATATTTCAGGGTTTTTTTGAATTATTCCATTCAGCTGTTGGGAAAGAGATCGATTTATCAGACTTCTTTCCTCTAAACTGCATGAGCTGAAATCTGCCCTCACCACTTCTATCAAACTATACTAATAAAACCTAGTAGTAGGGTATCAGAACCTTACCTTTCAAAGCTTTTATCTATTTAATTCTGTTTCCCAAATCCAGATGACCGTTACAGAATACCAATCCCCTTAGGCAGATTTCCAAATCTTACGACTTTTTTACACTTCTTCAATGCCTCTACAATCTGAATCTTAAAGATTTTCAGAAAAATGAAAACAACACAACACTCACTTCTACAGATTTAACTGATTTTATTAGACTAGAGAAGGTGGATATCTTGGATTTTGAATAATTGGAGCTTATATTTCCGTATTTCTCACACATATATTAATACTTTAAATCACTACATTATGGAATAAATATTTTAAAATGATCCCTTATTGGAATCAATTTTTAGCACAATTACTATTCAAAAACATGGGATATTGAAATTAGATTAAGCCCAAGTACAAACAGTAATAATTTTAACGTAAAAATAAATAGGTTTTAAATATATTAATTGTACTTGATTGGGCTACTAGTGATTTCTAAGGTATTTCCTGAATACCATAAATTGTAAGCTGACAGTGTTTGTGTATACAGATTTAAGAGAAAGACAAGGAAAGTCCAATTATATTTTTGACTGTTGAAGAACTATATATGCTTCTAATATTTTCCAAGTGGTTACTTTTAGGAAATGTTATTACAAGCTAAATTACATGAGGGAAATATTCATTTACAGATAGATGACAAGATTTTGTTTTAATCAAAAAATACTTTCTGTGTGAAAAAATTTTGAGATTGCAAAATAGAGTACAGAGTCCCCACTAGCATGAAAGTATTGGATTTACATCTTTTGTAAATCATAGTATTCTGTGGTGGGTAAGGATAACACATTACCTTTATTCTTTTACTGTCACAAACTTTCATGCATCAAAAATCTATAAAATAAGAAGTTTAACCCTTTTGATCTTCCAAAACCTATAATAAAGAGGATTTTCCTCTAATTTCATTTAGTACGACCCTCGTCTACTTGTGTCAGCTACCAGAGTGGTTTCCATTTAACAGAAACAGTTTAAATGTTATTGTCTTAAATGAATGTGCTGGAAATGATTAAGCCATTATAAAAATAAATGACATTTAAAACTTTTTAAGAAATGGAAAATAATGGCAGCAAGTTAATTTACGTCATGATGTTCCTGTGCCTTTCTCTTTCCTTGAACTCAGATATTTTCCTTCTTTAAGATATACTGAATTGTAAAAAAAAAAAAGTATGATTTGTAGTGTAAGTTTATTTCTTTAATGTAAATGAATTTTCTAAAGTCCTAATATCAAGCTATTGAATAGATTAAGGAAAAGGGACTGTCTTCATTCCACAGGCTTATTCTCTTCCATTAATTCAAAAGGCTATTACGTAACGGTGGATTTTTGGTTTGGGTGATTTCACTGATTGTTTATTCTAAAAAGCTTTTTATTTGGAAAAAATGTATACTTACTTTCACAGCATTAGTCATGACTCACTAGTAAGATTAGTTATCACAGAGTAAGGGTTTTTTTAATGTGTGTGTGTATATATAACACACACATATTCTATATATATAAGCAAAAATAAAATGTTTTATCTTAAATATCTTTCTTTTGAAAATATCTGAATTACCATTGATTCCAAACTCTCTTGTTTGAAGTCGCCACAATATATTTTAGCAGTTCTCTACCATGGACATTTAGTTTTCCAGTTTTTTACCTATTTATAAAAATGCTGCAATGAAATTCATTTACACATATCCAAGATCCTTGTTTGAATATATTTATGGTAAAACCTTATAGGTATACTTTTCTGATCAAAGAGTATGCACATATTTATGCTTTAAAATATACATATATTTTGATAAACTGCTTTGGACTAAAGTTTTACAAATTTGTACTCCTGCAGCATAAGACAAAAGTGCCTACATAACCACAATAGGAATACTCATCAATATTGTTCATTGTCAGTATTTTTAAAAATATTCTGTGATATTTAAAAGAAGATTTTGTGATAGAAAAATGTATTGCAAATATCTCTTTTCATTGTGTGGGATTTATTTTCTCACCGTTAGTGGTGCCTTTCTATATACAAATGTTATTTTTATTATTAAGTATTTAAGAATTTTATAGAGGCATAATTTGCACACAATAAACTGAACATATCTAAAGTGTACACTTTGGTAAGTTTGGGCATATACATATACCCAGGGAACCATCACCAAAATCAAATTAATGAATACATTCATCATCTCCAAAAGTTTCTTTTTTTAAATTAAAAATGTGTGCATATAAGGTGTAAAGATGGTGATTTGATACACATATACATAACAAAATGATTACTATGGTCCAGCTAAGTAACATACCATCTCCTCTCCTCACTCAGTTATTTTTTGTGATGAGAGCACTTGAAATCTACTCTCTTAGCAGATTCCGAGTTTTCCATACAATACTATTAACTATAGTCATCATGCTCCAGAAGTTTCTTTATGTCCCTTTGTAATCTCTCTTGCTCCTTTTCACAAACCCCATCTCTACCACAACCACAGGCAAAAACTGATTTCCTTTCCTGTCACTACAGATTAGTTTGTATTTTCTAGAATTTTAGATAAATGGCATCATAGATTAGGCACTCCTTTTTGGTCTTCTTTCAGTCAGTATAATTACATTAACATCTGTCCATTGTATATCATATATCAATAATTAATTCCTATTTACTGCTGAATAGTATTCCATGAGTGAACATTCTAGAAACTGATTATCCATTAGAATATTTGAGTTGGTTCCAGTTTTGACTATTATAAAAAAAGCTGTACATGCCATTTATGGATGTATACTTCCATTTTTCTTGTGAAAATATCTAGGTGTGGAACGACTTGAATAATGTAGTACGTAGATGATTCAATGTTAAGAATTTGCCATCTTGTTTTCCATTGGGGTTGTACTATTTTGCCTTCCCTTCAGCAGTGAAGGAGGGTTGCAAGTCCTCAGCAACACTTAGGGTTAGTTATGGTCAGCTGAATACTCTAAGAGGTATGCAGTATATCATTATGGTTTTAGTTTGCATTTCCCAATGATTAATGATGTCAATAATCTCTCTGTGTTTATTTGACATCATTTGAAATGTCCAAATATTTTTTTCACTCTTTCACTGGGTTGGATATTTCCTTATTATTGACTGTGCTCAGCTGAATAATAGTTTCCAAAATATGCCCACATCATAATCTCCAGAAGCTATGAATATGTTTACTTACACAGTAAAAGCAACATTGAAGAAATTATTTAATTAAAGGTCCTGAGATGGGGAAATTATTCTGGACTATCTGGGTGGGCCTAACATAAACACGAGGGTCCTTAATATAGGCAGGAGATTCAGAAGGAGAAAGGAGATGTAAAAGACAAAATCAGATGTCAGAGAAGATTTTATGCTGCTGGCTTTAGAGACGGAGGAAGGGACTTTGAGACAAGGAATTCTTTCCTAGAAATTCCCGTAGGGACCAGCCGTGATGACATCTTGATTTTATTCCAGTAATACTGATTTCAGATTTCAGGTCTCCAGAACTATATTTATTTGTTTTAAACCAATAAGTTTGTGGTGATTTGTTATAGCACCAACAGGAGACTAATGACAGATTATGGCACGGGGGTGTGATGCTTCTATAACAAATACATAAAAACACAGAAAGGGCTTTGAGATTAGGCAATGGGAAGAGGCTGGATGAATTTGGGGGATCATGATAGAAAAGGCCTAGATTGCTTTGAATAGACTGTGGGTAACTATATGAATGTTAATGACTTTACTAAAGACAACTCAGAAATAAGTGGCAAGCATGGTAGAGAAAAACTGTATTATTTTAGATACTATCTAAATGATCATAAATGGACTGTTGTAGAAATATGTACATGAAAGGTGCTTCTGATGAGGGTTCAGAAAGAATGAGGAACATACAAGAGAAAACACACATGGGCTTAATACAAAAATCATCTTTAACAGAAGATTGGTAAAAATACTGATGTGAAAGGGACTCTTGGGGAGGGTTCAGATGGATATGAGGAACATGTTATTAAAAACTAGCAAAAAGAGAATCCTAATTATATAGTGGCAGAATGCTCAGCTGAAGTGTGTCCTGTAGTTATGTAGAAAGCAAAACTTGTAAATGTTGAACTCTGAAATTTAGCTGAGGAAATTTCCAAACAAGTTGGTGGGACCTGGTTTCGTCTTGCCACTTACAGTAAAATGGGAAACGAACAAGATGAATTAAAGGAAGAACTGTTAAGCAAAATGAACCAGCACTTCATGATTTGGGAAATTATCAGCCTATCCTCATTGGAAAAGATGTTAAAATTAGGAGATGCACTGTCAAGGAAACATGCTCCTTAGATTGTGTCTGAACAACCTTTTATATAAGATGTAAGGATGGTAGCAGAAATTAGAGAGACGATATTAAGCTGCTGGCTTTGAACCATGAGCCAAGGAATATGGAGCCATGGAATAAGGAGCCATGAGCCAAGGAATGTTAGGTAGCCTGTAGAAACTAGAAAAGGTAAGGAAACAGATTCTCCCCTTAGAGTCTCCTAAAGGACCACAGTCTTGCCACCACCTTGACTTTAGCCCAATGAAACTGAATTCAGATTTACTGCCTCTAGAACTGTAAGAAAATAAATTTGCTTTGTTTTAAGCCACTTAGTTGGTAGCAATTTATACAGCAGTAATTAGAAACTAGTCAACGGGGTTTTGAAAAATATTTATTCTGGATACAATTCCTTTATTGGATATATACTTTGCAAATATTTTTTCCCTTATCTATGGCTAGTATTTTCTCTCTCTTGGGGCTGTTTGAAGATCAAATAATTTTAATTTTGGTTAAGTCCAATTAAACATACTTTTCTTCTATAGATCATGCTTTTGGTGTCATGTCTAAGAAATATTTGCCTAATTCAAGATCACAAATGTTCTTTCCTAAAAGTTTTATAATTTTAGGGTGTTAAATTTAGGTCTATGATCCATTTTGAGTTAATTTTTTGGTAGGGATTGTGTGAATCTAAAGATACACATGAAGAAAAATGCCACAACCCTCTCCTCATTTATTTACAATTTAAAATTTTTTTCTAACAATGTTTCATAATATTAAGTGAACCTGTCTATAATATCTTTTGCTAGGACAAACCTTGTATGAATTAAATCCTTTCAAATTTATTGTGACTTGTTTTATTGCTCAGAATATGGCCTATCGCTGCAAATATTATGTGTATATTCAACTTTTTGTGGGTGGAGTGTTCTATAATTACCATTTAGTTGGTTAATAATGTTCAAATCTACATCCTTGCTGATTTTCTGTATATTCTACCAATTATAAGAGTAGTGTTAAAACCTCTGACTATAATTGTGAATGTGTTTATTACATGTGTTTTGAATACCTTTTTTTTATCTGTGTTGATATTTTAAATTATGTATGTTTGATAAATTGACACTCTAAGAAATGACTTTCCTTAACCCTGATAACATTCTTTTTTCTGAAATATTCTTAGTCTGGTATTTTAATATAGTCATTCCAATTTTCTTTGACTAGCGTTAGTACTACCTATCTTATTATTATTTTACTTTTTACTTATTGGAGTCTTATACTTAAATTGTTTTTCTTAGCGGAAACAGAATTGTGTCTTACTTTTTATTTAATGTGACAACCCCACTTTTATTTGGGTTATTTAGACTACTTTTGCTCAGTTTTTCATTGATTATGTTTAGGTTTTGTCTTCTATTTGTACTGTCTGTGCATTCTGTTAAACTATTTGATTTTTTTTGTTATTCTTTTATTGGTTTCACATTGCTACTGTAACAAATTATTACAAATTTAGTGGCATAAAAGAGCACAAATTTATTACCTTACAGTTTTAGAGGTCAGAATTTGAAAATTGGTCACACTAGTCTGAAATACATGTTTTCAGGGCTGCGTTCCTTTCTGGATGCTCTAGGGCACAAGCAATTTTCTTCCCTTTTCCAACTTCTGGAGACTGCCCGCATTTCCTGGCTCATGGTCCCCTTCTATCTTCAAAGACAGTAATGGTCAGCTGAGTTTTTTCACATCCTATCACTCTTTGTCATTGACTCTATGCCTTTCTCTTCCACATTTCAGGACTCATTTGATTATATTGGGTAGCCCAAATAATAATCCAGTGACTTCACAAACATTACATAGGAAAAAAAAAATCTAACTATTATATTAAAAGTATTAATTATTATGGCACTGTATGTTAAAATAAATTTTAAAGTAAAACACCTTGACTAATCACGCATGCTTTAATTGAATGTAAAATGTGAGAACTGCTTTGTTTCCATTCCAAAAAGTATTTATAGGTTTGATAATTACAGCTCACATTAATTCATTACTTGTACACTTTTATCCTAAAGATTAACTTAAAGTACAATACACTATTATTACTGTTACTAATATATAATTAACACATTTTACTTTAAGTTAATCTTTAGGATTAAAAAATTAACACAAAGAAGTGTTAATAAAAGTGATGGCTATCTCTAAATAATGCATGCAGTTTACCAATAAAAGCTAAAACAAAATGCTCTTTAGAGAAGACTCTAAATATTTGGCTTTTGTGGAGACTGGCATTTCATAGTTCTGTGTGTTTGGAGTACTCTGCTTACATAACACTAATGACTTCTTTCTGGTTCAGATGAGCAATTTTTTAATCTCACTCATATAATATTATTATAGCTCTTATTCTACTTTCTTTTATATTTACACATAAAATCAAGTCTGTTTTCACAAGGCTATAAAGATATTTCAAGTCTTTTCCTTTCAAACTGATTTTTAACTAAGCTATTTTTTAATTTTATAAGGTTATAAAATCATATTAATAACATATTACCAAGCTAGATCTGTATATACACTTTAAGGTTGTTTCCAGCCAAAGTAAAATAAACAATGTAGACTTAAACATAGCTGAATAATGATTACCACATTGTACTGTGATATATCTTCAGATGACACTTTTTTTTTTTTTTTTTTTTTTTTTTTTTTTTTGCGGTACGCGGGCCTCTCACTGCTGTGGCCCCTCCCGCTGCGGAACACAGGCCCCAGACACGCAGGCTCGGCGGCCATGGCCCACGGGCCCAGCCGCTCCGCGGCACGTGGGATCCCCCCAGACCGGGACACGAACCCGCGTCCCCCGCATCGGCAGGCGGACTCCCAACCACTGCGCCACCAGGGAAGCCCCAGATGACACTTTTTACAAGTTAATAATAAATGCTTCTCCATTCTTTCTGCTTGTTTCTTTGCAGTAACATTTTTATCTTAGAGTATTTAGAAAATCTATCTCAAAGCCAAACCACCAAGGAGATCACACCATGCCTTACTGCACCTTATTTTATTTTTTTAGTAATTTTTGAAATATTTATATTAATAACATTTTACTCAAACAACTTTAATCTAGGGAAATCTAAGTATTTTTTGACAACTCTTCCCATGCAATTTATATGATCATTTATATAATATTAAATAAACCTAATTATTTTTAGCACCTCTTTTTACAAGATGAAAGAACAAATCCTTTGTGATTTTCCAGTGGCCCTCTGGGAAACCCCAAAGTCAATTTCGGGTATAAAAGATATCAATTGGGATTAGATGTGGAGAAGGCAAAATGTCAAAAGTTGTCAGGATATTTGAACAATTTGGTAATGCCATCTGAAGTTTGGAAAATGTCACATATTCATAACATACACACATACATAAACATACAGACAGATACATATAAAGATCTTATAGCTTTCATTCTAAAATTTTATTTGTGTCATGCATAAACACAGAAATACAAAACTCCCTGGTTTATATAACAGAGTTTTGGCCCTTGTCTTTGCCCCACTTTATATTATTAATCAGGATTATTCTGACTGATGGAACAAGTTGAGGTTATCTGTTCAATATGAGGGCTTAGAGTTTCCCACCATCTTCTTTGACCTGATGTGTAATCCTATGGAGGCTGTGGAATAAATATGGAGAGAGGGACCAAAGAGATACCCAGCAGCCATCTGGGTGTCTCCAAAGACATCGAGTGGATAAAATAGCCAGTCTGTTTCCAGTTAGCTTTTTCAGCCTCAGGTAGTTGCCTCTGAGAGTCCCCCAATAGAGTCAGGAGGCCTAAAGCTCTAGTGACTATAGGAAGCTGAGGGACTGGAGTGGGAAGAGAAAAGTCCAGCAGGGGTGTTGAAAGGGGGCAGACAGATCAAAGGACTTAAGGGAGCTGCAGGGAAGAGCAAAGGTAGTGAAAGGAGGAAGAAGGAATGGAAGTGATGGGAAGGGGCAAGTCCTGGATGAGCCAGTTTGGGAAGGCCTCAAGTTTCGCAAAGAGGTCACTGAAGTTCCAAATTGCCTTTGAAAATTTTGGTAAATTTTTGCTATTTATGAAGATATTAAACTAAGTAAGTGCAGTAATGGTAAAGCATGTAGTAAGCAGGGAAGAAAAGGAGGGAAGACGCCTGGCAGAATGAGTTATCCATGGGATTAACAAATAGTTAAACCGAGATTAGAGAGCTGAGGGAACCCTTCATTCAATCTCCAGGGCAGAGAGCCAAGGGTACCCCACTGTACCTTATTTTAGATGACAACTGTGAGACAACATGACCGAGCAGTAACATAGGAAAATTTACATACTGTAGTTTTCTATTATGCTTTCTGTAATGCATCTTGATTTCTCATCCTCATTGCATCCTCTGCATGGAAATACATATATACTTTTTTTTTCTCCTGTTATCTAGCAGTGGTATGGGTATACTGAGTAGATTACAAATAAAATGTATGTACCATGGGAAAAAAGTGAATGTGTATATTTTTGTTATATAAGAAAAATAAAATTATGCCTGAGATATCTGAAAATGTTCATATACCTGTAAAATTCAAAGTCTAGAGGAACCTTAGAGAGCCTATCAGTCTTAGGATGTAATAAGAAATGTAATAAGATATGTTAAATCATACCAAAAAAATTAATCTACAAAGTAATGGGCTCCATAATGGAAATTTTGAGTGAAGATAGAAGCAACTGAAAATCCATTCCCCAAGGTGCAAAACTCAGGTGAAAGATCATATCATTTTATTTTTGATCCAAATATATTTTTCACCTCTCTTAAATTCCCTTGGTTCAAATTTTATCTGGAGAACACTTCAAAGTAGGCATAAATATCTTTTTGGTTTTTTGTTTAGCTTGTATTTTCCTTTTTATAAGCCATACTTTTCTAATTATAAAAGATAAAGTATAAGGGCATACTTTAAATTATTTTTCTCTTTGTTACATGTTCTTCATTCAACTCTGCAAACTAAGAGCAGATAATATATTATTAGACCAAACTGGGTGAAAATATTTCTGACATTATACCTCTAAAATTAAAAACAGAAAACAAAAGCAAACAAGCTTTTGTTCTACAGAAAACTCTGAAAAGGATAGAGAATTGCAAATTTGGGTAATTTTAAAATCTGTATATTAAAATCTAGAAAAAGGAGCATTGATTAAATATCTTGTTAAGGAGAAGGTTAACCCCCAGAGTCCTTCTTCCAGCCCTATCATCAAGCAATTGTCCCTCCCAAATGTTGGCGGAAGTAAATAGTTTACTCTCTGATACTCAAAAAAATAAATACCAGAATGTGAACACTAGACACAGGTGAGAATGACAATAAGGGGCCCTATTAAAAACATGTAGTTAAGTGAAAATTTTCACAGTGGGTTTTGACACCTCCAATTTCTTTCTTTTAGATTTATCTCAGAATAATAAAATCTAAGTTTACATTCTCTGAGGCAGAAGAGTGATAATTTCTTTCTGAGGAAACTAATTTGGCCAAGAGAAAAGGACAACTGTATACTAATTTTAGTGGATTCTCCAACGAAAGACCCATTTTACTGACCTATCAGTTTCTACGGTAAGGATCATCAATGCCCAGAGAGCTTCCAAACAGCTTATTAGTATATAATTCATAAATACTCCAAGCAAAAAAAGTTTAGGCAAAAACAATTAGAAAGAAATAACTAAGAGGAAAATACTAAACAGAGCAGATATATAGTTGAAATATATTTTCATTCCACAAGATCTCAAAGATCACAAAAACTTACTTCCTGTGCATTTTTACTCATTTTAACCACAAAATGATTTTTTGCAACAAAATAGGGAACTAAGTAACTCAAGAAGACAAAAGTAATTTAGGAAGACATGGGTTTTTGGAAAAACCAGGTCCAACTCAAGAAAGGGGAGAAAGACAACTCCATATGACAGAAAATATTTCCCAGTCATTTAAAATAATAAGAGCAGACTTAGAAAGCACATACCCAGACTGAAAAGATGATAAAGGAATGCTGAAGGATGCTGGGGAGAGAAAAATGGAATTAGTATGTTACTTGAGGAATTTTACCTTATAATAAGAGTTTATTACTTTTAGAATGTGTTAAATACATAAAAAATGAACAAAATTGAGAAATTTATTATTTCCAGGGAAATAAAAATATCTTCTATGAAACAAACTGCCATTCTATATGGCTCATCTGTGGAAAAACATTTTCACAAGTAAAATAATGTAAAACCAGAATGCTGATATAACAACAATGGTTGATATAACTACACTATGAGGATGAAAGTAGAAATGTAGCCAAGCAGGACCCTATGGGGCCTTCCTGTGACAGACCTCCTCCCACCATGTCCTCTCCCAGCCTCTTGTTGTAGAAAAGCTGTAGTCTCCCAGGCCTCCCCTAAGTCAAAAAAGCCTGGCTCAATAATTAATGATTGAAAGGATGTGAACATGTAGTGACAAAAGAAGCAGCTGGGCCAGGAGAACTGGTAACAATTTAAACAGTAAATCAGCAATCTGTCAGTCACAGAATCTTTAGCTCCTCCCTGAAGTACACAGATAACAGTATCTGATGCACATTTCTAAGTAGTTTTACAGATACTAAAGCCCCCACCAAAAGGAAGAAGTTAACTACAGGATGACCATGAGCATGTTGCCTCCAGACTGGCTGGAGCCTGAAGATTGATAATGTTAAACCCTGGGACACCACCCTGTTACCTCACCATCAACAAATAAAAGAATTGTGCATGAGCTGATCACACACCCTCTGGCTCCCCTCTCTCACCTTGCCTTTAAAAATGCTTCCCTGAAACCCATGGGGTAGTTTGGGTTTTGTAGAGCATGAGGTACTGGGACTCCTTGTATGGTGCCTACAATGAACACTGCACTTTCTACACCACAACCTGGCGTCAGTAGCTTGGCTTTACTGCATGACGGCGAGCAGACCCAAGTTTGGTTCGGTAACAGAAAGTTATGCATGTTTGTATTGGATGCTGCTGTAAGAGGGAGAACTGCCACCAGTTCAATCATTATTGATTCCACTATTTATATCATATCTCACCTCTAAACCAATAATAAGTTCTGTGAACTCTCCCAAAATTTTCCAAGTCCAAAATTAGCTATCACCTCCTGTGACGGGGCAGAAGAGTTGTGCTATATTTCCTGCCTCATAAGGTGGATAATATAGATGTATCTTAAATCAGGAAGACTTCTTACAGTTTCTCAGCAGGGGACTGACCACCTACATTCTTTGTTCTAGATGCCTGAGGAAAAGAACTTTTCATCTCCCAACAATTGTTAGGAAACTGCAACAATATAATGAAATACAATGAATTGGCAAATAAAAACAACAAGTCACTAAAAAGTGACAAATTTTCAGACTTACAGGAAGAAAATAACCCATTTCCAATTAAAGAAAACTAATGAGAGAAAATGATGAAAACCAAATTTTTTAAAAGAGAGGGCAATTAAGAATACAAATTAATTTTAATAACTGAGAATTTGGGTTTTATTATTTAAGAATACAGTAGATAAAATAAAGTAGAATATAGCTATAGTAGATTCCCTAATTACTGATCACAAAAGCAAGAAATATCTTAGTTTAAAAAGTATAAATATTAATAGATTTAAAACTTGGGCTGAAGTGGGACTCTTGGGTTGAAGCATTTTCCTCTCAGTAGATTGAAGATGTTACTCCATTGCCTTGTATCTTCAAAGCAGTAAACAGCATTCTCAGAAGAAAAACTTTGGAATATAAAATAGTATGGAAGAAAATGGTTTAGAGTCAGTTTTCTGTCCTTTCCTAGCTTCAAAAATGTCTGCAGATTTGCTCTTTAGTCAAAGCCCCTTTCAATATTAAATCCAAGATATTTTAAGGGTTTACCTATACCAGATACATGACACATAAAAATATATTTGAAACTATGTACCAATGTCATTATTAAGACTGAGTAAAGGATAACTTGTATTGATGAGATACAGGTGTTTCAGATAATGAGGGCTAATAGCACTTCTGAGGGAGCTGAGTGAATCCTGTGACAGCAAGTTACATGCACCAGAGGGAATTGTGTGACTAGGTATATATGCTTAAATAACTCCCTAAGTTAGATTTCCCTGATTGGAGGTAGTCACATTCAGATCATCTTGCACTCAAGAAAATATTGGGGGGCAAAAGTTGTTTCTTGAGTCATGATATATCATTTATTCTGATACAATGAATGCTGTGTTATTTCTTAACCTGCACTCTTTTCAAAACCTAGGTAACACTGGTGCTGTTTGAGTTTAAATATTAACTCAATCCCAAAGAACTCTGCTAATAGAGTGGCATTTTAGAATAGAACACTAATCTTAATAAATAAGTAGCAGCCCTAACACATATGAGCTTGGAAGTTGTTATTCCATTATTATAGCAAATTAAGAGCTGAAAAAACAAAAAGTTAAAGACTTTTCTTGGACTCATCAGAAAACTGGGTTTGCAGGACAAATCACTACCCACAAATCTGAAGATACAGTTGAATAAAGATAGTCAGAGCTAAGATCTGCTTACCTGGAGCAGAAGCTGCTGGAGCAATAAATTGGTAGGAACACAAAGGGTAGCATTTATAAATTTCTGAAAGCTGAGTGTGGGATAGTTTGAAGGTATGAGCCTCAGTCATGTCAATGCCCTCTCCAACTTTCAGTGATATCTATATACATATATATATATATACCAGATTAATACTTATATGTATATATACATACATATCTATCTATCTACCTACCTGCCTATATTACCAGATTTACCAGAAACTCATCATAAAAAGCTAAGAAAGATCCCTTGCAAGCTCTGGAACAGGGAGAAAAAACATTAACCATTGTGAAATACATCCAGAGGATTCTCTATAAGAAAGGCTTACTTGGGGTTGGGGGTGACTTTACCAGAGCTTTTTCTGACATGAGGTAAGGGACACTATTCAACCTCAGTTTCTCTCTAGCTCTTATGTCTAACCTAAGAGGATGGCTTGGAGATAAGTAACACTTGTGAATGTTACAGCCCAGAGACACTAGCTCAATGAAAGTAAGAGATTTAACCATAAGATAATGGAAAGCCTACCCTCCACCACATATTACCACTAAACAAGTAGAACTCCATTAAAATAAGAATGGATTATTTGAAAAAGATTTAAGATGCAAAAAAAAACCAGTACTCTGAGAGGAGGTCTCAGGGAAGTCCAAAGATCCAGGGGAGACAAAACACTACACACCAGAGTAATTTGAAGCACCTAGCAACTACAGCTATAGAAAATATGAAATAGCACAATCTTAGCCATATTAGAATAAAGCCTCACAGTAAAGGTTTGTTTATCTCGGTTTCTATTACCTAATATATCATGTTTGCCTTTCAACTAAAAATGTTAAAAACAGAAAATAATACTGCCTTAAATAGACAAAGAAAGAATCTGAATCAGACTCGTATATGACAAAGATTTTGGAATTATCAGAAAGGGAATGTATAATAATTATGATTAATGTATTAAGGGTTGTAATAGAAAACATAGACAACATGCAAGAATGGATAAGTAATGCAAGCAGAGAGATGGAAACTAAAAAAAATCAAAAGGAAATGCTAAAAATCTGAAACCAAAACCAGAAATGAACTATGTCTTTGTTGGGGCTCAATAGTAGACTGGACCCACCAGAGGAAAATATCAATGAGGATAAATATTGGTCAATCGAAACTCCCCAAACTGAAATACAAAGAGAAAAAAATAAAAAGATGTGGAAAGAACATTCATGGACTGTGGAACAACTTCAAAAGGCATAACATATGAATAATTGGAATGCAAGAAGGAGAAAAAGGGAGAATAGAATAGAAATATGTTTGACACAATAATGGCCAAAACTTTTGAAAAATCAATGATGACACAAAGCCACAGTTCCAGGAAGCTAAGAGAATAAAATACAAGACAAATATGAACAAATCCACACCTAGGAGTATCAATGTGTATGATTAGTCAAGGTTCTCCAGAGAAACAAAATCAATAGGATATATTTAGATATATAAGAGGACATTTATTATAGGAATTGGCTCATGTGATTATGGGTAAAGTCCTACCCAAAATTTAATTCATTCTGAGTTAGAATTATATTAATATCCTATTAGTATCACCCTAATACTAAAAATACATTCATGTATTTTTAGTATTAGAAAAAAATTAGAGAAAAAAGAACTTGTAATAAGACAAAACTCATGAAAATAGGTATAAATGCCCTCAACAAGACATTAGCAAATTAAATTTTTAAAAAGTATAGAAAGAATTATGTAGTATATTCAGTGGGATCTTTCTAGCTATGTAAGGTTGGCTCAACATTTCAAAATCAATAACTATAATCCATCACATCTACAGAAAAGACAGAAAATCATATAATCATATCAAATAATATAGAAAAAGTATGTAACAAAATCCAACATCATTTAGTGACTAAAATTACCACCAAACTAAGGATACTGGGGAACTGTCTCACATCTATAAAAAGCTTACACTTAACATCATATTTAATGGTGAGAAACTGGATTCTCCCCACCCCCAACCTCAGTAATGAGGTAAGGATTTCCTCTCTCAAAACTCCCATTCAGCATTGTACTAGAAGCCCTAAGTAGTGTAATAAGACATGAAAAGGAAATAAAAACTACACAGATTGGGAAGAAAAAAATTAAGTTGCCTTTGTTTGTAGATGACATAATTGTTCATATAGAATATTCCAAAGAATCAAACAAAAAACCTCCTCTTGTAACTTATAAGCAAATATAACAAAGTTGTAGGATATAAGACTGATATATAAAATTCAATTATTTTCCTACATATCACCAATGAACAATTGGAATTTAAAATGCAAAAGAACACAATTAACAATATGTAATAAGAAGAGTAATGATCTTTCAAATATTTTTATGTCCTAATCTTTGCAATCTGTCAATATGCCAGGTTACATGGCAAGGAGGAATTAAAACTGCAAATGGAATTAAGACTTTTAATCAACTAATAATAAAATAGGGAGCTTTTCCTGGATTATTCCAGTTGACCCAACTAAATCACAAGGGCCCTTAAAATGTTAAATAGGGAAACAGAAGAGTCAAAATCAGTGTCAGGGTGACGTTATATAAGAAAGACTGGACTAGCCATTGTTGCATTTGAAGATAGAAAGGTGCCATGAGTCAAGGAATATGGGTGTCTCCAGAACCTGGAAAAAGCATGAAAACAGATTCTCCCTTAGAGCTTCCAGAAAGAAGTGCTGTCCTGCTGATATGTTCATTTTAGCCAAGTGATTTTCATTTCAGTATTCTGATCACTAATTCAAGATAACAAATTTGAAGAGTTTTAAGCCACCAAGTATGCAGTAATTTTCCATACCAATAACAAACTAAACCAGATTTTAGTATCTGTTTAATATGTAAAGATGTGGGTTTGGAAGTTTATTTAGAATTTCACAATGAGCAGAGGATGAAAGACATTTGAGGAGCATGACTGACAAAGCCCAGATTGCCTCCAACAGACTGTCATTAGCAATGTGGATGGTAAAGATTTTGCTAGTGGAGGCTTAGAAGGATGTGAGGAGCATGGTAGAGAAAACATTTATGATCTCAGAGAATACCCAAACTGCTCTTTAACAAACTGTTAGTAGAAATATGATGAAAAAGCTACTCTCAGTGAGGGCTGACATAAAAATTAGAAATATGTTATTGGAAACCGGAAGGAAGGGAAACTTGTTATGTAGTGGCAGAAAGCTTAGCTGAAGTGTGTCCTGAAACAATATAACTTGTAAACAATGAACTATACTATTTAACTGAGGAGACTTCCAAGCAAAGTATTGAAGGAATGGCCTAGATTCTTCTTACTACTTGTAACAAAATGTGAGAAGAAAGAATTAATTTGAGGGAAGAACTTTTAAATAAAAAAGAGCCAGAATTTGATGATTTGGAAAATTCCCAGTCTATCCAGATTACAAAAGATGCTATAATTAAGAGAGTCACTTTCAGGCCATAAGAGAGTCACTTTTAGGCCCATGTGCTCTGGAGAGAAATCTCAGAGTATTTCTGGACAATCTTTTGCTAGTGTCGCAGAAGAATTAAAAGATTATTCAATCACACAGAAGGTTCTTTGACGAAATTAGACATGTATAAATTCTCTCAGCCATCTTTGAAGAATTCAAGGGTAGAGATAAGACTATCCACAAAAGGTCAATGGAGAAGATTCACGTTTCATGGAGTTACAAAGGAGACCTACAAGGCTCATGAAAATTTTATACTAGCAGAAACACCATCAGCTTGGATTAAAGGGATAAAGAGAATGAAAAAAATGAAAGAAGGCTGCCAGATGATCTAAATTTTAGGCAAAAACCAGGTTGATACATATAATCAGTTCTACATACATGGTAGCTTTTACAAAAAGGAAGGATGACACTGAGGTTGGGATCATCAAGCTATGTTTTATCAAGCACAGATGATGAAGCCAATAGCCCAGAGGGCTTTGCTGGGAGCCATAAAGAATTATTCCCAGACCTTGAAACCAAACAGTGTTTGGCTGGATTTAATAATTACTAGGGCTAGTGACAATTTGAGAGACACAATGAGATAGTATTAGAATATAAACCAGACCAAATAAATAAATTTATTCAATAGGCAAGAGATTAGGCAAATTTTCCTTGCCAAAAAATTTCAAAAATGTAACTATATATTCCACTCTGAAGGAAGTGGAACATAACTCCTATTGCTTAATTGTGAGCTCTGTACATTTATTTATTTTCAAAAAGTGCAATATAGAAAAAGGGCAAAAAAAAGAGTAACTCAAAAAAATGTAACTTTACATTTACATTACCTCAGCCAGGTGATCAAAATTAGCATCAACAGTGATATGTGTACCCTTGATATAAGATGATGTTTGGCCTTTTAACCTCTGTGGTCTCCCTCCCCCAAATCTTTAATCCCAGTCTAATTATAAGAAAAATATCAGACAAACCTCATTTGAGAGATACTCTATGAAATGCCTAACCATTACTCATCAAATTATCAAGGTCGTTAAAAGGAGTGAAAGTCTGAGAAACTATCACAGTCAAGAGGAACTTAAGCAAACATATGACCAAACGTAATATGGTATTCTGTATGGGATCTGGGAAAAGAATAAGAATATTAGGTAAAACCTAGTGGAATCTGAATAAAGTACTGACCTTAGTTAATGATAATGTGTCAATCTTGTTTCATTAATAGTAACAAATGTACGATACTAATGTAAGGTGTTAATAATAGGGGAAAATGGGTACAGGTTATGTAGGATCTCTTTGTTCTAACTCACAATATTTCTTTAAATCAAAAACTGTCCTAAAAATTTAAAAGTATTAAAAAAATAAGTAAAATGAGAACACAATTAATTAGAAAGACAAATTCAATTCCTTAAAAAAACTAGGTAAAACTCAAGTAAATATATAAAGGATAAAATAAGAAATACATCACAAAGATATGCATTTGTAGATAAAATAGAACACATAATTATTGTAATTAAGGAGAGATGGAGATGGTAGAGTAGGAGGACACAGGGTTCAACTCCTGTCATGAACACATCAGAATTACAACTACATATAGAGCAACTCTTGCTGAAATCTATCTGGGACTAGAAAGACGGCTCCTCCATGATCAAAGCTGTAAAGAATGATCCACATGGAGTCCTGTAGGAACAGAGAAGTGATCTGGTTGGGACCCAAAGCCCTAGAGGAGTGCACAGAAGAGGAGGAGGATATTGAGGCTCGAGAATCCTCCCTGAGGAGCAAAAGGTTTGAGTCACATATTAAGCACTCCAGCCCTGGGGTCTGACACTGGGAAGACAAGCCCTCTTAGCTGCTTTGAAAAACAGCAGGACTTATTGAAGAGCTGTAAGAAACCAAGACTCTATTCATGAAGAGTGTGCAAACAGACTTGCTTGCTCTCAGTCACTGCAAGGAAACAGCTACTGAAAACTGCCTGGGGCTCTGGTTGGCTTGCCAGAACCTCCCCAGTGTGTCACCAAGGCTCCAGCTCCAGTCCCTTTTGCTCTGGCACTATTCCTCAGTAAGGTGGAGGCTGCCATTGCCAATGAGCATATGCATACTTGGAGGGAATCAAGCTGGCCTGGACCCCAGCACTGCCTCTGACCAGGGCAGAGGGGTCTACTGCCAGCACAGGCTTCAGTGCACACACTCAGGAGGGAGTGAAACTAGCTCCAGGGCAGAAATGATAATCACTGGAGTGCATTTTGCTGTACACACTTGGGTGGGAGTGAAGCCAGCTCAGTGGTGTGGCATCAACCCATCTAGTCTCAACCAGCCTCTAAGAAAGGCATGTAAACCAGGGAAAAAGTGAAACCAGCAGAGAAGTGCTGCCTCAAGCTCTCAGGCCCTGGCCATGCCCCAAACCAATGTAGAAACTGTCAAAGCACTCAGGAGAAACCCAACTCTCTCAGGGCTCCTGCTCTAGCCCCTTGTGCCCTGAATTTACCCTTCATAGGGAACTGACAGTCACTGAGCATAGAAGAAGGCTAGGCTTGACCTGGTTTTTCCTCTAACCCCTCCAACTCCATCCCTACCTCCCACCAAGTCAGTGGCTGCAAGCACACCTGGGGGAAGACATGGCCCATGCTTACTTCAGATCCAGCTCTCTCACCAAAGCCACTGTGCATACAGAGACTGCATAGGAATGCTTCCATACAAAGAAACACCTTCAAGACCAGAATAGGTAACTGTTTTATCTAATTTCATAGAGACAGATAAAACAAAATAAGAAGACAGATGAATATGTTTCAAATGAAAGAACAAGAAAAAAAAAGCCCTGAAAAATACCCTAGTAAAACAGAGATAAATAATTTACCTGAGAAAGAGATCAAAGCAATAGTAATAAGAATGCTAACTGAGCTTGGGAAAAGAATAGATGAACACAGTGAGAATTTTAACAAAGAGCTAGAATATATAAAAAAAAAAACCAGTCAGATGTAAAGAAGACAATTACTGAAATGAAAAATACACTAGAGGAATTAAAAGGAGATTAGGTGATACAGAATCACACATAAGTGATCTGGAAGATAGAATAATAGAAATCACCCAATCAGAACAGCAAAAAGAAAAACAAAGTAAAAAAAAGAATAGTTTAAGGGACCTCTGGGACAACATTAAACATAATAATCTTTATATTATAGGGGTCCCACAAGGAGCAGAGAGAGAGAAAAGGGTAGAAAATGTATTTGATGAAATTATGGCTGAGAACAGCCCAAATGTGAAGAAGGAAACAGATATTCAGGTACAAGAAGCACAGAGAGTCCTAAACAAGGTGAATACAAAGAGACCCAGACTAACACATAACATAATTAAAATGGAAAAGTTAAAGAGAGAATTTTAAAGGCAGCAAGCAAAAAAAAAAAAAAAAGAGTCACGTAGAAGGGAGCTCCCATAAGGCTATCAGCTATTTTTCAGCACAAACTTTGCAAGCCACAAAGGAGTGGCATGATATATTTAAAATGCTGAAAGGGAAAAACCTACAATCTAGTACACCCTACCTAGCAAGGTTATCATTCAGAATTGAAGGAGAGATAAAAAGCTTCTCAGACAAGCAAAAATTAAAAGAGTTCATCAATACCAAACTGACTACACAAGAAGTGTTAACGGGTCTTCTTTAAGTGAGAAAGAAAAGGCCACAACAAAAAGTAATTATAGAAAGGGAAAAATCCCAGTGGTAAAGGTAAAGGCTGTGAATCAACCACTTAAATAAGCTGCTATGAAGACTGAAAACAGAAAAAAATGACTAAATCAACTCTTAACTACAATAAATAGTTAAGGGATAGACATAAATATGTAAAATATGAAATCAAAAACACAAAATGTGGCAGGAAGTTTAGGCAGAGCTCTGAGAATGTTTGAACTTAAATGACTATATGAACTCCATAGTTACAAAAAATCAAAAACCTACAATTGATACACAAAAACTAGACAGAAAGGAACACAAACAACACTAAAGAAAATCATCAAACCACAAGGGAAGAGACTAAAGGAAGAAGAAAAGAACAGAGGAGAACTACAAAAACACCCTGAAAACAAGTAACAAAATGGCAGTAGGTACACATTTAATAATCACTTTAAATGTCAATGGACTAAATGCTCTAATCAAAAGACATAGGGGAGCTAACTGAATAAAAAACATGATTAATCTATGTATGTGTATAAGAGACTCACTTCAGAGCTAAAGGTACACACAGATTGAAAATGAGGAGATGGAAAAATTAACCCTTGTAAATGGAAAGGAAAAGAAGGCTGGGATAGTAAAACTCATATCAGACAAAGTAAACTTAAAATCTATAATACAAGACAGAGAAGGGCATTGTATATATAATGATAAAGGGCCCAATATAAGAAGAGGATATAATATTTGTTAACATATATGCACCTAATATAGGAGCATCCAAATATCTAAAGCAAATATTAATAGACATAAAGAGAGAATTTGACAATAATTCAATAGTAGTAGGGAACTTTAATAGCCCACATATCATCCAGACAGAAAAGCATTAAGGAAACAGTGGCCTTAAATGACACATTAGACCAGTTGCATTTAAATGATATCTACAGGACATTCCATCCAAAAATAGCAGAATACACATTCTCTTCAAGTGTACATGAAATGTTCTCCAGGACATATCATATGCTAGGCCACAAAACAAGTCCCAATTTAAGAGGATAGAAATTATGTCAAGCATCTTTTCTGACCACAACAGTATAAACATAGAAATCAATTACAGGAAGAAAAATGGAAAAAAACACAAAACTGTGGAGACTAAACAACAGGCTACTAATAAACCAATGGATCAACAATAAAATCAAAAAGAAAATCAGAAAATAACGAGACAAATGAAGATAAAAACAAAGCTTCCTTAAATTAATGGAATACAGCAAAAGCAGTTCTAAGAGGGAAGTTTACAGACATACAGGCCTACCTAAAGAAACAAGAAAAATCTTAAATAAGCAACCTAACCTACCATCTAAAAGAATTAGAAAAAGAAGAACAAAGCCTAAAGTCTCCAGAAGGAAAACAATAATAAAGATCAGAGTGGAAAGAGAGACCAAAAAACAGTAGAAATAACCAATAAAACCAAGAGATGTTTTTTTTAAAGATAAAGAAAATTAATACGTTTGTAGCCAGGCTCATTAAGAAAAAAACAAGCAATAGAACCCAATTAAACAAAATAAGAAATGAAAATAGAGAAACGGATATCAGAGAAATACAACAATCATAAGAGAATACTATAAATAGTTATATGCCAACAAATTAGACAACCTAGAAGAAATGGATAAATTCCTAGAAACATACAATTTTCTAAGACTGAATCAGGGACAGATAGATAATCTGAACAGACCAATAACTAGTATTGAAATTGAACCATTAATCTAAAACTCCCAAAAAACAAAAACCCAGGGCTTCCCTGGTGACACAGTGGTTGAGAGTCTACCTGCCGATGCAGGGGACACGGGTTCGTGCCCCAATCCGGGAAGATCCCACATGCCGCGGAGTGGCTAGGCCCATGAGCCATGGCCTCTGAGGCTGCGTGTCCAGAGCCTGTGCTCTGCAACAGGAGAGGCCACAACAGTGAAAGGCCTGCATACCACAAAAAAAAAAAAAAAAGCTCAGGACTGGATGGCTGCACAGATGAATTCTAGCAAATATATAAAGAAGAGTTAATATCAATCCTTTGCGAACTATTCCAAAAAATTTAAGAGGAGGGAAGATTCCAAATTAATTCTATCAGGCCACCATTACGCTGATATCAAAACTAGACAAGACACTTCAAAAAAGAAAATTACAGGGCTTCCCTGGTGGCGCAGTGGTTGAGAGTCCACCTGCCGATGCAGGGGACGTGGGTTCGTACCCCGGTCCGGGAAGATCCCACATGCCACGGAGCGGCTAGGCCCATGAGCCATGGCTGCTGAGCCTGCGTGTCCGGAGCTTGTGCTCTGCAACGGGAGAGGCCACAGCAGTGAGAGGCCCACGTACCGCAAAAAAAAAAAAAAAGAAAAAAAAAAGAAAATTACAGACCAATATCTCTGATAAATATATATTCAAAAATCCTCAACAAAATATTAGCAAACTGAATTCGACAATACATAAAAAGGATCACATACCATGCTCTAGTGGGATATATTCCAGGGATGTGAGGATGGTTCCATATCTGCTAATCAATCAATGTGACACAACACATTAACAAAATGAAGGATAAAAATCACATGATCATCTGAATAGATGCAGAACAGCATTAGATAAACAACACCATATGATAAAATCTTATGACAAAGTTGTTAAAGAAGGAACATATCTGAGCAAAATAAAGGCCATTTATGACAAACCCACAGCAAACATTATACTAACTGGTGAGAAACAAAGCTTTTCCTGTCAGATCAGGAACAAGATGAGGATACCTACTCTTGCCATTTCTGGTTAACATATTATTGGAAGTCCTAGCCACAGCAATCAGATAAGAAAAGAAATAAAAGACATCCAAATTGGAAGGGAAGAAGTAAATCTATCACTGTTTTCAGATGACATGATATGATATATAGAAAACCCTAAAGTCTCCATCAAAAAACTAGTAGAACTAATAAGTGAATTCAGTAAAGTCTCAGGATACAGATTAATACACAGAAATACATTGATTTTCTACACATTTATAATAAACTATCAGAAACAGAAAGCAAGTAAACAATTTCATTTACAATCACATCAAAAAGAATAAAGTACCTAGGAATAGCTTAATCAAGGAGGTGAAAGACCTATACTCTGAAAACTATAAATCACTGATGAAGAAAACTGAAGATAATACAAAGAAATGGATGGATATCCTGTGTTCATGGATTGGAAGAATTAATATTGTTAAAGTATCCATACTATCTAAAGCAATCTACAGATTTAATGCAATCCCTATCAAAATACCCATGGCATTTCTTCATAGAACTAGAACAATAATCCTAAAATTTTCATGGAACCACAAAAGACCCCAAATAGCCAAAGCAATCTTGAGATAAAAGAACAAAATGGGAGGTATCATACTTCTTGACTTCAGACTATACTACACAGGTACAGTAATCAAAACAGTGTGTACTGGCACAAAAACAGACACATAGTTCAGTGGAATAAAATACAGAGCCCAGAAATAAACCCACACACAGTCAATTAATCTACGACAAAGGAGGCAAAAATACACATGGGAGAAGACAGGCTCTTTGTTTTGCTGAAAGCCTTACTTTCAGTTTCAAGGTTCATAGGATTCACTGGCAAAATAACCACTCTACACTCAGTTAAATGACAATTTAGAGAGAGTTTATTGAATTAACAAAGATTACAGTATACTAATTAAGAAAAGAATAGTACAACTAACTAAGAAAGAATAGTAAAGACAGAGGTTTATATATCACTGAATTGAGGAAGCACCTACATGCAGATCCAAGCAGCGCTGGGAAGTCCCTTGAACAGCAATCTGTAGTCCCAGTTGGGAAGGTCTGGGGCAGTGCATCCTCCCCACGGGTGAGACTTCAGTTTGCCACTGGAAGGAGCCCAGCTTTTAGCACCAAGCCACAGGCTGATAACAATCAGCCTATGTGCAAGTTTGCAGCTCTGGTTGTTGTCATAAATGCCTTGGTCTTAACTCATAAGTCTTGGTATGTTCTTGATCCCTGGGGGCTGGCCAGGCCCTCAAGATGCAAGAAGTCCCATGACTTACTGCCTATCTTATCTAGTGGTTTACAATGTGTGCTGGCTCCACCCCTGCTGGCCTGGGTGTAGCTCAACAGTTTGTCATGCAGCCAGCTTTAGCACCACTGTCTGGTCAGAGAGAGGCCTATGAAGCCTGAACAAGACTACTTTACTAGCTTTCCCAACACTCTTCAATAAGTGGTGTTGGGAAAACTGGACAACTACACGTCAAAGAAGGATATTAGAACATTCTCTAACACCATATACAAGATAAACTTAAAATGTATTAAGGACCTAAATATAAGACTGGAAGCCATAGAACTCCTGGAAGAAGACAGGTAGTATACTCTGATATAAGTCTCAGCAATAATTTTTTGGATCTGTTTCCTCAGGCAAGGGAAACAAAAGCAATCATTAGCAAATGTGACCTTATTAAACGTAAAAACTTTTGCACATTGAAGGAAATCATAAACCAAACAAAAAGACAACCTACTGAATGGGAGAAGATATATGCAAATGATATGACCGTTAAGTGCTTAATATCCAAAATATATAAAGAGCTCATTCAACTCAATAACAAAAAAACAAACAACCTGCTATAAAAATGGGTAGAGAGTCATTTTTCCAAAGAAGACACATACTGATGGCCAATAGGCAAGTGAAAAGATGCTCAACATAATTAACTGTCAGGGAAATGGAAATCAAAACCACAATGAGATATCATCTCACACCTGCCAGAATGGCTATCATTAAAAAGACAACAAATAATAAATACTGGCCAGGATGTGTAGAAAAGGGAATCTTAGTACACTGCTGGTGGGAATGTAAATTGGTACAGCCATTATGGAAAACAGTAGGGAGGCTCCTCAGAAAATTAAAATAGAACTACTATATGATCTAGTAATTCCACTTCTGGGTACATATCCAACGAAAATGGATACACTAATTCAAAAAGTTATATACACCCCAATATTGATAGCAGCATTGTTTACAACAGCCAACATAGGAAACAATATAAGTAATCATCAACAGAGGAATGGATAAAGAAGATTTGGTATGTGTGTATATGTATATATATAGAATATGTGTGTATTACACACACACATATACACACACACAAAGTGTATATATACAATGTAATGTTACTCAGCCATAAAAATAATGAAATTTCGGGCTTCCCTGGTGGCGCAGTGGTTGAGAGTCCGCCTGCCGATGCAGGGGACACGGGTTCGTGCCCCGGTCTGGGAGGATCCCACGTGCCGCGGAGCGGCTGGGCCCGTGAGCCATGGCCGCTGAGCCTGCGCGTCCGGAGCCTGTCCTCCGCAACGGGAGAGGCCACGACAGTGAGAGGCCCGCGTAACGCATAAAAAAAAAAAAAAAAAAAAAAAAAAAAAAAAAAAAAATAATGAAATTTGCAACAACATGGATGAATTGGGAGGGTACTATACTTAGTGAAATAAGTTGGACAGAAAAAGACAAATATTGTATGTTTTCAGTTGTATGTGGAATGTAAGAAATAAAACAAACAGATGAACATAACAAAACAGAAAAAGACTCATAGATACAGGGAACAAATCAGTGGTTACTAGTGGGAAGAGGGATGGGAGTAGGGGCAAGATTGGGGAAGGGAATTAGAGATATGAACTACTAACTATAAAATAAATAAGATACAAGGATGTAATGTAAAGCACAGGGGATACAGCCAGTATTTTATAATAACTTTAAATTGATTACAATCTATAAAAATATCAAATCACTATGTTGTACACCTGAAACATATAAATCTTCAATACAAAATATTGAAATTATGTCAGGAATAAAACTAAAACAATTTCCTTTTTGCTTATGATATGATTTTGTAATTAGGAGATGTAATAGCTATAAAAATTAAATTTAAGCAAGTGAACAGATTAAAAATAAACATAAATATTAATACTTTTCTAAATATAGCTATATGTGCCCATAAATAAATTGGAAAATTATTACATGAACATTATTGCTTAATATTCTCAAGAATAAATTTAATGAAAAGGTTACATCTAAAAAATCAGAAAAAGATATAACTAAATTGAAACACATGGAAAAGTATATGACATATTAGATGAAAGGCTTAATATGATTAAATATAAATTGTTCAACTGTAATATACAATTTAGTAATATTTTACTTAAAACTTCCCAAAATATCATTGTAATTGGATAATACAAATATTCAGAAAAAGTCAAGAAAATAAGTAAATTGTGAGTTTTGTTTTATTAGATAAATGGCTTTGTTTTATCAGATATTAAAACATCAAATAAAAGTACACCATTCATTTAAAAATATTTTGATATAAAAGGTTGTAAATGGATCGGTAGAACAGAATAGAGAAACCATCGGAGAAGGAAGAAAAGATGGCTTCCAATTCATTGGGTTAAAAGGAAAAAAATTAAAATTTGATTAATGGGACTTCCCTGGTGGTGCAGTGGTTAAGAATCCGCCTGCCAATGCAGGGGATACGGGTTCGATCCCTGGTCCAGGAAGATCCCACATGCTGCAGAGCAACTAAGCCCATGCACCACAACTACTGAGCCTGCACTCTAGAGCCCACGTGCCACAAGTACTGAGCCCTCATGCTACAACTACTGAAGCCCATGTGCCTAGATCCCATGCTCCGCAACAAGAGAAGCCACCACAATGAGACGCCTGCACACCGCAATGAAGAGTAGCCCCTGCTCACCGCAACTAGAGAAAGCCTGTACGCAGCAACGAAGACCCAACACAGCCAAAAATAAATAAATAAATAAAATTTTTTAAAAATTTGATTAATGACAATGGCATATTTGATATCTATATGGAAAACAATAAATATGAATCCATATCTCATACCATACAAATATTCATGAGTTATGTATTCAAATGCAAAATAATTTAAACAATAAAAGATGTAAAAAATCTATAATCTAGGGATCAGGAAGGGCTACCTAACCAAGACTGAAAATTAAATGTATAAAAGTAAGATACTGACAAAGATGCAGAGCCAGTGGATCTCTCATACATGATTGGTGGGGATGTAAAATGATGTAGCCATCCTGGAAAACAATTTGACAGTTTCTTATAAAGTTATACACGTAGCTACCATACAACACAACAATAACACTCCCAGGCATTTACACTAAAGAAATAAAAATTTATGTAATAACCCAAAATTAAAAACAACATGTGTCCCTAAATGAATCAATAAATAAACTGTGATATATCATAAAATAGGGTACTATTCAGCAGTGCAAAGTACAAACTGTTGATATATGTGACAAGCTTCATTGGTTTCAAGAGCGTTATGCTGAATAAAAGAAAGCCAATCTCAATACATTCCATACTGTGTGATTCCACTTATATAAAATTCTCAAGATGATAAAATTATAATTTTGGAGAACAATTCACTGATTGCCAAGGGATTAGGTATGAGGAAGGGTGTGACTATAAAGGAGCAGTACAGCGGAGTTTCTTATTCATGGGAGTGTCACAGGATAATTCTGTATCCTAATGATGGTGGTGGTTATAAAAACCTACATATGTAAAAAAATTTCATATATATATATACACAACCAAGAAAAGAAAAAAACAGTGCTTGTAAAAATTGGTGAAATTAAGATGAGATCTATAATTCAGGTCTGTAGTAGCAGTATTGTATCAATATTAACTTTTTTATTTTGATGACGATCCATGGTTTTGTAAGATGTTATTAGTACAGGAAGCTGGGGAGGTAACACAGGAACTCTCTATACTAGAATACTAGAAGAATCTGCAATTCTATAATTCTAAAATTATTTCTAAGTAAAAAAAATTTAAAGAAAAAACTTCATTATACTTCACTAAGATTAGTGTTTAAATTATGGCAAAATATAAAGTAAATATGAAAGAAAAAATTTCTTTCAAACAAAAAGATCTTTGAATCCTTGAAAAGGTCTTCAAACGTTTTTTTACAGCATATAAATACACTCAAAGAATAAAAGAAACACTCTAAGGTAAGAATAGTAAAAGAGTAGGTGATTCATAGAAGAACAAATTAATTTCCCCAAAAGTTAATGAAAAACTCAGATTGAGTTTTAGACAGAGGGAAATCATGTTTGTTTTTTTCCCCCATGCATTCCATTTATGACCTATAATATAATGTGGCTTAGTAGTTTTCTTAAGTGAGAAAAGGAGATGATAATTCTTCCATTTCATATCTTGGTAATATGCATTACATAGGAAAATGTTTTCTTTATAAGCTATAAATACTATTCTGGGGGATAATGACTGAAAGAATTTTTACTTGAAAAGAATTAACTCTAAATTAAAAAAAAATCATCATAAATAATATATAAATCAAGAATAAGACACTCAAAAGTGGATAAAGGTAGATAGGTAGAATATATATCTATGTGTGTGTATATATATATATATATATATGTATAAATAAATAAATATTAATGGAGTACATGTCAAATGGTAAATGGCAGACTTGACATCTTGCCATCTCAGTTAGCACTTAAAGAAGTACACAGGTGTGGTGTGGGAGTGAGCCTTGGTCAAAGGTTCTATAATAAGGAAAATGTCTGATCTGTACACAGAACAGTGAAGAAGCTGAGGTCTTTTGATAAGGAGTAGAGCAGTACATAACAATTTCAGAAAGATAATGGAAGAACAGAACTCTTGCTTTTATTCAAAGTAACAGAGAAAAGCTTTAGAGAATTTGGAACACGGTTGTGACATTATCTGAATTATATTCCTAAAAGTTCTCTTTGGTTGCTATTGGATAGGAGAAAATAATAAAGTAAAGTCAAAGGGGGACCAATTACAGTATTGCAATAATTTATGAGAGACGTCGTGACTTTGGCAGAAGTATCAATGGAGATTTTGAGAACTGATCAGATTCTGGATATGTATTTCAACTAGAGTCCACAGAATACTCTAGGAGATTGAATGTAAAGTGGAGAGAAAGTGTGAAAGGTGGCATCTGGGTTCCATCTTGGAACCAAAATAACTGACTTGTTATTTGGTAAAAATGAGGAAGTCTATGACAGGTTTTGAGGGAATATGCAGAACTCAGTGTTAGACATGTTAACTGTGGGAAGCCCAATACAAGCATCCAAGTGAAAATATATAGTAAACAATTGAGTACTTAAGTCTGGAGTTCAGAGGAAATCGCTTAGCTAAGGATATACACGTAGGAGTTGTCATCATGTAGATGGCATTTGAATCTACATGAGATCACCAATAAACAAACAGAAGAAGAAAAGGGGTCTATTCAGAGTTCTGAGTTAGGAATACTTTTAGGCACCATGAAAAAAAATAATAACAATGTTGATCCGATAATATGTGATTGATAAACAATCTTCATTTTCCTCCCTCTACACCTATAAAATGACACTGGTTGGCAAGGTCTTCTGTGCAGAATTAGAATTGCAAGAAAACAGTATTGTATGTATGAAAAACTGCAAGCTTAAAAGAACAAAAATATAACACACCTCCCTTTGGGTGTCTCAAACACCATGCAACAGTTCCTTGAGAAAACTGTATTCCTTTTCAAAGGCTCTTTTTTCATTTGACAGTGGTGAAAATTAGTCATTATTCTTTTATGTACATACCTGTTTAAAATAGCAAGACCTTTAGGTTCTTTCCTATAAGCATAGAGTAGTCTTTATGCTATAGGGAAAGATTTTTCTGGGGTATAGGGAATAATAAACTGTGTGTATGGAAGAATGCACTGGTAAAAGTAACTAATGCATATTGTGTCTGTAATTATTTATTTTCCCATTTTCTTTTGGATACTCCTTGGCCTTTATAGAAAAGTTTATTTTGACTTTTCTGATGGATTTTTTCCAATTTTAGATCAGATGTTTAAAGAGATTTAGATTGAGGAAATGGCCTTTCCTGTATAGCACATCTAGTTTGCATTTATATGAGCAGGTTTTCAACTTTCAATCTGAGCAGGTCTGCAACTTTCAATCTGGTTAAACATAAAGCTCCTCTTGGAGGAAAACAGGTATTACAACTTTAAAATGTATTAGAATAAACTGGTTTTTATTCTACTCAGATCTTATTAAAATATCAACTTTATATGTGAATTTTATTAATAACCACTAATTTTTGTCATTAGATCAATTGATAATTAAGAAAGCTTACAGGATTTCTTAATATAAAGAAATGCAGTTAAAAATGTAAATGCCTTTCAGGAATAAAGACGCAGATGTATACAGCGTGGATCTGAGGAGATGGGGAGGGGGAAGGGTAAGCTGGGACGAAAAGAGAGTGGCACTGACATATATACACTACCAAATATAAAATAGATAGCTAGTGGGAAGCAGCCACATAGCACAGGGAGATCAGCTCAGTGCTTTGTGACCATCTAGAGGGGTGGGATAGGGAGGGTGGGAGGGAGATGCAAGAGGAAGGGGATATGGGATATATGTATACGTATAGCTGATTCACTTTGTTATATAGCGGAAACTTACATAACAATGTAAAGCAATTATACTTCAATAAAGATGTTTAAAAAAATGTAATGTCCTTTAGGTAACAGTAACATTGATTTGGTATGAAACAAATATTTATGTGACATATATTTATTTAACTGGCTATTGTTTTGGATCTCAGGTGAATAATGCATAGTCTTTGTTTCATGAGAACTGTTCTATTTTTTAAAACTTGGGCATATTTATTTATGAATATATGTAAAAACACTGCCAAACAAGGAGCAGAATATATCAACAACCTATTTCCTATAGGTAATGACGTCTTACCTACCTATGTACTCTTTCCATTTTTCCCCAACAGATCGTTGGTATGTATGTATGTATGTATGTATGTATGTATGTATGTATGTATCTATCTTCCTTTAAAAATGTTTAATCATACCCATACTAGACATTTCAGAGGAGAGAATATTTAAAAGACCAATAATCTTATGAAAACATATTCAGATTCATTAGTTATCAGGAAATTGCAAATTAAAACCACCAAAACTTATTCCTATATATTAATCAGAACTTTGCTATCTACATTTCTATCAGGATGCGCTGCTGCTTTGTCTATTTCCTCCTTATCTTCTTCCTATCTCCCATGATTAACAGCAGAGCTGCCATACTCCAGTTTTTCTAACCAAAAAGATATTTTAAGCTTCCACATAACAACAAGCTAAGGATTTATTAGGCATTTTCTGAAGAATTTCTATTTTTTAATGTTTATAAATACATTAAAAAACTATCTCTTAAAACTGAAAGTTAATGCCTGGGTTCTCAGAAAAAAAGGGTTTTCTGATTTCCAGTTACATTCTTTATTCATTATATAACAATGACTTCCAAAAAGATGTAAGTATTTTCTATCAAGATGGAGTAAATCTATTAATTGACCTAACTCAGCCCAACAACTGTGTGAACAATAACATACAACTAAAAGTCCCTCCAAAACTTGTTCCATTTTATACCTACTTATGTCTTCTCTCCAACTCTAAGAAAGTTTGTTGATACTACATGGTTTCTAAATTACTATGGTAGGCCACTTCTTTATTCAAAATTAGTATTCTCTCTATAAACTAGTATATTTCCATATAAGCAGTAGAGTACTACTTTTCAGTATCATGAGCATTTCTGTCTGCTTGGTAACTTCTACAACCTTTTTATGTATTACTTTTTCTGAGGTATACTTGTTTCATTCCCCCAACCCTTCAGAATTTTCTGGCTTAGAAATAAACTCTAATGAATAGCTGTAGATAAGTATAATGTGCTTATTTTTTTAAGTTATAAAATTTAGTTTCTTCCAAAAAATTTTTTTCATACTGTTATCTTTTTTTTTTTTTTTTTTTGGCCATGCCTCATAGCATGTGGGATCTTAGTTCCCTGACCAGGGATGGAACCTGCACCCCTTGCAGTGGAAGAGTGGAGTCTTAACCACTGGACTGCCAGGGAAGTCCTCTTCCAAAAATTTTGACACTATAAAATGAGACTATTTTCCAGTATAAAATTTACATAACATCCATCTTAGGAGATCCAAAGTTTTAACATGTAAAGTGGTTAATTAAAGTCATATAAATAACATATAGTTGGGTTTACTGTGAAGATAAAGTTATCCTACCAGACTGGGATATATCTATGCCTACTTCCAAAGATGCCTGGAACTTTGGTACTGACTCTTGACCAAGTTAAGGATGAAATGGACTAATTAGTAAATTTATAGTGTGCTATTTAAAGTTTGAAATTCCCTTGGAGGCACCCAGGGTCTGTTTTGTTTTATTTTGTTTTAATACTTTTAGAGATATGTAGGTGGTGAGCTTATATTTGGTTAAACTGATTAAATAAATGGCTTGGAAACATGATTAGTGAGGTCCTACCAGAAATTTCTGTCCCAGTTCTCCTGAAACCAAGATTACTTGCATTCATTTTACTGGTTCATAATCCAAAGATGAAGCACATCTTGTGTTGCTAAGAAGGACCTTGGGGGATGCATCTGGGTATATCTCTGCATTCCTGATGTTTGCCTCTGCTTCCTTTCTCCTGTTTTACTATATCTTTTACCTTGGTTAAAGCCCTACTGAGTATGGTCTGTGGGGTTTTATGAGTACTTTAAATTAAACAATCCTATGAAATCACTGCAGCTGTGGAATAGATTTATAAAATAAAAACTACACAAATAAACATAGTGATAAGAATAGATTGTTATTAATACATGTAATTAAAGCAGTGAAATGAAATGGGAAACAAGAAGATTTTAATGCAAAAAATTATTAGACAACATAAGACTAAAATAATAACAAAATTTTTGAGAAAAGCTTTAGTGCTATAGTGGAAATAAAAATAATTTAGCTTTAGAAATTACCAGCATCTTTGGCTGTAAAGCAAAGATAATAAAATTACTGTCACAGGATTACTGTTAGGACATAAATAATGATTATAAAAGAGCACAGCATAGGACTTTGAATATAACAGAAATTAAACAAGTTATTTCCCTATTTGTTCAGTTTACAATTTTATTTAACTTAGATTAGAAGGATGTAACATGTTATTCTATTTTGAAATTTAAACACTGTCAAGAGATCAATTTTCCCCAAATTGACCTATAAGTTCCATTCATTCCTTAAGGCAGTATATTTATAATGTTGACTATTTGATTCTATATTTTATATGAAAATAAGAAGGCCTATCATTAACCAAGAAAAATCTTGAAGAATAAAGACAAAAGTTGAAGATAACCCATAGACATACAAAGATATAGTACAAAGCTGCACTTTTAAGAAGACATACTGTTGGTAAAAGAAAGGAAGCAAAGCAATGGAATAACAGAGAATCCTGAAACATATATATGGGCAATTTTTTTATGAAAAAATAGGCATTGCAGAGCAGAGTGAAAAGGACAGTTCCATAAATTCTAGAGGGTTCTTTGGTTATCTTTATTAAGCACAATTAAATTTCTGATCACTACCCAACATACAAGTAAATTGATTTCTGGTGGATTATAGATCTAAATGTATGTATGGCCACCATAAACGGAGAGTTTAGGATTGGAATGATAATCAGAATCATAAGACATCATAGACTTGACCTAGCACCAAGTTTAGTGAGGTTTAAGAAAAGGTACAGGATAGGAACAGCATGGCAGAGTTCTCCCAACACCCAGGCACAGCTTTCAATAATCCTAGACACACAAACACACACACACACACACACATACTCATGCACATGTACTTGTACACACCACAAGATAAGCTTAAATGGGTGTAGACCATCTTTGCACAGGGCAGTTATCAGTTCTGGGTCTCTCCAACTTTATACCTTGCTAGTCACACAACTTCCTCAGTGTGAGGCTTGCATTCTTTGAATCAGCTACAACTCATCAATTACAAGTAAATGTCCTAGATAATATTGCTAAAAAGGTACAGTGTTCATGTATAGCCTATAAATTCCCAACAACCACATATGCATTCATATATCCATTCTTGTAAATGAATTTAGTTAACTCAGTAAGACCATCATTTTCCTTAACTTAACAGAAGGAAGTTCAAACAAGAATAAGATCCTTATGCAGCTCTAAAGCTGGGAAAAATATTACAGTCTATCAGTTAATAATTTTCTGCCAATATTTTTTTAAAAAGCAACATGGCTTCAAAAATGCAAACAGGAGAATAGACCATGTCTTCTCTGCAGGCAAAGATCTCTTAAATAAAACATAAAGGCCACTTCCATGAAGAAAGTATTGACAATTTAAGTTACATAAAAATTGGAAACTTCTAACAGTCAAATTCCTCCATTAAGAGATGGATAAGAAAAGACAGAGTGAGAGGAGAGTAAGACTGTGGAGTAGGAGGACATGACAATAAATGCATACCTATCAATAATTACTTTAAATGTCAATGGACTAAATGTTTGCCTCAAAAGACTCAGAGTGGCAGATTGGATTAAAAAGAAAAAACAAGAGACTATAATATGCTGCCTACTAGAGACTCACTTCAGGATGAAAGACACACAGATTGCAAGTGAGAGAATGGTAAAAGATATTTCATGCAAATGGAAATGACAGGAAAGGGAGGGAAGTAACACTCATATCAGACAAAATAGACTTTAAAAGAAATTCTGTAAATAAAGGCAAAGAAGGCCATTATATAATGATGAAGGGATTGATGTAAGAAGCGGTTATTATACTCATTAACATATGCACCCAATACAGGAGCACCTAAATAAATAAAACAAAGACTAACAGACATAAAGGGAGAAGTTGACAGGAATACGGGAGACTTTAACACCTCATTGAATCAATGGACAGATCTTTCAGACATAAAATAGATAAGGTAACACAGGTCCTACATGCCAGACTAGTTGGACTTAATTAATGTCTATAGGGCACTACATCCAAAAAACCAGAATACACATTCTTTTCAAGCATGCATGGAACATTCTCTAGGATAAGACAATATACTAAGTCACAAAACGAACCTCAGCAAATTAAGAAGATAGAAATTATGTCAAGCATCTTTTTGGACCACAACAGTGTGAAACTAGAAATCAATCAAAGGAAAAAAAAACGGAGGTAAACAATCACATGGAAATTAAACAATGTGCTACTAAAAAGCCAATGGGTCAAAGGAGGAAATCAAAGAGGAAATTAAAAAATACGTCGATACAAACAACAATGAAAACGAAACCCTACAAAATCTATGGGATGCAGCAAAAGCAGTTCTAAGAGGGAAGTTCACAGTGATACAGGCCTTCCTCCAGAAATAAGAAAAATCTCAAGTAAACAACCTATCCTGCCACCTAAAAGAACTAGAAAAAGAAGAACAAACAAAACCCAAAGTCAGCAGAAGAAAGGAAATGGTAAAGAGAGGAAATAAATAAAATAGAGTTAAAGAACAATAGAAAAGATCAATAAAACTGAGAGCTGATATATTTTTGAAAAGATAAACAAAATCAACAAACTTCTAGCCAGGCTCACCAAGAAGAAAAGAAAGAGAACCTAAAGAAACAAAATAAGAAATGAAAGAGGAGAAATAACAACCAATACTGTAAAAATAAAAAAAAACATATGAGAATACTATGAACAATTATATGCCAACAAATTGGACAACTTAAGAAGAAGTGGACAATTTCTAGAAACATATAGCATGCCAAATTGAGTCAAGAAGAAACAAGTAATTTGATCAGACCTATCACTAGATGTGAAATAGAATTTGTAATATAAACAATCCCTGCAAACAAAAGTCCAGGACCAGATGGCTTCACTGGGGAAATCTACCAAACATACAAAGAAGAACTTATACCTATCCTACTCAAACTATTCCAAAAGATTGAAAAAGAGGGGACACTCCTACATTTGTTTTATGAAGCCACCATCACTCTGATAACAAAACCAGACAAAGACACTACAAAAAAGAAAATTATAGGCCAATATCTTTGATGAATAAAGATGTAAAATTCTTCAACAAAATATTAGCAAACCTAATCAAACAAAGCATAAAAATGATCATATAAGGGCTTCCCTGGTGGCGCAGTGGTTGAGAGTCCGCCTGCCGATGCAGGGGACACGGGTTTGTGCCCCGGTCCAGGAGGATCCCACATGTCGCGGAGCGGCTGGGCCCGTGAGCCATGGCCATTGAGCCTGTGTGTCCAGGGACTGTGCTCCACAATGGGAGAGGCCACAACAGTTAGAGGCCCACATACCACAAAAAAAAAAAAAAAAAAGATCATACATCAAGTTCGATTCATTCCAGGGTTCAAGGATGGTTCAACATACACAAATCAATCAATGTGATACACCACACTAACAAGAACAAAAAGAGACAAAAATGATATGATATTCTCAATAGATGTAGAAAAAGCATTTGATAAAATTCAACATCTATTCATGATAAAAACTCTCACCAAAGTAGAGATGGGGGAACACATCTTCACATAATGAAAGTCATTTATGACAAGCCCACAGGTAACATAATACTCAATGGTGAAAAGCTGTAAGCCTTCCCACTAAATTCAGGAATAAGACAAGAATGCCCACTCTGATCACTTCTATTCAACATAGTATTGGAAGTCCTAGCCACAGCAATCAGAAAATATAAAGAAGTAAAAGATATCCAAATTGGAAGGGAAGAGGTAAAACTGTCATTATTTTCAGATGATATGATACTCTATATAGAGAACGCTAAAGATTCCACACAAAAACTATTAGAACTAATAAGTGAATTCAGAAAGGTAGCACGATACAAGAACATACAGAAATCAGTTTCATTTCTTTACACTAACAATGAAATATCAGAAACAGAAATTTTTAAAAAAATCCCATTTAAAATTGTGGAAAAGAAATACCTAGGAGTAAAATGAGCAAGATTGTGAAAGACCTATACACTGAAAACTATAAAACAGTGGTAAAGGAAACTGAATATGATTCAAAGAAATGGAAATATATACCATGCTCCTGGACTGCAAGACTTAATACTGTTAAAATGGCCATAATACCCAAAGCAATCTACAGGTTTAGTGTGATCCTTATCAAAATACCCAGGTATTTTTCACAGAAATAGAACAAATAATCCTAAAATTTATATGGAACCAGAAAAGAACCAGAAGTCCTGAGAAAAAGAACAAAGCTGAAGGTATAACCTTCCCAGACTTCAGACAGTACTACAAAGCTACAGTAATCAAAACAGCATGCTATTGGCACAGAAGCAGACATACAGATCAATGGAACAGGATAGAGAGCCCAGAAATAAACCCATGTCTACATGGTCAAGTAATCTAAAAATAACAAGGCAAGAATACACAATGGGGAAAAGACAATCTGTTCAAAAAGTGGTGTTGGGAAAGTTGGCCAGCTACATGTAAATCAATGAAATTAGAACATTCTTTCACACCATATACGAAAATAAACTCTAAATAGTTTAAAGAACTAAATATAAGACATGATACCATAAAACTCCTAGAAAAGAATATAGACAAATATTCTTGGACATAAATTGCAGCAATATTTTCTTAGATCAGTCTCCCAGGGAAAAAGAAATAAAGCAAAATTAACAAATGGGACCTAATCAAATTTAAAAGCTGTTACACAGCAAAGGAAGCCATAAACAAAATGAAAAGACAACCCACAGAATGGGAGAAAATATTTACAAATGATGTAACCAACAAGGGGTTAATATCCAAAATACACAGACAGCTCATACAATTCAATACCCCAAAAACAAACAACCCAATCAAAAAATGGGCAGAAAACCTAAACAGATATTTCTCCATAGAAGACATACAGATGGCCAATAGGCACATGAAAAGATGCTCAGCATCACTAATTTTTAAAGAAATGCAAATCAAAACCACAATGAGGTGTCATCTCACACCAGTCAGAATGGCTATCATCAAGAAGTCTCAAATAGTAAATGATGGAAAGGGTGAAAAAAAGGGACCACTCCTGCACTCTTGGTGAGAATATAAATTGGTGCATCCACTATGCAAAACAGTATGCAGGTTCCTTAAAAAACTAAAAATAGAGCTACCATATGATCCAGCAATCCCATTCTTGGGCATATAACCCAAGAATGTTGTGAAATTGTAATTCACAACAATACATGCACCCCAATGTTCACAGCAGCACTATTTACAGTAGCTAAGATATGGAAACAACTCAAGTGCTCATCAACAGAGGACTGTTTTAAGAAGATATATATATACACAATGTAATATAATTCAGCCATAAAAAAAGAATGAAATATTGCCATTTGTAGCAACATGGATGGACCTAGAGAATATCATACTTAGTGAAGTAAATCAGACAGAGAAGGACCAATATTATATGATATCACTTATATGTGGAATCTAAAAAATAGTGCAAATGAATCTATATACAAAACAGAAACAGACTCACAGACATAGAAAATATACTTATGGTTACCAAAGGGGAAAGGGAGAGGGGAGGGATAAATTAGGAGTATGGGATTAATAGATACAAACTACTATATATAAAATAGATAAGAAGCAAATATTTACTGTATAACACAGGGATCTATATTCAATATCGTGTAATAACCTACAATGGAAAATAATCTGATATATATATTATATATATGCACATAGAACTGAATCACTTTGCTGTACATCTGAAACTAACACAATACTGTAAATTGACTATAGTTAGATAAGAAAATACAAAAATAAATAAAATATCCAAAAATGGAAATGATGGAGTGTCAAAATATATTTTCAGTACGTATCATGAAAAAAATTATGTGTATTTATAATGCTAAAGACCAATACAAAACTGTGTGAAAAAGACAGAAAAAAAATTTAATGGGGAGAATTCTTAAAGGTACTTCATGTAAAAGTTACCCAACTTGCAAAAAAACCTAAAGAAAGATGGTAAAAAAATATGCTTAAAAGTTTGTAATTATACTAATATATACTCTCTTAATAATATATCAACCTTTAGAATAGCTACAATTTATGAGAAAATCAATACCTAGTGTTGCCAAGTGTGTGCAGTAACTAAAATTTTTATATACTGTCAATGGAAGTATAAATTGATACAAATACTTGATACTGTTTAGCAGTATTTACTAAAATTTAATATCAGACTACTTTATGACACAGCAATTCCAATCTTATGTATGTATCTAAGGTAAAAGCATACATAACTGTACAAAAGTACTTTTATAGTTGGCAGCATTACTAAAAATACCCCAAACCTGGAAACAATTCACATAAACACTGGAATAGCTACTTAATGTATGCTATATTCAGATAGAGTATTACACCATGATGGAATAAACAAATTATTACTTCAGCAACATCAAGAGAGATCCTTACAAACAAAATTTTAAACAAAAGAATCCATGAAAAGAAGAAATCCTGTAATATTTATAAAGTTTAAAAGGAAAATGGGCAAAATTAAGAAATATTAGGAATAAGGACAGAAATTAACTTTAGGAAGGGGGAAGGATATAGTGAGTGTGGAAGGACAAGAACAGGAATTAGGATTTGCTAAAGCTGAATATTTGAGGAGGATACATGACTGTATTTCCTTTGTGATAATTCACCAAGCAGTACTTTTATGATATTGCATTTTAACTGGGGAGTAGCAAATTATTTCCTACACATGACAAATAAGCACTCGCCATAAAAGAAAAGACTGGTAAATCTGACCACATTTATATTAAGAAATTTCTTCATGAAACACTAATATGACAGGGAAAATGGTACCCATAGTGCAGGAAAATTTATTTTCAATCTGTATAACCAAAGAGTTACAAGTTATATCCAGAATATAATTTAAATTCCTAATATAAATAACAAAAATTCAAACACCTCAGTGGAAAACTGTGTGGACACTTGAACGATCATGCCACAAAAGATCATATCAAAAGTCTAGTAAATATATAAGAAGGTGCTTAACTAAACAAGATATTGGGGAGATGAAAATTTTAAATTAGTAACACATCATTATATACAAATAGATTGGCTAAAAGTCAAAAATGAGTAAAACATGAAATACTGACAGGAAGAAAAGACATCTGTTACTGCCAAACATCGATTACAGGAATGTCATTCCTACAAATACTCTGAGAATCTCCTAAGTACTTTGAAATAAACTACTTTGAAATAAAACTTTGTGATATTATCTACTGGAATATAATCAACAGAAATGCATGCATATACACACAAAAAATGTTCACAACAGTTTACAACAGCATTATTTATTACAGCCAGCCTCATAAGGGCCCAAGATTTCCATCAAGGGAAGAGCTGATATCTTTTGCACAGCAAAGGAAACCATCAACAAAGTGAAAAGACAACCTACTAAATGGAGAAAATATTCACAAATTATATGACCTATAAAGTGTTAATATCCAAAATATATAAACAACTCTACACCAAAAAAAAAAACTCAATTAAAAAAATTTACAGAAGACCTGAATAGACATTTTTCCAAAGAAGACATACAGATGGCCAGTAGGCACACAAAAAGATGCTCATCACCACTAATCATCAGAGAAATCCAAATCAGAACCACAATGAGATATCACCTCACACCTGCCAGAATGGCTATCATTAAAAAGACAACAAATAAAAATTCTGGCAAGGATGTGTAGAAAAGGGAAACTTAGGGCTTCCCTGGTGGTGCAGTGGTTGAGAGTCCGCCTGCCGATGCAGGGGACACGGGTTCGTGCCCCGGTCTGGGAAGATCCCACATGCCGCGGAGGGGCTGGGCCCGTGAGCCATGGCCACTGGGCCTGCGCGTCTGGAGCCTGTGCTCCGCAACGGGAGAGGCCACAACAGTGAGAGACCGCGTACGGCAAAAAAAAAAAAAAAAAAAAAAATTTAAATACCTGGGTAAGTTAGTTAGGGTTATCCCCACTGAACATAAAAGTGCTCAAAAATTCTAAGCAAGTTACCCAAGATCACTAGACTACTTCTCTCTGATATCATATCCCTCTGCTCAAAAGAACAAGGTGTTAAGATCTCAACAAATGAATGAATTAAATCTCATCCTGAATCAGATTTTCCACGCTTTTTTCTAAGTATTATTCATATAGCTATAAGAGCTCATGCATATGAAGAACCATTTTATCAGCCAACAGAAAAAAATTATTGCCAGTGTGTCTACATAGCTATATCCTTTTTTAAATGCTATTACTCAGATTCATAACCTTCCTTTATTAATAGATTTTGCTCTTAATATGTACTGGCAGTTTCTAAAAATAAAATATTACTTAGAAACATGAATATTTACCATAGTTTGACATACTCAAAAAATCCTTTTATCTCTAAAAGCAGTTCCAAAGGAGGAATTTCCAAAATATTTCTGGCAATAGTATCAAAGCACTAAAGTTTTATTCTTTGTTAAATGTACCTTTAGATGTCCTTGTTTAAACAAGGGATGGTGGTATATATTTTTCATCACTATAATACATGATCAGTATTATCTGTCTCACATAAAAATAAAGGATTTTATCAAGAAAACTATTTCTCTACAACAGTTTTATTTCTTAAGGTTGACTTGATTCAAATTTGATTGAATTAACAGTTTGAATTAATCAAATTAACAATTTGATTCAATAAACAGTCTAATGTCACAATTATTGCTTTAATAAGATATGTTCATTGTTATTTTGATGGTTATGAATAATCTTGTGATTAAAATATGTGCTTCCAATTGAAAGCAAATTTCAAAGTAAGGCAAAGAAAATGGTTGAAAATTATATAAAAGATTCTGGCATATCATTACTAGTAGAATTAGACTACAGAAATAATTAACTGAATTAGTGTAATGCATATTGTAAAGAGCTATGAAGGATCTGAGATTTTACCCAACGTGCCCAGCTAACAAATTAGCTTGCCACAGTTTCAATGGATTTGACAGAAGACACGAAACTCCTGGGACAGAATAAAAGGACTATATTATTCATAGCATAGCAGGCAGCATGAGCTTCATGTCACATGGGTTGCCCATTCCCCCCAAGTCCCACAAGGGTGATGGGGAAGTGGGGCCCAGACAGATGTTGCACATGAAATAAGTGTGTGTCACAGCTTAAGAAACCCCCTATTTTATAAGGATGCTACTGGTAGACTTGCCCAAACTTTACCCTAAGAAGACATTTTCTATATTATGCTGGTCAAGAAACAAAGCTACCTTCTGCCCTAGAGGAAGACACTATCTTTCAAGGCTGCCTGCTATACGAACATTTTCAGAAAGATACACCTGGAACAAACACTGACACAAGATTTACATATGTGACATGGAGAAATGTTTCCCAACAAATATACATTTGTATAATGTTCCCCTTGCTGAACTGTGATGCTCAAATTTAGGAATATATTTTCCTCTTTCCAGCCTCCGTGATACAGTGAGTGCTGCTAAGTTTGTGGAGATAGGAAGGCTGTTTCCTCTTTCAACTGCCTCAAAGTCTAGACTATTAATTACAGGGCAATGTGACCAGTTCTGTGAGAGAGATGTAATTAGTCTGTGTTAGGAACAAAGAATAAGGGACACTAACACAGACTGGAATTGAACAACAGATTATGTCAACCATCAAATTTAATTTGTCAATTGAAACTTTTATGGGTTCAGCCAATTCACTAGGCATGCTTGGCCTTTGGAATAGTTTATAATTGATCCTTTTCTTTGATATCAGAAGAATTACATATAATTCACTTATTTTTATATAAGATAAAATGAATCAATTAGAAATAAAGGAAATATTCAAATACTAAATTGAGACATGCATCTTAATATAAGAAAGTATATTTCAACATTTTACTAACTCAATGTACAATGTTGGGTTTTTCTAATCTGCCTACTCAGTTATGGATATGTGTGTGTGCATGTGTGTGTTAGGGAGGGGATTGTCTTCATTCTTCAACTGCAATTTTACTCGTCAAGAGCCCTGACCTTCATGGAGTCAACTGAAAGGAAAAAGGAAATTGCCCACACAAGTTAAACCAGGTAAGATTGGCTTTATCTAGAGGCAAACACAGCCACTATTATGTGTGCAACAGTGAATAGACAAAGAGCCAATTAGGTAGTGAGCAGGATAGCAATAAGAAAGGTAACTAGGGCTTCCCTGGTGGTGCAGTGGTTGAGAATCTGCCTGCTAATGCAGGGGACACGGGTTCGAGCCCTGGTCTGGGAAGATCCCACATGCTGCGGGAGCAACTGTGCCCGTGAGCCACAACTACTGAGCCTGCGCGTCTGGAGCCTGTGCTCCGCAACAAGAGAGGCCACGATAGTGAGAGGCCCGCGCACCGCGATGAAGAGTGGCCCCCGCTTGCCACAACTAGAGAAAGCCCTCGCAGAGAAACGAAGACCCAACACAGCCAGAAAAATAAATAAATAAACAACTGTGGGGTTTTAAAAAAAAATAATTTAAAATTAATCAATACAATCATAAATAGCATGTAGGTCAAATAATAAAGCATAATTAAAATTAGAAAAATATTAAAAAAAAAAAAAAAAAAGAAAGGTAACTAATTTAACTTTTTGAAGCCATTAATGTGCGTGATCACTTGAATACCAGCCAGAGGGCTGGGGCTGGCTGATATCCCATAAAACATTTGGAAAAGAAACAGATAATGTTTGTTTGAACATTCTCTTAATCCTGCAACCTTCATATTAGTTGTATTTCCTTTTCTAGAAATTATCTGTTTAGATAATTTGCCTTTTTTTCCTATCACATAACTTTACATGTCATTATTGTTTTATGTCTTTCAATATACATATTAATATAACCCTTTAATGTTTATGTGTCACAAATATATTTTCTCAATTTGTTAATTTATTACTCTTTAAAAAAACATTTTCTGGCCTCCTATAGTGAAAAAATTTGAAATTTAATATATTAAAATGTATCAATATTTTCCTTAGTGGTTTTTCCTTTGCTTCTTTTTGTATATTATTTATAAAATCCTTGCTTATTTTGAGGCCTTAAAAATACACACTGATGCTTATTATAGATGTTTTAAATTTTGTTTTCATAATTAGATATATTTACCAGAGGCAGGTTTCTATGTATTCTTAAAAAATAAGAATCCAACTACACTTATTCTACAAGAAATAACCAATTTCCCCAGTGCATTCTCAGTCCATTCTTTCCATATCAGTCTACAATGTCACCCTCTCCATATAGTAGACTGCCATAAATCTGTGAACAGTTTCTCTCCTCTTTATTCTATTATTTTGGCCTAGCTCAGCAAATCACTACTTTATAGAACTATAATTTTAAAATATAAATTAATATGCCTTAGGGACAATTATTTCCGCATTTTTATTCTACTTCAATATTGATAAATTATTCTTGACCTTTTGTGTTCTCACACATTTCTCACATGGTTTTTAGATACAGCATATCAATTTTCTACCAAAAATTAGATCTTTAAAGTCTTTGAACTTATATATTAATTTTAGGGAAAACTAAAGATTTAAAAATATTGTAGTTTTATGGCATGACCATGGACTGTCTCTACATTTACTAAAGATGACTTTAATATCTTCAATAAAGTTTTGTCATGTTACCCATAAAATCTTTTATATCTTTAATTACCTTTAATTCTATTTGTCTTTTTTCTGATATTGATTTTAAATTATATGCTAAAAATTCACTATTAAATTCTTCTGTTTAATTTGACATACAGAAATGGATTCTGACTATTTTAAATATGTACAAATATTACTTCAGTAAAACTAAAAATAATTTTAAGGGTTAAAACAAGACAAATGTTAACACACCAAATTCTAAATGGTGACGGAGGTCATGGATAAGAATACAGTCTCACAGCAAGCATGACCATAAATCTTATGACTGACCTCCTACTCTGGTCAGTAGTTCTTTTTTTCTTTTTTTTCTTTTGTTGGCCTGGTATCTAGTTAACTCTTGGTTTTGTTTTCTGAATTAGAATTTGTAGTCAACCTTTTCTAACAGTACAATAAAACATTTATACATTATGTGATACATGTTTCAAGTTATACTAGATATATGGCTTTAATCTAAATTATGACACTACTTTATGATTCTTCTTTAAGGTAAGATTCTTCCACAAATCTAGTTGACCTGGTGAGTAACAGAAATTCAAACACTCAGACCTCTAGAGTTCTATTAATATCCTCTTTCTGCCATTGGAATCGTGTTCTGCCATTCCTTCCTAGGAAGCTTTTGCTGCTTCAAGGATGGACACAACTTCAAAATGAATAAAAAAGTGATTTTTTTTTTTTTTTTACTTAAGCCACAGTCCATTAAACAAAAATGAAGTATACTATACATCAAAATAATGTTTTAAAATTAGAAATCTGTAATTAAAGCACATACATATACATGTGAATACACAGATATTATACATATTTCTGTTACATATATAATGATTAATAAATAAGTCTGATGCTGATATATAGATAATTTATATATTCACATTCTGTGGCCATATATATGTATAAAATGTTCTCCTTAAAATATAAGCCTTTATGGGTAGTATGGGTTGGTAGTTTTTTAATATGTACACTTGGACTATTATTGAAGATTGCTTTAATCAAAATGCATTTCAGCACCTTTTATCTTTTGTTTTCAACATCCAACTCTCTGGAGTATATTGAATCACAAAGGGGCCCGAATGGAACTGCATATCTCCCCATATTGATGTATACGTTGGGTGTGGGTGAAGGGAAAGGTGAAACCATGTGTTACAGACTAGGAGTCAGATGCCCTTGAGAGCAGGTTTCTTTGTTCCCACACATTTGGGGACATTTACCAATCTGAAAATATGACTTTAATTAGATTAAACACACATTGGAACTAAAATTAAATATAGTACAATACTGCCTACCATTGGTATCATAAAAGCAATCATCAGTTTTAGAAAGGCAAATTTCAAAACCTCTGACCCAAAAACTATAAGTCAAACTCCACTTGAATAATATTTTCTTAATGAATTTGCATTTTAAATTCTCTGAAAACAAGGCTTAGAAACTTACTTTTTTTCAGAAGGTCAAGTGGACTCTTGTTTTATCTCAGCATGATTTCATATAATAGTAAGACAATAAAGTTGTAAATATAAAGGTATAGGATACACTATAAAAATACATCTTACTCAGTGTGATGTAACAGATTTGATATGATAATGTGTTTCTTTTCCTTTTTGCGTAACAGTAATATTTTCTACATATCCTCTTAGCTTCTTCTATACAAATTTTGGGGGAAATAAAACTTCAGTAGGTTTCTCAGTGTACTTTTATAGAACCCTAGCCTTGAAAGACAAAGAAACATATGCTATAAAGTTAGAGAATGTTTGCTTCATTTCTCCTAGAAACATGTTAACACACCATAAGGTTAGATCTGTAGTCATTTATTTAAAACTTCTCTTCTCTCTTAGCTTCATTTTGGGATAGGCACCTAGGTTAGCTCTGAAGGTACCAAAAAGACTGGAGCGTTATTTTCCTAGCTATTTATTTTTCAGGAAGACATCTCTATATTGTAAAAGTCAACCCCCCTAGGGCTTTCTGGCTCCGGAAGATATTTTATTTACATACGAAAGTTCTGGAATAAGGAGGAAATCCTTTCAGAAGAGGAGGGGGACAATTGGTCCTTATGTCTCTATAAGCAAAGAAAAGTTGCTTCTTCTCTCACTCTGGAGTATCCAGCTACTCACCTTGGACAATTGACCTATCTCTCACTGCGTTGCCATGAAGAATAAGGAAAAGGGTAAAGAGGGACCAGCACACCATTACATACTGTGAAGTATTTAATAAGAGCTCCATCTCTAATCCAAAATACCTCCTATGCCCTTAAAAACTAAAAATAGAGTTGCCATATGATGCAGCAATCCCACTCCTGTGAATATATCTAGAGGAAACTCTAATTCAAAAAGATACATGAGCTCCAATGTTCATAGCAGCACTATTTATAATAGCCAAGACATGGAAGCAACTAAATGTCCACTGACAGATGAATGGATAAAGAAGATGTGATATACATATATACAATGGAATATTACTCAGCCATAAAAAGAATGAAATATTGCCATTTCATACTAAGTGAAGTAAGCAACAGAGAAAGACAAACATCGTATGATATCATTTGTATGTGGAATCTAAAAAATGATACAAATGAAGTTATTTAACAAAACAGAAACAGACTCACAGACATAGAAAACAAACTAATGGTTACCAAAGGGGAAAGGGGGCAAGAGGGATAAATTAAGAGTTTGGAATTAGCAAATACAAACTACTACATATAAAATAGATAAACAAGGTCCTACTGTATAGCACAGGAAACTATATTCAATATCTTGTAACAAACTATAATGGAAAAGTATTTGAAAAAGAATATATATTTATACATATATATGAATCATTTTGCTGTACACCAGAAATTAATACAACATTGTAAATCAACTATACTTCAATAACACAGTAAATAAACAAAATATCTCATATGTCCCATTTAGGATATGAAATAATAAAGATGAAAAAACCCAACAAAAATGTTTACAATTAATGAATAAAGAGAGCAAATAATTCCAAGAAATGGATTATAATCTTGTGAATGCCAGGCACTGAAGAAGACCTCTGATACACTTTACAAATACACTCTGTCTTTAAAAAAAAAAATCCCCCTAAAGCATGAAAAATGTGGTAAAGTTTCTTAAATAGTAAATAAATGCATTTCAAAAGATGGTCTAAAAAAGTACTAAGAGGTTGGTGAGTTTCCTTTATATTTAAAACAGACAATTATAAGAGCTCCAAACCCCAAGTCAGTCAATCAGATTCAGATAAGATATGCATCCCAAGAGATCCTCAATACATATTTTCTGATTTTCAAATAGAATTTAAATAATGATAATAATGTACTATCCCCCAATTTTGAGTGTTTATCTTATGCCAGAAACTATGCTAAAAAATCTTTAGGGAAATTATTTTTTATCATGTGTACAACAAATCTCTATTCTACAGATAATCGTAGTTTTCATTCTTCAGGTCTGATCTAACTTTCCAACTCTCTCAACAGGCTTTACCTGAACACCCTCATAATGCACTACGTTGTTCTCTCTAGTTTTGTATTTTGTTTCTTTTCTTTTCTTTTTTTTTTTTGCTAGCACTTACCAAAGTCTATTGTGAATTTATTAATTGACTGATTTTTTAATTGGATGAGATATACCTCCCCCCAAAGAATGTAAGTTCCAATAAGGAAAAAATATTATTTGACTTTTATTTCCAGTAGCTAGCATTGTGTTTGTCCAATATATGCTCACTATCTTTTTAAATGCATGAATACATGAATGAGACCCAGAGGTATTAAATAACTTCTCTATGGTCCTACACCTACCAAGGGACAGACCAGGGATGCAAGCCAAGACTTTCTCACTGTAAAACCTGTATTTTCATCATTATACAAAATGGCTTTGCCTGGATATGTTATAATCAAGATTCTTGGGTTTCAAATATGAGAATTATCTTAAACTTTTCCTTTCAGTTTTTTCATATAGATTCTAAATGCCTGTCTCAATTTTTCTGGCAGTTTTCTGTGCTACCTTATGATGCAAAACTTTACTTATACCATAGCAGCTACTGACACATTAACATTTAAGCAATATTCTCTCCACTGAGGTTGTTGAGTTCAAAATGAGAAACATTCTTTGAGAATTGTTAGTGCAGTTGAAGTCTTCATTGGGAGTGAAGTGAGAATGCATTTATTTATAGATTCTCTGTTTCTTTCTTTTGTATATCTCCATTTTTACTGCCAAGTCATTTCCCTAAGAGAGGGCAGTGGTAACATATGCTTGGCCTTGGCTGCCACCTTCCCTAGGGTGTTTTCTGTCTGATTTGAATGGTGACATGGAGGTCTGGCAATGGATGACTATGGTACTCGGAAATATGAGGAAATTATACAAATACTTTGTAACTAATTAAAAATCTGTAGTGTTGACATCTGCTTAATATACGTAGTAATTCCAGAAGTTGATAGCAGACCACCTCTAAGTGGCAAGGGTCTGATGCAGCCTCTTTAAATAAAGTAATTGTGAAGTGTACTGGCATGGATATAAACTTGGAGATTAACCAAATAAAGTCAGAAAATGTGCTAATTGGTACTCAGGATTAGAATGCAGTAAGAAAACAAATTTACAACACTGACTATTTTATAGTGGAAGTAACTTTTCTACTCCAGAGTCTAAAAATGTACGTAAGTATTAAAAAAGCTACTGGGTTTCAATTCTTCTTGCAACACTGAAGTATCATGGATTGTATTTAGATTTAGACAAGTTACATAAGTGGCTTTTAATTTACGTATTTAGTTAACAGATAGAAAAGAACAGTATCATTTTACAACCAATTAATAATTTAAGGTTTCTACCAAAATGCAGAATAAAGACTATTAAAACAAAGAATGCATCAAAACCCTGTTATTTAAATCAAAATATTGTCATAATAAACCTTTATGTGTACACGTATATATTTTTATTTGTCCTTGACTAAATATGGCAATAAGGTTTTGCAAGGACTTCTGTTTTCATTTTACTTGATATATACCTAGGAGTGGAACTGCTGGGTCATACAGTAATTCTGCATTTAACTTTTTGAGGAAGTGCCAAAGTGTTTCCCAAAGTAGCTGCACCAATTGACAGTCTTACCAGAAGTCTATGAGAGTTCCAAATTACCTTAATTCTCACTGATTATCACCTGTCTTGAGAACATAGCTACTCTATTGGATATAAAATGGTAACATGTGATTTTGATTTGTATTTCCTTAATGATTAATGATTTTGAGCATATTTCACATGCTTGTTGGCTACTTGTATATCATCTTTGTAGAAATGACTATTCAAATCCATTATCCATTATCAAATTGAGTTATTTGGCTTTGTATTATGCAGTTGTTATTTATTTCTATTTATTATTCAGTTGCAGAGTCCTTTATATATACTGGATACAAGTCCCTAATTAGATACATGATTTGCAAATATTTTTTTTTTCCATTCTATGGGTTGTCTTTTCACTTTCTTCAAGGTATCATTTACTGCAAAAGGAAAAAAAAAGATTTCAATTTTGATTTAGTCTTTGCATTTTGGAGGCAACATATTCATCATATGGGTGTGTTGCTCCAGCCTAGTTACTGAGTGACCTGAAGAGCTGCGTCTTTTGTGTGGGGCCCAGAACAAGAGAAGGTTCTGCAACAGGTCCAGGCTGCTATGCAAGTTGGTTTGCTACTTGGGCAATTTGGTCCAGTAGATACAATGGTGCTTAAAGTGTCAGTGGCAGAGAGGGAAGCTGTTGAAGTTTCTGACAGGCCTTTATATGTGAATCTCAGTGCAGGCCTTTAGGATTGTGGGCCAAAGTCCTGCCATCCTCTACAGATAACTACTCCTTTTGAGAAACAGCTCTTGGCCTGCTAGTGGCCTTAGCAGAGACTGAACACTTAACCATGGGTCAGCACATGCAACCTGAGCTGCCCATCTGACCAACAACCCATAATGTTGGAAGCACATAGCAACACTTCATCATCAAATATTAATATGAGTAGTATATATGTGAGCAGTCCTTAGCAGGCTCTGAAGACACATATATGTTATAGGAAGAAGTGGCCCAGATACCCATGGTTGCCACTCCCGCTACACTGCCTTCTCTCTCTCAACCTGCACCTATGGCCCTACAATCAGTTGGAAGAGGAAGAGAAGACTCAGGTCTGGTCTATACATGGTTCTGTATGACATGCATGCACCTGAAAGTGGGCAACTGTAGCACTACGGCCCCTCTCTGGGCCATCCCCGAAGGACAGTGGTGAAGGGAAACTCTCCCAGGGAGCAGAATTTATAGAAGTGCGCCTGGTTGTTCACTCTTCTTGGAAGCTGAAATGACCAGACATGCAATTATACGGTGATTCATGAGCTGTGGTCAAAGAGAAACTGTGAGATAGTAAGTGTATGCTGTTATAAGTCTCTAAGCTTAAGTTAATTTGTTAGACCATATAGATAACTAACACTTTAGGGAAGGTAGGTAAGGAGTTCCTGTTAAATGTATGTTGAATCATCTTTGCCTGTCTTCAGTAACTTTCTATTTTCTTTTTAATTAAAAACGTTTTAAAAACATATTATATTTCTCTTAAATCAACATCCATGGTATTTATTTGCTATTAAATATATTCTAGCTTGGTGTCTATTTCTGAAATAATTTTGTTATTTTAACCTTAATATTTTCTACCTTCTAACAGTTCTCTCAAAAATCTTTTATATTCTCCAAATAACCTCACTGAATTTTTCTAAATCTGATTTATACTTTTTGATTTTTCACAGCTTCTATAATTTGATACATCATTTTTATCATGCTTGAAAACATTAGGGTAAAGTTCTCATTTGTTTTTGAGCATCTCATTTTGGCATGTATTTACTGTCTGAATGGATATTAATCTGTATTTCATTTTTTAATAATAGCTTTATAGCATCTAATATTAGTTATGTTCTGTTGCTAAGGTTTCTAAGAGGGGTTTCTCCGTAGTTCTAAAATAGGAGGTGGGCCAAAACAGCTTTTTCTAATTTCAAAAATCTAGATCTCTCTCTTCTCCTGTTTCTCAAAGTGTCTCTGAGTCCACTGTCTCCCCCTCTTCACCTGGATTTTCTCTTTCCAATGCTCCTATTACCTCAATCTGGGTTCTACTTCTAGACATTTCTTTTCAGTGTTGGTCTTTGTCCTGGAAAGGATCTTTGGTTTGTTAGTTTGGAGAGTTTGTAGGGCCCAGACAACTCCAATCTTTCTGTGGTTCTCTGCTCATCTGCATCTTCTCTCACCAGTAGATCACTGCCCAAATTCGCTGCCATGCCCAGATTAGCCTGCCAAGACTTACTGTGGGTATCTGTTGGGGATAGCACAGTTTTGTGACTTTTAAGACTATTGGAACTTCCTTTGCCTTCCTTTTCCTTGGCTTCTTCCTGCATAGTTGCTGATTACAAGCTACACATGTGGTTGTCATTTTGTCCAAGTCCTAATTTTGGGTTTATGATCATACGTTGCTGATAAATACTTTCTGTGTGTGTGAGGATTTATGTCTGAGTGTGTTTCATTTTTCTCTCTTAGTTTTCCTATCTGTAACACATTTTCTATAACAAATTTTCATAAACTTGGTGACTTAACACAACAGAATTTTATTCTATTACTGTTCTGGAGGTCAGAAATCTGAAACTGATGTGTCATCAGGGCTGGGCTCCCTTCAGACTTTGGAGGAGATTCTATTCCTTGCCTTCTCCAGCTTCTTCTGGTGTCTGCATTCCTTGGCTTGTGACCACTCACTAGTGCCATTTTATAGGATCTTCTAAATTATCAATTATTTGAGAATACATATCATGTGTTATCGTATTTACTATTTGTTTCAGGCATAATACTTGAACACAGTAATCACTCAGGAAATACTGTTTAATAGATAATGTAAAACTGTATGAGTATAATAATAGCCAAGTGTTTATAACAGGGTTCCCAGTCGGTGGGCACGCACAGCAGGAGGTGAGCGGCAGGTGGGCGAGTGAGCAAAGCTTCATCTGCGGCTCCCCATCGCTCCCAGTAACGCCTGAACCATACCCCCTGCCCCACCCCATCCGTGGAAAAATTGTCTTCCACAAAACTGGTCCCTGGTGCCAAAAAGGTTGGGTACCACTGTTTTATAGTATATCAAATACATACTAGAACCCAAGGAATTTCTAAATGTAGACAGGATTCCTTATGTTTATGGCACGTTGTTTCTTTAAGGATTCCTTATGTCTACAGCACACTGTTTCTTTCACTAACATAATTTCCCAAGTCCCTGACCCAAGTCTTAATAGGAATATCAATCAATATAGTCCATATATCCCAACTATTGTGGGTGGAAGGAATTAGAGTACCTGTCATGCATAAGAGCAGACCTATGGCAAGATCCTAGGAACTTCCTTATCTACTTCTCTAGGGAGATAGAGTGATCTTAAATGTGTCATGAAAAGAGAGCTGCTCACACTCTTCCCCCAATTACTACACCCTATCACAATAATCCTGATTCCTCCATGCTCACATCTGAACCATATCCCAAGCTTTTCACCCAGATTATGATGGTGCTTTTAAAACTTAAAAATTATATTGTATATTGCTAGTACAGCCTCAATAAGTTTGATATATTAGTCTCAGATCTTCAGGTTGCAGTTAAAAGATCTATTGTTATATATACTTAACTTTTCCTTTGTCCACCTGTCTTACAAATAAATGGGAAAGGAGACCCACAGGAGGTTCTTCTTATGTGAATGTGTCACAAAACTCACTTGGGTTAGAGGCTATGCTTCTTAAATTTATGTTGCACAGATATTTTCCATGATATACTTCTTTATTTGAAAATCCCCTGCCAAGATGGCTAGGAAAATATCCTGCAAAGAAGAGCACTGTATGTTAAGTACCTAGTAATTACGGCAAAAATAATCATGCATTGCTTATACTGAGTCTTCATAATCTTTTCTTTATTTCCTTTTTTTTTCTCTGTGTTTCATCTGTGATCCAGGTTACAGGTCAGGGCAATATTAACAGAATAAAAGTAACTAACTGTTATATTGAATACATACAATCCCCTTTGTCTCAATAAATGTTTTACACTATATTATCAAATTAAATTCAATTAATTCAATATTTATGAAAGTCCATTGTGCTGGTACTGTACGAGACACTAGATATGCAGAGAATTAGAAGACATGACACCCACTCTCCAGGAACTTTAAGTATTTGATTCCTTACCTCAATTGCTTGTACATATGTCTAATTTACTAGGGGAGGGAATGAAAATAAATGAAAAACATAATATGACCCCTTCCTGAGAACTATATTTTGTTAACATGAAGTTGTTAAATGCAGAAAATTAGAAACTATTTCAGAAACTATACAGTAGTTTCCCATTCCTATTCACTAAATATTTCTAAATGAATGGAGAATTAAGAAGGTAGAAAATTGTTAGAAAATTCAAACTGTGTTGACTGCAATGACATTTTCAAATGCACTAGTTATGGCTAAGTTTTTTCAAAAGGACATAAAATTTAATATCAATTATCATTTCTCAATAAGCAAAATAAGAATTTTTTGGAGCCTAATGATGAAGATATGTAACTCTGATTACTGATAACACATTTTATTCTTTATTTGAGTTTAGGAAGAAAACATGTCTTATATTTTAGCTGAAAGTTTGCCAGTTAGAAGTAATAATCATTATTATAAGAGTAATGGTAGTAAACCAATCACTTGAAAAATAAGGAAAGTTAGAAGAGTTAAGTGAAGATGAAGTGTTAGTAACTCAGACAGAAAAGATTTTTAATGTCCCTGTAGAGATCAAGCAGTTTCAGTATATTATATGACTCTGAATCATCCAGATTTTGAAACTAGATTTTGACAATAATGGTTTTATATAAAATATAGATGTAGGAAATCAAGTTTGGCAAAAAAAAATCCCATAATGTCTCCCTGTATAATAGGTTTATTCCAATTTTGGGAAATACAAAATACTTTTCAATATTATCTCAGACACTGGTAGGGAAATAATTCCAGCTATTCTCTGTATAAGAAGTAATGTCATCTGAAGCTAAATGCCCTTTAGGATTTACATGAAACAGAGTTGTAAAAGGTATATTTAAAAAAAATATTACACTTACTAGTTGAACATTTAAAGAATGGTTTATTTGCTGAAAAAAGATCATTAGTTTTTATCATTCCATAAGTAGGTTATCAATATTTAAATAGTAAAATGAAATTAAGAAGCTCTGTTCATTTCTATTAGGTGACTGTAAGGTTTTCTTGAAATACCTTATTCATATTTTATCTCATTTACTTAAATCTACCCTAAAGTTACAATTCTAATACTGGTGACAAACCCCATAATTTAATCAATTGTAAAGAGCTTTTATTAATTATCCATTGTCAATAAAAGCACAGACCTTGGAGTCCGACCCATTCTGAAACCAATTCTGATTTTAATAGACATCTATTTTAATATTGTTTTTGGAATGCTTCCATATTCCTACTCATAGAACTTTCTTCAGGGAGAATTATTTTTTCCAGCTCCAACTACAGAGCTACTGTCGAGATTACTAATTGGTAGCTATTGCATCTCTGGACACATCAGTAGGTGTTTGATCTGACTAGGGTCAGCCAGAATTCTTCTCCAGTCCTTTCAAGTTTAAACTAAAGGAAAAAGAATTCATACTCCCTGATGGCAGAGACAGAAAAATGTGAGCCTAGAAGTTATTTGTGTTCATGATTCCTGCCTGGTTGAAAAACTCAGCACAGTAGAATAAAACCAAAACACAAAGCAAACTAGAAAGGAAGAAATAAAAAAAGAGTCCTATTGGAATCGCACTGGCTGAGGTAATCTATATTCTTGCCCTTCCCACAGTTGATTATGTGAGCTAATAATTGTTTTATTTTGGTTTTATTCATTATTAACATTTTCTTTTTTGCTTTGTGTTTTTTTCATTCTAAACTGGTTAAAGTTTAGTTTATTTCTCTTGCAAAAAGTGCTGCCTATTACAACTTCATATCACATGTGACTTGAGAAAAAAACTCCCTCACTTGTAAAGTTATTGTAATATTTCAGTCAGTAAAGTTGTTTCAGTTTGAAGTAACAAAAAATCTGAGTTAAAGTGTATTAAATAATTTTGAGTATTGGATCACTGAAAATTTCAAAGTAGGGCTGCACCAAGCGATAATCCAGCAGCTCAGTGATATCACCTAAACTACATTTCCTCCTTCTTTCTTCTCTGCTCTTTGTAGGATCAGTTTATGTGAAAATAGCTCCCCTCATGTTTGCTGGAATAATAATCTCTTGTGTTCACATAAGCAGAAAAAAAAATGCATCTTTGAACTTCCTGGAAAAACCCTGAAAGTCTCTGATTGAAATAGTTTAGATCAGAGTAGCTGAAAGTTCACATACCATAATCAGTATGCAAACTCTTAGTTATCAGTCCACAATGAGATAAATACAAAAACTCGTAGCAAGTATTTAGAAAAGAATGTACGGTAAGTCCCCTACACATGAACCAGTTCCATTCCAAAAGCGCATTCATTAAGTCCAATTTGTTCATTAAGTCCAGCAAAGTTAGCCTAGATACCCAACTAACACAATTGGCTATATAGTACTGTACTGTAATAGGTTTGTAATACTTTTCACACAAATAATACATAAAAAACAAACAAAAACAAAAAAATAAAGAAAATATTTTTAATCTTACAGTACAGTACCTTGAAAAGTACAGTAGTGCAGTACAACAGCTGGCATACAGGGACTGACACTGAGTGAAAAGGCAAGAAAAGTTACTGACTGGAGGAGGGAGAGGAGGTGGGAGACGGTAGAGCTGAAGGATCATCAGCAATAGGAGACGGAGGGCAAGATGCAATTTCACTCACGCCTGACACTGATGGCACAGGTTCTTTTTCCTTGCTGGATGCTATTCTATCTACCCTCTTAAAAAAAATGATCCAGTGATGTCTGCATAGTAGCTCTTTTTTTTTCATCATAGATGACACCGTAGCACTGGACTGCATTCTGAACAGCTGCTGCAACCTTCGTGTACCATTCTACGTTCAGGTCCTGTGCCTCAAAAACTAACAGTGCCTCCTCAAATAAAGAAAAGTCCCTTGCCATTTCCTGAGTCATGAATCTCTTCAGTTCTTCAGTTACTTCTTCTTCCTCTTGTCTTTGTCCTTTCTCTGGGCCTCCAATTCCATCAGGTCTTCATTAGTAAGCTCCTTGTGTTGCACAGCAAGGAGTTCAATGAAGTTGTCTTCTTGCAGATCTAGCTCCAGCTTCTCACTGAGGGTCACTAAGTTGCTGAAGACCTCTCTGTACTTCTCATTCACCTTCTCAAATCCATGAAAATAGTAAACAAACTGTGGGCAAAGCTTCTTCCAAACCCCATTCATGGTGACAGCGGTAACCTCACGTCAAGCAAAGTCAATGTTTTTTATGGTCTTGTAGATGTTATAGTCCTTCCAAAATCGTCGCAAGGTTGTTCCTGATTTGCCACTTGCCTTAACTGCCTGACAAAAAGTGTGATGTAACTAATATTTCTTAAAAGTCGCTATAACTCCCTGGTCCATAGGTTGAATGAGCAATGTAGTATTTGGTGGCAGATGCACTACTTTGACATTGGAATGAAAATCGTCCATGAATGGGGGGTGGCCTGGAGCATTGTCAAGCAGCAAAAGAATGCTGAATGGGATGTCCTTCTCCAAGCAATATTTCTCTACCTCCGGGATAAAGTGGTGGAAAATCCAGTCCTGGAAAATGGTCTGTGTAACCCAGGCCTTGGGGTTACTCTTCCACACAATAGGAAGAGAGACCTTGGCTATGTTTTTAAAGGCTCTTGGGTTCTCTGAATGATAAACTAAGAGAGCCTTCAGCTTCATATCACCAGAAGCATTGCCACCAAACAACAGAGTTAGCCTATCCTTTGCTGCTTTATAGCCTGGCATCAACTTTTCCTCCTTACTGATATAACTTCAGTCTGGCATCCTCTTCCAGTACAGTCCTGTCTCATCCACATTAAAAACCTGCTTGGGTAAATATGCGCCTTCATCAATAATTTCTTGAAGCATTTCAGGAAATTCCCAGGCAGCTACCATATCTGCACTCACTTACTTTTATGTTGTGAAGGTTGTCTCTAGCCTTGAACCGGTGAAAGCCCCATGGCTGGCATTAGAAGATACGCCCTCTGATTCTTCGCTGTGTTTCTTCTTCAAGTCTTCATAAAGGCTTTTAGCTTTCTCTTGAATCAGCATTAAGCTGAGCAGGACTCAACACTGATGCTGATCCTACATCCACACACTGAGAAGTTTCTCCATCTCATCCATCACTTTTCCACGCTTCTTTGATATTATTGTCGACATCATCGGCACAGCAGACTTTACATGTTCCATGATATTGTCCTTGTTCTTTAGAATCATGCTGATGGTTGAACAATGCATGAACAATGGTTGACAAGCGATGTCTACCATCTTTTTGCCTCACTCCACTCTCTCAATTATTTTGACTTTTGTTTACATTGTTATTGCTTGGCACTTCTTAGCAGTACCAGCTACATCACCACTGCTTTTACACTTGCTTCCGGACATCCTGGGCTTGAAATAAAGATACTGTACTACTGTTCTCTACATGGTACAGTACAGTAAAGTACACAAAAGCACAACCTCTTGTAGAGGATGCATGCATGTGACAAAGTATGCTAGATACATGAACTAACTTATGTGATTGGACATGCGAATGCACATTCACATCTTTGAAAGTTCGCAACTTGAAGGTTCTTACGTAGGGGACTTACTATAATCATTTAATATTGTGGAAACATAAAATTTTATGTTGAATGTAAAAAGAAATTGTTTGGGTTTATGTCTTGTATATATTTAGTTTTATAATTAATGTTTCTCATACTAAGTTACTTTGTATATATAAATATAATCCTTTTGACATAGATAGAAAAAGACAGTTAAAAAAGTATCTTCTACCACAGAGTTTTTGTTAGATCACAAACCAAGTTCAGAAAACCAAGTTTTGTGGTTCAGTGGATGGAATATGCTATTGTCTTATCCTTGATCATCTGTTCCACCTATGTGCCTTTTTTCTTGGAGGAAGTATTAAAATATTATAATTAGGGAAAGCACTTAGCCCTGACAAATTAAACCTGATTATTAGGTTACATCGATTGTTATACAGCAATGAACAACATCCTCAACGAATTGCCAAATCATCTGGTCAACACAATAAAAGTACAAGTTGACTTCTGTTTGCTTCCAAAGTAATAGAAAGCTTTCTTCAGTTATCTAAATTATCTAGATACTTTGAGATAATGTTTACTTCAATGTATGGTGAAGAATGAGATGCACCACCCAGATCACCTCTCAAGGAAGGAGTTATTGCCCAAGCTTTCAGCAGACAGACTCCTGTTCTTGGTTCCTCAGAGTCTACCTCAGCTGCAAGGAACTATCTTGCATAAGGGTACACCTTTCCAAGGCAGTCTCCATTCATGACCATTTTGATAAATGGAGATACAAAGGTTTTCATTTCAGTATAACATGGAGCCACTCTAATGGCCTTATATTGCTGTAAATTCCTCCATGGTATTGCCCAAGTTTGCACTGAATTTGCACTGATAAAGTGAACCAGAACAAAATAATGGTTAGGGAATAATTTATTGATTTGGGAACTTTCTCCCAAGATACATGGTTTAAAATCCCTAAAGACTGTGCAAATTGACTATATAATGGCTCTTAGAAGCATGAAAAAGCAAAGTTAAGACTAGATGAAACTTCAGACTTGCTGTAGCAGACAATGCAAGAGGGAATAACAGTTTGATTAAGTCATTATGCTGGGATGGATATACAACGTGAGACTATAGGACTCACCAGATAATAATCATGCTCCATTTGACAGCCCAGAGGATTCACATTCACCAAAGCTATGAAGAATGCACTGGTGAGAGAGACACTAATATGACTCAATAAGATCATGTAACTCTCCTCTGTAAGGCACTCTGAAGTTTGAGTGACTAATACAGAACTAGGCTTACTGGAAACAACACAGATGGTAGAACCCTGAAACAATAGAGACAATAAAGGATAGAGAGCAGTGCTTTAGTGGCAAGAGCCGGGATATCAAAATATCCTAACGACTGGCAAGGTCAGAGTGGCAGCCAAGGTTTTGACTCACAGATAGTTATGGAGATGGTTCTATGGTTCACAGCACATAGTGTCCCTAAGAACAAAATAAATGGTCAGTTAACAAGGGCACTCTCCAGATACTACCATCACAGGAAATAAAGAATGGCTGACTAGGTGGCTGAAGGCAGCCAACCTAATAAAAATGTTATGATCCCTTGCCCAGTTTCTGGACTTAAGTTATTTTCAGATTCAGAATCTACTGACTGAAGAGGTGGCCAAGTCTTTGAGCAGAAGTATGCAGAACTACTATGGCAAACATAACAATGAATAAATATCCAGTCTTTCCATGGAGACACCTATGGTCATTTAGGGCAAAAGGAAATTGATGTTTTGAGGCCTGTTAGACACAGAGACTTCTAAACCATCATTATGGCTCCCCTTCTTATAATGGCATCCTAAGCAAGGTTCAGCTTACTGTGGATCTACTAGGACCCATGAATCCACTTAGTTGTCATTTTACAATACCTAAATGTATAATTGTGATTGGCATACTTAACACTTGGCTTAACTCCCACAATGATTCCTTGGTCTGTGCAGTAAGGTCTCTCATGGTACAGAAGGCAAAATGAAGACACTGAAACTGACACTCTGCCATGACACTAAATAGAAAACAGTAATGCATCCTTGTCCAAATAGTATAAATTAATAAGGACCTAAAGGATGCAGAGGCAATGGTCCCCATCATATCTCCATTTAGTTTACCAGTCTGGCCCCTGCAGAAAATACATGGATCTTGGAGGGTGACTCTAGGTTATTACCAACTCAAACAAGTAGGAGCCTCAACTGCAGTGCTAGAAATGTAGTCCTTGCTAGAATAGATTATTATGGCCTTGGACATAGGGATGCAGCATTGATTTGGTAAGTGCATTATTTCTTACTATTTATTATTATCAGAAAAGAAGATTAGAAACAGTTCATATTTACATGGAACAGGTAACAATATGCATTTACAATTTTGCTCCTGAGCTATATTACCTCTTCTGTCCTCTACCATTTTATAGTACTAAAATATCTGGACCATTTGGATATCCCAATACAACATCACCTCGATCCACTACATTATGTTAATTAAGATGAACAATCAAGAAATATATAGCACCTTAGAGGCCCTAGTAAGACAAATGCACTTCATAGAGTAAGAAATAAACCAAATGCATATACAGGGCCTAAAACATATTTAGCGGAAGCAGACAGCATTTCTCTTCTCAAATTCCAAAGTCCTATAGATGATAAACAGACATTCTTAAATTTGAATGTAATAAAATCATATTTGAAAAATTAATTTTCAAGAGAGAATGTTTTAAAACAAAAGGTAAAGTAAGTAATTTGAAATTACAATATTTGAATAATTTGTTGTTGTTCTAAACAGGAACATTAAGATTTGATCTCTTTGGTTTCCAAATGAGTCTGTATTAAAATACACAGTTTAATGACTTAGAAACTCAGACTCTTCTAACACCTAAACTTGATTGCTTGTGGTATTAATCAATGTATAAAATCAACTTCAAACTCCATATAATTAGAATCACTTGAAGGAATACATTGCTAGAATTAAAGATCCTCCAACAAGAAAATAATTAAACTGTTAAAATCTCTGGCAAAGGGAATTAGCATTGTGAATTATTTTAACTTTGCTGTTGCTATATGATTTAATGACAGCCTTTGTGCATGACAGAAATCATGGACCAATATTTGTAGAATATATATTTATAAAAACCTAATTATTGTCAGTTTTGATTAGCTAGGTTAATCACAGAAAACAGTACAGTCAATAACTTAAACTGAAAACAATGCTCAAATAGTTAATATGTTGCTTCCCAAGAGTACTTTTTCTCTGTAGATTTAACTTCCCAGCTATGTCCTTCTACCCTTAAGGTAAATTTAAAATTAATTTATAATTTAATTCAAATGACTTCACTATTATTCCTTCTTAAAATTCTTTATTTAGCAATATTTTCTCCATGTACTGTTACCTATCTTCAAACACATAGCACATATTACTTTCTGCCATATTTATTAAAACAAATTTTTTTTTAATATTTATGTTTGAAAATATATTCTAATAACACTGTCCTTCCATTATTCTTTTGGTAGGCAAAGGCCAACAAAATCTTTCAAAATTCATACTTAAAGTAATAAGAAAGTAATTATGGTATTAAAAATTAAGAACACACTATTTTTAATTACATGTAACTATTGAGCATTTAAGTAATTATTTTAGAAAGTAAATGCTAATGGCATTCCTTATGTATTAACATTTTTCAGAATACACTTTTAGCAATTTCTAACAGAACTGAGAGTATCAAAAGTTTTTGAAGAGAATGTTAATCACGTTACATATTACAAAAAAGTAAATGTACATTCCAATAGCTATAGGAAGCATTTTAAAGTAATATGAATTGGCTATGTCAAAACTGCTTGCATTATTTAATTTGAGGCATCTGTAATATGTGATATTTAAACTGTGAAACATTTGTTTGGAATGAGAACAAAGAGACATAATCACAAGAAACTGTCCTGAACACATGAAATGATCTCCTTAATAAAGTTATAATTCCCTTATTAATTTCAACAAAATATAACTTTTAACAACAATAACTCCAATTTCAGTAAAACTATGACTCTCAGGCTTCTTTGTGGTGTTTAACTCTGGGTACATGACTTTTAAAATTTTCTCTCATGACTTCTGTTAACAAATGAATTACTTCTATACTTCAACAAAATTCTTTTAGAATCTTTATGTTTGGCATGATATAAATTTTGATTTTGTGTTCTATCTTTATATATGGGATACAAATAATTTATAAGCATAAGCATTATTTCATTCCCATTTTTGGATAATTTACTATTCCTTAAAAGAAATGATATAAATTTATGCTGTTCTCAACTAGTCATTACCTGTAGTATTTAAGAGGGCAGAAGAAAAGACAACCCTACAGATTTGGAAGGAGATTTTTAGCAAAAGTTAGCTTATGGCTATCTTGTAAATATTTGTTGGAAATTCAAATTTTAAACACTTGTTGAATATTATCATTAATTACAGCAAAATAATACAACATATATTCATTATATACACTATAACATATATAACATTATACTATATAATATGTATATAACATGTAATTATATATACAATGAAATCAATACCAAACAATTTCAATTATAGAATTCAGGCATTCCTAGGAAAACAAAGGAACTCAACCTTGACACTCTTTCTGCTGTTGTTATTATTTGTTATTTCCCTTTCTGCAAGTCCTGATAGAAAAAACCCATTATGGAAAAAGCATCATTTGCAGAACTGTTCTATAATATTACAATTTGGACCATTATGACTCATTAAAATGCTCTTAATTGACTTGAAAATTAAGCAAGTTAAAATATTTCCAAACAACAAAATGCAAACAAATGAAAAAAATCAAGACTGATATTTATTTCCTTAAAAATGAGTAAATGGAAGATTGATTGATCACCTGGAATAAAATAATTTAGTATGAAAATCTGAGGTCTTTTTTGATGGGGCAATTATCCTTTTATTATTACTTTTGAATTGTGTTGGCCTGAAATATTTACATAATTTAGCTATATTCCTAGAATTAAATACACAGATTCTCCAACATATATTGCTAAAAAGAGTAGTTTAAAATAAATAATAATGAACAGGGTTTGTGGGAAAGGATAAAATTGCGATTTATGTTTTTCATAAATATTCTGCCAGTTTGGAACAATTATAGAGTTACGATAGAAAACACAAAGTAACTGTTTTAGAAATTAAACAAGTAAATTTACTGCAATAATAAGCTAGCCTTTACTCTTATAAAACAAATTACATGAATGGGCAATATGCAGCTTCCTGTGTTTTGGTTCTACCTGGTATTTCTTCATATACAATTTGAGAGTATGCTGAAGTCAAATAAATAGGTCACTTGCTGAGTTATTTAGCTTCTGGCCCCTCAGCCACTTGGTCTTCTGACAATATCATCCTATCAAAGGTTGCCTTTTTATTGACAATTCTATTGATTTCCTAATTAATGTACAACTCTTGTATTGGCAGTTACTACAAGAGACATAATTTTAATGTTTGTATGATCAATAGTTTTATCAACACTAAAATTTCCTACTGTTAGTTTGAATGGCCTAACTATAGGGAATTGTATATTTCTTAATAAATGCAGAAGAACATTGTAAATATTAACAAACCAAAGAAAACGGATGTTCTATGTAGTGTTCTATTATATTTCACTCCCAAAGAAAAGGAGAAAAAACAAACAAAACAAAAGAAAAAATATTTAAAGTAATTCATAGAAAAAGCAACCTAGTAGATGCTAGCTGTTTGGGGTTAAATAGAACATATGGAAAGCAAATACTTTTACAATCCTCATCTTCTAGTTTTTTTAAATGCAGAATGTATAAATACATATTACAAAAAAATCCAAGTTTCTATAATTTTACACAGATTCAATCAACTTAATTACCATGATGGAATTCAGTGATGGTAACAGTACATTTTAGATTTAAAACATCAATATATTAAATGAGGTACATCAGAGTGATTGCCTAAAACATAATAAAGTTGTACTTAAAAAATTATATAGATTTTACAATTACCAGAATTTTGCTGAATATATATTTTTATTTATTATGCTAAAAAGTAATTGAATCAAGACTAAGTGGGTTTATTCCAGGTATGCATGGTCGGTTCAACATTCAAAAATGAATCATTGTAATCCAACATATCAACAAGTTAAAGAGAAAAAAATCATGATTCTATCTATTGATGCAGAAAAAACATTTGACAAAATCCAAATCCATTTATGATAAAAACTCTCAGCAAATTAGGAATGGAAGGGGTAAAGAACATCAATAAAAAAATCTTTCAGATAACATCATACTTTATGACAAAAGACAGGATGCTTTTCAACTAAGATTATGAACAAGGCATGGATGTCTACAATTATTCACCATTACTTCTAGATACACAATCAAAAGCATAATCCATGAAACGAAAAAAATAGTTGGACTTCATTAAAATTAAAAGTTTTGCTTTGTAAAGGATACTACTAAGAGAGTTAAGCTATAAGCCAAAAGAAAATATTTGCAAAACATTTATCTGATTAAGGATATATATCCAAAACATATAAAGAATCCTTAAAACTCAACAATGAGAAAAAAAAAAAACTATGTAATGTGGAAAAAGTACGACCAGACATTTTTCCAATGAAGATATACAGATACAAATAAGCATATGAAAAGATGGTCAACATCATATGTCATTAGAGAAATGCAAATTACAACACTGTGGGATAGCACTCATTATTTATTAAAATAGCTACATTCAAAAAACTGACAATAGCAATTGTTGGTGAGGATGTTGAGCCACAGGAACTCTCATTCATTGCTGGTGGGAATACAAAATAATAGAGCCACTTTGGAAGACAGTTCAGCAGTATCACACAAAACTGAATGCAATCTTATCTTTATGTTCTAACAATGGTGCTGTTAGATATTTACTAACTGATTTTAAAAATACCAAAATCTGCATGTGAATATTTATAGCAACTTTATTCATTATTGCCAAAACAGGAAGCAACCAAGATATCCTTCAATGGGCTACTGGAAAAATAAACTGTGGTTCCTTGATTAAAATGGAATAATATTGAGCATTAGAAAAATAATAAGCCATGCGAAGACATGAATGAATTTTAAATGAATATTGATAACTTTAAAAAGCCAGTCTGAAAAGACTACATACTTTTTAATTACAATTATATGACACTCTGGAAAAGGAAAACCTATAGAGATAACAACAGGTCAGTTGCTGGTAGGAGTTTGAAGTGGAGGGTTAATAGATAAAGCACAGGGGATTTCTGAGTGAAATTATTTTGGGTGATACTGTAATGGTGGAACCTTTTGTCAAAACACACAGAACTTTTTAGCATTAAGAGTTAGCCTTTATACACTACCAAACGTAAGGTAGATAGCTAGTGGGAAGCAGCCACATAGCACAGGGAGATCAGCTTGGTGCTTTGTGACCGCCTGGAGGGGTGGGATAAGGAGGGTGGGAGGGAGGGAGATGCAAGAGGGAAGAGATATGGGAACATATGTATATGTATAACTGATTCACTTTGTTATAAAGCAGAAAGTAACACATCATTGTAAAGCAATTATACTCCAATAAAGATGTAAAAAAAAATAAAAAAAAAGAGTCAGCCTTATGTCTGCAAAAAAAAAAAAAAAATCATTTAGCAGTCAAGGAATCCCAGGATAAAATCTAGAATTTGACATAATAATCTAATGATTGAATATGTATGAAATAACCACACTGAAAAGAGTGGTGGAAGAGTTGTTGACTTAAGTTACTGGGATGAATGGATTCTACAAGACTAAAGGCAAAAGAAACTGTACTAGCACTTCAAATAAAATTAACACTTGATTCTAGTTGTTATTCTTAGAGTAAGGGTTAACAATTTTAAACTGCTATTTATATGTTTTTTGTTTGGTTGGTGTTCACGTGCTTCTTTGTACTTTTTTAATGTCCTTACAAGAAAATCTTAAATTATATATGTGGCTTACGTTGTATAACTATTGGATAGTGCAATTCTAAGCTGTCATATGTCCAAAACAAATTCCAAATTTCTGAAGGTTCCATCAGTCAGTAAGTATAGCTATATAAGCCTTTAATATGTCCAAACTGATTTCTGAAGGTCCCACATTTTAGTAATTCCTATCTAAAACTTATTGATCAGTTAAGTAAGTGGATGTCAGATGATGGGAAACAGGTTTCAATGATAGGTAACAAATAAGCAAGGTGGGGAAGGCTAGAATGATTCATGTGGTAAGGTAATAGATTAGACTGGAGATATTAGTTTGAACTAATACTTAAAAATAGATGGTTACATACAAAAATATTTATAGATATGCTTATATCCACAGGTTATCATACTCATATTTCCTTTCTGTCAGCTCACAGCCTATGTGTAAAGTCACTCAGGCAGCAACAATCACACCTAGACCCAAATTCCAGTCTCTAATATCATTCTCCAATAAAAGGAACCAAAGCTCCTTAGAGACCTGGCTGATTCTAGAACTGAGGCAGGAAATACACATGATTAGCCTAGACTATCTCACAGTGCCAGAAAGTAGGGAAATGCTTAAACACACACACACACACACTCTCACACACACACACACACACACACACACACACATACCACAATGATGGGACATATCCAAGAGCCAACTGAAAGAGCTCCCAATGGCCAAAGCTGAAATAATTTGAGCACAAAAATATGAAGTAGTACTGGATTATAACACAAAGCTTTAAAAATATCCACAGACCTATTCTGATATAAATAAATTATTGAATAAATAAACCAGTAGAGGAGAAGAGACAAATCTCTCATAGAGAAGAACTCCAATATTTATATAGATACTCCACCCTCAAGGAGGTGGAGCATAACTCCCCACTTCTTAAGTGTGAGCTATGCATTGTGATTTCTTTTCAAGGAGTACATTATGGAAAGGGGAAAAAGTATAATTTTACCAAGGGGAAAGCTGAAAAATATTACATCAGCCAGGTGGTCAACAATGATAAACCATGATAAGTCATGCTAAGTTATGTACCCTTAATATGAGACGATGGGATTTTCACTTAACTCTATGGTTTTTCTCCTCCAAAACCATAACCTCAGTTTAATCATGAGGGATAAAAAAAAATCAGACAAATTCCAATAGAGAGGCATCCTACAAAATATCTTGCCAGTGATCCTCAACTCTCAGGTAATCTTTACAAAAGGAAAGTCTGAGAAACTGTCACAGCCAAGAAAAGCCTAATGAAACATGACAACAAAATGTAATGTGGAATCCTGGACTGGGTCCTAGAACACAAAAAAGGCTGAAAAAAAAAAGGAAATCTGAATTTACTTGGTAATTATGTATCAATATAGGTTCTTTATTTGTGACAAAGGTACCATATTAATATAGGAAGTTGATTAATATAGTATTATTGATAATATAGTAAATGATGTGAGATATATGGGAGTTCTCAAACTATATCCATACTTTTGTAAATCTAAAACTATTCTGAAAAAGCACTTAAGAAAATAAATAAATTAAGAAGAAAGAAACCCCCACTTCTGCTTAATTAACCATACAATATAATTTCTAAACCTTATAAATGTTATATCAATTAATAAATAATAAATTAATACAATCTTATACCTTAATTAAAATTCACATGGGAAATTAGAATGAAAATGCTGAAATTTAGCTATGATTTATGTTCTCCATTTATAGTTAATGAAATAATTATGATCAAATTATAAAATTCTGGATTTATTCTCAATAAGTTGAAATGATTTACCCATTTTCCACCTATTTGACAAGAAAATCACATAAATCTTATGAAATATGGAAAAGTCCAATCCAAATATTAGTTTACAAGAGAGGTATTTAGAACTAGTGTGCTAAATGTAAGTTCTTGCCACTCTGGGTGTCAGAACCACACTAAGAAGCATGTTAGATTTACTGTAGGTGTATGAATTGTATAAGGGTCCTTTCTGGATATTTCACAAACAAAATATTTAACCATATCAATTTTTCAATAAGTATTGACTATTATAAATATCACAATATCTATTCCTCTGTTGATGGACATTTAGGTTGCTTCCATGCCCTGGCTATTGTAAATAGTGCTGCAATGAACACTGGGGTGCATGTGTCTTTTTGAATTATGGTTTTCTCTGGGTATATGCTCAGAAGTGGAATTGGGTCATATGGTAGTTCTATTTTTAGTTTTTTAAGGAACCTCCATACTGTTCTCCATAGTGGTTGTTATCAATTTACATTCCCACCAACATTGCAGGAAGGTTCCCTTTTCTCTATACCCTCTGCAGCATTTACTGTTGGTAGATATTTTGATGATGGCCACTCTGACTGGTGTGAGGTGATACCTCATTGTAGTTTTGATTTGCATTTCTCTAATTATTAGTGATGTTGAGCATCTTTTCATGTGCCTCCTGGCCATCCATATGTCTTCTTTGGAGAAATGTCTATTTAGGTCTTCCACCCCTTTTTTTTTTTTTTTTCTTCTTTTGCGGTACGCGGGCCTCTCACTGTTGTGGCCTCTCCCGCTGCGGAGCATAGGCTCCGGACGCGCAGGCTCAGTGGCCATGGCTCACGGGCCCAGCCGCTCCGTGGCATGTGGGACCTTCCCGCACCGGGTCACGAACCCGTGTCCCCTGCATCGGCAGGCGGACTCTCAACCACTGCGCCACCAGGGAAGCCCTTCCACCCATTTTTTGACTGGGTTGTTTTTTTGATATTGAACTGCATGAGCTGTTTGTATATTTCAGAGATTAATCCTTTGTCCGTTGCTTCATTTGCAACTATTTTCTCCCATTCTGAGGTTTGTCTTTTTGTCTTAAGGTTTCCTTTGCTGTGCAAAAGCTTTTATGTTTAATTATGTTCCATTTGTTTATTTTTCTTTTTATTCTCATTACTCTAGAAGGTGGGTCAAAAAAGATCTTGCTGTGATTTATGTCAAAGAGCGTTCTGCCTTTGTTTTCCTCTAAGAGTTTTATAGTGTCTGGCCTTACATTTAGGTCTTTAATCCATTTGGAGTTTATTTTTATGAATGGTGTTAGGGAGTATTCTAATTTCATTGTTTTACATGTAGATGTGGTACATATATACAATGGAATGTTACTCAGCCATAAAAAGGAACGAAACTGGGTCGTTTGTAGAGATGTAGATGGACCTAGAGTCTGTCATACAGAATGAAGTAAGTCAGAAAGAGAAAAAGAAACATCGTATATTAACGCATATATGTGGAATCTAGAAAAATGGTATAGATGTTCTTATTGGCAAAGCAGAAATAGAGACACAGATGTAGAGAACAAACATACGGACACCAAGGGGGGGAAGCGAGGGTGGAATGAATTGGGAGATGGGGATGGACATATATACACTATTGATACTATGTATAAAATAGATAACTAATGAGAACCTACTGTATAGCACAGGGAACTCTACTCAGTACTCTGCGGTGATGAGAGTAAACAGTAAATATATTGAATAAGTACGTTTTAACTATATAAGTGAATTAAATAGCTATAGACCTAGCAAGAACATGTTATATAATTATCACTATTATATCTAGTTTCAAGTTTACCTGGTAAATTTCTTAAAAGGAACTTGTGGATAAACTATTATGTGATCATTTCTTTAGCCTATTTATTTAACTGTGTGGCATAAATATTATTTAACACTCCCTCCTAAACTTCTGTAGAATTTTCACAGAAATTTCTACATAGGCAATACTAAAAAAAAACTTAGTAACAAGTTTTTAAAAATTAACATGTGCGATCTAAAGTGCAATCTTTGTTAAAACAGTCTTTTTTCAAAAGCCATGGCTGTCTGTAAAATGCTAAATTTTCTATTCATAACATCAGTGTAAGAAACTGAACAAAACCCCAACACCTCCCCTCGCTGTACATAGCATGTTACACAGCACATGTCTTACAATTTAAAACTTATCACCACATAACTTATTATTTAGGTATTGGTCCATTTGTTTAGCACCTCCCCCAACCCACTAGATTATAACCTGTATTTCTTATACAGGATTCCAAGGGTTTAGAACAGTGCCACGTACATAGTAAGCACTTAAAAAATAAATATATCTAACGTGTTGCCATGACTTTTCCTGATTCATGTAAAAGACACTTGAAAGGAATTATGATGTATAGTACTCTTCCTGTCTATACTTAGCCATACGAATAGGAAGGGAGAAAATAGCAAGATCTGAATACAGTTAAATCATAAAGACCTAGACTATGTCTGATTTTGGAAAGATAAATCATCGAATTAGACAAGATCAGAATCTTAGGTAGATAGGAAGTTGCTCCTTAGAGATTTAGAAGATGGAATGCCTAAAGGATAGGTTAAAATACATAGTCCCAAAGATCCACTGGCTTTATACAGGGTAGCAAAAACAGTCATTTACAAATAAAAGAAATGTAAGAAGAGGAAGTTTTTAGTCTTGGTGTAAATCAGGATTTTAACATGTATGCAAAATTAATTGGACTTAGAGAACAATCTTGCTTGACATATTATGTATTGGTAGAATGTACTTGCTATATTATATATAATTTTTCTATATATGATTTATAGCCATTGGTTGAATGGATTAAATGGTTTGGGCATTACAGTGAAAGTTTTTTATTTTATCTTTTTAAAGGGAAATGTGAAAAAATATAACTTGTCTTAATGCATTTTTAAAATTCAGACCAACAAAATTACTAGTTCTTAAAAATACTCCTATCAACTATCCAAACTGTGGTAATAGTGTTTAAACCACCATAAGCCTAGAACTACAACTATTAACCCTATGCTAACAAGAATTGGTCCTTACTTGAGGCTTACTATCTACTATGTGTTAGTCACTCTTCTAAGTGCCCTATATATGTATAGGCTCATTAGTCCTTGGAAGACTCCTATGAGAAAATATTAATATCCTTATTTTTCAGATAAGGAATTTGAGGCAGAAAAATACATAGTGAATTGTCCAAAGGCACACAATTAGAATCAAATGGGAATCCAGGAAGCTTTGACTTGGAACTGTGGTCTTACCCATCATGTTTTTATTGCCTCCCATTAAGTTACCATGAGCGCAAAGCACAACATTTGTTCCAATTTTTCTACTGGATTTTAGAATATACCAAAGATATAATGGGAAATGGAATTATCAAGATTTAAATTAAACTATCTCATGTATTATCAAAACATTTCCAAATTTCCACTTGAAGAAAACATCCCTACATTTAAACAGCAAATTTCTAATCAAGATGATGCTATGAGTTTACATGTGAAATACCCAACTCTACGTCAAAATGACAACAGAATATGTGTACACACACATGCATGTGTATGAACACACACATAAAAATAATGCTTCTAAATAATGGGAAACAAATATAGCCAGATCTTAATAAAAACTACTATATATAAAGAATAATGAACCTGGATTTTGAGTGTGTGTGCATGTGTTTGCAGAGATAGAAATATATGGATGCCTCTATGTATATATATACACAAGATAATTACTTTAAAAAATACTTTAGGCAAGCCACAAACATATAAAGTTACAACACAGATATTCACAAATATAGAAGTTCAGCTCAGGAGGTCCAGCACCACCCATTGGGAACCTAGCAGGAGTGACGAGCAAGAACTATAGGAAAGTAATATCCTGGACAATCTGAGCTGAACTTTTTTTTCAAAATTGATGAAAAAACAAATGTTTTCTTTATTTGTCTTCTTTATATTCAACCATCTTGGCCACTCCTCTCATTAGTCTTCTTCAGATGGAGAGCATACCAAGTACCAAGCAAGAGGAACACAAATTTTTGTACACACAGGTATAACACAATGAAATGACAAAATACCCGGAATAAAGGGAAAAATATTAAAAACTGGGAGAAAAAAATTAAATAGCAACCAAATTAGAATAGCAGAAGACTTTTAATCAGTAAAAAATAAGATTCAACTGATAAAAGCAAGATAAATATAGTGGTGCTTAATGTCAATAATGCATTTTTATGGATTCCTTGCCATCAATGGAAGTCATCATGTATCTCAGGGGGATGAATGATGGTGTGTTACTGGAAGCCCTAATAGTCAAAGAGCAGCCTCAGGGCAAGATGGTTAAATAATCTTATTTTCCTTTGCTGACAGCATCAGGTCTTCTGGGGTCTTCTGGATATCTGCTAAGGCGTTACACTCACTTGCAGCAAATTTATAATGAGGATACAACTTTTATCATCCCATCTAACCTTTCTCTCTGATACTCCTCTGCCTTCCTGAATAGCAAAATTACAGATTGACTACTTCCCCAGCAGCCAGTGCTGCATACATTACACCTCTACAGATAGGAACCTTTGGGTCTCCCAATTCATTTACTACTCAGGAGTATAGAGCAGACCAATTAATGAATACACCTTGTTCATGTTAGGTAACAACATAACTACCACTGCCAGAGAGTTTGGAATGATTCCCACATTCTCATTTTAACATTAACCGCCAACACCACTCTTTTAGCAAGACTGAATTGCAAGAGTATTTCTTTAAGATATCTTAGAATCTGTGATGGATTTGGAATTACCTGAAATGGTCACAGTTTTGCCCAGACATCACCAGAGAAGCTCAACAAAGTGGATTTAGTAATGCTATCAGAATGAAAAAAGATATATGCAATGATTCTGCCTCATCCCTTCATTTTAGACCCCACTCTTTCATTTTTTCACCAATATTTAAGCATGTTTATTGTTTTTTTTTTTGTTTTTTAATTGATTCTGGATCAAGTTTATGTTAACCAGCCTAAAGCCAAAATTTCCGATCTGACTTTCAGACTTAGTTAAATGAGCAATTAGGAGAGAAAAGTGTCATGCACTAACTCTGTGGACAGCTCTGTAAGCAGTCCATTTTTTTATGCTAAAAATTTTAAGGAGTTCATCCTTTTTCTTATAGTATCATCTACACAGCTCTTAATAAAATTTTTAGGTCACAGAACTGAGCATGCATTCCAGGACACCAGTCAATATCTCAACTTCTGCCACAAGATATGGTCTCATATTTTCACATCCACGTATCCAGAGGCTTCATTATTTTCTCATCTCCAACCTACATCCCATATCAACCCCAGGTTCTACCTGCCAATCCAGGTGATTACACAAAAGGAGCTGAATCTCATCATAAGTGTTTTTCCCCATCAACAGAGGAATGGATAAAGATGTATCACATATATACAGTGGAATAAGAACAAAAAGAACAAAATAATGCCATCTGCAGCAAGATAGATGGACCTAGAGATTGTCATACTGAGTGAAGTAAGTCAGACACAGAAAGACAAATATATGATACTGCTTATATGTGGAATCTAAAAAAGAAAAGGTACAAATAAACTTATTTACAAAACAGAACAGAACTATAAGTTTGCTGCAAGTGAGTGTAACGCCTCAGCAGATATCCAGAAGACCCCAGAAGACCTGATGCTGTCACAGATGTCACAGATGCAGAAAACAAACTTATGGTTACCAGGGGATAAGGGGGGAGGGATAAATTGGTAGACTGGGATTGACATATACATACTACTATACATAAAATAGATAAGAACCTGCTGTATAGCACAGGGAACTCTACTTAATACTCTGTAATGGCCTATATGGGAAAAGAATCTAAAAAAAAAGAGTGGCTATATGTATATGTATAACTGATTCACTTTGTACACCTGAAACTAATACAACATTGTAAATCAACTATTCTCTAATAAAATTTGTTTTAAAAGTTTTTCCCAGAAAAAGTTATCACAGGCTAGAATTCAGTCTCTGTTTACTATAACTTCTGTGAACTACCAATATACAAACAAACTTGGAAAAAGTTATACATGAGACCAAGCAATCAGGTAAATGGGTTCAACTTCCAGATGCCACCACTTATCTTCATGGAGAAGCAAAGAAAATTGGTTAAGTTGTAATAGAGCACTGCAGTGTGCAGCCCCCTTAGCACTCTGCCATTGCTGCCAGCCGTTACCCCCCCCACACACACAAGCGCCCTGTTACCAGGCAACGGTTACCGGGAGACCATTAATGTGCAACAGTTAGAGCCGTGTTAGAGGTCCTGCTCAGCCACTGGTCGGTGCCGCAGTGGGCCCCTCCCCTAAGCAAGCATCTGTCAATGAGTGACAGTTAGTGGGCTATTCAGCCATTGATGGGCGCTGCAGTGGCCCCACCCCTAAGCGAGCAACTGTCAAAGAGCGACCATTAGAGGGGATTAGGCCAACTGTCAGCAGGTTGTCAGGTGGAGAGTGAGGTAAGAGGCAGATCCCGGCCTTCTCCCTGGGGCCCGCCAGCTCACCCGGCCTCGGGCTGGCGGGTGACCTTGGGGACCCAGAAAACAGGCTGGGGGTGTGTCCTGCAGGGCTACAGAGCCCTCGCCAGAACCGCCCACTAGCCAGGCCCAGGCCCTGTGGCGGCTGTGAACGTCTCTCCCCATCCCTTCCTTTGCGACCTAATGGCAGCGGAAGTCTGCATGGGACACAGTCTGGGGGACCTGGTCCCCACCTTTTGGGCGGCCTGAGGAGCCTGAGGGCCAGTTGGGTCCTGGCTGCCTGGTTCCCTCAGCAATGACAGCTGGGCAGGGTCTGGGGACCTGGCCCTGAGAGAGCCACCAACTGTGATCTGCCTCTTCAGTCAGGCCTGGGCACTGATGGGAGGACCTAGACTGAGTGCTGGACGAATGTTCTGGGGCAGAGTAACCCCCACCCTCCACAGGGACCCCCTTCCCTTAGCCAGATCTGGACCTCGAAAGGTGAAAGTTGTACCTTGGGACCTTCCCCTTTCTTTTTTCCTTATTACTATTATAAAAGCTCCATACTCTTCACCTTAATATAAAATTCCAAGCTTATCTTTCGCTAATCACCTAGGATAAGCAAATTATAAAAAGACTGTGGTGGCCTAGAATGCCAGACAAAAGTATTTGGAATTAATCAGTGGGCAATGAAAAAATATGGATTACTTTTTAAGAGAACTGTGATGACCTAAGCCAACCAAACTGTCTGCAATGCTGGAAATATTCATATATACAGTCAGTATAGAAGGTACTGATCGCATATGTCTATCAAGTGTTGAAACAGTGATAGTGTGAATAGTAAGTTTTAATTTCATCTTAATTTACATTTTAATAGCCACATGATGCTAATGATTACCATATAATGTGATGCAGATCTAAACTATAATTTAGAAAGGTTAATCTGACAGCTTTATATAAAATAGCTTAAATAATTAAAATATTTTAAAATAATTATTCACTTTTTATTATAATGTCCAGCTAGAAATAATCAGTTTGAGTTCTGGTAGAATGATATTGGCAACAAATAGCAAGGGAGGGAATTCAGGAAGATTAAATCTTTGTATGAATGGAGATAGACAAACATTTAGTATTAGAAATATTAGACAAACATTTAGTATTAGAAATATTATATTTGAGGTGCTAGAGAGATAATCATTTGCATAGTAAAGCTATATAAGTTGTCCACTTCCTGATGAGAGTTGAAGTTATGGCTATAGAGAAGATTATCAAGTTATCCTCTAAACGTACTAAGAGAAGTCTAAGGTTAAAGCTTTGTTGTAACCCCCATGTAACATAAACTCCCATATAATACAAATTATAGTTTTAAGCTAGAAACAAATGTCATATGTAAATGGGGTCATTGAGAGAGTTTAATGAAGAGACCATCTATAAAAGTATGGATAGGATTAAGGCACACCAACAAAGAATGAGGAGGTCCTAGAGGGATGCCTTTGCCAGAACGTGCAGAGAGCAATAGCTAAAATTAGAGGCAAGGGCTGAAGGAAAATAATAGATGCCTTAGAACACAACCACTAACAATTCATGTAATAGTAGAGAAGGATATTAGGGAATAAATGCTTTGAGTACTTCCTCACTTCAATCTTCTACTAGCACCTGCCATTGGCTAAATTCAATCAGATGATCGAGGGCAAGAGGGTCAGTTTTGTACATAGGACAGTCTCCTGGCTCAAAAACAGATACATAGAGCAGTGAATGGATCTAGGGTGGCTAATGTTGAAGATCCAGCACACTAATTTAGGTGGTAAGAGAGGGGAAATAGAGAACACAGCAGCTTTATTTTGTCAGACAAGATGTGTGAGATGTCATTGATTCATTTATTTAAAAATTTTGTATTCAGGGTCTTCTTGTGCTAAAGTCAGGTTAAAATAATAAAAATCTGTAAAAACATCATTGAAGATAATGACTTTGAAAACATCATTTAGTTTGGAAGTCACTAATAACTTTTTAAATGATTTTAATACTATTTTGGACACAAGCAAGACTGTAAAACTGTTTCCTTTGGAAGACAAATGAGATTACTTGTCAAGATGGCAGACTGAACAAAAGCATAGTGACCCACATTTTCTCCTAATTCAAAGAAATGCCAGATAAAAGAGATTTAACTATACATCAGCTACAAACAGCTCCACTTGAAAAAAAGCAAACAGCTACACTTGAAAAAAAAATAAGAGACAGTAACTAGTATAATGGGTCTGAGAAGAAATGGACAGTCATGGATGGAAAAAGCCAGTGACACTGGAAAACAGAAAATAAGGATCAGCCTACACAGGCATACACAGACAGAGGCTTTAATGCAAGCCTCATGAGAGACAGGAAATCAGATCTGGATTTCTTAAATGGTGATAAAAACTGTGACCCAGGACGGAGCAAGTGAATGGGGTTCTAAAATAGTTCAATGAAACAATCTGCAAGTACCAAAGAACATTGATTTTTCTCCTTCTGGAAATGAGAAGAGTATAAGCCAATACTATATATGGCTAAAATGTCCAGTGGGACAGTATCACGGCTGTTATGAGTTCTAGTAATTTTGTCTGTGTGGGTCCCTTCCTCAGTAAAATATAAATATATATATTAGAACTTATATATATTATGACTATGCTAGTATAAAAATGAATATAAGCCAGGCTAAATTCATTGCTATATATTTCTTCTTATTATATTCATTTTTCTTCTGATTTTAAAAGATATTAAAATGAAAACATTTCCCTAGGCCCCGGGAATATTGTAGGCTCTAGGTACTATGCCACCTGTGCCTCACAGATAAGTTAGTTTTGGCGGATAGACTGTTCTTCATGTCATACAAAACTGAGTTTCCTAACATAAGACCCACGTCAGGAATCTGCAACATAGATGACAGCAAAGAGTCAAATGAAATATCATGCAAGAAGATGAAATACAACGAAGAAAAATAATCTCATATAACATGAACTTTCAAATAAAAACTACAGAGCTCATAAGCTTTCAAACAAGCATTACCTTTTTTAACAGAAAATGGAAAAAATTAAGGATATTAAACATCAATAGATAGAAATATTATGTGGCATTCCCCAGAGGACCATGAATATTGTTGAGGATGTCTCAAAGTATGAAGAGTAGAAAACATGCAGTGAATAAAGAAATTTATTAAATAATGTGGTGAACACATAATAGGTGACCCTCAATGAGTCACGCTTAGTATACTTCCTGGAGTACAGGTGGAATCTGTAACTTGCTTCTAATCAATAGAACTTGACAATGATAATGGGATGTCACTCCCATGATTGTGTTTGTTATGTAAGACTCCTAGCCACTGCGGAGAGAAAGATAGTGATAGAGGTATTCTCCTGCTGGCCTTGAAGAAGTAAGCTTCCATGTTGTGAAAGGATCTCTGTGAGATCCTTGTGGGCAGCTTCCAGAACCTTGTGGAGCCCACAAGTCAATGGTCAGTAAGAAGAATCCGGGGGCCTCAGTTATAGAGTCACAAGGAAATGAATCCTGACAGTAACCTAAATGAACTTGGAATCATATTCTTCCCCAGTCAAGTTACCAAAAGAAAATGCAGGCTGGCCCACACCTTGACCATAGCATTTTAAGACCTGGAGCAGTGTCCAGCTAAGCCATGACAGGACTCCTGGTTCACAGAAGCTGTGACAATGAAAGTATGTTTTTTTTCAGCCAGTAAAGTTTGGTAATTCATTAAATAGCAATAGAAAATATACAAATAAGAAATGATAAGTATGAAGAAAAGATCTGAGAAATGAAAATATTCAGATGTTCACATAAAAATTCACATACAGTTAACAGAATAAATATTAGACACAACGCAGCTGAAAAAAGATTTAGTGAATTGCAGAATAAACAGTGTGAAATGAAACATGAAGAGAAACAACTGTGGCTAGAATGAATAGCTCCACCACATAGTTAAAATAAGTTATCAAGGGAGGGAATACTGACAATGAGGATAAAGGAATATTTGGAGACTACTTAAAAATAAAGGAATACTACGATTAAATAGTTTTTAACACTAAATAATATGTAAGTCCTCAGATTGAAAGCATTATCAGGTTACATTAGCAGAGCTAAGTTAATTTTAGAAAAATCATCACTTAATTATTGCATAGTGAAGTTGAACATCAAATATAAAGACAAATATGAAAATCAAAGAGAAAAGACTGATCTGAAAAAGTACAACAATCAAATTAATAGCAGATGTGTTATAAGCAGGAATGAATCAGTAAACACTGGAGTCATAGCTTCAGAGTGAATGGAAAATAACGGTAAATTAGCATTCAGTTACTCTCTACTGTTGTTCAAGTGAAAGAGTACACTGTCAACATATTGGGGAAATGATGCAGAAATGTACTATCTAGAGACCCTGAGTAAATGGATTACTAAAGACTATCATTCATTACAATGAAAAATTAATTCAGTAGAAAAATTAATCCAGAAATTAAAAAAAGGAGAGGGAAGCTAGGGTGAACAAAGAAATTCATATTGCAAATCAGAAGGTACAACTAATATTTATTTTAAACATTAACTTAATTAATTAATCAATCAATAATAATGCAAATCTTCCATTCAAAACAAACTGGAAAGTATAGATATAAATAATATAGAAAAGGAAAAGAGAAGTTCAAAGAGAAATCTTTGCCCTCTGACTTTTATTCTACAAGAGGCCAAAGATTCTAATTAATTTTCATTACAAATTAACATATTCATGCTAAAATATTAAATATGCTATGGAAAAACTAATACGTGTATTTTATAAACCATTAAAGAAAAAAGTCTATATAAAAAGGACTTTATCAATCCTACAAATTAAGAAATTGGAAAAAGTAACAAAAAGCACAGCAAATAAAAAACACAGCTTAAGGTGATAATAACTGCAATATATCCCTATAGTCACTATAATCTCATCTATTAAAAATGAGAGCACTTCCCTTGTATCTATGTACTGTTTTAAGTAATAAAACTCAGCACACCTTCACAGAATAAGTAGAAATTAATGGATAGAAGAAAAACCTGAAAAAGAGGAATCTCCCTCCCAAGAAAATTCTTGTGCCTCAATATTTATAATAAAAAATTAAGACAAAAATATCAAGTAGGAAAAGACATACTAAGAAAAGTCAGGGTATACAAAGTAATATTTTAAAAGAGTCATATATATATGTAACTATAATATAGTCAAATTATACAAAGAAAAAATACAGATAAAACCCACAAACTTATAAGAAATTCACAAATCCACAATTATAATAGAAAATTGTAACACATCCTCCTAGCCAAATTTTATTCAGCACATAAAAGATTGGTATGACATAACTTAAATGCTATCATATGCCTATGAACTGTATCAACAGATTTAGGAATATACTGTGCAATATTATTAATACTTTTGAGTCCCAACTCTATTTGATGATGGAGGTGTACAGTCTAGAAGGCATTTTTTGCATTTTACAAGATTGAGAAATAAATATATTTTTTTACAGATATATTTATGCAACAACAATGCTTTAACACTGACCAATATCAAGTTTGCATATACTATAACAATTTAGGAAGAATAAAATGGAATGAATTTTTAATTAAGGTTAATAATTTCCAAATTTAAATGTGAGTATTTATTGGGTTGGCCAAAAAGCTCATTTGGGTTTTCCATAAGACGTTACAGAAAAACCCAAATGAACTTTTTACCCAACCCAATATTATCCAATACTATTCTCACAATAGTCTTAACTAAAATAATCAACTGCATTATCAACTCCTTTAAAGGCAAAGGTAGTAGTAGTGTTTTAGTGTCCTGTGTTTTAGTGTCCTGTAATCCTGCCATACATTAGATGCAACTTTTCAGGGACAATTTAGGGCATTAACCAACGAAACGTCAATATGTGAATAAAGCCCATGAGATTGATTTTGAGACAAAATTTAAACATTCTAGTGGTAACACAAATGTACCGACATCTTTATGTCCCATTTGAATCATCAGTCCCAGAGATGGAAGAGATCTTTGTGGGAGATAACCTTACCAGCTAGCTGCTTATGTATTTTTTTCAGCAATATGAGATATTAACTAAAAGTGACGAGTTAGGACTTTCACTACACAAAGGAAAATTTTAAAAGACCTTAAAAGGAATAACCCTGAAATTCCTACCATTTGAATGATCCAGAAGGTCTCCATTTTAACAGAGATCCAAGTACCTAGGAAAGAGATGACATCATATATAATCATTTGTTAATACATTTTCAATAAATAAGTCAGACAATATAGCCAATCATATTTCAGGCAAAGTGGGTATATTGGTCCTAATGTGAGAGAGGTATTAAAATTGTCCTATTATAGGGACACCAGGTCATAAAGAGTTGGGGAAATTGCCCATGGTAAGGAGGGTTCTAATTAAATATTTGACTAAAGCAAACAAATAACTCTTTTCACGGGAGAAAAAAGACAATGACTGAAGTGAAAATAATAGAAAGCAATAATGATATTATGAACTATTGGGACTGCTTACTTTTATCAGGTGATTAACTTATTTTATTATTAATAATTATCACATAAACTTAAAGAATGCTTTAAGATTTTTTACCCACACATATGTGGTTAATTAATTTATGACAAAGGAATCAAGAATGTACAATGGAGAAAGCACTGTATCTCTAATAAATGGTGTTGGGAAAACTAGACAGCTACATGCCAGAGAATGAAACTGGGTGACTATCTTACACCATACACAAAAATTAACTCAAAATCGATTAAAGACTTAAATGTAAGACCTGAAAACATAAAATTCCTAGAAGAAAACTTAGGCAGTAAGCTTCTTGACATAGGCCTTGGCAATGATTTTTTAATCTGACATCAAAAGCAAAAGCAACAAAAGAAAAATAGACAAGCAGTACTGCCTCATACTAAAAAGCTTCTGCACAGCAAAGAAAACTATCAATAAGAGGAAAAAGCAACCTGCTAAGTGGGAGAAAATTTTTGCAAATCATATATCTGGTAAGGGGTTAACATCCAATATATACAAAGAACTCATACAACCTAACAGCAAAACAACAATTCGATTAAAAAGTAGGCAGAAGATCTGAATAGATATTTTTCCAAAAAAGACATACAGATAGCCAACAGGTACATGAAAAGTTGCTCAACATCACTAATCCTCAGGGAAATGCAAGTCAAAACCACAGTGAGATATTACCTCCCACCTTTTAGAAATGCAGTTACCAAGATGACAGGAAATAACAAGTGTTGGCGAGGATGTAGAGGAAAAGGGAACTCCTTGTGCACTGCTGGTGGGAATGGAAATTGGTGCAGCCACTATAGAAAACGGTACAAAGATTCCTCAAAAAATTAAAAATATAACTACCATAGAATGATCCAGCAATTCAACTCCTGGGTATTTATCTGAAGAAAATAAAAACACTAACTTAAAAAGATCTATGCCCCATGTTCATCCCAGCATTATTTTTTTATTATTATTATTCTTTTTTTTTTTTTGCAGTACGTGGACCTCTCACTGTTGTGGCCTCTTCCGCTGCGGAGCACAGGCTCCGGACGTGCAGGCCCAGCGGCCATGGCTCACGGGCCCAGCCGATCCGCGGCATGCGGGATCCTCCTGGACCGGGGCATGAACATGTGTCCCCTGCATCGGCAGGCGGACTCTCAACCACTGTGCCACCAGGGAAGCCCCACAGCATTATTTACAATAGCCAAGACCTGGAAACAACCTAAGTGTCCATCGATGGAGCAATGGATAAAGACATTTTGGCATATACATATATAATATAATATTATTCGGCCATAAAAAGAATGAAATCTTGCCATTTGCAACAACATGGATGGACTTTGAGGGAATTACGCTAAGTGAAATAAGTCAGATAGAGAAAGACAAGTACTGTATGATCTCACTTATATGTGGAATCTGAAAACAAAAACACAAACAAAAAGCTCATAGATACAGAGAACAGACTGGTGATTGCCAGAGACTGAAGGGTAAGTAATTTTTCACTTCAACCTGAATAATTGTGGGAAGACAGTGTGACAGTAACAGTTTAAATGATACATCTAAATTACTGTCCTTTAGAGAACTGCAGGAGGAATTTAAATTACAAATGGGTGAAGGGGGTCAAGATACAAACTCTCAGTTATAAAGTAAATAAGTCATGGTGAAGTAATGTACAGGATGGTGACCATAGTTAATAATACTCTATTACATATTTGAAAGTTGCTAGAGAGTAAATCTTGAAAGTTCTCATCACAGGAAAAAAAATTTGGGGGGTTAACTATATAAGGCGACAAATGTTAACTAGACATCAATATTACGCTGATCATTCCACAATGTATACAAATATTGAAATATTATTTTGTATATCTGAAACTAATATAATGTTATGTCAATTATACCTCAATAATAAATGAAATTATAAACATAAAAAAAAGATTTTCTCCTCCAAAATCTAGTTGAAGAAGTTAAAGATCGGAAATTATTGCCTATGCTCATATGGGCAGACATTGAGAGAACTGAGACTAAATCAGGTACATTCGATTTCAAAGCCTGAATTGTTTTCAAGGATACCTGATACTTCTTCGAAGAAACTGATAATGGATACAATATAACATACAATTTAGTTGCTATATTTGAAAAAAGACCAAGTAGGATTTAATCATCAGGTCTTATGAACTGTGCTAGTCTGATGAAAAATCGCTATTATCTTTTCCAAAGTTTCTGGGAAACAAATGTTTCCTAACTGAGGAAATAAGATAAAAGATAATAAATTAGTTAATAACAAAGATTTTTAAAAATTGATTGATGATGAGTATTTTGGTTCTTATTATTAATTTACTAACTGTTCTATATTAAAGGAGGAGAAAGAAAAAATAAGTATAAGAGAAAACCTTATAGATATATCAGTTGAAAATCTGAGTGATGGATTGGAAGATTGCACAGATTACTTTTATTTCAAGTTCCTATTGAGTTCCTACTACTTTTATTTCACATTACGTTCCAGTGAGAGCCAGACTGGTCCTTCTTAAGATTCCTAGTTTCTAAATTCTTTTTTATTCATAATTGTACTAGTATAAAATATGTTACAGGCAAATAATATTTATTAAAGTGTTGAGTGTGGCAGTATGTGTGTGTGTTTCTATATATAGTTCTTTACATTTCAACAGAAACTAATACATCTACTGAGCATGAATAATTCACATGAGGATCATATGTCTATTTTCTTTGTTATTTGTCCAACAATTTACTTCCTTTTGGTGACACTAATAAGTCAACATGGAGACGCCTTGGCATCTTAATTGCTCCTTTGAGAAAGGAAACCTTTCTAACTTAAAAGGACAATGTATTCATCTGGAATTCTTTTCATTTATTATTTAAATGCTCCCTAGAACAATTCATATATTCCTTTATTTGATAAAATATCAGGTTAAGAATAGCTGGGGAGTAATTTTTCACTTCAACTTGAATAACTGTGGCAAGACAGTGTGACAGTAGAAGTTTAAATGATATATCTAAATTACTGTCCTTTAGAGAACTGCAGGAGGAATTTAAATTACAAAACAGACAACAACCTAAATATTGTCAGCTAAGCAGAAGCCTCCCTCAGTTCATCTAAGTTCCTACTGAGAATTCTCTTATTATGTGTCTCATGCTAGTTTTCCAATGACAAACTACGATTTTAAGCTATACATTTTTCTTATGATTGCATTACTCTATAGGACCGTCAAAATAAAGAAAAGGACAAATAAAGAATGCTATATGAAGCAAAAAAGAAGGTAGTTGAGTTTTTAAAAGAAAAAATCATGGTAATGCAGGAATTAGGTATGCACACAAGCAGAAAAAACATGAAATTACCTTTGTTAAATATTGCAGATTATGAAAAATACCATTCTTATATAGTGCGTTTATAGTGGCGTAGTACAACAGTTAAGAGAGGACAGTAAACCGTGAGATTTCCTCTGGCTCTATCTCCTATCATATCCCTTCTGTGGGTTTTTTTTTCCCTGTTGCATACATCCAGATTTACCCAGATCATTGAAGTCTTGAATCACACTCTACTTGAGATTGATATATTATTAACAAACTACTAAAAGAAACCCCTTAGAACACCAAGATAACAAATCAGGTGTCCTCGACTTGTACTTTGGACTTTTTTTTAATTTATTTTTTGGCTTAAGGTAAAACAACATAACAAGTACCATATAGAGAGGAATACAAACGTGAAGTGGAGGCTGCTTCAACAGACTGATAGAAAACAGGCACTGATAAACATGCAAACAGTGCTATAATTTACCTGTAGACAAAGCTGTTAAACACACACACCAACAATAGCCATTAGCAGAAGTGGTGCCTAATTACTTTTTATAATTACGATAGCTGTAATGTGAGTATCAGAGTAAGTTTATCCTAAGAACTGTCCTTTAAGTCTCAGACTTGTCTATTTATCCCAGGTTGTCTTCCTCTGCTTAGCTTCATGACAATACATATCCATATGTACCATCATCTGACCACAGAATGCAGATGTGAGTAAAGCAGGCCCTAGCCAAAGGGCAAGCACTGGAATCAGCAAAAGTCAGTTGCAGGACAATAAACCAGGGTAAATGCTCATTGCAGATCCCTTACTATTTGGGGAGAGACAACATCTCAGGCAGCAAGCTTAGTAAACATCAAGATCAGAAAGTGTACAACTGCTGCCAAGAGCTTTAGAATTTTCCTTCTTATAAGGTTTGATGGACGTTATGGTCAATACCAGAAGTAATCATCTGAGTTACTCTCTACTTCACTCGAAGAAATCATGCTTATTCAAAATTATAAACCAAATCTTACATCACCCTAGATAATTTACATTTTTCAAAAATTTTAAGAAACTTTTTTTAGAGTAGTTTTAGGTTCACAGTAAAATTGAGAGGAAGGTACAGAGATTTGAACCTATACTGACACATCATTATCATCAGTCATAGTTCACATTAGGTTTCACTCTGGTTGTATTGATACTTTCTATAGGTTTGAATAACCATAGGGATAGCATGTATTCACAATCATAGTATCATACAGAGTATTTCCACTGCCCTAAAAATCTTCTATGGTTCAGCTATTCATCCCTCTCTCTCCCTAACCCCTGGCAACCAATGATCTTTTTACTATCTACAGTTTTGCCTTTTACAGAATGTCATATAGAAAGAATCATATGATATAGATTATTTTAATGGAAAAAATATTTTCCTACACTTTGTCTTCATAATCCTATTCCTTTGCATCCCTCCTTAAAGCCAACCACTATCATGAATTTGGATGCATAAAGCCATTTAATATCTGTGTGTGTGTGTATAGATAGATAGATAGATATGTATATATATATGAATAACATATACAATATCTTAATTTTTAATTAAATTTCCAAAAACTATATTTTCTTGAAACTTGTTTTTCATGGGACAATATTAGCTTTGAAAACTATCTATAATGAATAAATATCTAAAAATTTAACCAGTCCCATACTAATGGATTCTTAGATTCCTTTTAAAGGTTTACAATTACCAAAAAACTGAAATGATTATCCTTATATGTTTCCTTATTTAAATCCACCAAATGTCTCTAGCATATATTTGTAATTTGAATCAGTATATGGACATTTGCACAATTGCTAAGCAGCACTCCAAGGTGGTAAGGTGGTTTTACAAAAAATTTACCCTCCCACAAGCACTTCAAGAGTTCCTATTTTCAAAAGGTTTTTATTCCCCATATAGATTTCCTACCTTTTTCCTTTGCTCAATTTTTGACTGAGTTGTAGTTCCTCACATATTTTATTAGATTTTTTATTGTGGATGTTAATACCTTGCCTGTTATGTGGGCATATTTCTCATAATGTTGTTTATTTTTGTCTTCTCTTTGTTTTTGATCACTCTCATCTTGCTATATGAATGTTTTATTTGTTGTTTCGTAAAATCATCTTTTGATATTTTTGAGCCTTATTTTATTCCATTTCAATATTTTATTACTACCTTTTATTTACAAAAGGTTAATACAGCTATTATTTAATAACCTATGATTTAAAAACTGAACTCATTTTAAATATTTTTAAATTAATGGATTTAAAATTATAATTACATTTCTTTTAATGTTCCACTTATGTTGTAATACACAAGTTTTTATATTATATAATGTCTCCCACGTCATTCATTGCTAAATATTTCAGCATCCAATGTAATTTTCTATTAATCCATGACGTATTTAGACTTTGCTTAATGGTTACTTTCTTATTATACGGCATTTTTAGTCAGAGAATATGTCTTTCAGATAGTGTCTTATTTTATAGTTTATTTCATTCATTCTGTAGATGCTCAATTTGTAATGATTTTTGGACAAAAGCTTCTAAAATATATTTTAAATTAATTATATTTATTATATTGTTTAAATCCTCTGAATCCTTAGAAAAACTGACAGCTTTACTTACCAGTTTCTGATTAAATCCTTTTAAAATATATCACCACCTTTTTGTGGCTCTTTCAGTTTGTGCAATTTGGCTTATATATTTCATGTCTTTTTTTTTTAGGTAAATACAAATTTAAAACAAATTTATAAAAGATTTATATCTTTTTTATTGGCTGTCTTATTTTGTGGTACTCCTCTGCATCCCTATGAATTCCTTTCCACTTAAGTGCTATGAGATTATGTTTATGGGATTGTTAGAGCAACTTTCATTGATGCAAGTTAATTCTTGCCAGTTAGTTCAGTAACTGTTCAATTTGTACTAATTTTAAAATGGCCCATTAGTTGAATGACCATTTCTCTAAAATTATTTTATGTTAACACGTTGGTTTTGGTTAACTAGTTTTCATTTTTTCTTCGTCATGCAATGTAAAAGAATGTTCAATCTATCTAGGTTGGCTTGCTACTGCTGCTAAAGATTCGGGGGCATAAAGAGAAAAGGATTGAAAAGCATGTGGTAAATTTAGGTATGGCAATGACACTAATCAAAAATTTTTGATTATTTTTACAACATTCTTGTTCAACATAGTTTTTTATAAGTAGACATGATCATAAGATTTTTTAATATTAACTATATTCTGGAAGATATTTTCATAAATGTATTTATAAATTTATATCTTTATGAGAACATTGTGCCCCTCGATTCCATATCTCTCTCCTCTAGTCTTTTCCAGGTGTAGCACTAGAATTTTTATTTAGTTACCAGTGTAGGCAAATGACTTTCAGTTATAATACTCTCTATGAAGGCAAAGGGAAACTGGTCAGTGAAACATAATATCTAAATGTAAAAAGCAGAATACCTGAATCAATAATTCACTGGATTGATTATCTAAAATTATCTATTTGGTGATTTGTCTGATTCTACCTGTCTTTGATTTTTAATTTTCCATATATATTTTTCAGTTATTTATCATTTAGCCTTTCCCCTTTAAGATTACAGAAATAATTTTTAATATGTGTATAAATTTGATATTTGACAAAACTGGGCATAATTAATGAGAAAGTGATAAATTATGTTATAGATAAGCCTGGTACTTTTAGGAAAATATTAATTTTGATCACTGTATTACTACATTTACAAAAGTTTTCAATTAGATTAAACAAATGCTAAACATGTTAAATAATTTTAGTAAACTCTAAGAAATTTCACATAGTTGTTAGAGAACGTTAAGCAAGTTAGATAAATCTAGATATTAATTTGATCTAATTGACTAAAAATATTTTGAAAAATGTTGGTTAACCAAAGATACTAAAATAAAATCAATAAATTCATAAATAATTAATAATATATGGACAAAACTCTATGAAGCACAGATGACAGCCACTGAACTAAAACTATAATATAGAAAGAGCTCTTAAAAGTGACCTAAAAGGCATGGAGGAAACAAATGCAAACTGCTAACTGAAAGAAGTGAATCTGAAAAGGCTACATACCATATGATTCCAGTTACAAAGCATTCTGGAAAAGGCAAAACTACAGAGATAGTAAAATGAACAGATTACCCTGGTTTCAGAGCAGGCAGAGAAGGATGAATAGGTTAAGCAGAGGGGAATTTTAGAGTAGTGAAACTATTCTACATGATATTATAATGGTGGTAACATCTCATTATTTGTCAAGACTCATAGAGTGTAGAACACAAAAAGTAAACCCCTTAAAATGCTGGGATCAAATTTGACTCTTCCTTTTCCCTTGTCCATCTCACTAAAATGTTATCAAGTCCTTTAATGTCCAATTTTTTTTCTTTAGTTGATCATGCTTTCATTGTCAAATCAAGAATTCATTGCCAAATCAGAGATCATAAAGATTTACTCCTATTTTTCCTAATAGTATTTAAGAATTTTAGCTCTTACATTGTTGATGCACTTTCAATTAATTACTGTATATGGAGTGATATAACTTCATTCTTTTGCATGTAGATATCCAGTTGTCCCAGCATCATATGTTGACAAGACTATTCTTTCTCCACTGAATAGGCTTGGTGACTCATCAATTAGTGATACATATTCGGGTTTAGTTCTATACCGTCAAGTCCATTCAACTGGTCTACATGTCTATCTTTGTACCAGTATAACACTGTTCTGATTATTTTAGCTTTGTTGTGAGTTTTGAAATCCGGAAGCATAATTCCTCCAATTTTTTTTATTCTTTTTCAAAATTGTTTTAGCTATTGGAGGCCCACTGCAGCTCCATGTGAATGTGAGGACTGACTTCTCCATTTCTGCTAAAAGGCAATTGGGAAGTATGTCAAGAAATGTGCCCATTTTACCTTGAATGTATAATCTGTTGGTTTATAACAGATTATAGTATTCTCTTATGATCCTTTTAGTTTCTGTAAAATGGAGAGTAATATTCCTTTTTTTCATATCCAATTTTAGTTATTTGGGTGTCTCTCTCTCTCTCTCTTCATTAGTGAGTTTGGCTAAACATCTGTTCATTTTAATAATGAAAAGAAATAAATTTTGGTTTCATTGATTCTATTGTTTTCTATTCTCTATTTTGTTTATCTCTACTGCAATATTTATTATTTTCTTCATTCTGATGACTTTATGTTGGTTTGCCCTTATATTTCTACCTCTTTAGGTATAAAGGCAGGTTGCTAATTTGAGATCTTTCTTCTTAATATAGATAATAAATTTAAATAAGTATAAATATATATAAATAAATAATAATAAATATATAAAAGCTATAGATGTCCTTTTAGTAGTTTGCTGCATCCCATAAGTTTTGGTATGATATGTTTTCATTTTTATTCATTTCAAAGTATATTATAGTTTCCTTAGTGATTCTTCTTTGACCTATTGGTTGGTTGAGAGTATGCTGTTTAATTTCCACATATTTGTAAATATTCCAGTTTCCTTTCTTTTATTTCTTTCTAGGTTTATTCCATTGCAGTCAAGACATGGAACTTTCTATTACTTCAATCTTTTTAAGTTTATTGAAAATTATTTGATGGCCTAAAATTTGCTTTATTCTGGAAGATGTTCCATGTGTAGTTAACAAGAATGTGTAATCGATTGTTAGGTGGAGTGTTTCTGTATATTATTAGGTCTAGTTGTTTTTAGAGTATTGTTCGAGTTCTCTATTTCCTTATTGATCTTCACTCTAGATGTTTTATCCATTATTGATGGTGGAGTTTAAAGTCTCCAACTATTATTGAGAAGTGTCTATTTTTCCCTTCAATTCGGTGAATTTTTACTTCAAATATTTTGAGGCTTTACTGTTAGATGTGTGTATGTTTATGCTTGATATCCCTTCTTGATGAACTGACTCTGTCATCAATATAAAATGTACCGCTTTACCTCTTCTAAATTTTTTGTCTTAAAATTGATATTTTCTGAGAGTAGTAAAGCCATCCTGGTTCATTTTTGGTTACTATTTGTATGAAATATCTTTTTCCATTCTTTCACTTTTATCCTCTTTGTATCTTTTGGTTGAATTTTAGTCTCTTGCAAGCATCACTTGGTCGGATCATGGTTGTTGTTTTCTTCCATTCTTACAATATCTGTAAATTAATTGGTAAGTTTAATCTGTTTATATTTAAAGTAATTACTAATAATGGAGTAATTGTTTCTGCCATTTATTATTGTTACATATTTTTATTCTTCAATTTTTCCAATATTGCCTTCTTTTGAAGTTTAAAAAATTTTTTCCAGTGTACCATTTTAATCATCTCTTCATTTCCTTTATATTCTTTGAGTTATTTTCTTAGTGGTTACCATGAAGATTACAGTTCACATTTTAACTTTATAACAACTTATTTTGAATTGATACCAAAGTATCTTTAATAGAATACATTAACGCTGCTCCTATCCAACTCTGCTACCACCTTTATGTTGTTAGTTTTTATTTGTCACAAATTCTACCACTCTATTTTTGTGCAGTAACATATTTATTGTTGTATGCACTTGCTTTAAAACAATACAGGAAACAAGAAAGAGGAGTTACATATCAAAAATAAAATATACTAGTGTTTATATTTACTTAAGTAGTTATCTATACCAATAATCTTTATTTTCTTTTCTTAAAAAAACCTTTATAATTTTAGAGCAGTTTCAGGTCCACAGCAAAATGAAGAGGAAGGTACAGAGATTTCCCATTACCTCCTACCCCCACACATGCAGAGACTCTGTCTTAGCAACATACTGCAACAGAGCAGTACACTGTTACAACAGATGAACCTACACTGACACATCATAAACCTAAATTCTATAGTTTACATTAGGGTTCACACTTGTTGTAAATTCTGTGGGTTTGGACAAATGTATAATGCAATGAATCCATCATTATAGTATCATACGGTGTATTTTCACTGCCATAAAAATCTTCTGTGCTCTATTATTCATCCCCTAATGCCCACCCCCTGATCTTTCTACTGTCTCTGTAGTTTTGCCTTTTCCATACTGTCATATACTTGGAATCATGTATTATGAAAGCCTTTACAGATTGGCTTTTTAAACATACTATTATGCATTTAAGATTCCTTCATTCATGTCTTTTGATAGATTGCTAGCACATTTTGTTTTACTGAGAAATAATATTCCACTGTCTGGATGTGCTGCAGTTTACTTATGCATTTACCTACTGAAGGACACCTTTAGCTGCTTCCAAGTTTTGGCAACTATAAATAATGCTTCTATAAACATCCATGTGCAGGTTTCTGTGTGGACATACGTTTTCAATTCTTTTGGATAAAAATATCAAGGGGAACAAATCCTGGATTATCTGGTAAAATGTTTAATTTTGTAAGAAACTGCCAAACTGTCTTCCAAAGTGACTATACCATTTTGCATTCTACCAGCAATGAAGAAGAGATCCTGTTGCTTCATATCCTTGCCATCATTTTGTGATATTGGTGTTCTAGATTTTGGCCATTTTGGCCATTCTACTAGGTATGTAGTGGTATCTCATTTTAATTTGCGTTTCCCTGATGACATATGGTGTAGAGCATCTTTTCATATGCTTACTTGCCATCTGTACATCTTTTTTGGTGAGAAGTCTGTTAAGGTCTTTGGTCCATTTCTTAACTAGGTTTTCTTATTGGTAAGTTTTAAGAGTTCTTTGTATATTTTGGGTAAGTCCTTTATCAGATGAATCTTTCACAAATATTTTCTCTCAGTCTGTGGCTTGTCTTCTCATTCTCTTAATTCTCTTCAGGCAGTTCTTACCAGCTCAATAGTTGTTTTGGTGAAGGAACTGATTCCTGGAGCTTCCTATTCTGTTTTCTATCATGTTGTCTCTCCATACTATCATTTTTTTCCTTTGGATAACTCATATTCTTAATGACCTATACCATTCTCATTGTTCTAGTTGTTGTATTAATTATTTTTAATAGTATTAAGTTTGAAAGGGAAAAGAGATACTTTTCTATTTCAGTATCCAATTATCTTACAGAAGCACTCGCTATCTTAACTGTAAAATACTCTGCAGCTACTTTTACTTTCTTTTTACCACTGTTCGCCCTTTGAAACCTATGAAAAAAGTATATATTTTCATGGCCAGGTAACTCTGGGTCTTAGTTGGAAAAAAAGTATATTGAAGTCAAAAGAAACAGAACATTTTTTATTTTCAGAACTACTCCTGGTCACAGATCTTAGATAATTTACACTTCTTCAAGACCTGAACAAACTCTCCAGCTACTCTTGGATTTCTGTTTCTAATTTCAAAGCCTGTTCCTAACTGAAAAGAAGAGATTTAGACTTAAAGATTCCCACTGGTGAGGACTGGCCTCTGTTTTGTTCCTTAAAACTTCTCTTCCCAATCATATGGGTTATATGTACACTGCACTTGGTTACATGTATCTATGCTCTTAATATCACAGAATGTTAGTAACAAAATATTTTAGATTTACAAAATCAATGGTTTTTAAATTGTATTAAAGCAATAAATTTTTTTCACACAGAATTTACAAGTACATGTTTATGTGTAAGTTTATGTGTGTGTGTGAAAGTGTGTGTGAATGTGTGTGTGTGTGTGTGTGTGTGTGTGTGTGTAAAAACAGGGCTTTTCAAAGGACAAAACACCCCACCCACTCTCTTTCCTTACCCACTTAGCCCCTTCAGGAAATTCTTAAAACACCTTTGTGTAATCATCTGACAAGCCTAGGCATAATTGCAACTACTTATGTAATCTTATCTACTTGGACAGTTTAAGAAACTAACATACAAAAAGTGGTGATTTATGCAAGATCCCCAATGCATTAATGAACAATGAATATATTCTAGGTATATCGACCATTTTCGTTTTGTTGTTCTTGTTGTCATAACTCTTGGTTGGGCTGATTAACTGAAATCTACATTGGGACACAAAGCTCAGTAATTTGAAATGATGGGAGAAGTGCTTTATTTATGATTTTATGTACATATGAAACAGTAGATCAAAATATTAGCTTCAGTCAAAGTTTTGTGGACTGCAGATAACAGAATTCAAGCTAATGTAAGGAAGGAAAGCATATACTGAAATATCTTGTATAATTCAAGTACAGTAGAGTTTCATAAATGGCAGGAACTAGAAAATCATCAGAAATCCAGAACTCAGGCTATTCTCTCTTAATGCATTTTATTTTTTTAAATGAATGAAAATTATTTATGGTCTAAAAAACACATGAGGATAAATCTGAGGAATACAAAATATAGGAGAAAAATATAAGCATGGAATGCATTCTGTATCATCCAGTAATTTTGCTACAGTGAGTCCGTTTTCAAGGCAGGTTCTTAGGTTTTTACGGCTTATAATGGAAACCTTTATGAGAAGATTCTGACTTTGAGAAATGACGTGTGGAATTATGCTGGTTTGTAAAATGAGTGTAATCCAAATCCTCAGCCTCTGTCATGGTAGGTGGTAGTGGCCGTGCTGGCCTGTCATTCTTAGAATGGTGATGTTCATCACTCTCTTTTGACTTTGAGTGTGCTGATTTAGCTGTCTTGGACTTCTACTCGGGGTCATGCTTTCTTTTGTCCAAAGATGATTTCTCCCGTTCCCTGGCTTTCTTGTATGCTTTCTTTTCTTCAGCCATTAGAAGTCTAGCAATTTCCTCATCCTGAGCTACCTGAGCTGCTCTCATGTCCACCTGGGTAGCCAAAATTTCTTCAGCCCAGAGGGATGAAGGAAGTGGTCTCTACTCCATCACGAGTGACCAACAGGGATCAGGAATGGAATGATGCTGAAATTGCCAGAAAAATGCATTTTATTTTTGCTTCTCTTCTATGATTGCCTAATTATTTTCCCCCAGCATCCATTATTTAATTCTCCTTGCACACAGGAAAAATATAAGGAGGCCACAGCATCTGGTGGCAGGCCCACTAGATTTTATCCTTTGCTCCTGCAATTTGTCCCACACCAATTCCAAATATCCAAATGAAAGAATCTGCTTGAACTGGTTCAGATGAAGTAAATCCTCCTGGCCCATTAACTGCAGCTAGGGAGTTTGCTATAAGGTTTAAATAAGATAGTTCATTGAAAATTCATAGTTTACAGTCTGGTAAAAAGTAAACACTGGCAAAAGGCAATAAACAGGCAGAGCATAGGCTTTTTAGTGCAGTGAAAATACTCTATATGAAATTATACTGATGTATATATGTCATTATACATTTGTTAAAACTTACAGAATATACAACACCAAGAGTGAATTCTAAGGTAAACTATGGACTTTGAGTGATTATGATGTGTCAATGTAGATTCATCCCTCATAAAAATGTACCATCTCGCGAGTGCTTTTGATAACTGGGAGGCTATGCATGCATAGGGACGGGGTTACAGAGGAAATCTCTGTGCCTTCCTCTCAGCTTTGTTATAAGCCTAAAACAGCTCTAAAATAATCTTTTAAATATAATTAAAAATAAAGTAAACAATAAATCTTCATCATTATCTTCACTGTCACCATAATATGCACACTGATGGTGAAGGACAATTCTTCTAACTCTAACTTATGTATGTATTCTAAGGTAATATGCAAACCAAGTATTATAAACCGTTTGAGAAACAGGAAAATCTAAAAGGTAATACTCCAATGGAATACTCCAAAAAGCGAACCTTGTAAAACATGTTCAGAAAAAAATATCAGTAATGATCAAATATAAACAATCTCAGTTTATCAAATTGATACCAGTTACCGCTAGGATAGCATATAATCAATAATGAGTTCAGTCTCAACATTTTTTTTTCTCACTGTCTGACTTTTGAATTCTGAATCATTACAGTCTTTGGAAAAGCTTTAGCAGAAGTATTTGTACTTAACACAGAGATCTGCATATCCTAAGTGTCATAGGCAATATGCTATTTAAAAGTTGAAGGATTGCTAATTATTGGGGATGTTCACATGGCTGATACTGAATGTGAGAGCCAGTGCTACTGCTCAACAAACCACTGAGACAGTCTGAACAGTTTTGAAGGATAAAATTGGAGGACTCAGAGCATTTGCAGCCTAAGGCTATGGCATGAAGCAGCCACAACATTACCTTGCCTAGAAACCACAAAACAATTTAAAGTAGCCTTGTGGGAGTAAGGAAAAAAGTGCCTAGAAGTGTTTGATTTTTAATATTTCTGAGTACACAAAGGATAAAAAGTATTGAAATGCAGCATTACCATATCTGAATCAGTTTAGTGTCTGTATTACAAAACCCCTTTGGGTTTTTATAAGAGAAACAGTAGTGGAAACATCAAGGGAAAAGAACATCACTTTTTTCACATATATTCTGAGATTTTACAACTGAATATGTTTCTTCATTTTTAATTCAGAGACACATAGATATAGGGACAAAGACTATCTAGTGACTTGCTTTCAAATTTAATGGCATATTTAATAAAATCACATCCAGTTAAATAGGCTATGAAGCCTTGCTCCTCTGCATTACATTAATATATCTCATTAATCCTTAGGGCTCAGTTAGACTTTCTTAGTATTTGTGGCTTAAGTCTTTTCAGTGAGTTGCTGGAGCCATAGGCTCTGTCACCCAGGAAGCTTTGCTAAAATGATTGCAGCTTAATAGCCCTCACATTGGAGTTGTTTACTGCCAGTAGTTGAAATTAACTGTGGTGTCTATTAGCCCAAGAGAAAATTTTTAAATTAGAGCCTCAGCACTTTTCATTTCTCATGGAACCCTTACATCAAATGTATTCACAAAGAGGTGTGTAGAGGTATTGAACGAATCAAATCACAGTCAAGTTTTAATGGGATACTACTGCTGTCTCCTTTCTGTAACTAAGACATCAACAACAGCAACAAAGAACATTAAATCTCAACCTTCCTTATATTAATATTCAAACCTGTGTGCAATTTTGATCTTAAAGAGGCAGAAAAAAATTTTTTAACTGAGAAAATAATGCTGGCACTTGAATGAGAAATACATTATGCAAGATTTCATGGTGGGGACAGGGTAGTTCTAGTTCCCCATGTTTGCTACAGAAAAAAAAAATTTATGTGGGTCCAAGAGGCCAATTTTATTTTCCTACAGCAAGACATGCCAAAATATCTCAAGCAGATCTTGTACCATTAACTAAATCCTTATTATTTGCTTGAAAAGATGCTACATGTTTTACCTACCTTATCTCAGTTAACTCTAATTCAACACTGTGGAGTAGGTACTATTACCCCACTTCATAGAGAAAAACTAAGGCACAGAGAAGTTAAATAAGTTGTTCAAAGTCAGATAGCCAATTGATGATGCAGCTATGACGTAAACCTAACTCAGACTTTAAAGCCACAGATCATGTTTTCTTTTTTTTGGTCAAACTATTTTATATCAAATTTTTCTATCAAAATAACCATATTTTGAAAACTCAATGAATTTAGTCTATTTAAAGAATTCTAAAACCATCACTACATTTTACCAAGATCAAATTTTAAAACATTCACATATCCTAAAAAGAAAATTTGTGCCCACCCCTCTCTCTAGGTAACTATTACTCTATTTTTCTATCTCTGTAGATTTGTCTTTTCTGGTTAGTTCATATAAATGAAATCATATAATATGTATTCTTTTATGTCTGACTTCTTTCACTGAGAACAGTGCCTTAAAATTTTTTAAAGGTTAATTTATTTTTATTATTATCTGTTTAACTATTCTCAAAAACTGATATTCAAGAATTTTGAGTTAAAAAAACATTAGCACCACAATCCTTTATATATGCAGTTTCATCTATCTGGGGATTTAAAATAATATATAGCATTATAATTTAAAGATAGTGTTTACTTATTTTTTCTAATTATGTGCTTATATATACTCAAATTTAGTTGGGATGCACTTAATTGAAGTGTAGTAGAGAATAATGTACTCTAAGAATATGAGAATTAACAGAATGAGCAGAAATTAGATAAAACAATGCATAAGAAGGTCCATTGTATTCTAAAATTCCATATTTTCTCCAAAGACTCTTGTTTTGTTATTAAACTCTTAAAGTTATAAAATCTAGAAAGATATATTTGAATAATAACAGCTTTTATAAATATTACATTAATTTACTTGAAATGCAGGCGGGTGGGACTAGAAAAAATATAGGTAAGTAATGCAGAAAATTGACATTTATAGTCATGTAATCAGAATAAAGATGCAACTGTTTTAGTCAAAAATATTGGTCAATTATTCTTCATTAAAAATTATGTGTAAAATCTACTGGTTGCTTTTAATTCTCAACTCAACAAAACTTCAATTATATAGAGGTTGTATTTCTGATAACTATAGTTAAAAAATAATCACTATTAAATATAAAAGGATAGAAAAAAATTACTGACCAATAACTATAAATACATTCTAATGGAAAACAAATACATAAAAGAAAATTAAAAACACATATCCAGGGGCTTTCCTGGTGGCGCAGTGGTTGAGAGTCCGCCTGCCAATGCAGGGGACACGGGTTCGTGCCCCGGTCCGGGAAGATCCCACATGCCGCGGAGAGGCTGGGCCCATGAGCCATGGCCGCTGAGCCTGCGCATATGGAGCCTGTGCTCCGCAACGGGAGAGGCCACAACAATGAGAGGCCCGCGTACCACAAAAAAAAAAAAAAAGACATATCCATTTTCAAAATCAAGAAAAACACTTCCACCAAAACCAGAAATAAATACAAGTAAGTTGAAATGAAACTTAAAGCTGTTGAGCTGATGGCCCAAAAGCAAACAGAGGTAGCCAAGAACTAGATGCCTTAATAAAAGGAATAAGAAATGTTTAACATGTCATGCAGGCTCACTGCAAGAAACTGGGATAGGATTTCTTACCTATGAAATGAGGCTGAACAAAGCTGTGACCACTGCCTGGGATTAAGGCTAAAACTTAGGGAGGGTACGATAACACAGACACAGCCTCAAAACCAGGACCTCAAATATTATTCAGGTACCCTGAATCTTTAGGCATCCTGTGGTGTTAAGTAGATTCAACTGTAAAACAATATGGAAAGGTACATCTTATTCTGCAGGAGGGTGTGAGTATTAAATGAGATAAAATAGTTTTGACTTTGCACAAAAGAGGTTTTCGATACACCTGTGATTATTGTCAGGCACTCAGCTGAGCTGGAAGAGCTGAGCTGCTAGCTATCAGAGCGGCCAATTAAATCAACGAGCCAAAAATTAGAGTTAAGCCTTTAATCACTAACTGCAATTGGTATAAGCAAGAGTCTAAAACCAAAGGAAGTGCCGCCTCAACCTGTGCCATTTTCCCCCATGGAACTCAACACCTATAACATCAGGAGAATCAGCATAGAAATGGAAGCAGGAAAGTTCCCATATAGTCCACACTAAGTTTCCCTGATTATTTTTTCTGGCATTATTGAGGTTAATTAACAAATAAAATTGTATACATTTAACATGTATATGTGATAATTGGATATACCATGGATGCATTGTGAAATGATTACCACAAATAAGTCAATTAATATATCCATTACCACACGTAGTTTCTTTTTTTTTTTTTTCTGGTGAATATGCTTAAGATCTACTTTCTTAAAGACAAATACCATATGCTAACACATATATATGGAATTTAAGAAATAAAAAATGTCATGAAGAACCTAGGGGTAAGACAGGAATAAAGACACAGACCTACTAGAGAATGGAATTGAGGATATGGGGAGGGGGAAGGGTGAGCTGTGACAAAGCGACAGCGAGGCATGGACATATATACACTACCAAAGGTAAGGTAGATAGCTAGTGGGAAGCAGCCGCATAGCACAGGGAGATCAGCTCTGTGCTTTGTGACCGCCTGGAGGGGTGGGATAGGGAGGGTGGGAGGGAGGGAGACGCAAGAGGGAAGAGATAAGGGAACATATGTATATGTATATGTATAACTGATTCACTTTGTTGTAGAGCAGAAACTGACACATGATTGTAAAGCAACTGCACCCCAATAAAGATGTTAAAAAAAAAAAAGAAAAAGATTTTAGCACTATTAAAAAAAAAAGGATCTACTCTCTTAGCAAATTTCAAGTATACAATCCAGTATTATTAACTACCATCACCTTGCTGTACATACTGAGGTTTTTGACTAGAGTGTGTCTGTGCCACACTTTAGTAGATATAATTCTAACTTCACCAGGAATTCTGCTACTATTTATTTAATCATCCCAAACACATTTGAGAAAAAGAATTATGTGGGTTTTTATTCTTTTTTCAGTTCCCTGTGCAGTAAAACTGAAATGATACAGCTGAAATTCAGCTCTAGAGCCATCTTCCTCTATATGTTTTAACAAATATAAGTTTCTTCCTATGTGGAAACAGTCTGTGTGCTACATACTAGCTTTTTGTATAATTGCCAAGTCTCTTTCCTCTTTTACACAGGATATTGTATTAATACTTGCAACTACATCCAGAGCAGAGAATGAGAAGAGCATGCAGAATTATATGATAACAGCAGTGGATGCCAATGCAAAGTCGTTCCCTGGAGAGATTCATAATGGGCACCAAAACCAGCAAAACGAAGGAGCTCATTCATTCATTTATGCATTCGTGACTATTTATTAGATGTATACTGTGCATCATCCTGAGAGTTAGAAAACTGTGAAGAGTGACTAAGCCTGAGATTATTCCAGATGCTCTTCAAAATATTTAAAGCAGTACATGTCTCCCTAAATGCTCTTTTCTAGTCTTCAGGAATGTAGTACCATTTTTTCTACACAATTAACTTGTAAAGAAAAGATGTTATATTTCATTTTCAAAATTAGGGAGAAGAGAGATTATGAGAGGTGTCATGCCTAGATAAATAAACACTGCATGTGTTTTGGCATAAATAAGGACCATTAAAAGAGAAAATGGCTTGCTACAGAATCTTCAGTGTTGCAATTCTATAAAACGAGATTTTCCTTGTTTCCTTAAAATAACATATAAGACTGTGGATGCTATTTATGTGAGCTGTTTCAGAAAGAAACACGTACATTGTTTATTTAAAATATGTCATCTTCCTTGTACACTGGTAGAGAAAAATGTTCATAGTCAATGAAATGTTTTATAATTTTCTCTACAGAGAAGAAAGGTTAAAGAAAGCCCCCCCCAAACAACCCCTAAAGCATTTATGCAGATTTTTAATAATTCACTTTAAGTTTGAGGAACCTGAATACTGGTTAAAAATCTATGTGTGGTTTTCTAGGCCTGACCATAGACTACCACAAAGACTTTCCCTGACGGGCTTCATGGGGAAAAGCTGCACATCCCAATGTCAGATGTGGTGCACAGCGAGTGGATTAGAGTCTCACGAGACTTGCAATCAAGGATTCAGGGCCCTCTGTGTATTTGTACGTACAGTCGTCCCTTAGTTGGCCCTGCCAGCCTGCGCAGGTTCCGCCTGCACCCTGTACACATAACCTGCCTTTATAGCCTAGGCACTTTAATTCCTAGGTCTATTTATTGGGGCCTCCACAGGCACCTTTATGAGGTGGGGGAGGAGGGGGGAGTGTTGAAGATACATTTCTTCCCTTCTCTAACTTAGTACTCAGTACTTTTCCCCTCCTAGCCTCTAGAATCTCCTTACCCCTGCCCCAGAGTCCATAAAACTACAGGAGTCATGGTTCAGAGTTCCCTGGACAGTGAGGTGCTAATGCACCTGCCCCTCACCTGGGGAACCTCCTATGTTCTTGGGCAGGGGGTAATGATCAGATCTAGTAGGCACAAACTCCGGTTTTAGCATCTTGCATATACCATCTAGTAAGTTATTAAAGGTTTGATAGTTACTTTCATTTGGGGTTTGTTGCTTTGATCAGCTACTTGAATACCTGAGAATTTAGCTCTTTCCAGCTCAGCTGAGCTCCTGACAAAGTTATACACGTTTTCTTCAGAGGTTTTAAAAAGTCCTTCTAAGTAAATATGTCAGTCACTCGGCTAAATTTCTTCATTGAGTAGGTATTTATGGAGCACACCCTGAAGCCTGCACCCTGCTAAGAGCTGGATCACAAAACAGAAGAAGCCAATGTACCTACTCTTGGGAAAGTGGAGAAGAGGCTTTGCAAAGAGAGGACTATAAGCCCTGGAGACTTTTCCAAGAACACAGAACAAAGAAAAAAATCTCAGCAGTACAGTAAAGGCAACACAGTGCTATTCCAAAATTGGGATTGTCATACTTAAGCCATGGAATATTTTAGTCCTACATGAAACAGGTGCTGGCATACATGGGTAAAAAAGTGAGGCACAGACTTCCCCCACCATCTGCACAAATGCAGATCACACTATCTCCATGGATTGCCTGCCTTGTGACCTGAAATGCTTCTATAAAGATATTAATTCCTTCCATGAATACACACCTTCCTCACTGTGATTATTTTGGTGAGGTTGGTCTTACTTAAATGAGTGTGACTGGCCTTCATTTTATTTAACATGCAGACTTGTTTAATTACATGAATCTTAGTTAAGATAAGGAATTAAAATTATATTCTCGTGAGAAGATGGTATCAGGAAATAAGGCTGACTGCAGAAGGCTAGCTTGGATGGAGCCGTCTTCGAAGAAGAAGGGCAAGGGAGCTAAAACTTGGCCACTGGCAGCTGGAGACTAGTCAGGAAGCAACAGGAAAAGCATGGGAGGCATACATGGGTTAGAGAGAGAAACCAAAGGGAATTCATTACTCCACAATTTTAAGAGTCCCCACATTGTTTGCAGCAAATAAAATGGAGGCAAAATGTCAGTTACCATGGGGCTGAAGTCTAAAAGAACCACAGTGTTCTCACAGGAGTTCAACTATTCAATGTCAAGCTTGCTCGAGTAATTACCTACATTTATATTTGACACATGAATACACACACACACACACACACACACACACACACACACACACACATAAATATTTATGAGTAGCCATAAGGCTTACAGTAAGATTCACCCAAAATAGCAATATTACACTGGTGCCTTATTTTCCTTACTTATAAGGCAAACTCTCTAATTGATGAGTCATAACCTGCTAGAATTCTTAGACTATTATGATCCAAGAAAGTTTTCTGGAGTTATGTGTTTGGGTGCTTACGCTGCCAACATTCACAACTCCTATCACAGCTAGTGTATCCCAGCTCTCCCAGACACCCTGTCAAAATGATGAGATGGTGAAAATGCAAAGTGTACATCTCAATGTTCAAGACCCAGATCTGACACTTGAGCTTTGCATGTGTCACAGACAGAATATGTCTATAGAATGATTTTGATTTGACAGAAATCTTCTACCTGCTTACCCATCACAACTGTAAAAGTACAAGTCCACTCTAATGATAAGTTTAAAACTTCTAGGCCAAATAATACAATTTGGGATTATTCTAATGTGGGCTCTAAGTGAATGTCCACAGTTTACCTACTGGCCAATGTACATTTAAATAATAGTAAGGTGGAGAGGCAAATTTCCAGCCATTACTGCAAGTTTTGGGATGTATTACAAATTGTAATGGTAGAGGACAAATGAATTCTACTACCTCAAATTTCTTATTTTCAAGAAATACATTTCCATATAATCCAAAAATATTCACATTAATACAGCTAGTTATTTTTATATTAGAGTGCATACATTTCTTTTAATAAACAAATTTTTGTTTCTTTACTCCTTTCCTAAAAAGTGTTAAAGAACTGTGTAGTCCAATGTTCATTGCAGCTATTTGCAATATTTCCAGGACATGGAACCAACCTAAATATCCATCAACAGATGAACGGATAAAGAAGATGTGGCACATACATACAATGGAATATTACTCTGCCATAAAAAGAAACGAAATTGAGTTATTTGTAGTGAGGTGGATAGATCTACAGTCTGTCATACAGAGTGAACTAAGTCAGAAAGAGAAAAACAAATACCGTATGCTAACGCATATACATGGAATCTAAAACAAAAAACAAAAAACTGTGTAGTCTATACTGCTTCCCTTCTTGTGTAGGAGTTTAAAATGCCCTTCATGTTGGTCTTCATTCCTGAATCTGTCCTAAACCCCTTCTATTTCTTTCATAATTTTCTGCCATCAAATTATTTCACTCCCCACATCTTTATGACCTATGAAAGTACTTACCTAAAAACCCCAAATCTTTTCCAGTAGATCTTTCAAAATTGGTTTAAGTCTTCCCAAATTTCTTGAGTCAGAAATATGTCTACTGTGGGTCTACATTTGCTCATACTCTTTCAAAACTTTCCCTTTAAATTCTGGATTATATTCCTAGCACTTTGACTGCTTTCTTGGCAGCTACCTTGTAATATCCAACATTTTAAAAGACTTCTTACATTTTTTAGCTTGTCTATGATATTTAATAACAACACAGCACATCCCAGTCTTTTGACGATTATATTTATTTTACCCTGAAATGCCAGTCTTTTAAGAAAATTCCCCTTTATTCACTAGTAGTAAAGGATTAGGTCATTGTTACCACTACAACTCTGACCACTGAAATGATCCAGCATATGTGCATTGTGTACTGTGCATTGTCCTTTAGAAAAAAATATATATATATATCTAATCATGGGGCATTTATGCTACTTCCAGGTCTTTCCAAATGATCTTCTCATTCATCTATTCTAATAACTGAAACAGGTTTCTGCCTATGTATTTCTTCCATGCCCTGCTACTCTGGCTCACCAGCTATATCTGAAACCAAACTGTTTATATTAGTTCCTTTAGGTTACCAACCTTGGTATTCTCACTTCATCTTTGGATTGTCTATTTCCTCAAGTTCTGGCTTACACTCAGATCCAGGCAAGTCAGTCTTCTTCTAAAGACTTGGTTCCAGAGACCAAGAAAGTAAGGCATTTTTTGACATTGACTGAACTCTGGAAAAATGGTATTTATCTAGTCTAAATGATGGCCACAAAATCTGTACATCTGCTTTACTATTTACTAATATGAGGCCTCAAAGGAGTTCCGCAATATGTCTGATGAGAAGTCAGCTGCTGATCTTACTGTGGTTTGCTACACATAATGAATTGTTTTGCTCTTCTTGCTTTCAAGATTTTCTCTTTGTCTTTGGCTCTCAACAGTTTGTGCTGTCTAGTTGTGAATCTCTTATGTTTATTCTCTGTGGTATTTGTTGACCTTCTTAGATGTGTAGATTAATGTTTTCTTTGAATTTAGAAAGCTTTCAGTCATTACGTCTTGAAATATTTTTCAGTACCTCTTTTTCTCTCTTCTCTGGTCTATCCATTATGTGTGCTTTGCCATGTGGACAACAGTTCTCTGAGAAACTATCTTAAATTTTACTGTTCTTCAGATTGGATAATCTCTTTTGACCTGTCTTCAAGTTTACCAATTGTTCCTTCTGCCACCTGTAATGTGCTGGTAAGCACCTATAGTCAATATTTTTTTAAATAAATTTATTTATTTTTGGCCGCATTGGGTCTTTGTTGCTGCGTACGGCTTTCTCCAGCTGTGGTGAGCAGGGGCTACTCTTTGTTGAGGTGCACAGGCTGCTCATTGTGGTGGCTTCTCTTGTTGCAGAGCTCAGGCTCTAGGTGCGCAGGCTTCAGTAGTTGTGGCTTGAAGGCTCTAGAGCACAGGCTCAGTAGTTGTGGCATACGGGCTTAGTTGCTCTGTGGCATGTGGATCTTCCCGGACCAGGGCTCGAACCCGTATCCCTGCATTGGCAGGCAGATTCTTAACCACTGCACCACGAGGGAAGCCCCATAGTCAAGTTTTTATTTTAGTTATTGAACTTTCAATTTTAGAATTTTCATTTTTTAATGTAATTCTTTTATCTTTTGCTGATATTATTAATTTTTTGACTCAATGCATAAAACTTTCCTTTAAAAATTAAATATGGTTTCTTTGAATATATCTATAATACTTTGTATTATATGAGTACTATAGTACTCATATTTTGAGAACATATTTATAATAGGTGCTTTTATTTTCTTTTAAGTCCAACATCTGGGCTCCCTCTGGATAGTTTCTCCAAAGAAAAAGAAGACAGAAAAACACAAATGTTTAGCAAAAAGAGTGATTGTAGAGATGACTAAATGAGCATAAAGTCATCTATGTTGAGAAACAGGAATAGTGTATTTGTGGAAAACTTTTTAAAAAAGATTTTAGTGATTTTCTTCTCAGCACATTTTATGTATTCAGTCTTTTTTTGTGTACCATTAAAAGAATCAGAAGAAATAGAAAACCTCTGTTATAATCTTAAATCTTCCTCACAGAACTGTTCCTATGACTCCCTCTACTATTTTGTGAATAATGCTATATGAATTATTTTGTGAATAATGCTATGATCAAAGATTACATTAATTTATATATATATTTTTATATATAAATATATATATATCTCCACATTTTTCAGATACCTTATTTTGGATTGAGCAAATAATTGGAAATAAGAAACAAACTGAAAAAGTATAAAATGTATAATTGTAGATATATGAAATTTTGGAATTTACCTTATCTGACACCTTCTCCATAACAATTCAGGAAGTCAGCATTTTTCAACTGTTTTTCATCATGTGCTGATGAGAAGCTTTACATTCCATTCTCTGGTCCAGTGTACACCTTCAAGTACAAAGTTAGAATCATTTCTCCCCATCAAGGCCAAAGTTTTTATTTGTACCTCAGTTCATCTATTCTTTATGATAAGTATTCTTCTATGAATTTCTTCATCAATTAATTTCTGACCAGCTAGCCCTATAATTTTTCTTTCCAAACACTGAATCCAAGCAGTTGATATCTCATATTCAAATTAAAACGCCCCACCACATAAGTCTTATTATATTTTCATATTTTAAAAAGTTTCTTTAAAAAAAAAAAAAGTTTCTTTAACCTCAATTTGTAGGTTAAGAGTATGATTGTTTACTACTTGAATTTAAAACTGTGACCATTTTTGATGTAGCCTTTTTCAATATCTGTAAATTGAGCTATAAGAGGAGTGAGTAGAGAATATGGCATAAGTTTATGAGCACTGTGGAACTCACAATGTGTACTTAATATATTTGTACATTAAATTTAATTTTAAAAAGTAACCTTAATTCTGCTACTAATAGTTTGTATATTTCTAAGAATTATTTTCATCAATGCGTGTGTGTGTGTGTGTATATATACATATGCATATGTATATATGCATTTATGTGAATATAATAAAAAAGAAGCAGACTCAGAGAGAACAACCTAGTGGTTACCAGTGAGGAGGGTGGGAAAGGGTAATATAGGGCAGGGGAGTAGGAAGTACAAACTATTGAGTGTAAGGCTCAAGGATGTATTGTACAACACAGGGAATATAGCCAATATTTTGTAGTAACTGTAAATGGAAAGTAACCTTTAAAAATTGTATGTTTTTTTAATTCTATATTGTGTGTTATTTTGTTTCCTCCAGAATTTTCATTTTCATAAATAACAGTCTGATGATCAGCCTTGAAAACAAACCTTAGCTTGTATGTCTGATTATTTCTAGCATTACTTCTAGGGCAAAGTCTTGACCAGGTAGTTAAAATGAATTGTTTGAGAGTTAAATAAAGGCTTCTAATACATAATTCAAATTTGGTCAGGTAATACTTCATACTCCCAGCAAAATATTATGTGGGGACTCATCCTCTCCTGTTTTTCCAAGATATTTGGTTTTTACATAATAAAAAATAAAAAATATATTTTTACATTAAAAAATAAAAACAATAAAAGAGCTCTACATTCTTCACAATTGCATTAATTCTTGGTTTCTCAAATCAAATCTGTATTCTCAATAAAAAGCATGAGCCCAAGAAGTGAAAAGTAAAAAATTAAAGCTCAGATTATTAATATTACTTTTCAAAAAGGCATTTAAAATTCTCTGCTATTTGCGTTTATATTAAGAAACATCCTTCTTATATGTCAGTGAGCATGCTTTCCAAATGCATTTATTTAAGCATTCTTATTAATATTTCTGGCCTTATTTTAATAAAACCTATCTAATCAAGATATTTTATACTTAATCTAAATACTGTAGATAAAGCAGAATATATTAATCATTTACATGCAATCAGATATTAGAAAATTTAGAGCTACATAACTGTTGATTTATTGAGACCTGTCAGCCACCAAAAGTAGCAATGAGATGAGTACAAATAATTTATGCTGGGTAAATTCTAATCATATTTCTTAAGAAATTATTGTACAGGAAAATGAACATGCACATCTATGATGAACTCATCTCTTTAACTAGAACAGTCTTGGATGTATTTAAAATATTGAGATTCACTTAAAATAATATTTATAGTCTTCTTTAAGAAAATACATTTTAACTATTTTGGTCTCATTGCCAAAGGGAAAAAAACAAGGAACTCATAAAATGAGATTATTTTAATTATCAATCTATTTTTCTATTAAAATGGCAAGAGACATATTGAGTTTAACAAATACCATGAAAGAGTATATCCTTTTCGACTATAAAATATATTTTTAAGGTCTTATCTTTTCTCTTAATAGTGGTGTGTCACTTTGGGGGAGCAATTTCTAACTATAGATACACACATTAGATAGATAGAGATACAGATATAGATATATGTATTCTATTTGCAGAGAATTATTTATCATTAAAATATATGTATAATCAATATCTCTACCACTTATGAAACTGAAGAAAGTGTTAAAAAATAAAAACTACTGACTGAAAGGAAATTATCTTGCATTTTATAACAGCATTAATTTAAAATCCCTACTTTGTGACCTAAATCAACATTCTGACTTTTAATTAAACTGATACTAAATGATAAATTCTTCAGCATAATGAGTTCAAACTTATATTCCATAGAAAGCACATATTATTCACTCTTATGAATATGTCTGTGAAAAAAAAGTATGATTATTTAGAAATAAAACCAAAATGAATATGACTCACCTCAAAGCATGTCAATAAACTTTTTTATTGCATAATTTTTTATTGCATACAAGGGAGGTGATTGAAAATTAAATTTAAAAGACATATATTCTTTTTTTTTTCACTTTAAAAACATTCTCTGACTTAGAAGATGGGGTAAAAGAAATAAGAACATTTGTAAAAAGTAAAATTATAAAATGACTAATATTATTGTGCTTATATGTATTAAAAGGTGGTATATTTTATAAAGCTATGATATATATCTTTTATTCTTCAGTGCTAATATGAGGCAAATAGGAGAAAGAATGATGTGGGAAATATGCATTATTAAAGGATCATAAATTCCATTATCCTCCCTTTCTGTCTCTTCTCAGTCACACATATCTCCTCTGCCTTCATGATTAACTGTGCAGAAACACACAAGGTTAACAGTGAATTAAGCACAGTTGTAAGTTTCTCAGTTACACAGAGAAGAAACCAGACAGTACTTATTACCCTGACTATACATCAGTCAGACAATAAAGTAAAAACTTGTATTAACTACTTTGGTGTCAAGTTGACAAAGTAAAATTATTAATTGGTTGAAGTTTTTAATTATTTGTTAATCACTTTTTCCTTTGCTTACTTCATAATATTTTTAAAAGGAATAATTTTACAATATGGCTGTGTAATCTAATAGCATGAATCTTTTGAGTGTTCATAATGATGACACTAATGTTAAGACAGTAAATAAATCTAACAGCCTGTGACGTCTTACACAGCAATTCCTAGTTTTAAAGACTTCACACATTTCATACATTTTACAGTTTCTCAAAATTCTGTGAAACTAGGTAAAGAAATTAATTTATGAAAATATATGAAACACAATAATATTTATTTAATTAGGTGGAGTCAGACTACTAGACACTAGGGAAAACCCAGAAAATCTCTAAGACATGACACTGGACACTACTTTTCATAAGAAAATACTTCTTTCTAAAATTTATTGTTTTCTTATCAAGTACCAGGCACTATTATGTGTACTTTATATGAGATAGATGGGAGAGAAAAAAGAACTGTGAAATACATGAAGCTTTTTGTAATTATATGTTAAACTAAGTAACAGTAACCACAGACAATATTTCAGAAAAGTGGAAAAATTTTATGGGTGGAAGTCAGTAGTGGATATTTGTGGAGGAGAGAGGCCCTTGATTTTGAAGAATATATGATGCTTTGTATAAGTAAAGATCAAAGAAGAAGTACTGTACAAATAAAAGTCAAAAAACAATTAGTGAGGGAATTCCCTGGGGGTCCAGTGGTTAGGACTCCATGCTTCCACTGCAGGAGGCACAGGCTCGATCCCTGGTTGAGGAACTAAGATCCTGCATGCCACGAGGCCCAGCCAGAAAAAAAAAAAAAAAGACAATTAGTGAGCACATGAGGGAGTGAGCGAAGGAACTATTTGGGGACATACGAGCTGCAGAGCAGTAAGAGAAAATACAGGGCAATAGGTACATACCTGGATTAAACATATACACAGGATACACCACAACTGCAAATAAAAAGTTCCTTTATGTGTAACTGATCTCATCTTTAAGGTCTACTCAGGGGGCAGTGAAGATACTTAATTTTACTCTAATCCATTAAATATGTTTTTTTTTAAAGGTTAACCTTAGCACTGTTTATTCTCTCAGAGTTGTATCTCTGTCTCTCTGCACCTCTCCAAGGTGGTGTGGAATATTGATTTTTATGTCCTATTAGCAGCATAAGAGAAAGAAAACCTCAGCAGATTCCTCATGTTGCCTGGTCTCTTGTGGAGTCACTGGAGTGATAAGCTCTGTGAACTGGTAAACACTAAGGTGTAAGTGATCTCAATTACAATCCCTCTGCAGGGGTTTACTGCTAAATTGTAAAATCTGTGGTCTTGTATCTCTATCCAGGTCTAACGTAATCTGTGGCTGATTTGGCCTCACCTTAGCGGTCATGTGTTCTATGTGCTAATCAGCTCTTACCCGTGTTCTAGCAAGTCATTTTTTTCAGTCTAATTCAATTCTCATTTTAGCAGGTCTCATGGCACTTCTGGTGCTTTTCATTTCCACTAATCTCTATAACATCAATTGGAAGTATCTGGGAAATTCGGGGTCTAATTCATGCCAAAGGAGAATTTGATGGTGACTTCAGAAAAGGATTTACTAGTTGCCTTCATATACACAATTATCCTATATTGCCAAATTTACTCTGATAGCTTCTGAAGAAGCTATCCTATGTTACTTTTAAGAATAAAATGCTATTTCTTTGTAGATCCAGGTTACAGGGTGATGCAAAACTCTCCTGTTCTCTGTGTTCCCTTCAATTCATCTAAAACTTTCTTTCAACTAAAAGCAAGAGAGTGGAAAGCATATACTTATCAATCTGTCTTCCCTAGTTCTGTTCCTTTTTCCCCACAATTTCTTGGGTCAGAAAGGGCATAACAGCTCCCTCCCACTTTCTGTATTTTGAGAAATTTTCTTATTAAATGTTTGTTAGGTCATTAAATTTGATTCTAATATATTAATAATAATTAGTAAATTTAGTACAGTTGACCCTTGAAAAATGCAAAGGTTAATCTGCATATTACTTATGGTTGGCCCTTCATATCTGTGTATCATAGGATTCAACCAACCAGGACGTTGTAGTACTGTAGTATTTACTATTGAAAAATATCCACATATAAGTGGACTCACACAGTTCAAACCCATGTGTTCAATGGTCAACTGTAAATCCATTTTTTCAGGTAAAAACTTTCAAGATTATGTCTTGCTTGGAAGTTCTATTTATGATGTTAGTGTCAAGTCAATAACTACTTCTTTTTATTTCACTCCTAGCTTAACAACGCTACTGGCTTCTCTACCTCTGTCCACTTCTTCCTCCCCAATTCCAAAACAGGTAAAGACCTTGAGTTAATGGCAAAAATGTGTACACAAATGCAGACAATAAAAACACAATGATCTATTTTTAAAATATTATCCCAGTTGCAAGATGTTACCATTAATTAGGGTAAACTGGGTGAAGGATATGCAGGATCCCTCTGTATTATTTCTTACCAATATATGTGAATCTACAATGATTTCAAAATAAAAACTTAAAAAAATTAAGAGGAAAGAGAGAATCACAAATACTAAACAAAAAAAGAAGATGAATAAGGAAGCTTTACATCACTATATTTTAAAAGGAATAGTGAATGGAATATATTTGGAAATAGAATATGTGACTAAAAATTTAGCTACTAAAAGAATTAAATCTACAGTTAAAAATCCCCTCACCGGGCTTCCCTGGTGGCGCAGTGGTTAAGAATCTGCCTGCCAATGCAGGGGTCACAGGTTCGATCCCTGGCCCGGGAAGATCCTACATGCTGCAGAGCAACTAAGCCCACAAGCCACAACTACTGAGCCCATGTGCCATAACTACTGAAGCCATGCACCTAGAGCCCGTGCTCTGCAGCAACAGAAGCCACTGCAACGAAAAGCCCACGCACCACAACAAAGAGTAGCCCCCGCTCGCCACAACTAGAAAAAGCCTGTGTGCAGCAACGAAGACCCAACACAGCCAAAAATAAAAACAAATAAATTTTAAAAATCCCCCCCACCAAATATTCTTTGCTGTGATGAATTTAGCAGTAGCACTGAACTTCTATTGATGAAATAACACTATCTTATGTAAAATTACTAAAAAATACAAAAAAATAAAAAATGAGTGAAAAATTACTTGTTTTATGAGGTCAAGCATAATCTTGACACAAAATCCTGACATTAACCTTGTAAGAAAGGAAAATAATAAGCTTTTTTTTTTTTTTTTTTGCAGTACGTGGGCCTCTCACTGCTGTGGCCTCTCCTGTTGCAGAGCACAGGCTCTGGATGCGCAGGCCCAGCACCCAAGGCTCACGGGCCTAGCCGCTCCGGGGCATAAACCCGTGTCCCCTGCATCGGCAGGCGGACTCTCAACCACTGTGCCACCAGGGAAGCCCAATAAGCTATTTTTAAGTGTAAAATGTCTGTTGAAAAATTAAAGGTATAATACACGAAAACCAAGTTGTATATATTCAAGAAATGAAAGTAATTTGCTATACAGTAATAGGATAAAGAAGAAACACATTCCTAATAGATACATATAAGGTATTTTATAAAATGTAACATCCTTCATGCTAAACTAAAAAAAAAAAGGAAACATGGTAGGATTTCCTTCTTATAATTAGTGTTAAATATAAAAACCCTAGAGCAAGCATCATAATTTATGGTAAGATGTTGAAAGTTTTATCTTTGAGATGATAAATCATTCAAGGATGTATCATATAACTATTTCCCCTCAAAAATTTAAAAGTGGTCAGTCAGTATAATATAAAAAGTAAAAGAAATAATGCATAAGGAATAAAAAGAGAGAGAAAAATCTTAATGCTTACAGATGTTATGAGTCTGTAGATAGAAATACTCCCTCAAAAAATCTGTATATCAATTATTACAATTAATGAGTTTAGCAGGATTATAGGAAAAATTAAAATAAAATTTTGCATTTCTAAATGATAGCAACAAACAGGCTGAAAGAATCTTTTAAAGGTTCTATTTAAGACAAAAATCTGAACTACATAAGAACAACTGTAAAATCATATTTTAAATATGTTTAAACAAAAACATTACAGACCTCAAGTTCAGCAAGATGGCACTGAATAAACAACAATTTACAGACCAAAATGGTTTTCTGAGAACTCTAGAAAACAGTTAAGAAGCTGCACCAAACAAGTGAACACCCAACAAAGAAGAAGCTGAACTCAAACTGGCAAGAAGTTTGTGGCATTTTGCAACCCTTTCCCAACCTCCTTCATGCTACAGAGCTCTGTGTGGTTAGCAGCAAACAGCACAAATCTCAACTACTACCTTGGGACAGAAGGAAAAGGATGGAGCTTTCTTATAACATTCTGGCCTGTCTAAGGGGTTGATTGAGGGATTTCTTGCTTGCTTGCTTGACTAAGAACACTGATGAGAGTGGTGGCATATTTTGGATATCAGACTGGAGGCTGCTGAAAGCAATGGAACGTATTGTTGGAGCTGCAGGGAGTCTGCAGTTCCACAGAAAACTTGGGGTATGAGATTATGGGCAGGGACTGTGAAGGTGTTCCTCTACATAAAGCCATTCCATTAAAACTGGGAGAAATGGCTAGTTTTTCAAGTTCCCAAATCTCAATAAAAATCACAAGGTACATAAAAAACAGTAACATTCAAAGTAACAATAAATCTCCAGAAACTAACCCTAAAGAA